>NC_081412.1:350640668-351333168 GCF_030272615.1 Cryptomeria japonica | reverse complement strand
TACGTCACTTCAAAGAGGGGCAAAATGTAGACATATAAATCTGACCACTTTCTTAAATAAATATTTAATATTTATTTTAAACCCATTCCTCCTATTAATTAAATCCTATTTAATTAATTTCTTCATTTTCATCTATTTGATTAAATAGATTATTCAATTTATTTAATTAAATTCACCTAAACCTTTTCTAGCCTTTAATTAAATAAATCACTTTATTTAATTAATTCCCCCTTTTTTACATTTAATTAAATCCCCCCACTTGTATTTATGCAAGTTGCATCTATTTTGGTTGAAATAAAACATTTTATTTTAATTAAAATTCTTTTCCCTCATCCACTTGCATTTTCCTACATCTCCCACTTGCCTCCTAAACCCCTTCTAGATCCTTCTAATCACTTCCAATTTAGCCTAATCCATCTCCTAACCATTGTCACATTCCTAAGTAAAAGGAAGTCACTTTTCAAAAACCTCCAAAGTCTTCAATAACCATTAAAGGTTTTATGTCTTCAAATGGTTAACCTCTAAAGTCTTCCAAACCATTATAGGTTCTTACATAACCATTTATGGTTAACTCACCTTTGACCTTTGGTTAGAGACTTTCCTCTAACTTAACCATCCTTTTGACTCAGGGGTTTCATCAAGCACTTATGGCTTTGACCATAGTTATCTATTTAACCCTTGCACAAGAGTCTATCCCTTGGGTAAAGGCTTTATCCATTGGATAACCCTAACCTAACCTTAACCCTTACCTCCTAAGGTAACCTTCATGTCTTCTCAGACATTTAATGCCTCTTGCATTTCCTCTCAAGCAATCTCTTGTTGACAACTGTCACCATTTCATTGGTGAAAATTATAAACATGGATTGATTAACTTTCGATCCTAGCCCTTGTTAAGATTATTCAATCTTAACCATCCATTGCCCCATTTTCCCTATAAATAGAGCTCTCATTCTTCATTTTTCATAGATCCAAGTTCTTATGCATCTACATTATAGCTTAATTTACTAAGCATTTTAACCTCTCTTTGTTAAAACATCATCATAGCATTTAGAAGCATTTTTCATATCATAGAATACTCATGCTAGGCTAGTATATCATGTTAGGATAATTTTTTAATCTTTTATCTTATCACTATCTTCATCTTAATTTAATAATCATAGTTTGAACACATCATATAGATCTTAGAATGCATTCATGCATGTAGATCACAATATCACTTGTTCTTGGAGTTGTCATTCCTAAGTCATTTGCCAATTTTTAGAGAGCAAAACATTGGCTTTAGGGATCCTGTGAGATAGAGAACAACGGGACACCCCTTGGGAAGTTAAACTAGTTCAAATTAGTTTATATACTTGCACCAAGAGTCTCATTGGTATGTGGGTCTTTCGATCTCGATTTATTCGTTTTGATCACCGCATTTTCCTACGTACAATATATATAACCAAACCACATGCATCTCTCTTCTTTAATTGATAATATTACATTAATTATTTTTAACAATAGATAATATTTGGTAGGATTCTAATATCTACACAACCATTCAATTATTTATTAATATGTTATAAAAAAATATTTATAACATATTAAATTGAAATTACAATTAGCAGTTGCAAGTTATAATTATGGTGTTAGTTAATGCTCAAATCGAAGCTCCTTGATTGAAAAATTGGAATTTGTTTTATGATGGATGGTGAAATGAGGTGAATTTATGGTAGAAATATGCTATAAACATGTTCATTTGAGAACTCATCATTGCCCTCGACTTAACATATTGCATGTCCCCATATATTTTGTAATTATTTTATGATCCCAAACCATATTTCATCTTCTTGCAACAATTTTTTAATATATAGGTTTGAACAATGCTATAATATACAAACATGAGAGCTTCATTGAGTACGGGCAAAAAATTATCTTAAGGTGATGAATTTTTCGAGATAGGGTTATTATCATGTTACTGTACAAGATGTAGAATAATAAATTGAGTGCTTTGACTGCTACAGTGTCACCTATGTACATTATCTTTTGCCACATGCTTTTTCTTTTTCTTTCTATGTTTTATTTTTTTCTTTATTTTTTTTGGCTTTATGCATTTTCTCTAATTTTTTCTTATATAAAAGTTGATGAAAGCATGACACTAAATTTGTGACATAATTTTCCATATACATGACATTACTTCCTCATAACTTAAAGATGAAATTGTCCTTGATTTTATATCAACTCTATGAAACAACATTTAGGTGGTTTGAATAACTACCTAGAGGAAATAATATGAAGGTGGTGTGGATATGAACTTTGATCTTTAAGATGAAAATTATCCTTCATTTTATATCAACTCTAGGAAACATTATTTAGATGGTTTGAATAACCACTAAGAGGAAATAATATGAAGGTGGTGTGGATATAAACTTTAGGTGGTTTGAATAACTACCCAGAGGAAATAATATGAAGGTGGTGTGGATATAAACTTTAGGTGGTTTGAATAACTACCCAGAGGAAATAATATGAAGGTGGTGTGGATATGAACTTTGATCTTTAAGATGAAAATTATCCTTCATTTTATATCAACTCTAGGAAACAACATTTAGATGGTTTGAATAACCACTAAGAGGAAATAATATGAAGGTGGTGTGGATATAAACTTTGAAAAAATGGTATGGATATGGAAGACAAATGGAGTAGATGAGGTATGCTATAATGTTCAATTCTAATAAAAAATGGAAGTAATAAAATATACTTTAAATATAAACTAACAAAAAGAGAAAAGATTACACATGAGTTTCCCAAGAAATAATTATGAATGTTGAAAAGTTGAGCAAAAGTTGCATGTTGAACTAAAATGTAGAGCAAAGAGTGTTGCAATAACTTTTGTACCATAAACAAGTTTCCCAAGAAATAATTATGAATGTTGAAAAGTTGAGCAAAAGTTGCATGTTGAACTAAAATGTAGAGCAAAGAGTGTTGCAATAACTTTTGTACCATAAACAAGCTCTTGTATCTTTAAGAGGTTGCTAGATGACACCAATTGAAATAAGAGTAATTTATTTATAAGATTATTTATTTATTTTTATCTATTTTCAGTAGAGATTTCCAACAAGTTGGTTTCCAAATCACCCATTTCCATAATAGAACTTAGATGATTTCACTACTAGGAGTTTTTAATTAATAGTGATTTGTCAATATGCATGTTTTCAAAGTGAGCTTAATGGCACAAAAAGGCTTTCACCACTAATTCTTTTCTTCTTGTGAGTCAATTGATATTGTGAAACTTCAATTCCTAAAGAACCATTGGAGTTTTCTTTGTAAATATCCATTTCTAGATCAACAAAAATGCATAGTTGTAAACTTCCCAAGAAGAAGCAACTTTCTTGCCATAAATGAATTCATACAATAGGATGAAACTCATTAAGAAATCAATTGAACCAATCTTGATTTTATTTTTACTTTTTTTTACTTAAAAAATAACAAATAGTCGTTGACTCATATTTCATCAAGTATTCAAAATTGAGTACGGCTGGCTCATCTATTCATCTTGTAAAAAAATTAACCATGTACCTCATATAAGTTCAATATAAATAATTCTTTATATTCAAGTAACAATAGTCAAGAATACTCAAATATATGGCACATTAAGTTTATTTATTGCATAGATTGAGTTGGGAGATAAAAATCCAAGAATTTATGGAGTGACAATATTACAATGAGGAGGAAAATATAAATATTGATGAGTTTGAAGGGAATTATGATGTTTGATTGAAGTGAGACCCTTGGACTAAAATACAAGCAAACAAAATTACTACATTTAAACTAATATGGATGGAATCCCTCAAGAGCTCTAATCATACTGTTCAACTAAGCTATGCTATGCAACAACAATTTGAAAATTTATATAATTTCAAATGACATAATAAGTTGTATCTATACTTGCACAAATATATTATATTAGATATTGATTTGTTAGTGGGGATGAACTCCTACATTGATGATATGTCAAAATACTAGTACACTTCTTGCAATATTAAATAAGTTGAAGAAAAATATTATCAAGTGTCCCTATAGTTGCCATTCCATTTCACCATAATCTTTGGGTAACTATTGTCGGGCCTGTGAAGTGTGATACCTGCAGCTGCAACACAAAACACTCAATAGATCATTACAAGCATGGTTAGCAAATTTAGAACAAATAAAGATAAAACCATGGCTAATCGATCTATCGCCTCCTAATAAATGCGAGTGTAGATTTGCTCTCAGATATGGATAAACAAATTCTAGTGACTTGACTACACCTAGATGGAGGATTTAAGATGATAATGATGCATTTAAGCTAGAAAAGATAATGATTAAGCTACACGATTGAACAATTATGCTAGAAAATAAGCAAGATCTAAGAATGCAATTGCCTATAATAACAATGCTCAAATGATATGCTAAGAGATATTATGCCTATAGTAACAATGCATGAAATGCAAATGAGATGCGATGATTATTTCTCCAAAATGGGGTCTATTTAGAGGATTTCCAAGGCCAGGGGTGAGGTAGTAGGAATCAACGGTCAAGATTGAGTCTGAAGATATCAATGGTGAAATTGGAGGAGGTTGGAAAAGAGGTTGGATGAAAGGGAACATTTTCCATCTATATGGTGACAAGTGTCAAGAAGCTTCCAAGAGAGGTTGGATGAAAGGGAACATTTGTCATCTCTATGGTGACAAGTGTCAAGAGGCTTCCAAGAGAGGGGACATGTGGCCCAAGAATGCCACGTGTCTCAAGGGGAGAGTATCCACACCATAAGAGGTTAGGATAAGGAGGTTAGGATGTGCAAGCTAAGGTAGGTTTAATTAAACCTTGGGTTAGATGGAATGGGTTAGGTTAGGTGGTTAGAAGTTAGGAGGCATGTGGGTAATTTGAATTTAAAAATTCAAATAATAGGAAAAGGCTAATTAATTCTCAACAACTCATAAATTGGTTTTCTTTAATTAATTAGAAGATTAGAAGAAATGAATTTGATGGGGAAGAATTAATTAATCAAAGGGGATTATTGAAATGAACCTATTAAATAAATCCTTAGATTTATTAATAAGTAGATGAAAAGGGAGAATTTAATCAAATTGCCGATGAATTCAATTAAATTGGGGAGGGGGATTAATTAAATAATTGCTTATTCAATTAATTATCTTTAGACCATTTTTAGGTGTATACATTTTGCCCCTCTTTGAAGCGAGGTGTGATGACGCGTTGATTCAAAGAATAATCTCATTTTGATGATGATATTGGTTCGATAGGATGCCCCAGCTCTTGATTAATAAATTGCGATATGATGATGCCCCCTCAGGAGATCAATTGAGATAATTGATCTTTGGAGTTTTGCGAATTTTCGCGAAATTGATTTCTCGATTAGAAATGATTTGATTTCTGCAACTGTGGTTGATGAAAATGCGAGTTCTACGATCACGATGATGTGGTTCTTGATTAAGATTGATTGGTTAGATTCATAAGATCGAGATTCAGTATGGTTTCAGGAATGATACCTCCTGTATAAGACAAAGATGATCAAAGCATCTGGTTTCAGGAACGATATATCCTGTATAAGATATGATTAGAACGTCTGGTTTCAGGAAAGATACATTCTGTATAAGACATGATATAATCGATTAGATTGATTGATAGAATTGATAAGATTGATTAGATAAAGAACTGATAGTTTGTTGATATCAAGTTGCAGAAAGATTCAGATAAGCTGATGTTGGTTATGTTGAGAGGGTAGCATAAGATTTTCGTCGGGTTGACAATATCTAGAGAGATATGAGTCATCAGTCTAATTGCGTATACACTTGTGATTATACCTTGATGATTCCTGTGATAGATTTAACCTTGGATAAAATGAGCATGCAGGATCCCATGCAAGAATGAAATGCAAGTTAAATGCAAAGCCATGATCGGACCAGTCACTGGATTATTGCATTTTTGTCATCATTGAGCTTTTGAAATGTGGGAAGTGAGTGCAAACATCGATGGTATAATTAAACCATGATGACCTGAGCACTTCTTTCCTGGCTTTTGATATGGCAAGTTAGCACAAACATTGAGGTATAATTGAACCAAGATGACCTGAGTGTTGCTTGCGTAAAAAAAACAGTATTAATCATTTCAATACGCAAATCAGAAATATTTTCAATGATACTCTGATGATCATGTCCCGAGACAAATTTGCACATATTAATGATTAATTTTCAGACAGTAGACAAGAAAAATATCATATTCCTTCCTTGTTCCTCTAGTCAAAGACATCCCGGAGTCACTCAAAAATCATGATAGTGAAAATCAAGATAAAAAAAGTTGAACAATCATGCTAAAATCATTATCCAAAAGACATCATCTCTTGAAAAGTGTGTGAATGTGCTTAGACTGACTTTGTGATAGTTTGGTGGTTGATAATTTGATCTTGTGCTCAACGTTGGAAGTGTCTTAGTTTTCGCTTGATAAAAGTTGTCTAACTGTTGTTATACCTGTTTGATTAAGCTCAAAATGATCAAGAAGTTTGCCCCCAGCTAGGTGCAGGATTTTTCCCCAAGCCTAGAAACAAAGTTGTTATGATATACTCAATGATCCAAACCATGGCGAGAGATTAGCTTAGCTAATCAATCTATCGCTTCCTAATAAATGCAAGTGTAGATTTTCTCTCATATCTGGATAAGCAAATTCCAGTGACTTGACTACACCTAGATGGAGGATTTAAGATGATAATGATGCATTTAAGCTAGAAAAGAGAATGATTAAGCTACATGATTCAACAATTATGCTAGAAAATAAGCAACATCTAAGAATGCAATTGCCTATAATAACAATGCTCAAATGATATGCTGAGAGATATTATGCCTATAGTAACAATGCATGAAATGCAAATGAGATGGGATGATTATTGCTCCAAAATAGGGTCTATTTATAGGATTTCCAAGGCCAGGGGTGAGGTAGAAGGAATCAATGGTCAAGATTGAGTCTGAAGATATCAATGGTGAAATTGGAGGAGGTCGGAAAAGATGTTGGATGAAAGGGAACATTTGCCATCTGTATGGTGACAAGTGTCAAGAAGCTTCCAAGAGAGGTTGGATGAAAGGGACCATTTGTCATCTCTATGGTGACAAGTGTCAAGAGGCTTCCAAGAGAGGGGACATGTGGCCCAAGAATGCCACGTGTCTCAAGGGGAGAGTATCCACACCATAAGAGGTTAGGATAAGGAGGTTAGGATGTGCAAGCTAAGGTAGGTTTAATTAAACCTAGGGTTAGATGGAATGGGTTAGGTTAGGTGGTTAGAAGTTAGGAGGCATGTGGGTAATTTGAATTTAAAAATTCAAATAATAGGAAAAGGCTAATTAATTCTCAACAACTCACAAATTGATTTGTTTTAATTAATTAGAAGATTAGAAGAAATGAATTTGATGGGGAAGAATTAATTAACTTAAAGTAATTAATCAAAGGGGATTATTGAAATGAACCTATTAAATAAATCCTTAGATTTATTAATAAGTAGATGAAAAGGGAGAATTTAATCAAATTGTTGATGAATTCAATTAAATTGGGGAGGGGGATTAATTAAATAATTGCTTATTCAATTAATTATCTTCAAACCATTTTTAGGTGTATACAACTATAACTAAGTAAAAACTTACATATTGTTCCCTCCTTGTGTCCTTTATCTTTATCCTCTTCATGAGGGTAAAAGACCAATATACATATAAGCTTTATGAAATATTGACTACTTCCTTAAAGAAACCTATGCCCCATGAATCCTGATGTCGTTTTACCTCTTTCTCCATTCCTTTCTCCCAGATTAGGAAGCAAATCCATGACCCATTTTGGTGTTGATCAATTCTTGGTCATCTACCTCCCTTTGGTAGGGGGCCTATCCCAACCATCACTATCTCTAACAATCCTTTCTTATCACCTTGCCAAAAGGACCATACCAATGCCTCCATCAACTTCCTCACATTTTATTTGTCTTTCCTCACTTTTAGCAACCATGCCATAAACTTTGGTGCTATACAAAATTAACCTAGTATTTATTTTTTAATTTTAAATAAACCTCCCCAAAGAGCATTTTAATGGCCTGAAAGGTCATTGCTACTCTAGTTCGAAAGATCTTTTGTAGTCTATATGCTTTGATGATCACCTCTAGAACACTATCTACCTTTGCATAGGTTTCAAACAAATTATAGTCTTCGTTCTGTTGAATTGGGTGCCAAATCTTTTGTCTCGACGTTGGATAAAGGGAAACTCATTATAAGCACATGTGGGATGACTGTTGACATATCCCTTGATTAATCTAGTTGCTTCATCCTTATGGCATGCTTAAATAGTTATTAATGATATTTCACTTCCTCTATCTTTTCATCTTGCAAATATGGGGTGGGTTTGTGCCATATACTTTCCAAAACTAGATCAACATCATTACCCTTCATGTCAATTGCCTAGTTGGCCAAGCAACTAGCCACACACTTGCCTTCTCGATACAAAATGAAAATACAAAAATATTCAAATTCCTCCAATGATTCCCATGTAGGTGAAAATAATTTCCTCAACTTGTAATTGGGAGTGTCTATATGTCAATGCCATTTATAGTAATTACACAATCTACTTTCAAATGGGTTTTCTTAAAATTAATTCTCTTCCATAATTTAATCCCTAGCTAGTGTGCTTCAAATTCAACCTCATTATTGGTGCCTTTTGTGAGTATTTTAGCTTCCAACACTATAATTTTTCCCTCATGATCTCTCAACAAACATCTCACTCTTGAAAACATTGAGTTTCCTTGGAAGCTCTGTCAAAACAAACCTTAACTCGCTTGTGATCTGGGGGCACCTAGTGAGTATCTATTCTAGGAGAAACCGTATGATCAACCTGCCCAAACCCATGAATGAGGGAGTTTAATCTAAAAATTATATAGCATGATATATAATCTACAACTACTAGAAATAATAACTTACAACAAGTACTAACTTATTTGTGATGTGTACAAGTAACAAGTTGCAACATCATAGCACACAAATATTCAAAGAGGTGGGGTGGGGTGGGGTGGGGGGGGGGGGGGCATGAATCAATATAAAAACAAATTTTTACTTTTCAAAAAATGATTAGATACAATAACAATACTTTATAAAGCTTAATCAACCACACATGCAAGACCTAGCAAGTAAGAACACAAAGGAACACAAGATTTACATGGAAACCCTCGTGGGAGAAAACCACGACCAAATATTACTTATGTTAATCTTATTATACAAAGTTTGTAGGCACCAACCTACTTGAGGCACCAAATCCTACAAAATGAGGCACCAACCTCACCAAAATGAAACACCAACCTCACAAAAATGAAGCACAAACTTCTCCAATATGAGGCACCAACCTCACTAATATGAAGCACCAATATGAGGCACCAACCTCTAAATTCTACTATAAATATTTTCTCCAATTCGCCATAATGCCGATCATAAATCTATTATGAAACTAGTCACCATCTCCTTACAAATCTGCCAACAATCCTTTTATACTTGCTCTTGTATTAATCACAATTTCTTCATAAAAATATATAAGTAATCTCCTTAAACATTTCTCTTTATTTGTTGGTGTATATGATGTACTAATCTTTCTTTTACTCCACAAAATACCTTCTTATTAGTTGTTGGTGTATATCAAATATGTCTACTTGTCTTGCAAACTTTATACACACTTCAAATCTGCCTTTTAGAATGCTATCAAGAGGGTATAGATAAAAGTGTGTGTAAAGTGTGCAAGACAATAAGACATATCTGATATGTACAACAATGGGTTAATACATTAAAAAATCCAGATTTGAATAGTTATTGCACACATTTCAAGAGAAATATCATTGCAACTTTCAGCCATACCAATTTGAGGGCTCTAAGAGGAAGTGTGTGGCTTTCCTAGGGCACATTTTTCACCAAACAAGGTTGGAAAGGGATGTTTCATCTTCTGCAGATCATCTGCCCCCATTCTATCTGCCACATGTTCAAACTCAGACATTTGAATTTATTGTATGCAATTCACTTGTCTAGGCATGCAAACACATGGTTGATTATCATTTTCTAAAATTGTGATTATTGCCTATAGCCGGTCAACAAATATTATCAGCAAACAATATATTATCTATTTGCAATCAATTTGGGTATGTTTATATGTAATTAATTTGGTTCTAGTATGCAAGGGTTTAACTAGAAATTCGTTGTTTTAAAATCAAATAGTTAAATTGCAATTTGCAGTTTATTTCTAGCATTATATTTTTATTCTGAAAAACATCAAATAAAAATAAATAAAGAGCAAATAAATAAAAAGGCAAAAAATATACTTCAATCAAAAAATTAAAACTTTAGAACAATGGGGGACATTACAGTGGTATTAGGGCATAGAGTATCCTGCCAACCCGTGCATTTAATTGTGATTTAGAATTAAAAAAAATAAAATTCTTGGTAAATTAGTTTCAGATTCGATAGATGAGCTTACCAAAACAATGAATGATCATGACATCAAAGGGTATGAGTGTGGAAATAAAACATTGGAGCCCAAGGCAAATGAAAAGGGTTCTAAATTTTTTATTGCAAACAATGAACCTTCAACCACACATAGTCATAAGGCTAAAGTTTTGAAGGAGGGGTAATGAGTTACCCTAGAAGAAAGGTTAGTGAAAAAACAAGAGTCGCTTTCTAGTAATTTGTAGCCTACAATTGATCATAGGAAGCAAAAACTATCATTGTATGGGAGTTTAGATCAAGAGGAATCACATATTTCACCCTTGAGTCTTCATGTTGATCACATAGAGGGAGAGAATGCAAAAATGGATCGACCACTTGGAGATGTTGATAACCTGACACAAAGGTATGAAGAAAATTTTGATTTTTGCAACATTGTTATATTTTCTTGCATTATCATGAGATATGAACCTTTTCACATGAGGATGATGGTGTTCTAGAGTCCTCTTTTGATGGCACTCATTATTTGGGTATAAAAGATGAATCATGTGTGGTGGATTTGTGCTACAAACATTCTGATTTTATATATCAAATCATGGAAAATAAACACCATCTTAATGACATGAGTTTCTTGGTAGAAAAATTGGAGGTAGAGCTATCCTACAAGATTGATCACACCAGTGCATATGAAGATGTCTCTCAATCAACCAATGATGATGAATCAACATTTATATGAGTGTTGATGTATATGCTAGTCCGAGTGATCTTGGGAAGATGAAAATCAATCATCTACTGTAGCTACATCTAAGGGAAAACATTCATTGGAAGGTGCAATTTTTATTCATGGGGAAGATGTTGCAGCGGGTAATGAAGTTGAATATTACTATGAGACTCCTCATGGTTCAACAGCTAATTATATATGAGATGGATTTACTTTTGACCAAAATGCTATCCTAACTTCATCTACATAGTTGTGCATGAAGGATGGCCTTAATAGCATGGATGGTAATGATATTAACCTCAAAAATAAATTTGATTTAGTGTTGCATGATATTGATCATAAATAAAAAAAATTGTATGGGGTTGATAAGTCTCAAGAGTCCTATCATTTGACAGGATAGTTGAAGGTAAATGAAGACCAAATTATCATTGCCATTAAACATTTTTTATGAAATTCATATGTTCATAGAAGAATATTGTTGGAGGTCTTTAGGAATACATATGGACCTTGGCAGATAATTTTTCCCTTCAGATTCACATGAACTTAGAGAACCATTAATGAGAATGAAGACTAATTACCTAAAGTTACTTTCTAATACAGATCATCTTGTTAGGCTTGGTGAGATTTATTTTCATGCATTGAAAGGGAAAGAAGTGGAGGTAGATAAGATTATTGATGAGCTTATGGTTTACACAAGAGTATTTGAAGAGCACTCAAATGGTACTTCAAGAATATGAAATTTAGATTGATGAGCTTTGTGAAGAATTGAGCTTGGTTCAATCATCATCATCCACAACAAGAAACCAAACTTTTGTGGTTGCCATAACACTTGGTGGACCAACCAACAATGAAGTGTATGCATCCACAAGTGACAAAGTCACGAGTCTCTATATTGGTGATGTAGAGATTTCCATTGGTACTACTTGTGATGAGGAGGTGGATTTTTGTGAGGCTAGTATGTTGAACCGTCACACTGTTCCATCATATTTATGTGAGGATTGCCACAACATGACTTGATCTTGTGGGAGCATGTCTCATACATTTGTTAGAAAATCAAGAAAAGTTTTGGTAGGAGTTGATTGTAGTCTAGAGCCTAGTGAGTCATGATAACTTAAGGAACAATTGAAAATTACATAAGGTAAGGTTGTCCAAAACTTAACTCGATTTGATGACACACACAAGTTTGTTGAATACCTCTTGTGGTCAATGCAAATTATCAAACATGCTCTAGAGGAAATAAAATCAATTCTCCTCCATTTGCTCTCAGATCGAGACTTAGCCATCAATTTTGGAGAGAGGGCTTGTAGAGCCAATACCAAATCTACCCTTCATGAGCAGAGGAGTGAGCCACTTCCTGATTCGTGTGATGACAATGATGATACATGGAATCCTAGTGACTATTTAGGGCTTCCTTTAGTGTGTGTGGGTGAATTTCACCTTGACTACATCATAAGGAGTACTCATCATTTTTATTTCAATCGACACCTTGATGATACGATAATGTGTAAGTGAAAGTTGGCTTAGAGATTATATAGTCCACTCTATTATGACACGTGTCCATTTCCAAAGATGGAACCGAATCTTGTGGGTATTTTGCTCCATTTCCTTCAGAAGGTTGTATACAAGTACATGAGAGCTATGATTTCAGTGAGTATGATGGAATTGGTATTCCAACCCGTAGTGATGGAGTTTTTCTCCATAAGTTGATGAGAGATGGTTGTCCTACTTCATGGAACATAGACTTCTTTCATAATTCCTGGAGGACAACAGTTGTACATGATTTTGGAGGAGAGTTGTATAATCTTCTCTTCGTTGGAGAGTGACATAGGGTTGAAACTCTATTACCCCATGACCTTGGTGGTTTTATTTTCATTGCCATAGGTTGAATTTTTAGATAGGAGGTTGTTGGTCTGTCTCATATTAGCAACCCAGAAGGGTTAGTTATGCATTTCTTAGCACATATGGTGGGTATTCTTCACATCCAAGGGAGATCTGCTGAGGTTGGAGAGTGGTGTTGTGATGTTGTTACCTCAGTATACTTCCATCTTCTCATTTTTGATAGACATGGGAATGTGGTGGTTTGGGATCCAGGTGTGTGTGTGAAAAAGTGAAAAGAGTCTGATAGCTGCAGGCACAACACTTCAATTAAGTCATTACATGTATGGTTAGTAAATCAATAATCAATAAATAATAAACCATAACAAAGCGACTAATTTCCTTTTAAAAGATGCGAGTATAAGATTGCTCTCAGATTTTTATAAGCAATACCAATGACTAGACTACACCAAGACGAAGGATTTAATCTATATATGATATTAAACTATATGGATGCAAGATGGATGAATAATTCAAGCAATATGGATTCAAGCAATAATGAAATAAACTAAATATGGAAAAATCAATGAAACTAAGATGCAAAAAAGCAAGCACAAGATCTTCAATGACTCCAGAGCAAAATCAACATAATAATAATCTCCGAGGTGTTTCTCAAATATCTTTGGGGTGATTTGAATGAGAGCTGAAGGTTGAATTTATAGAGAATTCACAAGAGAGATCAAGAAAAAGAACAATTTAGAATTAATTGAAATAATTGAAAAATCGGGTTCAGTTAACCTTGAGATAGACTCCAATTATAGTTTAATTGAAATGCATTCAGATAAGAAGTTCAAGTTGCATTGGAAATAAGAATTAATTAATTCCATGCACTTGTGATAAAAATAGATAATTCTTTGATTTATTCAAGAAAAAAGTCTTTTTAATGCAACTGAACTTCTTTTTTTCTCAAAAGCTTTGAGTTCTAATTTTAGAGAATAATTCAATTTAATTGCTTTTCTGATTTCAAGTTCTCAATTTAGAAAAATAAATAATATCTCAAGTTTGATTTCTCTCTCAATTCTTTTATTCTATTTTCAAATTAATTCCTCTTTTGCATGATTAAATGGCAAATTTATTAATTAATTAAATATGCTAGGATATTTAATAAATTAAATAGGATAATTGATCAAAATGATATTCTTGGAATGATTCAATTAATTAAATAAATATTGAGTGATTGACTTGCCATGCAATATTTGATGATTAAAGAATTAATTAATGTGCTCAAGATTGATTTAATTGCCTTTGGTTAGGACCTTGGTGATGTTGTCGAGATTAGGGGCCCATGGTTTAGATGACCAATTTTAGGGTATTACACCAGGTGATGACTCACTTGGTACATCATTTCATTTGGATCTTGATGAGTTGCTTCACCACTCTTGATGCAGTGTAGGTCAATGAGTGTTGTGTACGATGGACTTCTAGTTTGGATGAGGGATTTAGAATTTTCTATATTGAGGAGATTGCTTTATATTTAGAAGGTGATCCACGAAGCTGTCGAGCTTAGTTTCATTCTCATCCAGTTGAAGTAGAGAACTTTTAATAGGGTTTGCTATAGGCTTATCTGGGATCCTCATTTTTATGTCATCATGTTCAGGTGTGGATTGCTTGGGGACAAGCAATATTAGGTGGGGTGGGTTATAATGTCCCCATTTTTAGGCTCTCTTATAGTACAACTAGTGGCACTCTCTAGGTTGGTGCCAACATGGTCAGGGGAGTATTTTGATGTTGCAATCGTGTTCAGACATGTTAGTGGAGATGAATGACACTTTTTGGGGTGATTTTGGACAACTTGTCAAGGGCTTACTACTTATAGCAAGTTACTATTTTTAGTGTCAATTTTGACCTTGATTGGTCATTTGGGAGACTTACTATTTTAAACAATTATTATTTATAGTAATCACCATTTTTGGTAGTTGGTCATGGCTTTAGTCTCCTCTTATCTTTAGCATGTAACGTCTTTAGTCTAAGAGCCTAAATGGTTGGGACTATGTTTAGCATATTGACTGTTTATAGTAATGCTATTAGGGGGGAATTGGCCTCAGACGTAGTTTTATTTCTCCAGATGGTTCATGGACCGCCTTCTAGGGATCTTTTGGAGGGTTTGATAGACACTATTTTTAGTAAGTCATTGGCACGATGGGGTCAAACCTTACTATTTATAGTAAGACATCGAAATAATCTGGCACGCCTTGGTGATCTTCCAGGAGCTAGTAGAATTATCAGAATATTATTATTTTGACTTATATTAATGATTGAAGGATTAATTTAATTCTTATTAAAGCTAATATATTTAATAATATTAAATTAAATCAAAAGTTTATTAAAATGGGTATTAACTGCTAAGACATTAATAATTTAATAAAGCCAAAGTATTTAGGTAGCTTGAGTGCCCATAATGGAGATATTAAGTTATATCAAAAAGAAAATATTGAATGTTCCTTTTAATGATTAAAAAGGCACATAGAAAATCATGCCCTTTGAGGAAGATATCAAAAGATTAAAAACAATCAATTCCTCATTCATTATTAAGATTGTTTTTTGAAGACCTGGAGAAATTGTGAGCAAGGGTTTGTTGCAATTGGACAATTTCCGGCTTTTGGGAACGAAAACTTCGAAGAGTTTGAATGCTTGCACGTGTGGAATGTCATCCAAGAGCATTGATTTTGGGAGGCTTCATTCATGGGCTTTAATTGAGCTTAATTTCATGGAAATTAGTAAAGGATTCAAGAATATATTCAATGATTACTGATTTGCAGGTTGAAAGCATTCTAAAAGTTAGATTTGAATAGTTATTGCACACATTTCAAGAGGAATATCATTGCAACACTTACTTGTACTAATTTGAGAATTTCAAGAGGAAGTGTATGGCTTTACTAGAGCATGTTTTGGACCAAACAAGGTTGCAAAGGGACATTTCATCTTCTCCCAACCAATTGCCCTCATCTTGGCTTCCACATGCTCAAACTCAGATGTTTGAATTTATTGTATGCAATTCACTAGTCTAAGCATGAAAACCTAGGGTTGATCATTACTTTTCAAAATTTTGATTATTGTATGTAGCTAGTCATCAAATATTATGAGCAAATAATATATTATCTATTATTAGGCAATTTAGGTATGTTTATATTTAATTAATTTAATTCTAGCAGGCAAGGGTATAACTACAAAAATTTGTTGTTTTAAACTCAAATAGTTAAATTTCAATTCACAGTTTATTTCTAGCATTAGATTTCTATTCTAAAAGCATCAAATCAAAAAAATAAAGAGTAATTGAATCGGAAGTCAGAAAATATTCCTCAATCAAAAAATAAAAACTTCAGAATGAGGGGGATATTACACTAATAATATTGTTCAATGTTTCTAACTCTTTCTTGTGGACCTTATCAAATTGTAGTCACCTACCCCATCTCTAAAAATATAATCCTTTCGGGCAATATGTTGTTGGTCTTGTCATAGTCTTGTAGCAATTCCCGATTGAATTTTGACAACAAAGCAACTGAAGTCAGGGTTATAATAACAACGATAATTGCTATTTGATTTGAATGATTTTCTTAGAGAGTTACATTGTCTCCTACTTGACTCGAAATTGACTTTGAATTACTCCGCTTGAATCTCACTTCTTTATTAACCATGTCTCTTACTTATGAACTGACCAATATAACAAATATGGCAAGATGACAAACAATATACCATGTTTCTTGGCAAGCAACAAAAATAAATCCATCAGTAATATCTATTCTCTTGATTACCTTCTCTCCTTTATGTTCTTGCAATGGACTTGATAATGATGGCAACCATTTTGTCTATCGGTACTTATGAACTCTTGACATCAATGACAACATTTCCAACAATCTCCCCCTTTGTCATTGATGGCAAAAATATAAGGAAATTATTGTTCTTGAATATACAATTCTCCCCCTTACTTCAAGACTCCCTTGTGTCAACTTCTCCCCCTTTGACATCAATAAGAAGGGGTATCTGGGGCTAAATCAATAAAATGGTGAATAGCTCCCCTTGAGCTCATGATTCTTGTGAAGAACTTAGTGAATAGATAAGAGTGACACCACTTCCAACTTCTCCCTCACATAATCAAAGGTATCTTTTGAAAGAGGCTCTGTGAAAATGTTTGCAATCTGCTCCTTAGTAGCAACATGCTCCAACTTGACTTGTTGCTCAAGTACTTGCTCTCTCAAGAAGTGACATCTAATCAAAATATGCTTCATCCTTGAGTGCATAATTGGATTCTTTGATATGTTAATAACACTTGTATTATCACAAAATATGGAGATGGGATTCTCATATGCAATCTTAATATCTTTCAAGGTGTACTTCATCCATAAGACCTATGTACAACAAGCTGCTACTACAATATACTCAGCCTCTATAGTAGATAAGGAAGCTGAATCTTGTTTCTCACTCAACCATGATACTAGACTATTCCTCCTCAACTTGTACACTTTCTATCATCAACATTGCCAGCCCAATCCACATTCATATATGTCATAAGGTTTAAAAATTCACCTCTTAGATACCACAACCAAAAATCCATAGTACTTGTTTAGATATTTGAATATTCTTTTGACAACATGTACATGAGTTTATTTTGGTGCTTCTTGAAAGCATGTCACCAATCCTTTTACTTGCACAATGTTAAGTCTAGTAGTTGTGAAATATAATAAACTTTCAATCATGGACCTCTATAGGGTTAGATTATCCTTAAGAGATTCATCATTCTCACTTAATTTGCAACTTGTAACAATGGGAGTACTCACTGGATTGTAGTATTCCATCTTGAATTTCTTCAACATCTCCTTAATATATGTGGCTTGTGAAATAAATATGCCTTCATTTGATTGATAAATTTGTAATCCAAGGAAGAAGGACAACTCACCAAACATTGAAAATTTGAACTCCTTTTGCATATTTGTGGCAAATTGTTGGTACATCTCGTCTTTGCTACCACAAAAAATAATGTCATCCACATATACTGCAACAATCAATAAGGTATCTCCTTCATTCTTGACATAAAGATTGCTATCCACAATTCCTCCTTTGAAGCCTTGCTCTTGAAGATACCTATCTAGCGTTGAGTACCAAGCCCTTGGGACTTGTTTTAGTCCATAAAGTGCCTTCTTTAGTTTGGAAACATAGTTCTCATTCTTTGATAGAAGAAACCCCTCTAGTTGTTCAATGTACACTTCTTACTCTAATTTTTCATTTAGGAAGGTTGATTTCACATCAATTTTATAGACTTTGAAGTTCTTGAAATTGGCAAGGGCTAAAAACATGCTTATAGAAGATACCTATCTAGCGTTGAGTACCAAGCCCTTGGGACTTGTTTTAGTCCATAAAGTGCCTTCTTTAGTTTGGAAACATAGTTCTCATTCTTTGATAGAAGAAACCCCTCTAGTTGTTCAATGTACACTTCTTACTCTAATTTTTCATTTAGGAAGGTTGATTTCACATCAATTTTATAGACTTTGAAGTTCTTGAGATTGGCAAGGGCTAAAAACATGCTTATAGCTTCCATACAAGCAAAAAGAGAAAAGGTTTCTTTAAAATAAATTCCTTCAACTTGAGCATGTCCTTTGCACACAAGCCTTTTTTTGTGTCTTACAACTTGGCCATCCTCATTCAATTTATTTTTAAAAATCTATTTAGTGCCAATGACATTTTTGTCCTTGGGTGTTGGGAAAAGTTCCCAAATTTCATTCTTCTCGATTTGATCCAATATCCCCTATTCAAAACTTATCTTCACTTACTTTTATGAAGCCCTTTGGTTCTATTTTGGAGAGAAAGCAAAAATGTGCATGTTCAATTGTGTTTACAAGGCTCCTCCTTGTTGTGACATCTGTATCTTTGTCCCCAATGACCAAGTCTCATGGATGGAAATTTTGGAAAAATTTAGATGGAGTCTTAGGTGGTGCTATTTATGGTGTTTTAGAAATTTCTTTGTCAATCACCTCTTTCTCAACTTCCTCCTTTGTTTCTTCTTCTTTGCAAACTTCCTATATTTGAGGAACATCTTGTTAGGTTTCTTCTTCATAGAGTCTTCCTTCATCAACCTTCACATTGGCACTTTCAACAATCTTGTGTAGCCACTTATTGTATCATTTGTATGCTTTACTTGTTGTAGACTAGCCAAGGAATATTCCTTCATTAGCTCTAGCATCAAATTTGCCTATACCTTCCTCATCTCTCCTTATGTAGCATGTGCTTCCAAAAACTTTGAAATACTTAACTATTGTAGGTTTTCCTTTCCATAACTTATATGGTGTCTTGTTAGCATTTAATTTGATTTGTGCACAATTCATGATGTAGACAATTGTGTGAACTACACCTCTCCAAAAATTATTAGTTAACTTTGATTCATTTAACATAGCTTTGGCCATTTCTTGGACAATTCAATTATTTCTTTCTATATCTCCATTCTGTTGTGGACTTATTGTAGGTGAATATTGTCTTCTTATCCCATTTTGTTCACAAAAATATTCAAATTTATTTGAAGTGAATTCTCCTCCTTTATTTGAAATTTAAGCTTGATTTATTTTCCACTAATGCTTTGAAAGCTTTAAAAATTCTTTTAAAAAGGCAACTCAAGTAATTCTAGAGTAATAATCAATTATAGCGTAAAAGTGTTCGAAATATGAGCTTGTTTGGTTGTTATTGATGTCAAACTTTATTGGCTGGATGTCCAGTCTTGTCTAGATATGATCCTGTATTGTTGCAGGTTTCTTTGTCTTGTGTTCGGTGTTGCAATTGAGTTTGATGTTTTGGTGTTTCTTGTGGGAAGTTCAATATGGAGAAAAGAGTTTATAATGTATACAGGAAAGAATATTTATTATCTTATTTATCAAATGATTTGCATTCCTTTGGATGGTAAAGAATATGTTGCATTGATTGGTTTTTTGGTTTGTGAATTGTAGAAGTTAGTTGTTATTGTTCTTTGACAGTAAGGGTGTCTATCAGACTAGTCTGGAAAGTCTTTGGTGGCCTCTGGATATGTTGAATTTTATGTTGCAGTTTAGTGGACATGATTATATGGTTCGTCTAGTATTTTCAGTTTGTTTCTCTGATGGTGTTTTTGTTCTGCAAGTGAGTTATGTTGACTTGAGTTTGGTATATTTAGTTGTGTTATGGCTCGATGTGTCTGGTTGGATTATCTTGTTTGGATCATGCTTTTTGGTTCGGATATGCATTGGAGGATGAGTTAGAATGTTGTTATGGGTCTCACCAAGGTGTGTGGAGATCTGTGTGGAATAATTTGTGTTGGAAGATGTGTTTTGGTTGATTGTTTGAAAAGCTTTATTTGCTATTTACACGATACGTTTAGTGGCGACTTTGGAAGATGTGCTAGCATCTGCAAATAATTGGATTCATCTTGGAATGATGTGTTGTGATTTATTTGGGTCCCCTCTTTCTCTTGGAATGGACCGCTTTGAGTATTTTTGGTTTGGGTGACTTATTTTGTGCAATAATGTTTATTTCGATTGTGGTTGATGCTCAATTAGTTTTTTAATGATCTATCTTATATTTAAGGAGTGTACTTGTATGAGTCATGTGTGGGTGAAATGTGGATTGTGTGTGGATTGATGAGAAGCAAATTTAAAAGATGTAAAAGTAGATTTGAGACTATAGATATGAAAAAGTCAGTTTGTGAAGAGCTTTGAAGGTGATATTTGTTGTGAGAAAGTGTGTTGAGATAGTGGTGATTTTTAGAGATGTTTACCATGATGTTGGTCACTTGATACAAATGTTCAAGGACAATTTCATGATGAGGAGATTCTTCTCATATCAATTCTACTATTTCCTTTATTGATTGATAGTGAGTCCTTCAGCAACACCTTGTATCTTGCCCTGAAGCAATGTGTTTCAGTTGTGAAAATCCTTATCTTTCCCTAAGGTAGTATGCTTTAGTCTTGCAAGTCCATCAGGTGCATGTTGCTCCTTGGCATTAAGCCTAAAACATTATAATCATTTTATTCATATTGTGAATTTGATTCTCACTATGGTTTTCCGTGTTTGGGTTTTCCACGTAAATCTGGTGTTCACGTGTTAATGGTTGATGCATTTTCAGTATTGTTGTAGAATGGTTAAATGCTATTTATAATTAATCTATTTTGAAGATTTGAACTGATTCACCCCCCCTCTTAGTCCTAAATTGGGTTCAACAATTTGTATTAGAGCAAGGTTCCTCTTTGTAAAATTTTTTAGCTTGAGGTAGATCCAAAATGGCATAGAAATTTCATCTTAAAGCTCATTATTTTGATGGTATAAATTTATCTTATTGGAATGAGAGGATGGAATCATATTTAGAAACTTTCTAGAATGGAATCTGTGATATTATCAAGACTACTTATACGCCTTCAATGAATGGACCTCAGACTCCAGATGAACTTAAGAATCATGAGACTGATGCAAAAGATAGAACAATAATATTTAGTTTCTTAAGTGATACAATATTTGGTAAGGTTAGTAGATTGAAAGAAGCTAATGAAGTTTGGAACAAATTATGTCAATCATATGAAGGAGATCCCAAGACAAAGCAAGCTAGGTTAATGAATCTGAAACATAAGTATGAGTGTTTAAGGATGGCTAATGATGAAGGTGTTGATAACTACATACAAAGGGTGAATGGTATTGTATATTCTATCAGAGGTGTTGGTGGAAAACTAGAAGAAGTGAATATCTTAAGAAAGATCCTATTGAAACTGCCTAAGCCCTACAAACCTAAGAAGTGTGCAATTAAATAATGCCATGATTTAAATAATTATACAGTCGATCAACTCCTTGGAACAATTGTAGAGATGGAAGATATACAAAGAGAAATAAAAGAGGTCACATTTAATGTTTCAAAGTGAGAAGAAGATGAACCGGAAGCAAGTGAAAACTTTGATGAGATTGAAGCAAACTTTGTAAGAAGACTAAAGAGAGGAACCAAAAAGTACAAAGGTATGTTACCCCTAAAATTATTTAATTGAGGTAGAATGGTTATTATGCTTCCAAATGTATGTATAAGGAAGATTAAAAAATATCAAAGATGATAATGAAAAGAAAAGTAGATATAGAAGATATGACTTTAATAAAAGGATATATGATCGAGCTAAAGGGAAAAGAAGCCTATGTTCCATGTAGATACATTCATCTTAGGATGAAGATGGTGATGACTTGAATGAGGAATCTCTATTTTTGGCTATAGAGGAGAAGAATAAAGATATGTCCAAAAGATCAGAAGGTATGGAAACTAAGAAGTCAACAAAAGAGAAGACTACACTACATGCTAAAGTGGAACCCAGATCTTGGATCATCGAGTTTGGATGTCCAAATCATATGACTAGTGATAAAGAGAAGTTCATTAATCTTAAGAAGTATGATGGAGGGTTACTGAAATTTGTAGGAGAGGAAGCTACACCTATTTGTGGGATAGGAAGTATTTATGTTGATGGTGAGCATAAAACTGATAATGTTCACTATGTTTAAGATCATAGACATAGTTTATTGAGTGTTAAATCAGATGTGCAATAAAATATGAATTTTATTTAGTAAGACCAGATGTGTACTTATAAAAGAAAGAACTTGAAGAGTGGTAGAAAAGGTATTAGGACAAGTGGAAATGTTTATCACATAAAGGATAAGAGTGGAAGCGGGCTTTTTTTTTCACAGATCAATGAATGTTGGTTATGGCACAAGAGGATGGGACATGCCAATTTTGATAACATGATAAAGATCAATAATACTAAAGTTGTGAGATATTTACCAAGGTTTATCAAACCTACTGATACTGTGTGCAAAGAATGTCAACATGGAAAATAGACAAAGAGGAGATTCAAGAACAAGAAATATTCTACTTTTAAACCCTTGGAGTTGATTCACATAGATCTTTGCGGACCTACAAGGACAAGAGGACTAAATGGAGAAAGGTATTTTATATTACTTATTGATGATTACTCTAGGATAACATGGGCTACATTCTTGAAATAAAATTTTGAAGCTTTTGAAAGGTTTAAAGTGTTCAAGTCAATGGTTGAAAATCAAGTAGATAATAAAAACAAGTGTTTGAGATCTGATAGAGGACAATCTACTTCAAATGAATTTAATAGTTTTTGTAAAAAATATGGAATTAGAAGACATTTTTCTACTCCAAGAACCCCTCAATAGAATGGAGTTGTAGAAAGGAAGAATAAGATTGTTATTGAGATGGTTAGAACTATGTTGAAAGATGCTAACTTGGCTAATGTGTATTGTAAAGAGGTTGTGCATACTATTTTTTATATTCTTAACATCGTATAGATAAGAGTGAATCATACTAAGACACCTTATGAGATGTGGATAGGAAAACCTCCTACTGTGAAGTATTTTAGAATCTTCACAAATAAGTGTTATATAAGAAGAGATGAGGATGATCTTGGAAAGTTTGATACTAGAATAGATGAAGGAATATTTTTGGGATATGCTACAAAGAACAAAGCTTACGGGTGTTAGAATAAGAGACTAAACAAGATAGTAGAAAGCACAAATGTGAAAGTACATGAAGAATTAGATTGCACTGCCCCTGAACCCGTACAAGAGACTAAATTCAAGATTATCCTGGTTGTTGTAGAAGAGAAGACAGACCCGAAAGACAATAAAGAGAAATAAACAAATGAATCTAAAGAAGAAGAAGAACCTAAGAAAGTAGCTAAAACTCTATCCAAATATGTGAGAAAGAACCATTCAAAAGATCAAATTATTGGAGATAAAAAACAAAGGAGTTCAGATAAGAAGAAGAGTTGTGGAAGAAAATGAGCAAGCAAACTACTACTTTCTTTCACTGGTGGAACCTAAATCATATGAGGAAGCAAGAAAAGAGGAGAGCTGGGTAAAAGAAATGGAAGAGGAACTGAATCGGATACAAAAGAATCAGACATGGGAATTGGTACCTAGACTAGTAGACAAAAATGTGATAGGAACTAAGTGGGTGTTTTGGAACAAGCTAAATGAACAAGGACATGTTACAAGGAAAAAAGTTAGATTGGTATGCAAAGGGTATTCACAAGTTGAAGGTATTGATTTTGAGGAAACTTTTGCTCTAGTAGCTAGGATGGAAGCTATAAGAACGCTTCTTTCTTTTTTTTTCTTATAAGAACTGTAAGGTATATCAGATGTATGTTAAGTTGACTTTTCTAAGTGGAGAAATTGAAGAAGAGGTATATAGCGTAAAACTGGATGGATTAGAATTGTTAGAAGATCCAGATATGATTTGTAGATTGAAGAAGGCATTGTATGGACTCAATTAAGCACCTATAGCCTGGTATGCTAGATTGGACAGATATATGTTACATCAAAATTTTGGAAAAGGTACTACTAACAACAATCTTTATTTTAAAGTTGAAGATAACAAGTTACTGATTGTTTTTGTCTATGTTGATGATATTATATTTGGAAGAAGTGATGATCTATGTAAAGAGTTTGCAAAAGAGATGCAGAAGGAATTTGAAATGTCAATGATTGGTGAGTTGTCATTCTTTCTTGGTCCATAAGTTACATACTTAGTGGATGAAATTTTTATTTCTCAAAGTAAATGTATCAAAGAGATGATAAACAAGTTTTAAATGGAGACCGTAAACTGGTTGCAACCCCTTTGGTTGTTGGTTGTAAATTGGGAAAAGATGATATATCTCTAAATTTGATAAGAAGAAGTACATATATATGTATAATGGTGAAAATGGGAGGAGGGGATTGAGTGGAAAGATTTACCCTCCTCAAGAATGGAGTGAAAGTTTCACAAAGGATCCATCTTCAACCTCTTTCACACATTACATTTAAAAGAGGGGGGTGAATTCACTAGATCCAATATCAAAGGAAAGAGATAGAATGCTAAGTGAATTGACAATGAATTTGGAAAGTAAAAGTAACCCCTCTTTTAGAATGGATAGGATGAATTAAGTGAATTGAGACTAAGTGTAAAGATAGCAAAGAAACAATTATAACTTGAGATAAAAATGCAGGATGAAGTTGTGCACCTGGATTTAGCAGTGAAATGTCAAGATGAAGCTCCCCTATGAATTTGAGCAAAAGTTGCCAAAAACGTGTTGAAAGTGTACTCGGTCCTCCGAAAAATCCACGTGCCGAAAAGGGTTTTTCCATCTCTGAAAATGAAGCTTAAACCTGCAAATACAGCTGCGCACCTGCAACCTACACATAGAAAAGAGAGGAAATGTTTTGATTAAGTAAAAGCAGGTGTTTGAAAGGTACCCGAACCTTGTACATGCCAGGAGATCAGAAGAACAAGAAATAAACGTGCCCGATCACTTCAAAAAATAGAAAGATCCCACCCGAAAAAAAAGAATTAGCTTACATAACATAAAAAACCAGAAATAGACAGTGAAAAAATAGCACAACGACATCAAAAAGATAGAACCAAGGACCCCTGTAGAAACAGAGACAGAGACCTAAATAATTTTCATGATTTCCTCGACATGAACAACCATTTGTTTCATGTTGTTCGCCAAGGTCTTTAATTCCTCCAGCTCACAACCTTTGATGTCGCCCTTGATCTTTGTATTAGCTTTGGTCCTCTTTTCGTGACCCTTCTTCTCCGGCTGCTCTTTATCACCATCATTCTCTGCATTGTTCTCAAATCTATTGATCATGATGTTCATGTTATCCACCAAAGCTTTGAGGATCTGAAAATTTTGATCTACAATCTTCTTAACATTGAGTTCCATTCAGTCGATTCTGCTACCCAAGTTGTTCATTTTATTTTCCATTCCTTTAATCTCCTTGTTATCTTCCATCTCATTGACCTTTTCTTTCGTTTCTATGATTTTACCCACCATACATTCAATTGCTTCCGCATTGTGGAGAACAACAACCAGTTCCTTAACATGTTCCGCCAGGGGCTTATCACCAACCATAACTCTTGTGATAGCCTTCGTATCAGTCTTCAAATTGTTAATATCCTTCACCATGGATCCGATGGTATCACAAAAAGCTTTTATAGTATCATTATCATCGATACCACTTTTATCCCTTTTATCCTCCTTTTGCAGACTTGTGGTATTCAAACCCTCAATGTTGCCCATCACTGGGTTTTCCTTCCCCTCTTTATCCTGACCCTCATCCTTCTTGTTCTCCTCAACACCCTCCTTAGAATCAACCAAAATATGGCTGATGTCTTTATTGTTACCCTTTTTAGTGTTCTTCCTATAAATCTGCTTTCCAATTGCTTTCCCTTTCTTTTTTTTAACAATTTTTTTCTCTAAGGATTCAGTTTCAGACTCCGAAATGTCTGAATCCACCAAAATCCTTTTCCTCTTAGCCTTATTCCTCCCTTTTTTGCTAGTCTCTTCCGAATCTCCCTCAGTCTCCAAATCAAAGTTGAATCCGCTGGCTTCACTCTCTGTAGTCTCATCTCTTGCATTTTTGCCTTTAATAGGCTTTTCAATGCATTTCCCCTTAAGCATTTTATAAACTAGGACCATAAGCCCCTGGTGGAGGGTATGGTCACCTTTGGGATCTTTCTGAACCTCCTTGATATTGTGGTCCATAGAACAAGCTAGGTAATAAGGCAAGCTCACCTTTTCCCCATGGCGGAAATGGTTGAGCAAGACAAAGTGATGACCATAGGCTCTAGTAAACCTACCATCCAAAGTAATGTAGGTGATAGAAGCAAATAAAACAAACCTCCATGGCCTGCAAATCCTCTTTGGGGCATCGTAGGAGTTGTCGATTTTCACCATCTTTCTCCTCTCATCATCCGTGACTGGGAAATTGTTCACTGCTTTATCTGACATGTTGTGGTCCCTGTAAAATTTCATGCCCTCAGTAATCATCCCCGTAGCCTCAGCAATGACCTCCTCATCAACATTCATCATCTGGGACCCGACCAGGATTTTGCCATTTTTCTAGTTCTTGATGAAATAGTTGGTAATAGTGGGATCTTTCCCACTTAGCCTCTCCATGAACACATTCAAACCCCCCTGTTCTTTCTCCAGTCAAAGCAAGAGGTGGGTTCGAATCTTTTCTTATTACCTCCCATTTTTTCAGCACTTTCCTTAAAATTCCTTCTCTCGGCTTCAAAACCTCTTCTCTGGTTTCTGTGGATGCCCTGTAAAAATGCCTAGAATTTGTGCTAGACAATTATGATAAGACAACTATATAAATGCTCATTACCTCTAAAATAACACTGCATCGAAAAAGGCGGAAGAGGCATTAGAAACAATGATTAAAAGTACCACGTTGCCTAGCTTGGCTGCGGTCTAGATTAAGCAGGGATTTCATTTCACTTGCAATCTCACTTTCACCATAACTAGTAATGATGTCTTCCGATTGGCAAGCCAAGTTGGCAGCCCAATCAACGCAAGAATTGGCCTCCCTATACACGTGTAAAAATACACATTTGAAATTCTTCACTGATTTTCTTAGTTGCTTTAATAGCATTGCTAATTGACCAAGAAGGTAGGAATTTAATATTTAAACAATTGATTATGTTCAATGAGTCTCCTTCACACCAGACTTTAGTGCAATTAACTTCCTTAGCAAGGGTCATCCCATGGTAAGCGGCCATAGCTTCAGCAACATGATTTGTCTGATTTCCTATGGGGATACTTTTTATGATTTTGCATGTTCCCCATTCGTCCCTAAGGACCACTCCGCATCCTGCAACACCCGAATTACCCTTTGAAGCACCGTCAAAATTAATTTTCATCCACCCATTGGGCGGGCTGACCCATATCACACCCTCTCTAGGGTTGATCTGAAATTGTTCTCGACCCTTTAATATCCACTTATTGTAGATAAATTGATCATCCTTGTCTTGAGGATTACCAATGCTTCCTATGATATTCATATTTTCTACTATATTTCTTTTTATTTTTTCAAACACAGTTTTAGCCTTAGAAACCTTTTCTCTGAAAACTCTGTCATTTCTCTCTTTCCATATACCCCAGCACATATGAGGTAAGGCAAGTTTACACAATAAAGTAGTGGATTTATTCCTTGAAGGATGATGCCAAGAGTTGAAAGGCCTCACCCCTAAGATTAACATTTTTACCAATACAAAAATGTTAATCTTAGGGGTGATGCCTTTCAACTCTTGTCTTGAGGATTACCAATGCTTCCTATGATATTCATATTTTCCACTATATTTCTTTTTATTTTTTCAAACACAGTTTTAGCCTTAGAAACCTTTTCTCTGAAAACTCTGTCATTTCTCTCTTTCCATATACCCCAGCACATATGAGGTAAGGCAAGTTTCCACAATAAAGTAGTGGATTTATTCCTTGAAGGATGATGCCAAGAGTTGAAAACATCCTGAATCGATTCAGGGAAACCTCAACTGATTTCCCTGAATCGATTCAGGGAAACCTCAACTGATTTTGAAGTGGTCCAGACAGCTTCCCCAGACATCAGCAGAGAAAGGGCAATGAAAGAGAATATGATTAATGGTCTCCTCATTCTGCTTACATACAATACAAACACTAGGCATGCTCATACCTCTTTTTATGATATTCTCAATTGTTAGAATTTTATCTTGTAGGGCTGTCCAGAAAAAAATGTTAATCTTAGGGGTGAGGCCTTTCACCCATGCCTTAGCCCAGCATGGGCTTTCCATGTTAGAGAACTATTGATAATACAAAGAAGCCACAATGAAAGTACCACTTGCTGTGAGTTTCCAAATTAATTGGTCTTCCTCTTCAACCCTTACCATAGAGTTCATAACTTTGTTCAAACTACCCAAGGACTGATCCACCTGAGATAAATCCTTCCACTTTCCATCTTCCTAGTAATCACCCACCTTAGATCCAAATCTTTCCTTGCACTGGTTCTGAAATCTACTCCACTCAGGATTTTCATTCAAAGGGGACTCCAGCAACAAAGAATCATCCCAGAATTGGATAAGATTCCCTTTCCCCATTTTCCATTTTGCACCTCTGACAATTGAGTCTCTTGTTCTAGAAACATTTTTCCAAATGAGAGGAAATGTTGTTGGGATTGGGGGTTCGCCTTTAGGTCAAACCCTGGTTTTGGAATTAACCAAATGATGAAAAGTACTTGCAAGTAAATGAAAGTAAATGACTGAAGTAGAATTCACCTCAAGAGAGGATGCGATTGAAATGTTGATAGAGTTGTTTGAAAGGATATGTAGAATTGAATACTTTGAATGTTGATAGGGATCTCCTCTTCAGTGGTTGAATCCTTGACATGAATGCAACACCTAGCCTTGAAAGGAGACTTGAGATGCTCAATGCTTGAGAGGAATACTTGAATGCTTATAATGCTTGTTCACCTTACTTTCACTTATTTAATTTATTGAACTCCTTGACTTATTGACTTATGCAAATGAGGGGGGAAAATGCATCTTATATACTTGCCAATTAGGGTTTGTAATGAATTTTCCATCTCAGGCCAACATAGAAAACCTTTTTCTCGCTTCCCATTGACAAGCCCAAGACGGGATCTAAGTGGAAAGAATAGGGCAAGGACAAGGGCACCATGCCCCTGTCCTAGGCGGGATAGGGGTAACACGCCATTGTCTTGCCCTAATCCAGGACATGAAGTGTAGGAGGAAATGCATGTTTCGGGAGGTGTGAGCATGTCTCGGGTCTCCGATCAGGCTTAGGGATTCGTTTAGCCAATGTGAAGACTCAAATGTGATTGAAAATTGTAGTGTTGCGATTTTATGACATTACACTATGATTGGAGAACTATTATATTTAACTACCTCTAGACCAGATATCATGCAAGCCATCTGTTTAGTTGCGATATTTCAGGCTAATCTGAAGCAATCGTAAGAGCAAGAAGTGAATAGGTTTTTCAGGTATTTGAAACGAAATCCATATTTTGATCTTTGGTACAAGAAGAGTGGAGATTTAATACTGAAAGTATACATAAATGTTGATTGGGCCGAAAGTATCGATGATAGGAAAAGTAATAGAGGTGGTACATTTTTCTTGGGAGATAGGTTGGTTTCTTGATTAAATAAGAAGCAAGGATTCATTATCTCTATCTACCGCAGAAATAATATATTGTAGCAACATCTTGTTGTACTCAAGTTATGTGGACGAAGCATAATCTTGGAGATATCTAAGTGGTATATGATGAAGCTATTCCCATTATGTGTGATAATACTAGTGCTATAAACATTTCAAAGAATTTGGTAATGCATTCAAGAACCAAACATATCTCCATCTGGTATCATTTCATTAAAGGAGAAGGTTACAGAAAAGGAAGTCAGATTGAAGTATATTTCTATAAAAGAATAGGTTGTAGACATTTTCACTAAGGCCTTGGTGAAGGATTCTTTTGAGTATCTCAGGCAGAAAATAGGGGTTATTTCCATTCCTTTCTCTAACTAGATATATAGTAGAGATGCATATTTCGACGGGGAGTTTTTGAAAGCTTATCCTTTATCTCCTGGATTGATTTTGTTGTTGTTCTCAGGGGGAGTGATAGAGTATGTGTTGGATGATTTGTAAATCATGGTGCACGCTTTGTCTTTGATGTCAAAGGGGGAGAGAATTGTTGAAGAAGTTTGTTTTTTCATCAATGACAAAGGGGGAGATTGTTGTAAATTTGAGTTTGTATGGTTGTCATTGATGTCAAACTTGGTTGTTTGGATGGAGTCTTGTCTAGTTTTGATTCTGTATTGTTGGAGGTTTCTTTGTCTTGTGTTTGGTGTTGCAGTTGAGTTTGATGTTTTGGTGTTGGCTGTGGCAAGTTCAAAGAGTTTTAAATGTATGCAATAAATAATATTTAATGTCTCTTTGGTAGAATGAGTTGCATTCATTTGGATGGTAAAGATTATGTTGCATTGATTACTTTTCTGGTTCATGGATTGCAGAAGTTAGTTTCTACAGTTCTTTGATAGTAAGGGTGTCTGTTAGACTAGTCTAGAAAGTCTTCGGTTGCCTCCATATATGTTGAATTTTATTTTGCAATTTAGTGGACATGATTATGTGGTTTGTGTAGTGTTTTCAATGTGCATCTCTGGTGGTGTTTTTGTTTTGCAAGTGATCTATGTTGACTCATGTTTGGTATTTTCAATTGTGTCATGGTTTGTTGTGTCTAGCTGGATTATCTCGTTTGGGTCATGATTTTTGGTCTAGATATACATTGGAGGATGAGTTGGAATGTTGTTATTGGTTTCACCATGGTGTGTGGAGATCCATGTAGAATAATTTTCATTGGAAGATGTCTTTTGGCCGACTGTTTGAAAATATTTATTTCCTATCTACACGTTACGTTTGGTGGCAACTTTGGAAGATGTGTTAGCGTGTGTGGATTGTTGGATTCATCTTGGAAGGATGTGTTGTGATGTATTTGGGTACCCTCTTTCTCCTGGAGTGGACTGCCTTGAGTATTTTTGGTTTAGGTGGCTTATTTTGTGCAATAATGTTTATTCCGGTTGTGGCCGACCTTCACTTAGGTTTTTGATGTTCTATCTTGTATTTAAGGAGTATGGTTGTATGATTTGTGTGTGGGTGAAATGCGGATTGTGTGTGGATTGATGAGGAGTTAATTGAAATGATGTGCAAGTAGATTTGAGACTGCATATGTGTGAAAGTCAGTTTGTGAGGAGCTTTGAAGGTGATATTTTTTGTGAGACAATGTGTTGAGATAGTGGCGGTTTTTAGAGATGTTTTCTATGATGTTGGTCACTTGATATATATGTTCAAGGAAAATTTCATGATCAGGAGATTCTTCTCATATTAGTTGTGTTATTTCCTTTGTTGATGATTGACAGTGAATCCTTTGGCAACACCTTGTGTCTTGCCTTGAAGTAGTGTGCCTCAGTTGTGCAAGTCCTTCTATCTTTCCATAAGGTAGTGTGCCTTAGTTTTACAATCCATTAGATGCATTTTGCTCCTTGGAAGTAAGCCTAAAACATTGTAATCATTTTATTTATATTGTGAGTTTGATTCTCACCGTGGTTTCTCCCTATTTGGGTTTTCCATGTAAATCTAATGTTCATGTGTTCATGGTTGATGTGTTTTTAGTATTGTTGTAGAATGATTAAAGTTGTTTATAATTAATTTGTTTTGAAGATTCAGACTGATTCACCCCCCTCTCAGTCCTTTTTGGGGTTCAATAAAAAGATTTTTCTCCTTGCATGCTCCTTGTTATGGATGAACCACAAAGATCTGTATGTATGAGCTCTAATGGTTTGATATCACGCGTTCCTTTGATTAAAGAACACTCTAGTTTTATTTCCTAATTGATATTGCTTGCAAGTGATATTTGTGGGCTTTGAAATCTTTGGCATGTCTCTCACCGCTTCCTTATGATTGATCTTGAGAAGATTATCAATGTTTAGATGGACCAATACTCTATTCCACAACCAACTCTCATCTTATTGCCCCATGTAGCATATTTCACTATTGATTTCTTTTAGGATGTAAAGATTATTGGATGTTATGTAAGCATCTGCTATCAATTTTCTATCTTTCTTGATTTCACATCCTTTAGGAAGAAATGTAACGTGGTGTACCCTTGATCACATAGCTGACTTACACTTTGGAGATTTTGTGTTAATTGTTTAACATGAAGGACGTTCTCAGTTTTTGTTTTTCCATTGTCTAGACTAAGAGTCCTTTCCCTTTTATATCTTTCTTTGTGTTGCCTCAAAATCTCTAATCTCTTTGTCCCTTCATTTGTTTGTTCAAGAGTAATGAACTTACTTTTGTCACCTGTCATATGCCTTGAGCAACCGCTATCAATTTACCACCTATCCTTTTGTTTTGTACATGTAGAGCTATTTGAACAAACTTTGTCTCTTTTTTTTTCTCTTTTTCTCTTGCTTGTTTTTCCAAATATTAGGTTACTCATCGTTACTTTTGTTAGGAACATTCTCTTTGTTTTATCTCGAAGGCTCAACAAAAATAGTTTTGCAAAACTCTGTTGTATGCCCAAAATTGTTACACTTGTAACATAGTATTATAATTAATTAGAGGAGAAAATGAATTTTGATTTCTTTTTGTGAAACTAGGAGTATCCCTTGCATGATTTCTACAATCTATTGATTTATCTTAAATTATTGCATGGAAAACAATATCCATTGAAGGAATGTCGAAACCTGGTTATATATGGCCGTTTTTTATGAAAGGGCCTTCTAAAATTGTCTATTTTTGGCCTTTGGAGGTGGATTGTTATTTTATGGGATTATATTATTCTCCTTCTTGGTCTCCTCTTGAGAGCCTTGAGAGCCTTGATGTAGCTCCTTGACTTTTATACATTTTCCTTTGTGGCAGATTTGTGGTCATAGAACTTTTAGCCTCTTTGGATTTATTTTGATCAATAAAACCAAGAACAATCTTAATAAATGGTGATATTTGAGAATTGAATATTTCGTTCAATCTTTTGGTGTTTTTGTCAAACTGATTCAGTTGTTCAATCGATTTCTCCAATTCCTTTCTTAAGGAAACAACTTTAAGCTCTTGTTTTCAACAATTAGATTCCTTTGCCTTAAGCTAACCTCTTCAATCCATTTTGCCTCTTCTAATTGAGCTTTCAAATCTTCAATTATTTTGTCCAAATTTTCTTTAACTTCTCAAACTTCTTGAATTCATACCTTTTATTTTGAACTTTGTCTTGAGCTTCTCATTTCTTTGTAAGCATAGTGGAGTTCTTCCTTGAGATCTACATCCTCTTCTTCATTGCACACCTCCTTTTCTCCTTCCTCTTCATTCTTATCATTTTCCACCATCATTTTCACGAAGAGTATTTGTTCTCCATCACCACTTGAACATTCTTTGCTACTTTATTTCGACAAGCTATCGCTCTTCATTGAGAAACAAGATGGATAATAGATGTGATCCTAGATGGATATAGATTTTGGATGCTAGTAGAAGTAGTTTTTATCAAAATTTTCACCTTTGGTTTATTCATAAACAAGGTGAAACTACTTATACAATCAAATATCTTACACGTGTTTACAAATTTAAAATATAACTATTTATCCAATGATACTATGTGATGATAATGTGATTGTATAAATCAATAATAAGAATAAAGTTAGCAAACCATATGAAAACAAGATTTATGTGGATAAGATCTTTGAAGAAAAACAACAACATGAGAAAGAGGAAACTTATGCATTCATCTTTAATAAAGAGATACATCTAGCACAATAGCACTCTCTTCACTCTAACATCACTTTGATGTCACTTATGTAGCTATAAAATAAACTTATGAAAATGCTATCTCATGCTTTGAATTTATAAATAAATGAGAGGGGGATAAAATAAATAATATTTAAAAATAATGTGTCATGAAACCATGGTAAATTACAAAAAATCCGACATTCAAAATGAAGAGGCTCCTTTAAGAAAATAATAGGGATGAACTGGCCCAGAAAGGAAATTAGAAACTGGGTTGAATGCAATTGGGGGAAAAGAACTGTAGTCAAATTTATTGCAAAGGGTTTCTTCGTAGTTCTGTTTGAAGAGAAGGAGGAGAGAAACAAAGCACTCACAGATAGAAACTGGTTCATCAAGTCGCATGCTATTTACATCCAACCGTGGACACCTCATTTTGACCCTACCCCTTTGGCTGTTTATTTCGAGCCCGTGTGGATTCGCTTATATAATCTCCCAATAGAATATTGGAGTGAGGATCTATGGGAAAAAATTGGTAGAATTTTGGGTACATTGCTAGAAATAGACTATGATGATGAAAAAGATATATGTAAATGTGTCCGTTTAAGAATGGCAGTAATCAAAAGAATTCCCGAGTGTATTACCTTGATATCGAACCATGGGGAATGGTCTCAGAAAGTGGAGATTGATAAATAAATACCAAGATGCCCTAGATGTGGCAGTAAATCACATGAAGAACAGGATTGTAAGATTTTTGTTAGAAAAGCCAATAAGATATTTAAAAAACCAGTACAGATTTGGAGGAAAATTTCAGATGAAAGAAAGAAAACAATTGATTATCAAGAAAAGATCCAAAACAGGGAAGATGAACAGTCTCTTGAAAAAGAAAGATTAGAAACGGTTTTACTGCAGAAGGAATCTATTGGTGGTCCAAAAAACATGAAGGAAATATTGAAGGAGGCAGTATTGGAAGATGGTGAGATAAATCAAAAGATATCCAATGCGGAATATAGTGGAGAAAAGATTAAGGGAAGTAGAATTAATACAGAGGTGGTCCCCAGAGATTCAAATATAATAATGAAAGGATTGTCAGACACAAAATTCGAATATGAAAGGGGCTCAGATGAAGAAATATACCAATTTGATGAATTGGAGAACATTGATCCTAGAAGCATCAGTCAATCGACCAATGTATTGTTGGGAAATACAAAAGGTATGAGGGGCAGAAGAAGCAATAAACAGAAGAGAGAAGATAGAGCCAAAGAGAAGGGTATTATTGGTGTGTTGGATTACATAAAGAAAACCAAGGGAGGAGGAAGCTCCCTTGGAAATCAATGAAAATAACAACATGGAATGTCAGGGGTCTATCGGCCCCTGACAAAAAAATGCTTGGTCACGAGGGCTTTTCAAAGAATTTCAGGAGACATCGTCATGTTGCAAGAGACCAAGCTCAATGAAGAAAAAGCTTTCTTTTTCAAATCTTTAAGTAGGATGTGGGATAGTGTCTTTCAAGAGGCAAAAGGCTCCATGGGTGGACTGACGACTCTATGGAATCGAGATAAAGTGACAGTAGAATTGATTAATAAGCAAGATAATTGGATACACTGTAAGCAAGAACATTGCAGGAAGATGTGGAATTCTCCCTTATCAATGTTTATGGACCGACAAAGACAGAGGAAAAGAAAAGGGTTTGGAAAGAAATTACAGATCAGATCAGAATGTTCGATCCGGAGAAAACAATAGTAGTAGGATATTTTAATGCAATCCTCAACAATGATGAAAAATGTGGAGGTTTAAGAATGAATGCCCGAGTGATGGAAGATTTCAGAGATTTTGTAGAAAATAATAACCTTTTTTATGTTGTTCCTAAAACTGGAAATTTCACTTGGACCAATAGGAGGGCAAACTTTTGCAGAATTTTTGAGAGATTGGACAGAATATTTGTTGGTTCATTTTGGATAAAAGGTAGTTTTGATCTGGAATAAAAAATTCAGCCCATAACACTTTCGGACCATTACCCGATTCAGTTAACTTGCACAATACCATTGATGAAGGTGAAAGGCAACTTCAAGTTCTTAAGCATGTGGTGGCGAGATTCAAACTTTGAAGAAAACATGGAAAAATGGTGGAAAGAATGTAAAGATATTAAGGGCACTCCTAGTTTTTGTTTTGTTCAAAAGTTAAAATATCTCAAAAACAAGATCAAAATATGGAACGTGGCTTCCTTCAAGAACATCTTTGCTGAAAAATTCAGAGTGGAAGAGGAACTAAATAGGATTAATAATCTAGTGATAGAGAAGGGGATGACGAATGAAGAATTCCATGAAGAGAATTCCCTTAAAGCAGAACTAGCAGAAATACTCCTGAGAGAAGAAATGTATTGGAGGGACAAATCCAAGGAATTATGGATATATGCAGGGGACTCAAATTCTAAATTTTTTCATGCCTCATTTAAAGCGAAAAGGAATAAAAATAGAATTAATCAGCTGAAAGATTTCTCAGGTAAAATGGTTAGTAGAGCAGAAGATGTGGAGAACATTGCAGTCAAATATTTCGAAGACAACTTGGGAAATTTGGAGGGGGAGAGTAATGAAACAATTGATTATTTACTAGACATCATTGACAAACAGATTATGGATGAGGATAATGCTGCTCTTTTGGCCCCAATTTCAAAAGATGAAGTTAAAAAGGCAACATTTTAACTACACTCGCACAAAGCTCTAGGCCCTGACGGGATGACAATGGAGGTGTATCAGAAGTGCTGGAAACTTATGGAAGAAGACATTTGGATGGTGGTGGAGGAATTTAGAAGGAGAGGCAAATTTGTTAAAGAAATAAATAATACTTTGATAGCCCTGATTCCAAAAAAGTAAAATTGCCTAAGTATAGCAGATTATAGGCCTATATCTTTGTGCAATACAATATATAAAATCATATCCAAAGTCATGGTTAATAGATTGAAGATGGTTTTAGATAAGCTAGTATCTCCAGAACAAAATGGTTTTACTCCCGGGAGAGAAATTGCCGATAGCATAATCACGGTTGCTGAAACAATACACTCGATGAAAAGAAGCAAGATGCAGGGGATGGTGATAAAACTGGATGTCAGTAAGGCTTATGATCAGGTAAATTGGCTTTTTCTCTTTTCAGTTCTTGAAAGATTTGGTTTTGATTCCAATTGATAAATTGTATAAAACACTGTGTGTCGTCAGTATCATACTCCATCATTGTAAATGGTTCTATAGTAGGTTTCTTTCAAGCTTCAAAAGGTATTAGACAAGGAGATCCATTGTCTCCCTTTTTGTTTGTATTAATGGCTGAGATTCTGGGTAGAAATGTCAAGAGTTTAGTTAAAAAGGGATTTTGGAAAGGAGCTTTCATTCATATCAGCATTGATCCTATCTCCCACTCCCAATTTGCTGATGATACAATTCTCTTTGGGGAAGCCAATGAAAAGGAAGCAGTGGTTATTAAGAAGCTTCTGAATGACTATGAAATAGGCTTGGGGCAGAGTATGAACAAGGAGAAATCAATGATATATTTCTTCAATACCAATGTGAGAATGCAAAGTAAAATAAAGGAAATCATGGGCTATCCTCAAGGCAACTTTCCACTAAAATACTTAGGGGTTTAGCTAGATCCGGGTAGACAATAGAACAAAATGTGGGAGGACGTTATCAACAAATGTCAAATAAAGGCCTCTTCCTGGAAGAACAAGTGGTTAACTTAGGCAGGTAGAATCCAGATGATTAAATCTATTCTTTCTGCAATTCCCATTTACCAAATGTCATGCTTTAGGCTATCATTTAAGGCAGCATTAGAATTAGACAGTCTTTTCAAAAAGTTTTTGTGGGAAGGAGATCAGGAAAAAAAGAAGTTTCCTCTCATCAACTGGGATACAGCCTATTTAATAAAATTGGAGGGAGGAGCGGGTCTAAGAAAAATGGATTCGCACAATCAAGCTCTTGGGGCTAAATTAGCATGGAAAATGCATTCTCAACCTCACAAATCATGGTGTAAGATTATGGCTGCTAAATATTTGGATTCAACCGAAGCAGAAAGGATATTTACAGTGGCCAACTCAATTAAGGGATCCCCAATTTGGAAACATATTTGGGAAAGCAGAAGTATATTAACAGAGCACCTGACATGGAAAATAGGAAATGGTGGAAAGGCAAAATTTTGGAGAGATTCATGGAATGGTGACATTTCTTTAGCAGAAGAAATAGATGACAAGGCATGGATTTATGAAGTGGAAACAGAGGTAGGCTATTATGTGGCAGATTATATTTTGGAAGGGCAGAAGGAATCAGATTGGATTAAATGGAAATCAGTTGGGGAATGGAATATGGAAAAGAACACGCAATTAAAAGACATTCTAAACAGGAAAAAAAAATTATATATCTTAACGAAGAAGATCAGTTACTATGGAGTGTCTCTAAAACTAGAAAATATAAAGTCAATCTGGGATATGAGATCCTTAGGAATAGAACAAAGAATGTGGAATGGCCCTCAGAGTTGTGTTGGCATAAATTAGTATTGCCTAAGGCAGGGAATTCCTATGGACAACTTTGCATGGCCGCATATTAACAGGGGATAGATTGAGAACTATTGGAATTGCTGGACCAAGTGTATGCATCTTATGCAAGGAAAACGAAGAGATAGTGGATCATCTTTTACTTTGGTGCTTGTACTCTAAAAAAGTATGGGATTGGCTATTGGAAAAAATGTAGTTTGGATCGGTGAGAAATCTAACATTAAATTTTTTTTATTATCATGGCCAACCAATATCAAAAAATCAAAATGGAGTATACTGTGGGTGGTGAGTCCATCGCTGCTTGTGTGGCATATATGGAAGGAAAGAAACAGAAGAGTATTTAATGAGGATGCTCTGTCTTATGATATGTTAATTCCAAAAATAAAAAGAGCCATAGAAGAGGTAATCAATGTGAAAGTAGTGGGAGGGAAGTATTGTATGTATTCTTCTTGGGACAAAGAGATGGAAAGACACTGGATTTTAACGAAAATTAGTGGATACATACTAATGGAGAAGAAGTAGAACAGAGCCAATGAACTATGGATTCCTCCAAAGATAGGAAACTTCAAGATGAACTTTGATGGTGCTAGCCGAGGCAACCTGGGAAAATCTGGGTACGGTGCCATTATAAGGAATGAGTCTAGCAATTTTGTAGGGGCAAAATATGGTTCACTGGGAATCAATACAAACAACATGGCTGAATTGGTAGGATTACTAGCTGGAATGGAATGGTGTGTGGCACACGACATTCAGGATGTAGAAGTGGAGGGAGACTCACAAATTATCCTGAATGGCATTTCAAATAAGTATTTTGAAAACTAGAAACTGGAGGCGGTACGATCCAAAATCCAGAAAATAGGCGAAAGTTTAAACAATTTCACCCTCAAACACATCTACCGAGAGGGCAATGCGGTGGTGGACTGGCTGGCTAATAGAGGCATTGAATGTGATGACTCAATACAGTTGAAAGAGAAGGAGGAGCTACCAGACGGATTGATAGAGATCCTTGCTGCAGACAGAGGCAGATTTCCTAAAACTGGAATCGGTTGACAGAGATTTTCTGTGAAAAGAAGGGTGCATAGAGGACAAACGTGAAGGTTTCAATCATGCCTCGATTGCACATAACATTATGGGCTTGTCACATCTGAGAACTTTTCTTAAATAAAAACATTAGATAGAGACTAAAAGAAGAGTCAAGCAAGAAAAGATAATGCTTGGGTACCGATAATAGGGATCTAGGAAGTCACATGGCTCCCGAGAGGTTCAGATAGTTCAGAAAAGAAAACTCAGAAAAGATATGAATTCACTCAGTAAGATTCTAGCAGAAAGAGGACAAAGATAGAAATTTCCAAATCATTCTCCATCCTTTTAAGGCGAAGGTGAAGGTTTTTTGCCAAGTGATTTTTTTGGACAAGGTCTTAGGGGAGACTAGAAGAATTTGTGCTAAATATGGCTTTTTTCGGAAGGATCAATTGTGTTAGCTGTGAAAATGCATTGATCGCACAGTTGAAAAACTTGTTCAATACTGAAGAATATGTTTATGAATTCATTAGGGGGCTTGTGGGCATTACCTTAAACACTGACAGACACTGGTGCGATGCTCTGGTGCTGGAAGCTGTTCTTCTTCCTTTGGCAGATATTATTGAAACAAAGGAAAAAGTGGTTGAATTAATAGTAGGTTTCATTAAACCCTTCATAGCAGATACAGTTGCAGAAGCCATTCTGGGTCTGGAGGAAGGAGTCAGAGTTAGTATACTGAAGGTTTATTTTCAATTTGAAAAATACCTTCGATCGGACTCTGAGGAAGAGGAAGAGAGTGATGGTGCTGTTAAAGGAGAAGATAGTGAGAGCAGTGATGGAGGAGAGGAGGCTTCTGTGACCAGTGAGGAGATTCGAGAGATGGCCCATAGGGAAGTGTGGAGGGAAGAGTGGGAGAGAAGGAAGAATTTTGGGGATGAGGCATGGGAAGTTTTTAGATGCGCAGTCTTCAATGGAAACCTTGAACCATTTCGCAGGATCACTGAGGCAGAAGAGTGGTGGCTTCCAGAGAGTTCCACACATAAAGAAATCGCGATAGGTGAGCATGCTACTATGATATACCAAGCTATAGGAGGACAAATGTAATCCCGGTTTTGTGTTTGGGTCATTTGGATGTAGTAGGAGGGATAACCTTATGGGCCTATTAAGCAAAGTATTTTATATATGTATTTGGGTTGATTTAGATGGTTTTAGGGTATATGAATATCTATTACAATGTAATTACAAAATTTTCAAGTAATATAGGGAGCTATCCCCATAAAAGATAGCACTTATCGATTAAAAAAAAAGAAGAGGCTTCTTTCAGAATAATAAATATAATTCTCAATGAGCCAAGAATAGTAAAAACTAATCTCCACACCAATAATAAATAAAATCTTTGATTTGTAACTCCTCCATAATGACCTATGTACCAAAGCAGGCATCCAAAATCATCATTCAAATCAAACAAGACCCACTAACAACAATCAAGATGCTCTAGTACTCAATCGTAGAACCCAACTTAAGAACTTTGTTAGGTATAGATTCACAATTATCACTACCAACTCCTAGTTCATGAATGGATATAAGAACCACTGCCAAGATTCCTATAGAATATTAATTAGAAAATATTTTATAGTTGCACCTTATAATCTAGGGACTCTTTCCAAGAGTGTTGGAGATACACAAAATAAGCATAGACCTTATCATTCTCAACTATTTCTCACACAAAGTGATACTTTTTATGCTTTGCACATATGCACTCATTTTATCTTCAAAAAGTAAGGACTCTTTTTTATATGATCTTTATTTGTTGTTTATATTGTTTTTATATCTTATGTTTTGTATTGCCATTGTTTCCTACTTATTTTGGGTATTTTATGTTTTTTCAAACTTTTGAGGTTTATAATATTGACATATTGTATTTCTTTTTTACAACACTCAAGATTGGATTTGACCTATGTCCCACCTACTCTTTATTGCACATTTATGAAATTTTTGTCACATGTGTGCATGTTTTATTTATTTATTTGTATTAGTTTTTTTTGTTGTCACTTTTCTCATGTTATTTTTTATGTTTCAATATCTAGGGATTTCCTTACTTCCTTTCCTCCCGATGAACAAATCTATGTTCATGGTATGGCGATACATTTAGGGGATTGATAGTGTATTATTGTTAATGTTTTCATGTGGTTGTTGTGTATCTTCTCTAGGTTTTTATCATGTTTCACTCATTGTCTCTTTTCCATTAACCAAGTAGGGTTTTATTTTGTCTCCTAGCTCAATAATGGTATCCTCGTTTTACATATTCTTTATTTTCTTATTGTTTTATTTGGTTTAATGTTTCATTTGAAGAATTTATAAACTTATCTAATTCTATTTTGGTTTCTTACTTAGGCCCTTTTGTTTTGATTTTCTTCATATGTTTTATATATTCTTTGCATTCTTGAGGTATTTTGGGGTTTGTAGTTAGCTTTTTTGGATGACATCATGTTCCCATAAGCCCTTGGTATTGGTGTTAGTCTTGTGATGTTTTCCCCACAATCTTAATGCAAGTATTTTTTAAGATCCTTGATTCCTCAACTCCTATGCCTAGACATTGTTATATCTCTTTGGAGTCATCTCTACATTTAAATCTCTTTTGGCATGAGCTCTTCCATATATTCAATGCTCGACCCTTGAGGCACCTCTATTGTTATTCTTTAGCGCAAGTTGGCCAAAAATTCCTTGATTTATAGCCTTGGTGCCTTAATCTCAACCCTCTTTGGATTGGGGCTACACTCTTTCTTTCATTATTTTTTTCAAGAGGATTGATTATGTAGTGTTCCAAATTGCTAAATCTCAATGGATAACACTTTATTATCTTCTTAGGTTTACAAATTAGGATATTTCCCTATTTAGGGACCTTTTAGGTACAAGTTTCTTGATATCCCTAACTTTTGAACCTTGATGGAACACACTATGTTATCTTTTTAGGTTTTCTTTTTTGAGAATACCCTTATCTAGATGCTTTTGAGGAAAGAATTTCCCAACATTCTCAATCCCTCATATCTGATGTTTTCCCTTGTATCGTTTTTTAGAGATAAAAATATGAAGACATCTTTATCGGTTTCCCTTGTGGCATGGGTTATGTGGTATCCCTAACCATTGAACTCCATTTTCAATATCTTATACACATTTTAAAGTCGATTATGTAGATGTACCTTATTTCTTTATTTGAACACGTGTTGTGGAATACTCTTGACTCTAGACCCCCAACACTTTGCATAATACTTCCTTTTTAGGATTATTAGCTTATCCTTACTCCTTCATGATCTCTCTTGGGCATGAGTTACGAAGTATCATCAAGTCCCAAAATTTTGTGTTCTTATAATGTATCACCTCTTTGGGTCTTTGATTTTGACCTTATCTTAGCATGCTCACATTTTGGTGTTGAAAGACTAGTATCCCTAATATATATCTTCCCCAAATCTTCTTGAATTAAACTTGACATATTTTACTTGATTATGTTGTCTCATCTTGTAATTCCTGCCAAAATACCCTAAAGAAACTAAACAATAATATACAAATGGAGATAATTTTTTTTTCTTAATTAACATCTAATAACAAGTAATGCAACATAAAACATCTCCATCTATTTACATTACTTAACCAATTAACCAATATGAACATACATCATTGCTCATTTCATCAAATAACACAAACAGAAATAACACAACATCAATAATCTTTCTCTAGGGTACTTTAACATCATTACTTAATTCATTTCCACAATAACATTCTACACACACGATAGGTATATTTCACCTTCATTAATGCATCATATTCTAATTCTTTAACCATGAGATATGCAACCTACAACATTATTTATTCCTCATGATATGCATAATTTCCTTTCTACCAATGCATCTATGTGAATCATTCCTATTTACTAGATCCAATTAACATCTTCTAACATATTCACTTATTAATCTACGAATATTCCTCCTTCAAGATTATTTAACATTCTAACTAGCCTCTAAAAATTTCATGAAATAATACAACTAATCCATAATGCAATTCCATTCCATTCCAACTATAATCCACTTATTTCCATGATTCATAAATCACATCTCTACAATAGTACAAATACAATATCCCCAAATTTCAATTTCCTACAATTCATCTTACAAATATGAGTACATTAAATACATCATGAGCATATCTCTTTCTACTACAAGAATCCATCTACTATGTACAAGAATGTTACATTACATACATTCTATCTTATCCATTACATAAATCTGCTACAAGGTACCTCCATAGTACACCATGAAGAAGAATCCACATCCACACAAGAAGAATCCAAGAGAACATCCCAATGGCTAAAAAGCACCAACCTCCCAACCATGTGGAACCAAAGGAACCACCTCCCATGCTAGGAGATGACACAAGGTCCCAACACATACTCTAAACCTAAGCTGGCACCTATAACGCAGAAGACTAACCACATAAGGACTCTCAAGCAAGAACTCACACATACAACAAGAATGAACTCCCAGAGGCATAAAACCCATCAAGACAAATGAATCCAATAAGCATAATCATAAATCATAAGGGAAACACATGTAGGAGTGGAGTGTCATCGCATGCCATCCTCATAACATAATAACATAATAACACAAGGCACTCGCCTGATGGACATGTGGAACCATCTCAACCTATGAGAGACTAAGGGAGATTAGCTTACCGTCTTCATGGCCTTCTCATGCTTATCCTAAAACATCCTCCCTAGGACTAAGTCATGAGGCACAAATCAATTTATCATCTTATTAATTAATCTAACTACCCAACCCATCAATTATTAGGTTATCACTTATTTACAAATCACGGAAAACTCCAATGTGTCTTGGTGGTCTAGACTTCATGCAACCTTACAAGGAACCTCATGCAAGCCTATCTCTCATGACCCCGGTCATCACAAGGAAGCCCACTCCTCCTAACATGGCCCAACAATAAATCACAAGAGGCTCTACCAACGTAATTACATGAAAATAATACTCAATGCAGCCACCAACTTCCACACATACTCTTACAACATAAACAAGGCTACAACAACATCAATATAGCAAAATGAGCCTCTTGGCTACCAATAAACAAAGGGCATATCGAGCCATGAAATGCTGCCATCAAACAAAAGCTAACATCACAACAAGGCCTACTCACTTGCTGGTCCAAAACAACATAGTAATCATCTCAATCATCCATGGCCTATCCACATGGAAGAGAGTCTAAAATATTCACAATGCATAGAGAAATAAATATACTCAAAACCATTAAAATGCATCAAAACTGATCAAACCCAAAACTAGGAAATATTAACAAACCTCAAATAAAGCCTCTAGTACAAAAATCAATTCAGGAAAATACCTCAAAAATGACCAAAACTGAGAAAATACAAAACAAAAACAGGTTAGCACTTTTGGCTCGTAGGACAGTCTGTCAAGAAGAACAATGCTTATGTTTCCAGAATCACGCATATGTATCCTAAGATAGCGCTTATGTTGCACAGAGCAACGCAAATGCAATACAGAACAATGCTTTTGCACATTAAGACAACGCTTTTGCAGAAACAACGCTTTTGCACAAGACTTACGGAAAACTTAGAAACTTTCCGGTAAAATAATAAAATCCAAACTTTACAAAAGGGCTCAAAAAACATATGAAAAGAGACACCTAGAAATAAGGAATACATAGGTATAAACACACCAAAATATCTCAGACTAGAAACCAAGATTTAATCAAATATCTTCATGGCATAAAACAAATAGAACCACTGCAAAACTCACAGAAAATCCAATGAAGACAATCCCAAACAATCCCAACTGAAGGACTCACAAAAGGGAAAACCAGTCTACTCTCATCCAAACAAGGATTAATCAACCAAAGATCTTCACAACAATTTTCACACAGCCGTGAAATGCCATACACAGGAAAACCAAATATATATCTCCCAACAACTATATAAAAACTCTTATAACATAAAGTTTCCCTCCCAAATATTAACCTTCAACAATAATAAAACTATAGAGTAAAATAATATTTCAACGCAGACCCAAAAACAATGCAAACACAATGCATACACAGAGAAGCCATTGAAAGCCAAAATGCAAAGTGAAGAATTCCAACCTGCAACTTGAATTAATGGATTGAAGTTGAAGAAGAGATCCCACAAGCCAAACCAAATCCAATCCAAGCTCCAGCCAAACCAAGAGAAAAGAAATCCAAAACCAAGAAGAAAACTTGCTGGAGAAATTTACAGATAAGAGCCAACCAACCCGAAAAACCTCACGGGAATGAAAATAAAAAGCAACAATAATCCAAAACCCTAGCCTCAATCTCGGCCAGTCAAAATATTCCATTTTGGAGTATATTTTACCAACCCACCATATAATATAATCTATTCACCCATTTTGAATCTAACCAATGAGAGTGAAGGGTAGGTAAAGTAAATAAAATATACTTATCCAACTAAGTGAGAATATTTTATTTCTTTATTTAATTTAATGTGTTCATACACCCCACTTAGGAATAAAAGTCAAACTATTAAATAGATATAAGCTATAAATAAATGATCCAAATGGGGATTAAAATCAAATAACCCAAAAGCTAATAAAATAATTTAAAGAACCAAATAAATATAAGATATCAATTAAATATTAAACCATAGAAATTCCAATAAATAATCAAATAATCAAATACCATTAAAGATTAAATCTTAAATATAAAATAAATATTGAACAACAATAAATTTTATCAAATATTAAATAATCATAAAATCAATAAACGTTAATTATCTAATAAATATAAATACCAAATAATTAAATATTCAAAAATTATAAATTAAATACTTTAAAATAAACATTACCAAATATAAAACTACACATCAAGAGCCACATAATTACTCTAACAAAATCAAGTAAATCAACCGAACTCACAATACCAAGGGACCAAGCTTACTAACTGACATGGTGAATTAAGCCAAGACACTGACTACTCACGGTGAACAACTTAGACCTAAAGTATGTGAGGGGAACTCATGCCATCTCTGAACCACATAAGCCATTGGAACTAAAGACACGCTTAGACCTGTGAAGCCAGGTGGAGTCGATGTCTGGTACGTGCAAAATCTTGCAACCACAAACGACAATACCACATATACATATATACATATAGAACAAGCAAGTGATAAAGAATCGCGACGACACATCCCGCTCGCAATGAGTGATGTGGAATCGTCTCTATCACGAAGACAGTCAAACAATAGTCAAACACATCTCATAAACATCTCATCATATGTAATCATGAAGTAGGGTTAGCGTAATCATAATCATCATCAAAACCATGATAAATCTAATCTATCAATAATCCATCACATAGTGAGCATATAAAATGCATCGAGTACATATATCATCAAATCACATGATCAATCATGATAGTACCAACATCCATATAGATAATCAAAATAACATATGTCCAATAGTGTCTAAAATCAATCATAAATCACTGAAGCACATGAGTAATCATCATCCAAATCATCAAAATATAGTCTAGATAAGTCTATCAAGCATAATATAAAAGTCAACTCTAGCCAAAATAAGTCAAATCAAGGGTGGACACTACACATGTCAAACTTTTGGAATCCCTAATATTAGTAGTGTAAATTGTGTCAAGACTTCAAAGCTTGACTCTCCAACTACTTCAACTACTATAGTGTATTGAGGTAGTGATAGACATTTTAGCCTAACTTCAATCCTTACTAAGAATTTTCTTGTTTACTATGCCATCCCAATCAAGTTCTTTTGCATGTATAACATATGTTTGATTTAAGAAATAATTAGGGTATATAATCAATTTCTCATGCTAAGGATAAGGATAGAAGATGATTATTATTGAATTATGTAATGGATCTTACATGTGTTTGGCATAATACATGCAAGGAGAGTAGCCATATAGAGAAATGAAGTACAAATACAAGGTCTAGGACTGTCCACCTCAAAGATTTTCTCTTGTAGGGATGAGATTGGAGACACCAACCTCAAGCACATAGATGTCCACTAATTCTCACAAAGGATACACTAAGAGGGAGATAAATTTTTCAAAGCTTAGTGCATGACTATGTGAATAGTTTAAAGTATAAATTTTTTAGTATCTCTAAAATCTCCTTAAATGGTGTTGGCTTGTGATTGGAGGTATAATTAGAAGAAAAGTGTTTGGATTAGTTTGCCAAACCATTTTGAATTTTAGAAGTAATTGAAAAAGTGTTTAGGCAACCCATCTATATCTATATGATGAAATCAAAATGAAAGAGGAACTAAAGTATTACAAAAATGAAGCAAAATCAACTACCAACTTCATTACTAACAACCTTAGAGGATAAAACTTTAGTAATTAAAATGGGTAATTTTATTCATAGGAGTAAATTCAAAGAATATTACAAGGACATCATCACTCTCTTAAGTACCATTTTTGGCTTTCCCAATGATAAAGGTTTATATATCTAAATATATTATTTCATACCATGTATTATAGATTTGAAAAGGATAGATTAGGCAACCATAATTAGCGATGCACTTCATAAGCATTTAATTGATGTATTGAAATCAGGCAAATTCTAAATAAGTTCCTCTTTGGTGTATCTATTGGCCTTTCATGCCAATTTTGTAAGCTTGACATAGGTAGGAATAATATAGTTGAGTGAAATTAAAGTTTGTGATCACTAGCCCTAAATAGAGCTAAAGTGAATTCGGAAGCACTATAAATAGGTGACTTAGTTTTTGACAATACCTTAGGTTTTTTAGATTCAAATATTTTGGTCATAACATATAAAATGATGCAACAATCATAAATGAAAAATAAATTCCAATATCAACCTAGTCATGATCAATCGTCTAACAATTATAAACTAATCTATATAAACAATGTATTATAACTATTACATTACAATTATTGGTAATAACAATTAGTATGGTCACAAGATGTGTCTTCAAGTTAGAGTTCCATTTCACTTACAATTTTTTTTGTAATCAATATAAGAAACATAGAGGTAACTAAACTCAACCAATGTATCTCTAATGTATCTTCACAAGACTAACCAAAATTATCCAATCAAAGTAATTATAAGAAAAATACAAAGAGCCCTTATACATACATACATAATAGCTTAGTTTCAGGATTCATTGAGTACTTGGTAGGACTTTTCCAACTCATGAGTCCTCAAGGTGGTCGAGGTGAGTCAACTAGGACTCTTGAGTCGAGTTTGGATGAGTACTTGACCAACTCTTGCTCCAAGATTCCCAAGTCTCAATCCTAAACTTTTTTGGTTCTTGAACATAACAAACATAGTGACGAAAAATTTAAATTTGTCTAGAGTTTTAGGGTCAGACGATAGGTCTAAAGTTTGCATTAAGGTCAAATTAGATTTTTATGTTCTCTAAGTGCATTGATTTTTTTTATTTTTTTTTGTGTGTGATTATGAGGTTTTGTTTGTTGAGTGTATGTTGAGTTTTTCTCAAGTTTGTGCCAGGTGTCGAGCCTGAGTAAATTTTTTGGGCTATCGAGTCATGTGTGAGTCTATGTTTTCAAACTATGCTAAAAAGTACTTAATAATTCATAAAATTATAATCATAATCCCAATAAAGAACCACAACCATCATTAAAAGCACTCATCAGAGAAACAAGAACGATTAATAAATAAGAATGATTGACGAACACAGGAATTAATTAATAAGAAGGTAATCATCCACATAAAGTAAAACAAAAATTATTATCAAAATCAAGTAAACTAATTATAGAGAACAACTAATAATAACCACTATGTTATGTAAAATTAGAAAAGGCAAGAGTATGGGCCTATGGCCACAAAAGATAGGCCTTAAAAACACATGGATGAGAGTTATCATGATATATATAAAGGATATGCTTATTAGCTATATCATATTTACATGAAAGAAGATCCCTAAATGTATCATTGGTTTTAGGGATAAGTATCATCAATATGAATCAAAGCATTCGAAAAAATGTACAAGAAATATAAAACTCATGAATAGGTGAAGCAAGTATCTATAAGAGGAAAATAAAATTACTAACTCCATGAAAGAGGAAAAATCACATACATGAAATAACAGAAAATGAATATACAAATATATCCATCTATATGATAAAAATATACAAGAGTGTCAAATATGGAAGGATTGGATACTATAGAACATAGAAACATATCCACAATAGTAATATAGGCACAAGTATATGCTAAGGCCAATAGATTATGAGAATTTGTGATAAAAATATGCAACAATGGTGCAAAACCAAGGGTAGTTGGGAAGGAATCAACTAGATATCAACAACAAATACCTAAGCCCAAAGACAATTAAATGATACACATAAGAAACGGTAGATCTAAACCATAATCATAATTGAGATGACGCAGTATTCATAAATTTTTTTTGTATTGTAGATACTTTTGTATTGTGTAATGTTCCCTTCTCAATAGTTTTCAGTTCAATTGGCCATTAGCCTATTCCGGAGACCCGTAGGCTAGTCGGGAGTAGTATTAGGGTTTTCTATCTTCTAGGAGGATGTTTTTGCAATTTTGGTGGCTTCCATGTTGGAGTTTTACAATTTTGATTTTGGATTCCTTCCAGGTTTTTAGAAAGCTTCACAATGATGGTACATGCGTAACAATTAGTGGAGTTTGGTATACTTACTATTTTTACTAAGTTGGGGTGAGGGAAACACATTTTTCTTGGTTTTCAGAGAGCTTCACGATGGTGTGACATGCAAATGAATCTGAAGGCTTTTCCGAATTTAATATTTTTAGTAAATTGCGACGACTGCTCAAAATGCGGTTAAAACACATTTGGACACACTATTTTTAGCAGTATGCTATTTTTAGTAAGTGTTATTTTTACTAATGCTATTTTTAGCAAGGTTACAACAGGGTAGTTCAGATGTCTATTTCTGGTAGGTTAGTTTGAGCAGATGGTCTTGTAGCATTCTTGGAGCTATTTTTGGCAAGTCAAAGCTTGTGTTGGGCGATTCCTTGTTGAGGAACAATGTTTTATTAAGTGAAATATTATTTAAGGCATAATGGACGCCTTAGGGAGAAATAAGTTAATTTTGTAACATATTTCACTTATTCACCTTGGACGCCACATTATATTTTATTGACATTTTTATAAAGTATCTTTGCTACCTAGTGAAGGTTGATTTGGGAAGAAAGGAGAAATGATTTATGCAAATTTCAAATTAATACAAAATGATTGTGCATTTGGGTTTTGCGTCCATTTGGAGGGAATGTGAATTTGAATTTGGAGACACTAAGGCTATAAATAAGAGTGTTGGGATCCATGAATATTTTGTAACGAAGTGCTGCCGAAATGGAGATTGATTTGCTTCGAGGAATGCATACCTCCTAGCTTGTTCTTGGCTTCTTGCTTGAGAGATAGCAACTAGTTGAGATTGTGAGGTTGTTCTTTACACTGAAGAATAGACGGAGTTCATTGTAATGGAGTCTTTGATATTTTCTGATATTTTTGGGGTGTTTGTGAGTTTCCAAGTTGTTGGTTACTGTGGAGTTGAAAGAAAAATTCAATCATAAGTCTTTGAGAGATTTTTTGTTGCTTTTGGGTAATCTCTCTATGTTTTTCTTTGGCTTAGGCATCCCCTCTTGCTAATTTTTAGAGGTTTTTATGCAACTTTGGATTTTATAATAAAAATCGCCCCTCTTACAGGTCGTACCATGCATGTGGTTGCATTGGGAAGCATGCATAATTATGTTAGGTCACATTTGCTATTGGTTAGGGGTTTTGGCTTGGACATCTCCTTTCTAGGCCTCTTTAGCACTTGATTTCAAGTCAATCCATCGAGTTTTGGAGGAGATAGAAGCAATTTAGTGTGTTTCATGTTGTTGGTCTGTATTTTTAGTTTTCCGGTTAAGTATATCAAACTTAGTGTTTTGGATTTTTGGGGTTGTTTTCTTGGTAATAAGTCTCTTGAAACTTGGAAAAAAAAATTGGACATCATTTGCAGTTATTGAATATCGATATCACTTGATTGCAATTTATGCTTTATATTGTAATGTTGATTAGTAGTACTAATATCAAACTTCATTTTGAATTGTTCCTTAATACCCACTGAATAAGTGGAAGAGGCTAGTTTACCATCTGACATTGTTATTTTATCTCCCCAACATTTTATATATCAACTAGCAATGTATTGCTCCCACTGCATAAGTGGTTGAGCCTTCTTTGGTTGTAATTTCCCCCACTGGATAAGTGGAAGTGGCAGGTTATACCGCCAAGTGTGTTGTTGATTTTCAATATTTTCTTATCCCACTATAAAAGTGAAAGTGGCTGGTCCTACTGCCAACATGTAATGCTTCTCAATGTTTCATCTTTGCTAACGCTAATGGGTGAAATTGTTGTGTTGAAATTGGAAAAAACCTAAGGGGGACATTTCATATTGTAGGAAATTAATGTTATAAATGTTATTAATTGTGTCATCATTGAGATAATGAAGAAATGAACAAGTGAATGTTTTTATGGGACCCATATATAGCGAACAAAACAGATAAGCAATTTTTTATTAAATATTGTGTCATCTAATAACACATTATAGAAGGAATTTTAGAAAAATATAACAAAAAAAATTAGCTAAGATTGCTCTGCTACCAGGCGAAAATGCGAATTAAACATCCTACGCATTTGGCAAGTTTTTCGGCGGGGGGGAGCAGACAGGTTTTCGCCTCTTGTCCGAAGAGCATCTCGGTCTTCAGTCCGCCATGTAAGAGAATCCCTGCAAGAAACACAACGGTGTCAAATGCAAGGAGGGATTCGGTCTTCTGCGAGGGCGACTTTCGGATAAATAATGAAATTAGGGCAAGAAACGCCAAAACCCTGTCGCTTCCCTCCGACGGAAGATGGCAAGTGTATCATTCGAAAAAAACCCTCAAAAAGATGGGCAATAATAAAGGTACAGCTTTAAATATGGATAAGCGCAAACAATCAGATTCAAAGCTTTCTCCGGCAACAGGGGCTAATTTGGTGCCGCTCGGGAAAGTTCGAATTTTTGAGCCAAAACCTAATATTAGGCAGAGGCGTATATGCATGATCCCGGATTATCTGATGGACCCTCAATTCAATTTATATAGCAACTATGGGGTTTTTGTAAAATGGACTGGATTCGGTGATGATATAGAAAGGATTGTCGATTGGTGGCTGGCCCTATATCCGGGACAGGTAAGTATTACTATCCTGGAAAATAATTTTCTTGCAATTTTGTGTGATAATCAAAAGACAAAGGATGACATTTTGCATGGTAAGGCTAAATTATATAGAGGCTTTGGTTTTTTTCGATGTGAATGGAGGCCGAATTTTGACCCACATTCACAGAATACAAACAAATACCCTAGATGGATTAATCTGGGCTCTTTACCTATCGAATATTTGGATTTTAAAATTTTGGAATTCTTAGGGGAACAGTTCGGGTCCTTTTTGGGCTGCGAAAGGTTAGAAAGAATGGTTTTAAACAAGAACACCAAAATCTTAGTTGAATTTGACTGTAATTCCCGGGTCTTGGAACCCACCAAGCTAGTAACAAAAAGGGGGGAATGGAACATCCATCCCACCTTCTATGATGGGGTCATAAATGAATCTGATATTTGGCTGAAATCAAGCCTGGCACTGGTTAAAAGTATCGGTCAAAAGGAAAACCCTATTTCAGATCAGAATGAAAATATCACATTAAATTCTATCCATGATAATGCGAACTGTCCTCCTGTGACTAATACTGATGAAAATATTCACAATAATCTCAGTAATATTAATGACCTTGATAAGATAATAGATGAGGCAAATTCCATAAAAGCAGAAGCCTTAGTGGAGATGTCAAAAAGAATCTCCGATTCGGTGGATTCATTGAAATCCCCTTCTGAAACAAAATCAGTCAAAAACTTGGGGCAAGAAAATGAGGCTGATCAAGAAGAAATGTCTTCTAGAATGGCTGCTGTTCTAGAGGTATTCAATAATAATGAAGTTGAAAATATTTCCCCGGAAGAGGAAGATGAGAAGAGGTTTCTAATTCAAGAACTTCTGGCCTCTATGGATGTGGGAGATAATAATGAGAATAGGGAAGGAGATATCACCCCGCTCCCTGTCAATGTTTTCATAGCAGCTCAGTCCCAGCTGGGAGAGGATGACGGAGAAGGAGTGACAATTCCCCATCTATCCTTAGGAATAACAAACATATATGATGGGAAAAACACTCCTGACTGCGCTAGAGAAGCAAAAAGTAGAGGCAGAAAATCCTTAAACGAATTAAGGTTGCAGGATGGAAATGCAAAAGACCAAGGCAAATTAACTGCCTTCTTTGATGCTGGGAAGGGGAAGGGCCTTCCCACGGTCCAATGAAAATCTCTTCGTGGAATGTTAGGGGCATGAATGCCCCTAACAAACAGCATCTAATTAGACGCAACATCATAAAATGGAAACATGACATCGTTCTCCTTCAAGAAACTAAATTATCCCAGGTAGAAGCCGAGGCTTTTAAAAGGAAATTAGGTCTTCTTAGCTGGGAAGTTGTGGAAGCCAGGGGTGCCTCTGGTGGATTAGGTATCATTTGGAATCCATGAAGTATATTATTCTGTCCAATAGCAGGAAACAGAAACTGGCTATTGGGAAAGGTTACAAGCAAACACAGTAAGCTCTCATTTACCCTTATAAACATCTATGGCCCAATTCCAGATGCTGGGAAACATAAAGTTTGGTCGGAAATCTCGTTTATGATGGGACTAGATCCCTCTTCCCCTGTTATTCTAGGAGGGGACTTCAATGCTATCCTAAATTTATCAGAGAAAAAGGGTGGTATTCGCAGGGAACCACAATCTTTAAAAGACTTTAGAGAGTGGGTAGCTCTTAACAATCTGATTGATATAGAAACTAGTAATGGAATGTATACCTGGTACAATAGAAGATCAGGCTTTACTCAAATCGCTGAGAGATTAGATAGATTCCTTTTTAGAGGGAATCTGAGTGATCTAGCAATTAACCTCTCAGCTTCGTTACTCCCTTCTTCAGGATCTGATCACTATCCTGTCATCCTCAATATTGAGGGAGAGGCTACACCGAGGTGCTGCCCCTTTAAGTTTGAAAAAATGTGGATGCAAAATCCGGATTTTTATGATCTCGTAGCCAGGTGGTGGTCTGAGGTTAATTTTCAGGGTTCAAAAATGTTTTGCCTTGTAAATAAACTAAAACATCTTAAAAGCAAGTTACTGAAATGGAATAATGAAGTCTTCGGTAACATTTTTGAAACCAAAATTTCATTAGAAAAAGAAATTGCAGACCTTAATGATAAAGTGTTTAGACTTGGAATGGATCAGGAGAGCTTCCTCAAAGAAAAGGAGCTCCACGAGAAATATGAGGATACGCTAACAAAAGAAGAAATTTTTTGGAAACAGAAATCTAGAGAGAATTGGCTTCAAAATGGGGATAGGAATACTAAGTTCTTCCATAACAGTACAAAAAATAGGAGGATCACCAATAGTATTCACAAGATCATGAGCAATAATGGCATCCTTCTAGAAGATCAAAAGGACATAGCTACAGAAGCGGTGAACCATTTCAAATCCTTATTCAGTTCGGAATCTTCTCCTAAAGACGCCAATTTAGCTTTGCTTAGGAATATTCCTAAGATCGTAACTGAAAACCAAAACAAAGCGCTTTGCAACAAAATTTCAGAATCTGAAGTAAAATTAGCATTGGGGCAACTTAACCCGGATAAAGCTCCCGGCCTCGATGGTTTTCCAGCTTGCTTTTTCCAAAAATGCTGGCACATTATTGGTAAGGAGGTGGTGGATGCTTTGGAAGCTGTTAGAAACTCTGGAAGTATTTTAAGGGAGATCAACAATACTTTCATAACTTTGATTCCTAAGAAGGAGGAATCAAGAAACTTTGATGAATTCCGACCTATTTCCTTATGCAACACAATCTACAAGCTTTTTACAAAAATTTTAGCGAATAGATTGAAGGGCATTCTCCCTTGCATAATTTCAGAGGAACAGACAGGATTCGTTCCAGGCAGATCCATCTTTGATGGTATTATTGTGGCTCAAGAAGTCATGCACTCGCTACAACTAAATCGTTCAGCGGCTATGATGATCAAATTAGACATCAAAAAGGCATATGATAAAGTCGATTGGAGATTTTTGTGTAAATGTTTAGAATCCTTTGGGTTTTCTAAACAATGGATCAATTTAATATTCGAATGCATCTCATCTCCCAGGGTATCATTACTTATTAATGGTTCCCCTGCAGGCTTCTTCCAGATATCTAGAGGGATTAGACAAGGGGATCCTTTATCCCCTTTCTTATTCATCATAATGGCAGAGGGCCTTGGGAGAATCATTTCATGTGCTCGCATGAATCAGATTATTAAAGGGGTTAAAATCACTAATGGAATGGAGGCCATTACTCACCAGCAGTTTGCTGATGACACAATGCTGATGGGATGTGCGAATAGGGCGGAAGCCATGGCTTTCAAAAGGATTCTTGACATTTATGCTTTAGCCTCGGGTCAGGAAGTAAACAAAAATAAATCGGAAATCTTCTTCTTCAATACTTCGCAGAACTTAGAAACAGATATATGTAATATTTTTGGGTTTGATCGAGGGAAACTGCCTTGTAAATATTTAGGGATACCGATGGATATGGGAAACAATTTAATTTCATTATGGAAAGGTATCCTTGACAAGATGGACCTCAGGTTGAATTCTTGGAAGAATAAATGCCTCTCTTCGGCTGGGAGGATTACTTTACTTAAAGCTGTTTTGGCGGCTATTCCGATATATCAAATGTCCTGCCAGCAACTACCTAAAGGAGCTCGGCTCGAATTGATAAAAAAGATGAGGAAGTTCTTTTGGAATATGGTTTCAGACAAAAAGAAATTCGCATTGATTTCTTGGGACAAAATTAGCCAACCTATCAGTTTAGGGGGAGTTGGCATCAAAGATTTGGGGGTACAAAACATGGCTCTGGGGGCGAAATTTGTCTGGAAAATGTACTCAGATCCAAATCTTAAATGGGTAAGGATCCTCAAAGCTAAATATCTTACTAATTCCAACCCTGATAGCATTTTGAGGATGGAAATAGTACCCAAAGGATCCAAAGTGTGGAATTTTATGATGGAATGTAGAAAGGTGATCAGGGATTATCTTACTTGGGATATTGCGGATGGTTCTGAGGCTCTGTTCTGGGAAGACTCTTGGGGGGGCTATCCAGCCTTAGACAAAACTGGTATAAGCCTAGAAGGTATAGAACATTGCAAATCTATCAGGGGTAGGTTTGTTAAGGATTATATCAAGCTTATCTCCAATGATCCCGCTTTGGGTTGGGAGTGGAAACCCCTTGAGGAGTTGGACTTGTCAAATTCTGATAAGGAGATCCTCTGGAATAATTTGAGGAATAGGCAATTATCATTACATTCTGGGAAAGACAGGATAATTTGGGCGGGTAGCTCTTCAGGCATTTACAAAGCCAAAGAAGGATACTCACTTTTAAAACTCAGTCGAGCTGCAACTTATCCTAATATACCGATTAGCCTATGCTGGAATAACATTGGTCTTCCTAAAGCTGGTATCTTCTCATGGGCAACTTTCCAAAAAAGAATCCTTACCTCAGATTGGTTCTCAAAATTAGGTTTCCTGGGTCCATCGAGATGTCCTCTATGCGAATCTGAGGAAGAAAATGAGGATCACCTGCTTCTCAATTGCAGTTTCAGTCAGAGATGTTGGGATTGGCTTTGCTCAAGCCTTGGATGGCTGACGCTGAGACCTAGGGACATTTCAGAATGGCTGCTTAGCTGGCAACCGCCTCACACAAAGGATATATATCACTCAGTGTGGTTAATTTCCCCGGCAATCCTCATTTGGGAAATATGGAAGGAGAGAAACAGGTGGATCTTCAAAGAATCAAAATTGAGGGTAGAATCCCTTCTAAATAAGATCGAAGCAACAATTGTGGAAAAAATCAATAATAAACTTAGACATACACAGGAAAAGTCCATTAACTTATCCAGATGGGATGAGGTTCTTCGATCTAAATGGTTGGGTTTAATAATTCCCCCGTTTATTGGGAAAGGTGGGAAACAGGCTGAGATGGATAGGAAGCTAACAAAATGGGCACCTCCCCGAAAGGGCTGGGCTAAGCTAAACTTTGATGGCGCGTCCCGTGGGAACCTTGGTGTAGCAGGTATTGGATGTGCTATCCATCAAGACAACGATGGTCTAATAGCTAGCATAAATATGCCCATAGGTGTGGCTTCAAATAACATGGCTGAGTTTTTAGCATTGCGGGAGGGTCTGATTATAGCTAAATCACTCAAGATTAAATATTTGGAAATTGAAGGTGATTCGTCATTAACTATAAATGCAGTCAGGACTAGGGATGTGTCTAACTGGAGATTGAAAACGGAATTAAAAAGAATTCTGGACTTGATCAAATACTTTGAGGAAACTTCGGTTAAACATATTTATCGGGAAGGTAACGCTATAGCTGACAAGTTAGCAAATCTAGGGGCAGATGGTAATTCGTCTGTCTTTAGGAAGGATACTCCATCGGATTAAAACTTTGGCGCTGGCCATGTCAACATCTCACTTCACTCCTCTCCAAGTCCTCTCCTTGGCCCTCTTGTATATATTCTAGGATTTGCGGCCTTGGTTTCCTTAGTTCAGCATTTTGGTAGTCTAAGTTTCAGATAATATATATAGATATATATACAGATATATATATATATATGATCACATATATATATATATATATGTATATATTTGTAGATTACCCCATATGGATTCGTTATATGGTGTACTCATTTAAATACAAATATATACATAAATATATATTCATATATATAGATATATGCATATATATACAATCTTATTAAAAGACACACATATATATATATATATACTCATATATATATATATATGTGTGTGTGTGTATGTATGTGGGTGTAAATAGATACTCATACACTTACACACTCACATATATACATATATATAAATACAGATATTATATATATATGAGTTTGTGTATACATGTACAAAAACTAACTCATAGATAACCTTATTCAAACCTTCATATATGCTTGTACCATTCTATCCCCACCCGAAAAGGGGTGTTTCGGGAGTGGTGCAAGGTGTTCGGATGTTGTCGGTTATTCATGTTCTGGCACATGCTGGTCTCCCCTCCAATGCATGTTATCTGTGTTTCGAATGCCCTGGGCAGCGTGGGTATAGTCTTCAATGATAGATTTGATGTCTTTTATGACATATTTGAGTCTGCCGTGCTATGTGTATTCAAGCTAAGGTTTTCTGGTTTTTTGTTGTCTGATATTCTTGATTCATTGCATCGATTGATAGTCCTGTGTTATTTTGGGGACAGTTAGAACTGGTTTCTGTAGCATTTATAGTGGTAAAGCAGTGGTATTGGACTTTTCTTGGTTTTAGTTTACAGTGGTGTTGCATATATGAATATATATACAAGCTAACAAATATACATATATATATATATTCATATATATATATATATATGTGTATGTGTGTGGGTGTAAGTAGATATTCATACAATTACAATTGGGGATAGGAATATGCAGGTCTCCCCTCCAATGCATGTTATCTGAGTTTAGAATGCCCTGGGCAGCGTGGGTATAGTCTTCAATGGCAGATTGGATGTCTTTTATGACAAATTTGAGTCTGCCGTGCTTTGTGTATTCCAGCTAAGGTTTTCTGGTTTTTTGTTGTCAGATATTCTTGATTCATTGCATCGATTGATAGCCCTGTGGTATATTGGGGACAGTTAGAACTGGTTTCTGTAGCATTTATAGAGGTAAAGCAGTGGTATTGGACTTTTCTTGATTTTAGTTTACAGTGGTGTTGCATATATATGAATATACATACAACCTAACAAATATACATATATATATATATATATATTCATATATATATATATATATATATATATATATATATATATATGTATATGTGTGTGGGTGTAAGCAGATATTCATACAATTACAATTGGGGATAGGAATATGCAGGTCTCCCCTCCAATGCATGTTATCTGTGTATAGAAAGCCCTGGGCAGCGTGGGTATAGTCTTCAATGGCAGATTTGATGTCTTTTATGACAAATTTGAGTCTGCCGTGCTATGTGTATTCAAGCTAAGGATTTCTGGTTTTTTGTTGTCTGATATTCTTGATTCATTGCGTTGATTGATAGCCTTGAGTTATATTGGAGACTGTTAGAAATGGTTTCTGTTGCATTTATAGTGGTTATGCAGTGGTATTGGACTTTCCTTGGTTTTAGATAACAGTGGTGTTGCATATATATGAATATATATACAATCTAACAAATATACATATATATATATTCATATATATATATGTGTGTGTGTATGTGTGTGGGTGTAAGTAGATATTCATAAAATTACATACACACATATATACATATATATAAATACAGAGACTATATATATATGAGTATGTGTATATATGTTCAAAAATTAACTCATAGATATCCTTATTCAAACCTTCACATATGCTTGTATCATCCTCTCATCTCCTGACCCTGTTTGTGGGTAAAGGGGTGTTTCAGGAGTGTTGCAAGGAGATTGGTTGATGCCGGTTATTCATGTTTTGGCACATGCAGGTTTCCACTCCATTGCATGATATCTGTGTTTAGTATGCCCTGGGCAGCACGGGTGTAGTCTTCAATATGGCAGATATGATGTCTTCTTATGACAATTTGTGTCTGCCAGGCTATGTGTATTCATGCTAAGGTTTCTGGCTTTGTTTTCTGATAATCTTGATTCATTGCATCGGATGTGATTGACTTTAGCCCTGTTTTATATAGGGGACAGATTTCACTGGTTTCTGTTGCAGTTATAGTGGTATAAGCTGTGGTATTGGACTTTTCTCTATCGAGTGGGGTTCATTCGGGTTATTACTATCTTTTGCGAAATAATGGAATGTTTTTTTAGTGGTTTTGTGGAGGGAAGTTGAGATCAGCCCAGACTTAATCATTGTTTCAGATCTGTAGTAGGTCCTATTGAATTAGCCTCTGTACAGGTCCTTTGCTCTTTTGTTGTTTTACTCCTATATCCAGACATATATTTTACTGTGGATATTTGTTTATATTCATGACCCTGGCAGACTCTATGATATTCTCGCATATTGACATTTTAATGTGCATACATAGACATATGAATTCATTTATGCTATGGAGTATCAGATGCTTGCTGAGTTAAAAGTGATTAAGGAATTGTTAGAAATTGATCCTTCCCATTAGTGTAGGCAGAATTGTAGCCTGGATAATCTCTTAAATTGAAGCCTAAAAGGTTAAAATTGGTTTCAAGCTAAGGGATATCCAGGCTACAATCCTCTTACATAAAACAGGAAAGATGTTATTATTCATTGAATGATTTTTTTACAAATTATCATGTTTACTATGCTACTAACAGTTTGGCAATGTAAGTTGCATTAAGGTTTTTGCAGATGAGGGATACAGGTCTTAAAGTTAAAGCTCGGAGTATTAATGGATTCTCCATTTTTGTGAAGATGGGTCCATCCAGAAATTGGTGCAAGCTTTTATGTACAAAAAGAAACTAAAATGTCTTATTAAGACAGTCATCTCCCTCAGATGAGGAATTGTAAAATTTTTTCAGTTGTTTGTTATCTGATCCTTTAAGGGATCTGGGCTAGACCGGAGGTTTTCTTATCTCCATTCTTTCCTACCGGTGCCCACACTGAATGGAGATGTAAAAAATTTACAAAAGAAATAAAATTTGGCTTCGGCCTTTTATTGATAAAAAAAAAAAAAAATAACACATTATAGAAGACTTTCTTATTGTAAGAATTTTAAAAAACATTTTATTAACTGTAGTTAGATTTTCAATGTAATAAGAAACTTCAAGAAAAATAATTTTTTTTTTTAATTATATGAAAGATTTTATTGTTAATTTAATTAAAAAAATTTCATTTTTTTTTTGATTTTTTATTAAAAACTTCTAAATAAACTTTTGCTATTTTAATTATAAAAACTTTCAAATTCTTTTTAAGAAACTTTCGTGTTCTAAATTTTTAAAAATAACTTTTACATCTTTAGAAAATTTTAATAATTAAATAAAGAAGAAAATTAAATACATTAAAAACTTCCAAATACAACTACAAACTACAAACAACATACCAAAGATTATGGGTGTCTTCTAACGAATATAATCTAAAAAAATGTATCTACTCATTTTCCATGAATTCAATCTCCTTTGATGTTTTAACTTGCAACTAATAAAAATGTTGAAAATATATAAGCCATGCTCATTTAGAGAACATTATTCACCATTCATGTTAATAAGAAAACTAAATGGCCACATATAGATCCCCTTTTATTTATGACCTTTCCATGTATTATTTGTAGCGTTGTGAATGAAATGAGGAGATAGAGTGTTATTAATTTTTAACAAAAATGAAGTGTCTATATGTATTTTTATGTCGAGAGGCATCTACAATGATATCAAAATGTTCATAAACAAAAAATCAATTTTGAAACAATTTGACATGCAAATGACGGGTAAATGCATGAAATATGCCATCTTTTGATTTTTGTGGAGGTGTTATTTTTATTACTCCAAATAAAATAGAACCCTAGCCACTTGTCTCCAACTATATGAAACCGTTACATTCAAATGATAGTGGAAGAGTGTCATAATATTTAAAAGGGAACAATCAATAAAATCAAGTACCGTTGAGAGGTTAGTGGAGGAGTGAGCTTGGCATTGTGAGTATCTGACGATTCTAAATTCCAGGTTCATGTTGGTACATTCTTAAGCAACTCTATTATTATCCATATTTTTGAAACTCTTGTATACTACTAATATTGTTGCAATCGTCAGATTCCCTTCTATTATAAGATATCTCTCGACATAATTTACCTGTATTTTTTAAACATAGATATACTAGTTTAGATAAAATTAAACAATATTTTAAACATAAAATAAAATAATGTTTAATAATACAAATCATTTTTTTAAAGTAAAATAAAATAATTCTTTAAGAATTTATAAATAATTCTAAATTAAATAAAATACAATCTTTTTAATAAATATAATAACTTAGTTTTGATATTAGATGGATGTATTTAAGATTTTAAAAAAATGTATTTTAATTACGACGAGGCCTATTACACTCACATAAGGATATAAAAACATCTATTAATAAAAAGTAAAAAAATAATAATTTGATGTACTTGTGAGTGTCAATGAAATTAATTTAAATAACTAAAATGAAATTAATTTAAGAAACTTAATATTATTTTGACATTGAACACTCACAAAAAAAACTCCATGAGATTTAAATTGATGATCGTTTGCTTTTTATGCCCAGAGGCATCTACAATGACATCAAAATGTCCGTAAACAAAAATCCATTTTTGAAACAATTTGACATGCAAATGACAGGTAAATGCATGAAATATGCCATGTTTCAGTTTTTGTGGAGGTGTTATTTTATTACTCCAAATAAAATAGAACCCTCGCCATTTGTCTCCAGCTAGATTCACAACTTTTTGCATGTAGGAGTTTAATGGATTTGTATTCATGGTGTTTAGTATTTTAGAAGAACATTTATTTTACAATGATTCTCTTCTATTATAAGATATCTCTCGGCATATTTTACATATAGATTTTTAATATAAGTATACTAGTTGTTTCTACGCCTTAATGTCATTTTGTTATTAAGTTAATTAGCAAGTAAGAATGAATCACCAATTCCTAACTAATTAACAAACAAACAAACATAATCAATGAAAATCAATACAAAATAAGGAATGAATTCAAATAAGAAACTCCCTCATTCTGCATCTTTGCTTCCATTCTGCTTCTCCAATTTGAGTGGTTGGTGGCTCTCAGGTATTGCACCAATTTCCTGCATACAAATACTTTGAAGACTATGATTCTGAAAAAGCTAGATACTAGAGGGTTGAAAGCTAGATCGAATTGATGAAAACGAGGCTTAATTTATAGATTTTCAACACAAAGGGGGTGAGAAATAGAACTCAAGTGTTGATTGAGAGACAACTAATTTAGATTGATCAGTTAATAGAGTTGATTGATTTGTTAACTAAGATTGATTGACTTGTTAACTCATTTTATTGAGTAGTCAACTAGATTGATTGGAGAGTGAACTAAATAGATAGATTAGTAAACTCATTTGATTGATTAGTGAACTGAATAGACTAGGGAGATGACTGAATTGATGGATTAGTCAGAAAAAGGTGATTGAGAGTTAAAAATGACGATTGATGAGTTAACTGATTAGTCAACCGATTTGATCATTTAGATTTGATTTAGCATATGCTGTAGGAATTTGAAATTGAATTTGATTTTGATTTTCAATTTTGATTTGAATTTGGTCATTCAAATGCTGGAATGCACATGAAATTAACTGAAATTCAGATTTGGTGAAATGTGAATTTGAAAATATGAAATTAGATGAAATGATATGAAATTCGAATTTGGGGAAATATGAAATGAAATTAGATGGAATTATAATTTGGGGAATTGGAGGAATTTAATTAATTAATTAAAATAATTTAAATGAAATTATTTAAACTTAGGAGATTGAATTAATTAAATAATAGAGATTATTTAACTAAGGAATAAATCATAATTAATTAAATAAGTGTTATTTCATTAATAATTGAGATAGGGTTAACTGATTAAAATGATTTGAGAATAGAAATAGAATAATTAGAAGTGTTGAAGGGCGATTATTAGAAGAAATAGTTAGTTTAATCAAATAATTAAAGAAATACTTAATTAAATAGACTCGAATAATAAGTATAGAATTAACGAGACATTTTTAGGTGTCTACAAAAGTTATATTACAATGGAAACGAGAAATAAAACCATGGATGATTTCAGAATGCAAAATGCAAATGTTTCGTTTTATCTTGTAATGATGACAAGTTTCCTTCTTGTGATTAGTTAAGATTCTTTTCTATGTAAATTCTAAATTTATGAAAAACGATCAATTTTTCAGTGTTGGTGCCTTTATCCTCTACGTCTTGTCTTTAAATACATTTCATTCAATGTGCCCTTTCACCTCACAATGAGGGTGCCATTATGATGGTTGTTGCCTTATTGGTCAGAAATCTCGCCATAGGTTCATCCCAATTATAGACACAAGCGACTTATGAGCTTCGTGCTTCACAATTGTACAATTGAGGCTAACATTATCCTTTTCTTGGTCTCTCTTTATCTTCTTATTTGGATTCTAGGGTGCTTTTTGAAACCTTGCTAAGCTCAATAAATTGTATTTCTTTTATTGGTTTTTTGGAAAGTCCTCAATGTAGTGTAAAATTGTATTTTCTTTTCAATTCCGTTGTGTTGAAAAATTCCTCTTCAAGATAGATCAAGTAAATTTGCGTTGCTTGTGTGCAGAACATGATTGTTAAATTCATTTTAGTAACTACATTTAATACTAATACTTTATGAAACACATTTTCGTTCCATCTATTTTCTTGAAGCGGATAGGGAAAATTATGATAATATTCTATTATGCGAGTTACAGTTATTTTATGTTATTTGTCTTGCAATAGAAATGGTTAAACAAGTCTTAGACTCCACTTCTTCCTAGAGTTGCATTGTCTCACGATTGGTAGTGCATGCAATGGATTTTCCTACAAAAAAACTAAGATGAAAAGGGAAGGACTTGTTGTGAGAGAGGGTATAATTTGGTACATTGGGATCTATCTAAGTCTTTATTATCTAGCTACGGTTTCCTTAATTAGATTCTTGGAATCTCTCTAATGAGTAGTCACCTTTCGATTTTAATCATCTGTATATTTTATTCATTTTTTTTCAACTGAACAATATTTGCCTTTTCTATGGTTCTACATCTTAATGACACAAAACTATGAACAAAGATTATGTACAATCTACAGAGTTTGTGCAAAAGAATGTAATAAGTTTATCATATGAAGATGGTTTGATCTCTACTATTCACATATGTGAAGATAGGTTCGATAAAAATTGCATTTACAACAACAAAAGTTGCTCATATCTATTCAATACTAAATAGTTATGGAAAATGCGTTTCTTTTAGATTTAAGAATACATAAATTGTGCCTCTTTTCATGGAAAGATGAATATATTTAATTATATCGAGAAATTCAATTTGTATTCTTGGCTTTAGACATATGACCTGCAAAGATCTAGATTTTGAAGAGTCTTGAGACACTTTTTTAATGTCTTCATTGATCAACTATAGCATCATAGGCTTTTTACATTTTTTATTTTTTTAATTTAATTATTAGAAACTTCTAAAGATGTACAAGCTTTTTAAAAAAGTTTAGGGAAAGTTTACATATTTTTTTTTGTAGTTTTTTATAATTAAAATAGTAAAAATGTATTTAGAAGTTTTAAATTTATTTAACTTGCTTCTTTATTTAATTATTAATTTTTTTTAAAACTGTAAAAGTTCTTTTAAAAATTTTAGAACACAAAAGTTTTTAACATATTTTTTTGAAAGTTTTTAATAATTAAAATAAGAAAATGTTAGCTACGATCTATTATCGATAAAAAATAAATAAAAAATAACAAAAATGTATTTGAAAGTTTTTTAATAAAAAATTAAAAAATAAAAAAATATTTTTGAATTTTTTTTAATTATTTTAAAAAAAGTTATCATTAATAGACAAAAATTCACACTTATAATTATTATTTTTTTTTTAAATTTTTCTTAAAGTTTCTTATTACATTGAAAATCTAACTACAATTAATAAAATATTTAAAAAAATGTTATCTATAATGTGTTTTTAGATGACACAATATTTAAAAAAATTAATGTTATAAATATTCACAATATTTGCGATCATTTTGAAATAATGAAGAAATGAACGAATGAAGAATGAATGTTTTATAAGACCCGCACATAGCCAACAAAATAGATAAGCACAAAAAGACCATAGGGGAAAGGAGCTAGTAGTGGACATAGCTAACTTCGTGCATCTTAAGCTCCTAAACAATTCATCCGATTTCAACGAGTTTTTTTGGTTCTCTCTTAACTATTAAAAGCTATTGTTTTGGCTTGTGGGTAGTAACGATGCACGCCGTGGAATTCGTTATGTGCACAAAGGTCAAAAAGTGCTCATTTCAAATTGTGGTCCAATACATAATCACCTTTGTGCCAATAGTAGATAACTCAAAATAGCCAGTAGTTATGCACAAATATCCTAGTAGTGGTGCACTAATGTCCCATAATGGGCTAATTATGGTCAAAAAACTAAAAAATATTTATTAATAGACCTTCCATTACCATTTTTTTTCGGTTCTTACTATGTCTACTAAAGAAAGGTGAGGTTGACAAAAAGATGACAGTTATTGGTCCTTCTATCCACTACTAACTCCTTTCCCTTAATAAAACACCACCAGACCTACTTAATTTCTTTTGTACTAACCCTGTTTGAAAAAAAGCTCAATTAAATCCCCAAAAGTCCTCTACCTAAATCAGTATTCAAAAAGTTTGGTGCTGACCCTCCAACATTTGTTTAGAAAGGTCAGATTGAAACCATCGTTATTAATTGAACTTCTAAGGACATAAGGAGTTGCTGCCTCGATCACGAATACGAATGGCTTTTCAGCCTTCCCTTTGAAATTCAAATGGTTGGTCACTCTTTTTTGTTCGACAAAAACACTTTAGCCGCTACTTTCGTCTTGTTTCAGTTCAATGCTTTATTAATATTTGCAGTGAATAATAAGTTTAGACAATTACAGTAGTTGCCCTACTTAAATTGAACACAAATTGCAGGTTAAATGGATAAAAAACTTTTTTGTTACTTAATTATTCACATGCAATGCTCATCACCGCACAAATTCTCTGCCTTGGCGTTAATTCAAATTATCCAGAGGGAATTTTTACTTAGGGGAATATATAGTTGTTAATTGAACTGGACCGAGCTATGATGTTATTACTTATCGGTTTTCCGCAGGTGAACATGTTTGCTAGTTTGTATTTTAGAAGCCAAGTTTATGGTTGTGCACCAATCTCGCTGTGGTGCAATCCAACTTGGATTGTGTAGTGTATTGATTTAGACCAAGTGAGACTTTTGTTTAAAAGCTACCTTACACTTATTAGGCGCCTATGTTGCAAGCACCTCACATTTGTTGGATGCCATGCTGTAAGAATGGTTGAACTGGGCTGTTAGAATGTCTCAGGGTTATCTGAAATCCACACATGAATAAATGCCTTATCCTTTCAACAAAAAAAACATAGTACAAACATCCCTAGTGTTGAGGCTCCCACTCTGCTTGAACATGGGGGCCCAATTGGTTTTGGACTGAAAATTTTGACGAGTTAAATCTGTCAAAACTCTATTAGAACACATAAAATTGACAAAAATATTGAAAAACCAGTCCCCAATATCACAAATCTTGTTTTTTCTGTTGTGAAAGTTGCTGAAAATATGTTCAGAGGTTGAAATGAGGGAGAGAGGGGCAGTTTACAAGCTTTTAGGTATTTTTTCCTTTATGTTTTGATGCTTTATTTTTGAGTGGGCGCTCTTCCGAGTCTGGGACTCTCTCCAGTCGGGACTAGGTGAGTTTTTCTTAGACTTGCTGAGCCTCAAAACTATTGAAAGACCGCTTTACACCTCCAGATAAGGCAGCCCTTACAAAATAGTAAAAACATATGAAAGCTGCTAAAAATTTCATTATTGACTCAGGTAAACAAGCATGACCATATTGGGGGTTTAATGTTCCTTTCATCCAGATATGCTGTCTCATCTTGTTATTGAATTGCGAGGAATAATGTCCCTAATACAAACCCATTGTGAGCCTTAGAGATAATTTTAGGAAGGGATACCATTGAACCTATTTCTGGGAATTTTGCCAAAAGCATATATGAAACATCAAACAGTGTTTTAGATCTCTAATTCTTGATCCGGTGTTTATCTTTTTTGCGGATCTCCAATTTTTGATTAGGACAAAGGGTGTCTACCTCTAGAACATTCATACGTACAAGGTGAGATTCGTTTACTATCCAACTTCAGTTAGCCTTGTAAAATTCTTCTAGGAAACCATCAAACCCTGGTGACTTATCATCTTTCGTAGAACAAATTGCAAGCAGAATCGCATAAGCTGAAATATCTTGCTCTCAGCCCAAAATCTCTTCTCTCCTTCCTTTCATTTACAAAACTCTTTTCCAGAAATTTTTGTTCTTTTGTACAGTGTCATTCATATTATCAGAAGGAAACATTTCTTTGTAAAAGCTGACAAAGGATTTACTGCTATCTTCTTGTTTAGACACAATATTTTTCAATTGTGTTATCTTTCTTTGTTATGCTTTGCCTACAACATCTTGAAAGAGTAATTTGAACCTTTGTCCCTCTCTTTCAATGAGGTCAGCGTGAACTGCAACTTTGCATCTTGTAATTGAAAAATATTCTAACATCATTTCTGCATTCTGTTGGTCCTCATGCAACTACCTTTTTACTGATGAAATTCTCTTGGACTTTTCTGAAGGCCCTTCTCCCCGCTTTAGCTCCAGCCTTTCCATTTACTTGTATGAAGTCCTGAACTACATTGAACAAATGTTGCCAATCAATAGGAGTTGCAATCCCCTGGTGGTGGCTCAAGTTTTCCAAGTTGTTTTTATACTTTCCATGCATTCTGCATCCTTAAGGTGAAATACATTGAGCTTAAGCCTTATACAGCCTTGATGTCATGTCCCCTTTTTCAGGCAAAGATACTTAGGAGTACCTTAGTTTATTTCTTGTAGGCTAAAGGGGATGATGAAAGAAATAATGTAAAAAATGTAATAACTTTAGTTGTCCTAGTCACTTTATGAGAGGAGGACTTAAAGTGATTTTTAAAAGAGGGTCATAAATTGTTGCTTGGACAAAGGGCCAAACTCAATATTTTATTAAAAGGCTTTACCTAGACACCTCTCAAATAAAGTTTTGGAGGAAAAGGGAAAAATAGTATAATGTTCAATCATTTTTCCTCCAAGTGTCTATAAAAGGAGCTGGGCATAGAAGGCGAATAATACATTCTTATTGCTATCAAACCCTTTTCTTGAAGATTGAGCGTTTATGTTCATCTTTTAGCTTGAGGATGAAAAACCTCTTGGCATAGGGATTTGGAGGATGAAAGTGCTCTGGATTTAAAGTGTGTATTGAAAGATGAAAACCCTTTGATTCAAATGATTTCCAGCTAGACTTTTATTGGAGCTGGATGTGAGGATTTTCTTAATGAGAAATGAGCCAACATGTTCCTGTTTTTTCTTTTCTTCTCCTTCCTTTTACCACTTTTGCTGATTAATTTCTTTCAGATCTAAATGAAAATTTCCCCACCCAATCCTTGATGACAAAGTTGATGGTCCTGGTTTGGGCTCGGGTTTGGGTTTGCGGGTTTGGTGATTTTTTTTTTTTTGGTTTTGGGCTGTTATTACAAAAACATATAAAAAAAATAAAATATACATATATGCAGCAGTAGCTAGGTTCAAAATACACCAATATGCTAATAGTCAAATAACATAGCAAAATACACCACCATATTAATGTTTTAGTTCAAAAATAATAATGTCAAGCATCAACAATCAGCCATCGTTGATCAAATATCATATGGGTTATTGAAAATCTCATCATCGTCCTCTGTATGCTGTGGTAAATAAGAATGAAATGCTCCCCTTACTTTTTTTTTCAATTTTAAACACCATAATTTACCCGTTAAGGTTAGGAAAGAGAAATACAATACTGCTGAAAGGTAACCCTTCCACTTTCTGATCACCAAGAGCCCAGTGTGGGTGAGGTGAGAATACAGTGAATAGGGGATCCTTAGCTCCATAACAAACTGAAGTACAATGTTGGGCGGCAAGCTAGCTCCTTCCGCTTGTCCAGCGGGCAAGAAAAACTTAATGTAAAATCACTTTACCACTTTTCAGCGGGAGGACAATTATTACAATGCTGGAAATAAGATCACTCAACCACCTATTCAGTGGGAGGACAATTATTACAATACTGAAAATAAGATTACTCAACCACATATTCAGCAGGAGGACTGTGAAACCAATTGAAAGTAATAGATAGGCGGCTAAGCCAACCTCTTCCACTTCTTCAGTGGGAATACAAAATGTAAGATGCAATAAAATGAAGGCTGATCAGTACTTACTGATTTCAGCGTTATAATGAGAGCATTAGCTTGCAGATTACAATAGGAAATTGATACCAAAACACACTAAAATGTTAGGAATTGATCCTCTAACAAGTATGAGCCATCCAGCATATGAAAAGTATCCAAACAGGTAAATAACTTGGGTTTGATATAAAGAACAACAAACTGAAATAACAGACCAGCAAGAAGAGAAATCACCTAGATGCTAATAACTTCGCCCACACAACTCCGAAAGACTAGAAACCAAATGCAAATGGTATCTAGAGCCAAGGCGTCCAAACCAAAACCAACTAAACGCTGCAACTTAGATCAAAACATCAATACACACTTTCCAATGCACCCTCCAGCATGGTACGGCCTGGGAAACAGGGCGATTTTCTCCATAAAATCCAAAACAGCTCCAAAAATCACGGAACTTAGCAAATTGAATCGCCTAGCCATGAGGAAAGCATAGGACGAATAGCCAGAACCGGCAACTGAACTCTGAGAGACTTATGAACGAATTTCACTTTCAGCTCCATACAACCAACAAACTCCAAAACTGAAAACAAGACTCTAAAATCAGTAAACAACAAATATCTTCATCTTCATTGAGCTCAATCTGCTCCTCCGAATGAGAAACAGTTACAATATTCAGCTAGGGGCTATCTTTCAAGCACGAAACTGAAGGAGGCTAGGAGGTATGCATTATTCGAAGCAAGAGTCTGAAATAATTTCAACAACACTTCATTATATTCAGCAAAGATAGTCTCAAATGAAGGCCAAGGCACTTATTTATAACTTCCTCCCAACTCGAACCTCCTTTTCCCTTCAATGTGGGACTAAACAAAGACATTCAAATTCACTATTAATTTGCATTTCATTTCATCCTTATTTTGCCTAGACAAGACACTATTAAAATGCAAATAATACATAATATGACCGCCCAACATATAAAAATGACTTTTTAATATAACTTAGCAATCCCTTTAATAAACTGTCCATTTTTGCCTTAGGTTATAATTCAACTTAAAACATCATTTTCCATCAAATACTAAACTTGCCAAAACAAGCTCCAAGAGCATGGGAGATCAAACTGAGAGAACTGCCCTGCAAGATATAGCCATTGCACTGAGGTGCAGAAACCCTGCCAAAAATAGCACTGACTAAAAATAGCATATTGCTAGAAATGGTAAGTGTATCCAAATGCATTTTAACCACATTCTAAACAGCCGTCACAACTTACTAAAAATAGTAAGTCCGAAAAGTCTTTAGGTTCATTTGCATGTCACACCATCGCGAAGCTCTTAGAAAACCTAGAAAAACCCAAAGAAATGAGCTGTCCTTACCCCCACTAACTAAAAATAGTAAGTTTACTAAACTCCATTGCTTGCTATGCATGTACCATCATTGTGAAGATTTCTGAAAACCTAGAAGGAATTCAGAATCAAAACTGTAAAACTCCAGCATGCAAGCCACCAAAAACGCCGAGACATCCCCCTAGAAGTAGGAAACCCTAATTTCTGCTTTCGACTAGCCTACGGGCCTCCGAAATAGGCTAACGGCCAACTGAACTGATCACTGCTGAGAAGGGGACATTACAAAGAACCACAAACTAGCACTTGCACTAGCATTGGCAGCGGTGCTAGCAATTAAGTTTGTTTTGGTAAGTTGTTAGGTTTTGTAATTGATGGTGAGGATGCCACTGAGAATAGTATCTGAAGTAGCCTATTTTCCAAAGTTTTCATCAATGGTACATTGTTTAACAGATTTAACTAATTCTGATAGCCCACATACTATAATACACTATCTATGGCTTGTGGGGAGTTTGCTTTTATCAGGGCACTAAATGTTTCCACGAGTAGCCTTTTTTATTGCTTTTTGGAGATGCTTTTAGGACAAGGTTGAAGCAGTCAGATTTATGAGAAAAGAAAAATGGAGCAAAGAAGTTTTGTTTTTCCTTCTATTGTGCAAAAATGAAACAGGTTTTACCTTTTTGGTGTTTTAAGAGGTCAAATTAGGGTTGGGGGTTTAGATTTACCTTTTTGGCAAAAAAAAAAACACTTTAAGAAAGACAAAAAAATTAACTTTTCTGTAATTCTTCATGGGTCCCTTGAAAAGCATCAAAATTCTTCCTAGGTTTGCAGGGCCGAACTCACAGGCTATGGGCTGGACCCTGTCCGAATCCAAACCCACGGGGAAACGGATCGGGACCGGGACTTGGACCTGGGGGGAACCGGACCAAGATCCCCCCCCCCCCCCGCGCGGAACTCGGTAACGTAGCTTAATGATAGTGCCTATTTATTCCTTTAAAACTTTAAACAAAGTCTCACTATTGTTTTCATAAACAAAACTTTTGAAATAAAAACATTTAAAGCCTCCAGTCATTCAACCTTTGACCTTAAACACCATTTGGACCAACTGCAAACACATCCATCAGCAATTTGTTGCAAATAAAGGGTCTTTTTAGTAAGTACACATGCAAATTCAATTGGAACCTTGGATAGGATCTAATGGAGGCGACTTATCATCTTTCTCAACTAGAAAGAGAGCTTTAAGCTAACCCCATGTTTTGTAATAGAACCTTTTATTGACAGTAATTAAAAATTTCCAGCTAATGATGACTGCAGTGATCTGCCCAATTCGATGAAAGGATTGGACGCAATCTAATTCCCTGCCTAAGTGATATGAAATGAAATTTAATCCCATAATTTTCGCCATTGTATTATTTTTTTCATTTGCAGATAATTTTCTATCTTTATGATACCCTTGTTTTAAATCTGTTGAACTATTTGCTATAATTTTGTCTTTTTTAAATCTCATAGTTTTGTAGAGTCCTGTAAAAAATGGAACCAAGATATTCTAGTTTGGTGAAGTATAATTTGCTTCCTAATAATCTACCTAATTGACTTAAAAGTTTAAAATTGGAAATCAGCTATATGATATTCCTCTGACATTGTCTACCATAGCTACAGAACTGAAAAATAATGGCCTTTCAAATAATGGAGTCACCTGATTGGTAAGTGCCAAGGCAATGATTTCTTTATTCTGTAATGTTCCCTAATTAGTTACGCTTTAAATTAACCTAAATTTGGCCAATTCTAAAAATAGGTAATTAGGTTTTTTGGGCGTACATTTGTATACTGTTTTCCTGCAACAAAAATTAGAGAACACATATGAAATATAAACTTATAAAACTGAAACATATACCAATGTATTATATAAATGATCTCAATTCTGCTATATTAATTACCGTTAGAATTATAATTGTTGGATATAATCAGATTACTATATTTCCTAGATGAAATCAGATTATTATATAAAGTCAGATTGTAAGTTAGTTACCAATCAATTTCCTTAGTACGCTAGGGCAGGCTAGTTGGATAGGGTGTCCACGAAATCATCCCTCCTAGGCCCAAGGGCAGATACCATATCTCCCTTGGCTCCATATGGCAGGTGTTAAGTATCCATCATGGAGTGGCGTACCCAGTGAAGTGTTCTATCGCCGTTCCCCCTCATCACAACCACCTTCTCTCTTAAGCCCAAGAGTAGATGCTTCACCCCTCTTGGCTCCATGTGGCAGGTGTTAGGCATCTACTATGGAGTGGTGTACTTAAGAGAGAGTCCCTCATTTACAATGAATTATTTGTGATATTCGAATGAAGTTATATTTATTCAATTCATCCCATTATGACAGTCAGTTATATCTGACATAATTACCATATTACATTATATTACATAAGTGCCTTGTATTGGATTATCATCACATTTCCTGTCAGTCTTACGTTGTGTCAGTGTTAATCATTTACTGTCATTATCCCGTTACCATCAGTTTATTCCTTATATTGTTAGCATTATATGAATTTACAGCATTACCATAATTTGTGTAAACTGAAGTTGATTGTATTATGATTTCTTGAATTCATGTGCAGATATATATTTATACTTTATGTCTACTAGTACTGTTATTTTAATGTTGTTTGAATAAATATACTTTGCATTTTCAACTTAATAGTATATTAACTGTCATAAATTTGATTAAGAACATTCGATGTAACATACTGACTAGAGAATACTTTAATGCTAATTCAGAAATTCATGTACCTGTCACTGGTTCCAACCGCTTCTTTTTATCCAAACTGCCGACTTAAGTAATTCCTCCTGTGCTTGTCTCTTATCCCCTCATTCGCACCAGAGGGGGGTATTTATCTTCCCCTTCAATCGTGGTGGAAGGCCACGATGGTTCACTTGGCAGCGCTCCTGTATGAAGGGTCGCTACCCTTTGCCTAGCGAGACCCTCCAAAGCCTGACATGGGTGACATTCAGTCACCCCACTGATTCACAAAACTCATCGGGCCTTTGGGAAGATCGAACTAGTATAGTTGCTCTATGTTGTTTGTTGTATATATATATATATATATTTTAATGCATCTTTGTACATTGCTAAATAAAATAACATTAATCAAAATAAATCGTAAATTAATAATATGATATTATTTTTTAAATAACAATGCAATATAATAATTTTAATATGATTTTACATATGATATGGCAAAAATATATCAATTATTTCTACCATAAATGTGGGGACATGACATACTCCCACTTGCTATTAAGGATTTGCATGCCCAACAATTGCCCATCGCCCCCATCCATTCAAGCATACGACCAAACCGAGCCATGCGTGCCATCACTTATACAAAATCATTAATTATAACATTTTAATAAAATTACAACAAAACAAGTGTAATTAATGTTAATATGTTTTGTTATCAAATGAACCAAACAAATTCAGAAATTTTATGGCATCTCAACTTTAGTGAATAACTCCTTACAAAACAGCAATGCCAAAAATTTACTTCTGGCAGGGAATTAACCATTCCTAGATTGATCAATGGAGGTTGAAGCAATAAAGTTGTGAACATTGAGCAACTAAGAATGTGCACATACGGTTGGGTAAACTACATTGGAAAGAATATGCTTTGAAAAGAATATGTGAAAGGCAGTTGGACTTGGTGCCATATCTTATTGCAGGATATCACAAAGAACGTTTAAGTAAATGTTACATTTTGGGAACAAATGATGGAAAATTCAACATCCAAGGTGTAAAGCTTGACTTTTGGAATACATATTATTCATCTTTTCCAGCTGAGTTAGTGAATAAGATTGGTGCAATTTGACTCACTTTCACATTTTAAACTCTCCATCTTGGACGGTATATTTTCTCACTGAAGAAAAGAACCTCAACTAAGCAAGGGGAAACATTGAGAAAGCAACATAAGAGCATGTATTTCAATTAATTTGTGGCATGAGATTTACTTAGGTGTTGAGTCTCATGAAGACAACTTTATTTGTTTAAGCTTGTATTTACCCCATCTTTTAGATTAACGATGTAGGATTCAATTGCTTCTCATTTTGCAGTTTCTGACCAGGCTTTGACCATCGTGAATTTATTTCATTCTTTATTTTGAGAACAAGTTTTGGATGCAAAATGTTTCCTTTTCATGGCCATCTCTATTGTAATGATTGAATTGGGTCTTGATTTATTCCTTTTTAGCATTTGTCTAGTTTTTTGGAAGGTAAGTATTAGTGATTTTATTTTTGATTGTATTGCTTTTATATTTTGTGTTGGCTTTTGAGGGTTTCACTTTCTGTACTCCATGTTAGCATTTTATTTTTTCCCTTTTAAGACAACACAAAACAGAATAAGGTGTAATGTAAAACCTTTCTTCAAATTGGAAAGCAAAGCTCCTTTGTAGCTTAAAACTAAACTAAAAACTTTATAACTCTAATTATGGAGATGACTTTTAGTTTTAACAACATGCACAAAATAATTGTTTGGATTTTTTGGCAAGCAATGCAAACAAACTATAAACTACTTATCTTTTGGTTATTGGGTATGTGCACAAGGCTGCAGCAACACTTCCACACACAAGTGACATGTTATATATTTTTATGAACAAAACAAATGGCTTAATTAGTGATAGCTGAACAAGAGTGTGCACACAATGATTGGATTATCAATCAGAATCAATATTCTATAAATTAAATGATTTTTGAAAGTTGCATAGAAAGCTATAACATCCATAGTAATGAAGACTGCAATACAAAGCCTACAATAATCACTATGCTCTGCTCAATTTACCAAACCAACATGCAAGTAGCTTGACCAATAATTTTAGTATGTTGTAAGCATGAAATCACTATTGGCTTAAAAGTTAAAACTAAGTGCACAAAGCACAAAGGTTTTTACAAGGACTTGCATGCTTATGCAATCAGTTAGTTGCATATTTGCATGAAAATGCAATTTATTAAAAGGTAGATTAAAAATAATTAATTAAAGATTTCTTTTCAAAATCGATTGCTTGAAAAAATACCAAAATGCTTAAAATAAATTCTGTGAAAATAAGAAATCTAGAAACAGATTTCTTTTAATAAGAACGACTTTTCAATGATAGTGTTATTGATTGGTTCCCTCAGGGATTCTGGTCTTGTAACTGGCTATATTCCCTTCTGAATTTTTTGGAACTGTAAAGAATTTGCTTTTCTACTTTCTGAAGGCCTTGCTTATAGAATGAAAAACTTCTCCCTTTATAGATTCAAATTTTTGATGCAAAGTAGAAAAACCCAAGATGCATTCCCTTGATTCTTGTGAGCGAGGAAATGTGTGTGTTGGATAATAGAAACCTTAGACATTTTTTACATTCTAAAAAATCTACGAATTGGGTCAGGTTTAAAACTTGTAGGGAGGTTATATATAAATTATATTAAAAAAACGTCTCCATATTTTGAGAACTTATCTTTTTATTTTATGAAGAGAATATATTTTTCTACCCGAAACAATGATGTTCCTACTTTGATGGTGTCTTTCCTCGTTTTATTTTTTTAAACATTTCTGACCAAAATTGGAACTTAAGGTGTCAAATATTGCTTTGTGAACTTTTTAGAGCAAAATTACTCTTTTGACCTTTGCTAATTTGCCAGTTTCACTTATTCTTTTCCATTTTTTAGATTGAAATTGCATTTTGGCCTCTACCAGTTTTGCCAATTTCGACATCTAGATCAAATTTGCACAATTTGCATAATTTTGGCACTTCTGCTGCTTTTTAAAAAATCTTAGCATCCCTATGCATTTTTGTGCAATTTTGGCTCTTTTCTAAAAATCTTGATGTCTCTATGCATTGTTGTGCAGCTTGCCAAAGGCGCACCACTTTTTGATTTCAAAAGATATTTGACATGTGTAATGTCCCCATTTTTAGGTCCTCTTGCAGTTCAGATTGTGTTGTCTTTGGGTTGGTGCCAGCATAGTTAGGTGAGGTTTTTGATGCTACAGATGTGTTCAGTTAGATCAGAGGAGATGAATGACACTTTTTGGAGTGATTTTGGACTTGTCCAAAACTTACTATTTATAGTCAGTTCCTATGTTTTAGGAAGCGTCAGTTTTGACACCTATTGGCCAGTTGGGAGACTTCCTACTTTTATTACGTTTCTATTTTTGGAAGTTCCTATTTTTAGGGGTTACTATTTATAGTAATTGCTATTTTTGGTAGTTGGTCATAGTGTTTTAGTTTTATCTTAGTTTCAACATGCAACACTATCAATTTTGGGGATTAACCTATCACTTGGGTCTCCGTAGGCTAATGGGATGGATTGGAGACCATTCTGGCTGTATTAGTGGGCACATTGAGTGCCAATTCTCTGAGTGACCCTCTGCAGTTCATCTCCAGTTGTCAGATTTGCATTCCGGGATTGTTCCATGCTCCGTTTCAATGCACTTACTATTTATAGTAAGTCAGTTGTGCTTTGGGGTAGACCTTACTATTTATAGTAAGGCATCAGGTTGCTTCAATTGGCCTTGGTGATATTCCGGATATCGGCAGTATGATCAGTTTATTATTAATTTGGGTTTAATTAATGTTAAAATGATTAATATAATTATATAATATTTATTAAAGTCTAGACTTCAATAATATTAAATTATATTAAAGGGGTTATAAGTGACATTAAATGCTAAGGGCATTTAATAATTTTAAAAGCCAATTAATAATATTATCATGGGCGCCCATATGTGATGTTGAAATATTATTTTCAAAGACAAAGTGGATTTAATTTTAATAAAGTATATTTGCCTTTGGAAAAATCACACCCGTTTGAGTCAAATAGAAAAGACAAAAATAAAGCAAATGAGATATTCATTATTACTTATCATATTTGAGCGTTTGTTTCTGGAAGAAGAAGAAACTAAGGTTTCTCAGCATTTTTCAATCAGGGAAGAACAAAAACTCTCTCTGGTTAGTGATCTACAGGTGTGAAAGATCACCCAAGGATTGCTTCAGCAGGAGGCTACATTCAAGAGTCTCATTTGAGCTTAAATTTCAGAAAATTGGTGAAGAGTTTGAGGAGTTTCAAGAGTTTATCATTTGCTGGTCTGGGAATTGATTTTTAAAGGGCAGATTTGAAATTTCATGCACTCCAATCCAAGGCGGTACCATTCTCTAGCACTGGCGTACATATTTAAAGAGCTTAAAGGGGCACATTGGGCTTTGAAAAGCCACAATCTTGTTTGCATGCTCCTTTTTGAGGCGCGTTTGGTTTCTTGATGGTAGACCTCACCTTCCTAGAGGAATTCGCTCTCACTTGAGGCTGCAAAATCATTGTTGCTGCTGTTCTAAGACAAGGGTATAAATTTCAAGGTATTACATGGAGTTTATTAAATGCATGTTGCTGATAGAAGATTTCATTGCTGGTCTCCTTACAAAAATACAACAATATTATCAGCATTGACATTTATTTCCGGGTATGAGGTATGTTAAAATAAATTGTATTGAAATAATATTTTGCAAATCAAAAGGGCTTCCTAGAAGAATTGTAATATTTGCAAATAAAATAGTTTATTTCCAGCATTTTATTTTCAGCATCTTATTTTCTTCTCAAATATCAAAAAATCACAAAAAATAGAAAATTCAAAAGAAAAGAATTTTCAAAGGCAATTTAAAAAAAAACATTTCCGGATCCAAGGTGGATCATTACAACATGCTATTGATTTGTCATGTGATCCACCAAGGCATGCTACTTTTTGACTTTGAAATATTTCTTGGCAAGTTAGTGGTCTGTCATGTGATCCACCAAAAGGCATGCCACTTTTTGACTTTGAAAGATTATAGGCACTCTAGTGTATTCTTGTTTAAGTCACCAAAGGCATGCCACATTTTGACTTTGAAAGTCTTTTCACATGTTGGTGGTCTATTACGTGACCCACCAAAGGAATGCTACATTTTGACTTTGAAAGACTTTTGGCATGCTAGTGACCTCTCTTAAGGAACACCACTTTTTGAATTTGAGATTTTTTTGACATGCTAATGGTTTGCCACATAACCCTTCAAATGCACTCCAGTTTTCTTCCATTAGCCATAACTTTCTTGTTTGGGTTCCAACTTTCACACTATTTCAAGCATTGGAAAACTCTCATTTCTAGCTATGGATGAAATTGGTATGGTTCTAAAATATGTGAACAAACGAAGGGCATGAGTATTTCAAAAGGAAGGATTATATGAAGGAAATGTCAACATTCAAGTGCAAAATAAGTTAGGAAGAAAAAATTCATATGGGTAAGCATTCTAGTTATTGGCTTGTTGTGACCTTTTCACACATTGCCCAATTGCAAACGGGGACCCCCCTCTTTCCTGCTTTTCGTGTTGGTTAGTTTATGGTTTTGGCAGCATAGTGGGCAATTTTGATTTCCCGTGCCCGAGTCTCAGATTTTTGATCATGCCTAATTGTTGTTTAGGGTTTTTGAAGTTATAGGATCAAGCACGTAAAGTTGAGATTTTAAATGATCCTAATTTTGTCTAATGTAGACCCTTTGAGTGTTAATGTGTTTTTGAATGTCTACATCGGTGATTTTTAAGTGCTAAAGTGTTTTAGACCTTTTGGAGTTGTTTTCTCGCTCCTAGGAAGTTATTCAAGTTGATTTTGCACTTTATCTCGATAAGTTTCCTTGTTTTTTGCTCAAATTTTGGTGAATTTTCCGAAGTCCAGATGATTTTTATTGAGTTTTGAAGTTTCCTAGTGGTTTTGAGTGGAAAAATCATCATATTCTGGATGAAAATCCATATTCTAAGGGTCAAAAGGTCAAAATCCAGACTGGAGGTGCTTTTCCCCTCATATTCCTGACTACCCATGATTTTCCCCACTCAAAATCTAGACTGGACATGGATTTCCCTTGGAATCCAGATATGCCTTATTTTTCCCCCATTCAAATTCCAGACTAGGGGTGATTTTCCACCAGGATGATTAAATTTTGTCTAAGTGTTGGGAATTTTCCTGACTACCTTCAAATTTCCCCTAGGGAGTGTAGATGAAGTTGCGGATGACTTAAGTGAGGATTTCTGATGACAATTGATTTTCCACCAAAGCTTTTCATGACGACTTTTTGTGGATTTTAGTGCAGATAGTGATTCCAGACTTGGTGCGAATTTCCACCATGTGCAAATTGAAGATTTTTAAGTCCGGATTGCTATCCGGACTGGTGTCGATTTTCCCCTAGAGTGTTTTTTTGGCCAAAGTAATGATTTTTAGTCGGGATTTTGACTCCCAACTTGGGTCGATTTTCCCTTGAAGGCAATTTTGTGCAATTTATGATGAAATTTTGTTCAGATTTTAATCCAGACTTGGGTCGATTTTCCCCAATGTGTATTTTTGAAAATTTTTAATTATTTTTGTTTGGATTTTTAATCCAAATAGGGGTCGATTTTCCCCATGGGTCCAATTCTGGATAAAATTTTAAAATCTTTTAAATGACGTGACCCAAATTTAATTGTTTTTAACGACGTTGACGATTTAAAAAAAAAATAAAAAAATTAACAATTAATAAATGATTTGCAATGAGTATTTAATGATTTTCACCTTCTAGAAGCAAATCGATTTTCCCTAGGCAAGTATAAGTACAAATGTTTTATCCCACATTGCTTGCAAGGTGAAAGTTCAAGGTGAAAGCAAGTTTAAAAGGGAGTGGCCAGCAATATAATATTATTATATTTGTCAAGTGTGTGCTTACTTTGGCATTTTTTCCTCCAGTTGGCGAATTTTGGCGAAGTGTCAAGTTGACACATTGGGCTGAATATTGTTTCCATTGATCATTTTTTCTCATTTCCAGCCTAGGGCGATTTTGTTTGGCTGCCATTGGAGTGATTTACTTGCAGATTTTTCAGACTCGGCGATTTTTCTAAGGGTGGCGTCATTTTTGGAAGGTGGCGATTTTGTTTTGGGGAGGTTTTTATCTCCATTTTTTGGTGATTACTCTCCTTGGGTGGTGACACCATTGCTGGGAGCTTGCTGGTTATCATTCTCAGACCTGATTTACTCCATTTTCAGACTTGTGTGACCTCCATTACTGGCTGTAACTTCATTTTCAGAATTAATTTTTCGTTGCCCAGCCAATTCCAACCTAGGCAATTTGCATTTGGAGGAATTTTGTTGAGTTTTGTGTGCATTTTCAGGCCATTTACATGCTGGTATAGGTCTGAAACTCCATTGATAGGGGGCTGTCCTCAGAAATTTGCCATTTCTAGCCACTTGTCAACCTAGGCGATTTCACTTGGGAAGCATTTTTGCTTCATTCCAGGGCCATTTTCTGAGTTTATCTTCATTCTTAAGGGTGCTGGTAAGTCTGAAAAGACTCCATTTTCAGACTTGTCTTCAGACTTAACTCTCATTTCCAGCCCTACATACATGCTCAGATTTACCATGTTTGCCTTGAGAAATTGATTTTCATCATATATTTTGCATTTTGAGTGATTGCAACATGATTTTAAGGACTAATTTACACAGTTGCAAGTTGTCTTCAGACTTTCGGCAGCCATTGTTGACTTCGGAAGGGTGTCTTCAAACATTTTTTGTGTGAAAGTTATCCTTTCCACACCTTTCCATAGTCATTTCTTGATCCGGTATACTCCTTTGCGCTCTATTTTTGGTAAATTTCCTAAGTGTAAAGAGGTGTCTTCAGACTTTCTAAAGTCTGAAAATGATTAATTTTATGAGCTTTCATGAGGGTCTTGTACCCTAATTTTTTGTATTTATGTTCTATTTTCAGAATTCGTTTAAATATGGACAAAATTCTTGATTTCCATTCCCAAATTTGTCTACATTTTAAGAAATCAAAACTTTCCTAATTTTGAAAATAGCTTATTAGGATTGATTTTCCGAAGTCCCAACTTCTAGCTTCGTACAGGTACGATGTCAAAGTCTGGGATCAAGGAAAGGAGGGAACAACAGAGAATAGTTGTGACGGGATTCTATCCATAATCCAAGATGTCATCTAGACAGAAGGAGATTACAGACACGATCATGCATTTCCTGAACATTGGCCAAATGCGATAGTAGATGTTTGAAATTGGAAGTCAGATTCCTTCCCCAGCTTATGTCAACATTATGAAGAGTGGCATTTATTTGGCTGCCGGATTCCTGTAGTCCATACAATGTAGTGAGCTGATCCTGGAGTGTGCACGATGTTATGATCCTCGCTCCCGAATGATCAAGACTCCTAAGGGTGCCATCATTGCCTACCTTGCTGAGGATGCGATTGTTGAGGTGTTCGGAATTCCACGTAGAGCAGACATGAAAGATATAAATAAGGATGAATATGAAGAAAGATATAAGAAGAAGATGGATGCGTGCAAGACCGTAGTGAACAAGGAGTGGATGATTGATCCTAAGACTCATCATTCCAAGGCTCCCAAGACACTCATGTGCACAAACTTCAAAGATGAATATAATGATTTAATATTCCTGCTTAACTGAGTGATGGGGATGCCGTAGGGTGCAATATATGATAGATGGATGTTCTATTTCATCTAGGATTGTCTAAAAGGAATGTTGATTAATTGGTCTAAAATCATAAGTGACAATCTGGATTTTTAGTTGAGGAATGTGGAGCGGTCCAGGTCATTCGCCATGACTTCTTATTTGGTGTACCTACTTGCACGATTTGTTACCTACAAGGGATTTATATGCAGAGGTGAAGTCAGGAATGGACAAGGACAATTCATGAGTTATGAGTGCTATCCACAGCTGAACATGTATTGAATTGAAGATTATAAGAGAGTGAATGGTGTATTCACTATGTACATAACACGAATGTTGCAAGGCGGAATCCACAGGAGGTTGTCCAAGGAGGCAACAAAGCTGATAGAGAAATATGGATCGTGGTACATACAATTTCCCACTTTCACATACTTAAGGATTCATGGATTTCAATCCGAACCTTACAGGCTTCCTAGGTATCCTATTGACATAATGATCCTGTTGGAAGTGGTGAGACAACTTTTGGAATATAATTCTATCCAGAAGGAAAAGCACAAAACGGTCATGTCATTTCCTATTTCAATGGGGAAGATATTGGAGGTTTGCCAATCCGCCATAGCAGCTAGCACATCAGTTGAAGACCTTGCATTCTATTGATTTGCAACATACAAGAGAAGAAAAAGATTTGGTCCAGATAAGAAAGTTGGGAGGATCAGGGGAGATAAGTTCATCCACAAGGTAGACATAGAAGATTAATGGGCCAACCTGATGGACGAGTAGGCAGCAAAAAGAAGAATGTGGTCCAGAATGTCAGTGGATTTCATGAGGAAGTGTGGACTTTTCCTCATTCCTGATCAAGTATTAGATGATAAGGATCATACGCATCCACTATATGAGAATGAAATGAAGAAGGCGATTCTATTGCCTAATTGGTCAGAACTAGAAGAAACAGATTTGAATGTGTTGATCAGAGAGGTCTTGAGTTTCTCCCGAGGATGGGTAGACCATCAGATGAACAAGTTAGTTGACATGGGTGCTACCTTCACTTATGAAAGGATGAAACCAAATGAATCCGCTTTCGAAGATGACTAGAGGATTATCAATGATATCAGGATTCATGCGGATAAGGAGAGTCAAGCTCCCAAACGAAGGAAGAACACACCAGGAGAAGTCAAGGCTAGGGGAAAGAAGATTGAGGAGGTCAAGAAGAAGATGAAGCAAAATACTATCATTCCTTCACCACCCCTCAGTGTCTCATCAATCAAGGAAGTTGAAGTGTCGGAACAAAACAAAGAGTTTGAGCAATGTTCCAACACAATGATATTACCAGAAAATGTTCAGGATTTACATGCTACAACTACATTTGCTCCACTTGATGAGGATGATGATCAACCGAGATCCCCTACTAGTCCTTTTGGAGGTTAGTTTGGGAAAGAATGTATCAGATTTGACTAGGGATAACCCTGATGATGATGATTTTATCTCGGCATTGAGAGAGCTTGATCGGGAGATGTGTCTTGATGATGGTATGGAGATGACCGCTATTCTTGATTGGCTGATGAAGAGTATGGAGAAAAGTAAGAAGATGGTAGAGGCACAACCTATTGATGATATTGATGACTACTTAGCTAGAAGCAACAAGGAGAAAGAACCTAGGAAAACTGAGATTTTGTCACACATAGCTAGAGATGAGACCAGGATGCGGATTGCGCAGGTGGCTGTTCCTATTGGAGATGTGACGATGGACATTGCTACTCCCATGGATTTCCAGATTACTTCAGTTGCCCTTGGCCGTACTACAAAAGAGCAAGAATTTCAGGAGGTTGGTGATACCCTCGAGGCAATCACTGCGAGATTGGACTGGGAGATAGAGAAAAGAGAGAAGTATGAAGCAGAGAATATCAGACTTAGAGAGTACATTGCAGGGATAAGGCGTGAGAATCCCACCCTTATTTCCCCTATTGCAGTTGATCATGGACTACATACAAATTATGAGGTAGCGAGAGATACACTTTCGAAAGTGGAGAAATGGATCGAGGATACAAAGAGATAGGCAGATGATTTCCTTACTCATTTTGTTCAGGCTTTTGATAGGACAACCGGGCTTATATTCAGGATACAGTATTTGGAGGGAGTTTGGGAAGAATTCCGACCCATTTAGGAGAAGACTATTCCACGCCTCAAAGCTTTGAAGAAGATTCCTATGTCCACATTGATCAGGGAGAATATTGTGCCCAATGGAGATAGATACGATTTCCATGGCTGGTATTGTTCGTTAGCCATGAAGAAATCAACTTATGAGAGTGCACAAAGGAGTTGTGCAGAGATGGAAGGATCTATTCATGATATTCAGTTGAAGATCTTTGCCTCAATTGAGGAGTTATTGGGAGTTGATGTCAGTGAAGCCAGTGGGTTACACTTAGCAGAATTGAGATACAAAATGAAATTCATGTACTTCAATCAGTTGGACTCTTTGAAGAAGAGTCAGATTGATGACTTGGTCTCTTTGTTGATTCATGTTCATAATTCACAGAAGCTCATGCCAGATTGGGAGAACACTTTGGATGCTTGCTCAGATGCATTGGACATGATTGATTTACAACAGGATACCTTACCCAACATTTCCATGGAGGAGTTAGATTCTTTATTGGCTAGATTCTTGGATTATGCTGTGAGAGAAAGAGATGCAGGACGAAATCTTGTAGAAGATTCCCTATTTGATGACTAAGTATCTTTCTATTGGGCCATATGTTGGTGGCACCATTTTTGATGTAAACCCTAATTAGGGCAACTCTAGGGCTTTGTTGGCATGATCTTGGCCTTTGATTTTGTTTTAATCTTGGCCATCCATTTTGTATGAGACTCTATATATACCTCATTGCCTCTCATTTGTAAGAGAGAGATTTTGTAGAATTGTTGGTATATGCTGCAGTTTTTGAATATAAATCATTGTTCGACTTGATGGTGATTTTGTTTAAGTGTTGTTTTGCATTCAAGGTTCTCAATTCCTCCAAGTTAAATTAGAATTTGCTTTCAATGTTTGTTAGATTGAATGAAATAATTGTTGAGTATATTTGTGTGGAATCTATTAACCCATACCACTAGCCTCTTGCTGATTGTAAGTGCGCCGTGCGTGGTCAATTGCAAATTTATGCAAGCTTAACTTCAATTATTATACGTTGATTGTTATGCACCAACTTGGATGGTTTCAATGTTTGATGGTAGTAATTTGAAAATCTATGAAATACACCTTAGAGGATTGCACTAAGCTTGTGTCAAAATCTGTTCGACTTGATGGTGAGACCTTGCCTAGTTTGATTCCACTAAATTTGTTCATCATTTCCTACATTCCTAGGCTTAGAATAGATTTCCTGAACCCTATTCCCTTTTGCCACTTTTTAAGAAAGTCTTGTTAGAATCAAGTCAAGAACTACATTGCCAAATCCTAAGTTATCAACACACTCATTCCATATTCATGATATACAAAGTTAATTCAAACAATTGTGTAAGTCTCCAAGTGAAAACAACAATTCACATCGACCATTGAGTTACCCACTTGTCAAGACCTGACTGTCGAAACTTTGGAGTCATTTTAGTTGATCTTATCCTTAGCATCTGAGGTGATTTTGTTCAAGAGAGGGTAAAGTACTTTGGTATTTTATTCTGATGCTTGCATGTGCATAAAACACACATCAACATGGCCCTACTCTTGTTTCATTTTTTAATTGAAAAATACAAAATATATAAAGACAAGAGAAAAATTACCTCTAACCTTAACTGGATAAGTAGAATTCAAAGGGGAAGGAAAAACCTACAAACTACAACATAGAATAGAAATGCAAAAGATCAAGTTAAACATAAGCTCCACTTGATACTAATTATCCCATGACTCAGCTTAACACCCTCATTAGCAAGAGAATCAACCAACTGATTCGTTATGATATTTCAAACCTGGTGAAAAGGAAATCCCTGCATTAATTTTTAATTCTCTGCAAAATAGAGTGTAGCAAAAGACTCTCCATCTTCAGCACACCCAACACAAACTTAATAGCCAACATAGAAACACCATTGATTATCAAGAATTCCTTTTAGAGTTGCAATTTAAGTCTTTGGAAAAAGCCAAAAATATAGCCACATTGTTTGAATTCCCCCCCATTCATTTAGCAAATTTAACTAATATTTTTTAACCTTATCCATTATAACTCCCCCAAACCCACCAACACCAAGGTTTCCTTTGGAACCACCATAAGAAAAATGATATGAATCTTGTAAGAATTCCTGGGGTTTTTCTTTTTCATCAATATTGCTTAGAAACTTTTATTTCCAAAATCTGAATTGACCTTTCTTCTTCCTTAGGTGACAACAAAAATATGTGAAGCTTTTGTCAACTTTCACGTAAAGCTATATGAGTGCAGATACATGGACAAAACAACTGAAAGGACATTAGCATTATTTAAAGTAGCACAATTTCTAGCTATCAATTTAGGCCAAATGGCAACTCCTGGCAATATCTTCCACAAATATTTAATTGTTGATTTTCCTTTGAATCGGAAAGGATGCATACCAGACCACTCTGTCACAAATTTAGAGCAGCATGATATTAAGTTGAAAGCATCAATTCTTAATTCCATAATCGGTTAAACATGATTCCATACCCATTGAGAAAACACACACAAGATAAAGAGGTGATTAGATTTTCATTATCTCTCTTACAAAGAATACAGGATGAAGGTCCATAAATGCTCCAATTGCTCAAGTTTTCAGCAGTGAAAATGGCTTTGTGGGAAAGTCCACATGAACAAATTTATTTTAGGAAGATATTTGACAGCCCAAAGCTTCCCCCAAATTCTGTCCTTTAAAATCAAGTTGCTGAAGTTTTGATTCAATAGCCAATTGTAACGCTGCCCCACATTGTGTTTGCTAGATTTCTTTAGAGCTCCATGTTGTGCCTTGCACACACTCCCCATCTCCGATAGGGATTTGTTGTGACCTAATCACACATCACCCCATCCCAGATGGGGACCCCCTACTTTTTAGGCCCTCTCAGCCTTTTGTTTTGGTTTTGGGGGTCTTTTGGTGGCGATATCGTAAGTCTCTCTGCTTTGCAAGTGTTTGGGGGTTGAATTGATCAAGTTTGCTTTTCGTTTGAGCGAATTTGGTTGAGTCTAGGGCTCGTTTTGTCAATTTTAGGGTTTCTGTCTTCACTCCTAGATTTTAGGGGTTTATTTTAGGGTTTTGGAAAAACTGAATATAGAACAGGAATCATGACCCCTCGAGGAACCTCCGAATAAAATTTGAGTGAAATCGGAGGAACTTTCTATTTTTAGAAAGTTCCTATTTTTTAGGGATTTTACTGTGTCCCAGAATGTCTTCATTTTGCCAAAAAATCAAACTTACTAGTTTTAGTAAGTTTTTGCATCTTGTTTTGGGCTCTAACTCTGATATTTTGAGAAGTTTCTATTTTTGGAAAGTTCATTTGTGACAGGTCCTCGCAGGCGGATGATGAAGACTGAGCATTCCTGAAGAATCTGTCTAAATCTAGAAAGTCAAAAGTAGACAAGCTTGATAAAAAATGGCTAAGTGTTGGTATCCATTCCTGAAATGGAAAGCTCAAAAAATTCACCTAAGTCCGGAAGAAGCAAGATGAAATTCCGTCACAGGATGAATCTTGTGCCCAACATGAAAGACTAGCGCCAAATCCAAAGCATCATGGAAACTGAGCAAAGGCATGAAATTCCATCTCCAGGACAAAATTGCGCCCTAGGAAGTAGTAGGGCGCTAAACTCTAGTGGTCATGGAATTCAAGGAAAATGGTGAATTCCTCCTCCAAGTCCAAACAGTGCCCAAGCCACAGCTCTGGCGCCAAAACAAGGGGAGCGTGGAAATACGTTGAAGTGATGAAATCCTTAGCCAAGGCAAGTTCACGCTCAAGCATAAGGAGGGGGTGCTAAATCCATGAAGACATGGAAGACGAAAGGATAGTGAAATTCCAAGCTTAAGTCAAAGTAGCGCCTAAGGTTGGAAGGGGGCGCCAAACTAGTAAAGGCATGGAGAAACCAAAACATGTGAAATTCCATGACCAAAGCAAAACTCGGCCCAAGAAAGTCAAAGGGCGCCAAAGGAAGGTCAACGTGGAAAATAGAAGGAATTATGAAATCCATGCCTTAGTGAGAATAGTGCCCTAGCACCCAGGAGGGCACCAAACGAGGGAGATGAAGGAAAGAGAAAAGACAGTGAAATTCCTTGATCAAAGCAAAATAGTGCCTAAGGCATGGGTAGGGCGCTAGACTAGAGTGCTCATGGAATACTTCGAAATTGCCAAATTCTTCCCTCAAGTGGATTCAACGCCCAAGGAAGGTATCCAGCTCCAGAGTGATTAAGACCTGGAAAATGATGAAATTCCATGACAAAGTGAATTCCACACCTAAGTTGGATAATTCAAAAAATCTCCTAAGGCATGAAAATCCAGAGGCCAGGAAAGGAAAGGAAAAGCAAGAAATCCCCTCGACAAATTTTTTAAAATTTCCATTTTTAGGCATCAATTCTCGTTAGAATCTGAAATTTTTTCTTGATTTGGGCTCATGAGAGAATTCTCTTTCCACTAGACCTAGGTCCTAAATTTTAGGAAAATCCCTAAAAAATAGAACATGGTCAAAAGGTGTGGAAAATTCCCTCTAGAGTAGGAAAAGTCAAGCCAAGTGGACAAATGAGGTGAATCTTGAAAGAATCTTCCAAAATCCCTCCAAAATTTGAAAAATGGAAGTTGGTGAGTTGGGAAGGAATATTCTAAGTATGATGCATGACATAATGCATTAAGAGAAATTTCCAAATTTCAACTCAACTACAAAGGAAATTCCATTTGCATGGCGTGGTGAATGGGAAAGTATGACGCATAATGAATGCAATTGCGAAATTAGATTCCTCCCAACTTAGCAGCACGATTGGAGAAATTCCATATAAGTGTGAAGATGCATTTCATTTCTCACGTGCAAGTTTCAAGAAAGAAGAGTTGGAGAAGAGGTGAAGAAAGTCATACTTAGAGATTTTTTTTCATCATTTTCAAGAAGTTTTTCCAGGATGGCAGAATCAAGCAAGGCGGCTACCATCACCAGGTAGGCACAAATAAAGGCAGAGCTGAAAGGATTCCTTCTGGAATCCAAGATGGTGTCCAGGTGGAAGGAGATCAGCAATACAAATTTGGGAACCTTCAACTTGGCGGCTTTCAAGATTAGGATGTTTGGAAGAGCAGGACATAGTCCATCCCCTACAACTGCCAAGATAGTCAGAAGTGGAATTGTTGCGGCAACTGGTTTTCCTCTTGCTATTTAGTGCCCAGACTTGATTCTTGAATGTGCAAAACACTACAATCCGGAGCAGCGAACAATTTCAACATCAAATGGCAAGCTGTTCTCCACCTTGACTCCGGTAACAATTGGTGAAGCCTTTGGAATTCCTTCACATCACTCGATGACTTATTGGACCATGAATGGCGCAAAGGCGATAAATGATGCAGGTCCTGACAGATGTGCGGAAACCATCAACAAACATTGGTTGCTGAGGCCTAGACTGCACATCTCCAAAATGCCAAAGATGCTCATATCTTCAAATTTAAGTAGGAATATGTGGGCCTGATAATGATGTTGAGCAGAATAATGGGGTGTCCACATACCATCAACTTTGAGCCATGGATGTTCTACATCGGTGAGGTTATGAATTCAAATGGGTTGGTGGATTGGGCCAGACTAACCAGACACTACGTTCATGAGCAGCTAAAAGATCTGAAAGAAAAGAAGTCCTAGTCCTTCTACATGAGCTCCTACATAACTTATATGCTTGCAAGGATGGGAGGCTTTGATGGTCTGCCTGGAAAGGGAGTTATGGGCTGTGGGCCGACACAGCTGAAAGTTCATGAGAATTATCCTCAGCTACACCTCCACAATACTGATTCTTTCAAGTTGGCGAATGACACTTTCACCATGTACCTGACCAGAATCATGCAGAATGAGCTCCACACGAGAGTGTCACCATAAGCTAGGGCATTGGTTCAACAATTCGGAGCCATGTTCCTGCAATTTTCAAAATTCACATATATCAGGACAGGGCTTCGCTTCCCAACCATATAAACTGCCACAGTATCCATCTGACAAGCTGACACTGTTAGAACTGATGAGGTAGTTGACAGTTACAATCAAATTCAGAAGAAGAAAAAGAAACTGTCTCTTGAATTCCCAATCGTTCTCGAGGACTATGTGGAGGTATGCTCGAACTTGGCAGCAGCAAAGAACGAAACTGAAGAATTGGCATTTTACTGCTTGGCATATTACACCACCAGGTCTCACTACGATTCATAGCGCAAGATTAGAATGGTTGCCAGAGTGAAATTTTTTCACAAGTTTCACCTAGAAGACTACTGGGCAAGTGCCAAGGATGACCTTGAAGTCCGGAAGAAAATGTATTCCAAACTCCCCCTTGACATCATCAGGATAAGTGAGATAATGCAAGTACCAGATCAAGTGAAGGAAGATTTGGACTTGGTGCAACTAGAATTCGAAAGGGTGAAAGATCAACCCATTCAGTTGCCAGATTGGTTGGAACCTGAAATTGACGATCTAGACATCTTGGCTAGACCTGTTTTAAAGTTTACCAGACACTGGGTTGATAGGCATATAAAAAGGTTGAAAGAGGGAAATGTCCACCTGACTTTCCAATTAATGGGAAGTCTTGATTCCCACAGTGAGGCTACAGAAGGATCTTCGCATGGTCAGGCTGAAGAAGGAGAAGTTTAGCAGAAAAGAGAAGTCCGACTTGATAGAGGGAAAAGTGCTCCAAAGAGGCCGAGGACGATAAGGAAGAAGGATGTCCATCGGGAAGCCCAATAGAAAACCCAACAGATTGTCCATCAAGAAATTCATTAGGAAGCTCAACAAGACGTGCAGTAGGAAGAACCACCGCAGAAGAGAGCGAGGGTATAAAGGATGCAGACACCAGCCAGTTCTTCCCACGTGCAGGAGGTAGAAATGTTTTCGCAAGAAAATCCAATAAATCCGCCTGCAGGCAACATCCTTGACAGTGCTTCAGCACAAGATATTCTCAGCGTCAGTGCTTCACATAGACCAAATCAGCCAAGAAGTCAAAGACATGAAATTCCTCCTTATCAAGAAGAAACTCACCAGGATATTTTCGTAGAAGCCATCGTCAGAGAGATGGAAGAAGAATCACAGGAGCACGAGCAGATGGAAATTCATAGTCACTCCATTCCCGCTCTTGATTGGCTGATGGATAGATTAAGGAAGGAGCCGAAAAAGGAAACTGATCCAGCACAAGAATTAGAAGAGTTGTTGAAAAGAATGGATCAGTCGACAGAGAGAAAAGCTCCTTGGAAATTCTCCAAGGTTGTGAGGGATGAATCCGGATCCCGAACCTTGCACATAGCTGAGCTTGCAGTAGATAAGGACAGGAATAAAATAAGACCGAAAGATTATGTAATCAGACAAGTTGACCTTGGGCATGCTTCCACCAGACAGGTAATTGAAGTCTTCTAAGGATCTTCCTTGGCCATGAGGGAAAAGATGCAAAAAACAAAGGCAAAATGTAAAAGGCTAAAGGAAGAAAATAGGGTCTTATGTGAATATATCAAAAGTCTCAAGCGACCACTCAGGGAAGTGTTGACGTGTTTTTTATGACCGCGTCTAACATAGAATAAAGTCACCAATGGCCACCTTATTCTCTCTTGATCAAGATTAGTCCGTATGCTAGGATTACTTAAAGTTCAAACGGCTAATTCCCGAGGTTCCTTTAGTGCGTGGATGTGACTCAATTGTTTGATGGGTTTGCTGATAACCCAAGGGGGCTTACGTATGTTGAAGAAACTTATTTATACGGATGATCTGCAATAAAAGCTCTAGTTTTGGATCTTTTGGACTTTTGAAATTATGCGGAAAGTAAATAGGAATAGGGTAGAGAAAAACTAGACTAAAAGTAATCTAATCCTATGAACAAGGAGACGGGATATCTTGCGCAAAATCCAACCACGCTTCGCTTTGCCAGCAACGCACAACTACACGAAGGCAGTGCAATCTTCAGAGGGTGTGTTAAAGATTTTCAAATCATCAAGAGAAACCATCAAGTCGAACAATCTCTCCTGATAATCGAAGTTAAACATACACATATAACAGAGGCTCAGGCTAACTTTGCACGGTATGCAACAATCAGCTGCACACCAAAAGTATGAGCATGAATTTTGCAACAAGCGATCCTATCAAATCCAGTTCGTCTAACAACATGAAAGCAAATCTAATCAACAAAGAGAATGAGACCATGCGAGCTTCGAAACAACACAAGGACACACCAACAATTGAACAATGTATTGAGTGTTTGCTTCAAAAACTCTTAGCAACAATCTCTAACGATAGTCTCTCCTGATTACAAATGAGGGGGTCACCACCTTTTATAGGCCTCAAGCCATGATTACATGCAAAACTGTAATTAGGGTTTGCCCTAAAGATTCCCCACTCAAGGTGCAACAAGGTGGGAATCGACAATTAATATCCCATTATGCCCATTTACAATAAATTTGAAAGAGCCTAAAATAGCGCCCACTAGCACATTAAATGTGCCCCATGATGTTGATTATGCCCAGAATATAACCGACGCCATCATAAATGCCCATCATTCTCCAAGTGACGGTGACATGCACGAAGAATCTGTCATAAAACCATAATGAGAAGGCGACATGCAAGAAGATTCCCTATCCGGTGGTGGCATGCATTGACTGGTCCACTCCTAGTCAATATTCCCTCAACAATAAGTACGGCATCACTATTCAGTCAAAAGACTTTCGTCCAAAAATGGACGACCATTATCTCGTTCATTAATGGCGTATGCAATGAATCTACCGACGACAGCTTCTAGTTCTCTGATGGAGACACTTGGCACGTTCTCAATGTTGAACTCCATCATGGCAATTTCTACTTCGCTTTTGGAAAAGAGACTTTCCCACTCTGCCATGACTTCTTGCGTTTTCTTCATCATATCGGAGAATGAAGAAACATTTGCAAAATGTTCCTTAGGGAACGAACCGACGAAGAAGAAATCGTGCAACTGGGATTTCAAGGAGTTCATCGTTATTCCTCTGTCACTGAACTTCCTTGCAAACAAAGCTTCGATGGCACTAAGGATTTCTTCCTGTATCCCCCTTATAGACTGCTTCAAGGTGACAGAGTCAATGTTGAATTTGTCAAGAGTGTTCTTTCCCGAACAGATAGCGTAGAACCATCGGGGGAAATCATAAGCTTCATTCTCTTGGATCACTTTCTCGGCCACCAGAGTTTGCCTTGGAGTCTTCGTCAGAGCCCTGAGTCGGGAAATGGTTAAGTCTTGGTAAACATCTACATGCTCCCATAGTCCTTTTGTTGTCTCTAATCTGCTTAGGAGGGCCACGAACTTCGAATGAAGCCGAGCTAGATCCTCAACGAATTTTCTTGCCTCAGTATAGACATCCTCTACCCATTCCCGGGAATTCTGTGCCATTGCTCTAATAAGTTCTGCATCATCAACTACTTCCTTGGGAAGGAAGGAAGGAGGAGTGGATGAAGGACCTGCTTCCCTGAGGGGTCTTTTGAAACTCCTGACGTATTTGCATAGGAATCTATTTTCCTCCCTTAGCCGCTTACATTTTGCCTTCGATTTCAGCAACTTCTCCTTCATGGCTAAGGAGGAATCTTCAAAATCCCCCACAACTTGACCGGTGGAAGCATGGCCAAGATCAACTTGCCTGATGACGTAATCCTCTTGTCTAATCTTACTCCTATCCTTATCCACTACAGGTTCAGCAATGTGCAAGGTCCGGGATCCAGATTCTTCCCTGACCACCTTGGAAAACTTCCGGGGGGCCTTTCTTTCCGGTGGCCGATCCATCCTCTTCAATAATTCTTCTAACTCCTGAGCAGGATTGGTTCCTCCTTTTGCTTCATTCCCCAATCTGCCTATCAACCAATCTAGCGCGGGAATGGAATGGCTATGATCGTCTGCATGCTCCTGTTCCTGAGATTCTTCCTCCATTTCACCGAGGATAGTCTCCACAAAGCTATCCTGGTGAACTTCTTGGTGCGGGGGACTTTCTTGCCTTTGACTTCTTGGTTGATGATGGCTTTGCGAAGCATTGATGCTGAGTATATCAGGTGCTGGAACGTTCCTTGGAAGTGGGCCTGTGGGATGTGGAAACATCTCCACTTCCCGTACGCTCGAGGAGCTAACCGGTGAATGCTCCCTTGCTGTCCTTGCTCTCTTTTGTGGAGGTTCCTCTTGTTGGGCTTCTTGTTGAACCTCGTGTGGGATTTCCTGCTGGATATCCTTCATCTTTGTTGCCTTTGGCCTCTTTGGGGCATTTTTTCCTCTATCCACCCGGGCTTCCCTTCCTGCCTGAACCTGTGAAGAGCTTTCAGTTGCCTCACTGTGGGAATCCAGATTTCCCATTAGTTGGTATGTCAGATGGACATTGTCTTCCACCAACTTTCTTGTTTGCCTGTCAATCCAGTGCTTAGTGAATTTTAGCACTGGTCTAGCTAAGATGTTCAGATCATCTACCTCGGGCTCTGACCAATCTGGCAACTGGATGGGTTGATCCTTTACTTTCTCGAATTTGGGTTGCGTCAAATCTGATCCGATACCTGATGAATTTCACTTATTCTGATGGTGTCGAGGGGCAGTCTGGAATGCATTCTTCTCCGGACCTCAAGGTCATCCTCGACACTTGCCCAGTAATCCTCCAAGTGAAATCTGTGTATGAATTTGACACCGGCAACCTTCCTAATCTAGCTGTAAGGATCATATTGGGCCCTGGATGTGTAAAATGGTAGGCGATAGAATGCCAATTCCCCTGCTGCACTTTCAGCGGCCTCCAAACCTGGGCATATCTCCATGAAATCCCCCAAGACAATTGGAAATTCAATAGATTGCTTCTTCTTCTTCTTTTGCAGCTGATCATAGGTAGTTAACTGCCTCATGAGCTCGAGCAATACAAGCTTGTCTGACGGATATCTGGGCAATTTGTAAGACTGGAAGGAGAACCCTTGCGTCCTGATGTAGGTGAATTTGGGGAATTGCAGGAATGCAACGCCATACCTCTGGACCAAGGCACTTGCTTGTGTTGCAACCTCATGTGCAACTTGTTTTGCATAAGTCGTGTCAGGTACATGGTGAAGGTGTCATTCGCCAACCTGTAAGAGCTAACATTGGAGAGATGTAGCTGACGATAACACTCATGTACTTTTAACTGAGCTGGTCCGCAGCCCATGATTCCTCTTGCTGGCAGCCCATCGAATCCTCCCCTTCGTGCAAGCATATAGAACAGGTAGGAGCTCATGAAAAAGGACTGAGACCTTTTCTCTTTCAGGTTCTTCAATTGTTCATGCAAGTAGTGGCTGATCAATCTAGCCCAGTCGATCAGTGTATTTGAATTCATGATCTCGCCTATGTAGAAGAACATCCAGGCCTCGAAGTTCACCGAATGTGGGCATCCCATTACTCTGCTCAACACTTTATCAGGTCCACATACTCTTGCTTGAACTCGAAGATTGTGAGAGTTTTGGGCATCTTGGAAGCATGCACTCTAGGCTTCAACAACCACTGCTTATTGATCAAATCAGCACACCTAGCAGGGCCCGCTTCATATACTGTCTGAGCTCCACTGCTGGTCCTGTACGTCATGGAATAATGTGAAGGGATTCCGAAAGCTTCACCAATTGACTCTGGAGTCAATGTCGCCAGTAACTTGCCATCTGGCGTTGAGATTGTTATCCAATCCAGATTATAATGTGCTGCACATTCCAAGACCAGTTCTGGGCATTGAATAGCGGGAGGAAAACCAACTGCTGCAACTATTCCACTTCTCACAATTCTGATAGCTGTCGGGGATGGATTGTATCCTGCTGTTCCGAACATTCGGATCTTGAATGCAGCCAAGTTGAACGTGCCTAGATTAGTATCGCTGATTTCATCCCATCTCGAATTCAACCGAGAACGAGGAAGAAAACTCTTCATCTCTGCTTTGATCGATGCCTGCCTGGAGATAGTAGCTGCCTTGCTTGGTTCTGCCATCTTGGAAGCACCTCGAAATGATGAAAATAGAGACTAAGTATGAATATTCTTTACTTCTCCACTTCTTCTTTCTTGGATCTTGCACGTGAGAAATGAAATGCCTTCCCAAACTTATATAGAATTTTCAAGAGGCATTAATTAGTAATTGCATTCATGATGCGTCATACTTTCCTCAATTACTACGCCATGCAAAGGCAACTTCCCATGCGTATGAGTTCAAATTTAGAATTTTCCTTAAATGCTCCAAGTCGTGCGTCATACTTGGAAGATTCCTTCTGCCAACTCGTTGATTTCATTCTTTCCAATTTTGGAGGGAGATCGAAGGATTTTCTCAGGATTTGCTCGATTTCCTTCTAACTTGTCATCTCTTGCTTTCGAAGGAATTTTCATGCCTCTTTTCCACATCCCTATTTTTTAGGGATCTTCCTAAAATTTAGGAGTCAGGTTCATTGGATGGGGAATTTCATCCCGATTCAGAATCTATGAATTTTTCCACACTTGGTCGAGATTTGATGTCTAAAAATAGCATATTCGAAAATTCGCCCGAGGGGAATTCTGCTTTTTATTCCTCCTTGACTCCTTGGATTCCATGCCTTGGGCAAATTTCAATTTTTTAGCTTGGGTGAAATTTTCACCATGCCAAGGATTCATGGATTTTCCTCCTGTGAATGCCTTTTCCATTTTGGCACCCCAGTCCAGACTTGGGCGCATTTTGGCTCTGTCCATGGACTCATGGATTTTTCCTCTTGTGAATGCCTTTTTGATTTTGGCGCCCCAGTCCAGACTTGGGCGCATTTTGGCTCTGTCCATGGACTCATGGATTTTTCCTCCTGTGAATGCCTTTTCCATTTTGGCGCCCCAGTCCCAGACTTGGGCGCATTTTGGCTCTGTCCATGGACTCATGGATTTTTCCTCCTGTGAATGCCTTTTCCATTTTGGCGCCTCGGTCCAGACTTGGGCGCATTTTGGCTCTATCCATGGACTCATGGATTTTTCCTCCCGTGAATGCCTTTTCCATTTTGGCGCCCCAGTCCAGTCTTGGGCGCATTTTGGCCATGTTCATGGATTCATGGATTTTTCCTCTTGTGAATGGCTTTTCCATTTTGGCGCCCAGTCCAGACTTGGGCACATTTTGGCCATGTCCATGGACTCATGGATTTTTCCTCTTGTGAATGGCTTTTCCATTTTGGCGCCCCGTCTTGGGCGCATTTTCACCATGTCCATGGATTCATGGATTTTTCCTCCTGTGAATGGCTTTTCCATTTTGGCGCCCTAGTCTAGTCTTCCATGGATTCATGGATTTTTCCTCCTGTGAATGGCTTTTCCATTTTGGCGCCCCAGTCTAGTCTTGGGCGCATTTTCACCATGTCCATGGATTCATGGATTTTTTCACCATTTAATCTCCCAGACTTTGAATATTTTGACCTCTTTTGATTTTGAAGTGTTTTCCTGAGCTTTCCATTTCAGGCATGGATTTCCAGCACTTGACCCATTTCTGGCTATCTTTGTCTGCTGTTTGACTTTCCGGAATTAGAAATGTCTGTGAACGCCTGATCCTTGTCTGACTGACCCTGCCAGTAATGACTTTCCAAAAATAGAAACTTTCCAGGTGTCAATGTTAGATCACTAGACAGGGTGTAGTAATGACTTTCTATAAATAGAAACTTACTAAAAATAGAAATTACTAAAAATAGTAAGTTTGATTTTTGGCAAAATGGTGACATTCCAGGACTCGGAAAAATCCCTAAAAAATAGGGACTTTCTAAAAATAGAAAGTTGCTCCGTTTGGGCTCAAATTTTACTGGGGGGTCCCTTGAAGGGTCCTGATTCCAGTCGTATGCTTAGTTTTCCCGAAACTCTAATAGGAACCCCTAAAATCTAGGACAAAAGGCAAAACCCTAGAAAAAGGACGAAACATGCCCTAGACTTCATAGAATTCGCTCGACAGAGAAGCAGATTAACTCTAACCGACCCTCGAACATCCGCAATGCGCAAAGATTGAAGAGATTGCTACCAACACACAAAAAGTCAAGACCGAACGACCAAAAGGGCCTAAAAGCTAGGGCGGCCCCTATCTGGGATGGGGTGATGTGTGATTAGGTCACAACAGGAAGTAGATCCATCTTTCGTTCCTCCTTCCTTGCTCCTTAAGGAAGTTTTTGATGACACAGAGGTAATCAGAGTAATGGCACATAGTTCCAGGGAATGGGTGGAAGATGTCTTTACTGCAGCAAGGAAGTTCATTGATGACTTAGCTCGTCTACATTCTATATTTGTTGCCCTTCTAAACAGGTTGGAGGTAGTAGAAGGTTTGTGGGAAGATGTCCACATCTATCAGGACTTAACCATTCCGTGACTCGGGGCTCTAATGAAGATTCCAAAGCAAGCACTGATTGATGGAAAAGTAATCCAAGAGAATGAAATTTATGACTTTTCCCAATGGTTTTGCACCGTTTGCTCTGGAAAGAATACCTTTGAAAAGTTTAGCACAGAGTCTTTAGCTTTGAAAGACTCAATTAGAAGGGTGCAGGAGGAAGTGATCAATGTGATCGAAGCACTGTTCGCAAAGAGGCTCAATGAGGATGGAGTAACGGTGAACTCCTTGAAATCCCAGTACTTGAGTTCTTCTTCGTAGGTTCCTTTTCTAAGGAACATTTTCAGAATGTTTCTTCATTTTCCAACACAATGAAGAAGGCGTAGGAGATGATTGTGGAATGGGAAAACTTCTTTTCTAGGAGCGAGGAGGAAATACCTTGATGCAGTTTGACATTGAAAGCGTGCCAAGTGTCTTTGTAGGAGAGTTGGAAGCTGTCATCACTAAGATTATCTCATATGCAATTAATGGGAGAGACAATGGTTGTCCATTCTTGGACGAGAATCTTTTGACAGAGTAGTGGTGGCACATTTACTGCTGGAATATTTTGACTTAGTGGTGGCGTGGTCAATGCATATTGAATGCATGAAGAATCTTTTTGCATGCAGCCGCCGTATTAATGATTTTATGACAGATTCCTTTTGCATGCAGCCGCCGCATGGAGAATGATGGGCATTTATTTCTGCATGGGGAATATTTATGGTATTTTGGGCAAATTTGATGTAATGGGGTGCATTTAATGCACAAATGGATACCATTTTTGGGCTAACTTGAATTTATTGTACATGGGCTTAGTGGGTATTAATTATTGATCCCCACCTTGTTGCATCTTGAGTGGGGAATCTTCTAGGGTGAAACCCTAATTAGGGTTCGCATGTTCTCATGGCTCAAGGCCTATATAAAGGGGTGACCCTCATTTGTAAGGGAGGATAGATTGTTTTCTGAGATTGTTGCATTAAGATTGTTGAAGTAGCCAACTTAATACATTGATTGATTTGTTGGTGTATTCTTGTTCTATTTTAGCAATTTGCATGGTCTTGCTCTCTTCAGTTAGAATAGATTTTGCTTTATGTTGTTAGAAGAACTGGATTTGATAGGATTACTTGTTGCAAAGTCTAAGCTCATACTTTTGGTGTGCAACTGATTGTTGCATACTGTGCAAAGTTAGGCTGAGCCTTCGTTATATGTGTATGCTTAACTTCAATTATTAGTGAAGATTGTTCGATTTGATGGTCTCCATTGGTGATTTGAAAAACCTTTACAAACCCTTTGAAGATTGCACCAACTTCGGGTAGTTGTGCTCTGTTGACGAAACGAAGCGTGGTTAGATTTTTCGTGAGTGATCCCGTCTCCTTGTTCTTAGGCCTAGATTAGACTTAGCTTAGTTCTCTAAACCCTTTCCCCATTTACTTTCAACATATTTCAAGTCCAAAAAAGTCCCACGAAAACATTGTTTTCAAAGCTAAATCATTCGTTTCAAATCCTTGAACTTGCATAAATTTTGTTATCCTCTTCAAGGTGAATGCGTAAGGCCCCTTGGGTTAACAACAAACTCATCAACCGACCGAGTCACGTCCAGGGTTAAAGGAACCTTGGAGTTAGCCGTTTGAACTTTCTTGCAATCTTAGCATATGGTATAATTTTGATCAAGAGAGAATAGAGTGATTGTTGCTAAACTTTATTCTGTGTTAGACGCTGTCATAAAAAACACATCAACAGGATCCCCCTCGTTCCTAAATAAGTCTTTTAGTTTGGTAGAGAGAGAGAGACTTGTATCCTAAAGCGCAATGAGAATCATAACTAAACATGCCCGTAGTGATGTTCCCAGAGTTTGAGCGTCACCACAAAAGGCCAAGCCTTTAAAAAATCAAAGAAGTAACCAAGTCATCACTTGACGATGTTTGAGAGGCAGCATTTGAAGCATGACTCTAGGTTTTGGTAAGGGATGCAAAATGATGAAGTTCATTGTCGCCATAAGGTTTGAGAGGTGTATTGAAGTCAAAGTTTAAAACCTAGAGCCAAATTCATCCTTGTCTAGCAAGCTTGAGACATTTCTTTTTCATACACCTGCCTTGCATAGCTCAAAATTGTTCTGAGATGACAAATGGTTAGAAAACACACAGGCAAAGTTCGGTCATTTAAAGAAGGGCGAGTCAAAAAGTGCGAATCATTTTATTGGCCTAGTTAATGTCGAGCAAAACCTTGGAAAAGATGATTAAGTCGTTTTAAAGGGATTCTATGGTGAAAACGTTAACTCTTGTAAGTAAACCATGGCTCAGCGAGGTTATTAAGCAAATCTTTTGCTATCATTGTCCTTGGTAATCCCATGAAACACGCCGAAAATCGTATCAAAGGCGCTTTAAAAACCAAAACAAGTAAAAAAAAAACATCGAGCTTAAGTGAGTCGTAAGAAAGTTTGGTTTTTTTTTTAAGGGAATCATCTTGTCATCGTCTCCTTCCAATCCCGAATAAAATATCAACAAGGTGCCAACGCAGTGATAAAAGTTAAAAAAAAGTAAAAGTTCGGGAATTTTTAATGAATCGCTTTTGCTATTGCAAGCTTTCCAACGCCAATAAAAACCTTGAAAATGCTAAGTGCTAAAACCAAAACAAATGAAATAAAGTTCGGGTATTTTTTGAAATGGATCGTTTTTATTATGCCTTTCAAACTTGAACAAAGCACCGAAAAGATGGAAGGGTTGTGTAAGTAAGGTGAAACAAAGAAAAGTGCAGACATTTCTTTTAAACAAAATCGTTTTTGCTATCGCAAGCTTTCTAAAGCTGGCAAAAATACCAAAAAAGCTAGCACTTAAAACATCCAATGAAAGCAAAGTTTGGGTCCTTTTCAACGCGAAAAGAAAAAAGGCGAATGTCTTTGTTTTAAGCCCCTTGACAAAGCCATGGAAAATACCGAAAAGGACAATGTTTAAAAGATTAAAACGCAAAACAGAAAAAAGCTATCATTAAACGTCAGCCTTTTAATACGAAAAAAAGAAGAGGTAATTCGAACGTATTTCATCCCTAGCAAACCTGAAATGAATCTTGAACTCTCCCAGTTTCACTATAAAGTAAGATGGATGGCATAACAAAACACATTCCACAGGTATCAGCCCATCATACTCCCAAGACAAGGCAAGGGTAAATCGCTGTCATTTTTTTTAGAAGGGAAAGACACATTTCGGAGCAAAATGCATAAGGGAGGAGCGTAGGAGAGAATCGTATTCTCAATGAGAAGGTGAAGCGAGTGCAGAAACCCGACAAACAAGAGCGAATCTCATCCAGCAAGTAAGAAAACATATTCCAATCAGAAAATTGCCTCCCAGCCAAAACTTCATTTTCAGCTTGCAAAGCATTCCAACTCCCAGGTATGTTTTTACAATTGTCTTACTTGGTCAAGTTAGAGTTTTGTGTTTAAAAGTGGTGGTAAAAATCTTTATATATAAACCCTAGGGATAACCAGACAAATACTTGTGGTTCACTTCGTTTAAGAAACAAACCCAGGGTAAACCCTGGTTCAGTCAAACACTGCTGAGTTTAAAAATAAACTTCTGAAAAACCTCACCGGCAATATTTTTGGGATTAGCAACACAATAGGCAAAATAAAATTTGTTCTCAGTAGGCTTGAAAGTACTGAAAATTTTCCCAGACTTTGCCAAAATGATATTAAATTGCAAATGCACTTCAGACTCTGTTTTCAAAAAAGTCTGCATAGGCTATGAAATGTGAACAACAACTAGATGCCAACATCAATCAATTTAACATTCGAATTTGTCCTCGTAAAATTTCAATCTGGATTAATTCATCATTTTACTGATGATTATCTACTATTGCTGTTTTGGGCACAACTAACCCCCGTTTGTTCATTTGAAAATCCTGTCGTAATTTGTGTCCTGGTGTGCAGGGTAGATGCCTCCTAAGGTGGCTGATTTTTTCAAGGCACCCGAAGCACTAGGCACCTCTCAGATGTCCAAAGTTGAGAATCCTCGTAAATTGGACTAGATGAAATACGAATTTCAGGGAGTGTTGTGGGATTCCAAGGTTCTGAGTAGGTGGGAGAACGTAGGGGATAGTGGTTTTAGATACATTGACATCCAACAATTCAAGGATAAGATGTATGGCCCTAATCCAGACTGGAGAGCCAAAAAGATGGTAGAGAGTGGGATAGCATAGGCCGTTGGTTTTCCACAAGCCATCTAGAACTATGAGCTGATTGTAGAGTGCGCCAAGTACTATAGGCCAATAGAGAGGGTAGTGTTCGTCAATGATATGGTGATTGCAGATTTCACTCTTGAAGCCATCACAACGTTCTTTGACATTCCTATTCACGAGGATGTAGTTGTTGTACAGATGGATGAAGCATAGGCCATATAGGACCAGAATCCTATTAAATGCAAGAACAAAATGAACGATAATTGGTTCAGGATAAAAAGGCTCAGTAGCTCCAAAATCCTTAAGAAGACCTATAGGAGTGAGTTTAATGAAGAATACGATGATATGGTCACCCTCCTTAGCTGCACCATGGGGTTGCCCCACTCCAATATGTTTGAAGATTGGATGTTTTATTATGCTAAAGAGGTTTTTGGGGGTAAAATCTGGTTAGATTGGGCCCAAATAATCAACAACAATATCCATGAATAGTTGGTACAATTGTTAGAGAAGAATTGGTTCACCATGTCCTCCTATGTGGTATATATGTTGGCTCAACATTCCAAGTTATTGGGATTGATCTGCCTTGGCAAGATTGAAAATGGGGACAATCTGAAGAAAGTATACGAGTGCCACCCCCAATTCTGTTTCTATAACATAAGGCAGAGGGAGAGAAATAATGTGGCGTATGCACTAGGTTAGTATGAGCGGGTGAACGATGCATTTACCATAAGAATGGTCAAAATCATGCAAGAGGGATTGCAGCAAAGGCTGTCCAAGCAGGCAATTGCGCTGGTAAGGTGATATGGAACATGGTTCATCTAGTTTTGTAGATTCTCTTACTTGAGAATTTTAGGATTTGAAGGCTCCCTATATTGACTCCCTAGGTACCCCATTGATAGGCTGGTACACCTAGAGGTTGCCAGACAAGCAAATGCGACAGGGGGAATCCTCAGGGAGAAGAAAGTCAGAGTATCATTCCTAATGACAATTGGAGATGGTGACATATATCTGAAAATCCTTGCATAGGCAGAACAATCAGTTGAGGAGTTGGCATCATACTGCTTACAAGAGCATCCCGGTAGGACAAGCTTCGATCCTACAGGGCTGGGACGGAAGACTTATGGTTGACACTACAGACACAAAATGAATATAGAGGTTTATTGGGCCAGTTGTAGTGATGATTTTGAGGTTCGAAAGAGAGAGTGCTCCAGTCAACCTATACCAAACCAGGACCTTTGAATATGCCCAAGTTCCAGACCAGATTGATGATGATCGGGTTTGCTTGGAGCATCATGTCTATGACTCTATCAAGGATTGCCCTCCGACTTTGATCAATTGGTCTCAGAATCCTATTACCAATTTGGAGATGATAATGGAGGGACCTAAGAGATTCACCGATGCTAACTTGTGAAGGTGTAAAATTCACCTATGACCTGATGGGAGACCTTGAGTCTCAATCCTCAGACGATGAAGAAGCACTTGCTGCAGCACATGGAGAAGAGGAAAACAAAGAAGGTGAAAAAGAGCCTCACAAGAGCAGAAAGAAGAAAAAGGCTACTAGGGAGCCAAAGGCATCTAGGAAGCCTTGAAGGAAGAACAACCTATCGCCCGAGGCCCATGCTCGTAAGAAATTAAAAATAAGGAGGCCATCTACTGTTGCTACCTCACAAGATGATTCTATTGCCACATGGGATGCAATTGATGTAGAGCGCCAACCCAACCCTCCTATGTTGCAAACAAAGTCGGCTTTCATTGAGACAATGGACCTAGAAGGGTCCAATCTGCAACAAGAAATACAAATTATTGATCTAGAGGATCCAGTAAATTAGATCGAGGAAGGGGAAATCCCGGCTACTAGAACAAAATACAAGGAGGAATACACAACCAGAGGCAAAAAACAAGAAATAGATATACTTCAACAGTTATTGAGCGAAGTTGGGGAAAGCTTGATTGGAGGTAAAAAGTAAGATGCTAATGAGAACCAACTTTTGTCTCTAGGCGGGCAACAGAGAATAGAAATGGGGTCAGTTGCGGCTTCTGGAGAGCAAGGGAAAGAAATTGTAGTTACTTCCAGCCCGTCTGTACCTCCTGTATAGCTGTAGGCTTGGGTAGAAAAGAAAGTAGTAGTAAGGCCACCCTTGAGTCTTGAAGACATTTTCTCGAGTAGGATAGCCTCAAGTCAAGGAGAAAAAGAAATCGAGGATCTACTCAAAAATAACAAGGGATGCTTGGTAGAACCGGATAGTGCATATTGTTGCTCCACCATCGAACAAATCAGCCAAAGATGTAAAACTTGCTTATGTCCCTCTCGCGACACTGGAACAAAAAGCTACGGTTAAGTACGAAAGGATAAGGACCTTGGCCAAGGTAACGTAGGAATGGTTTGAAGAAATAACAGAAAAAGGAGGTCAGATGCTTTAGGAACTGATTTTCCTAGAGGAGAACATGCACTGAAATCTTAAAACAATTAAGTCCATCCAAAGCAACCTGGAAGGAATGAAAAGAGTAGTTAAAAATTCACTCCCTCTCATGGCAGCCTTATTGTGGACTTTCCTCGAGATCCCCACGGACCAACAAATCATTCCACCATGTGAATTCGACACCATCAAGGATTGGTATTGGGCCTTAAGGTTGAAGAGTGACGTCCTAGGCATCATTGATGCAGGATGGGAGACTTGTGAGCACACCTTGGCATTCGTTGGAGATTGTTGCTCCTAGCTTCTAGGAAATTTGATTGGTGATATAAGGCCCAAGATGGATTTTGACACACTGAAGATCCGTTGGAAAAGCCAGCTGAAGAATGATGGGACCTCGTACACCCAGCATGACATGGAGATTGCTAGTAGGTTGAGTGCATAAATACGTGAGTACGAGGCCAACAAAGCTAGTTGGAAGCGGAAATTGAAAAGGGTGGAACATCATTGTGTGGATACCAGTTTTTGAATGAACAACACACCCATGCTTCCCGCACAGGAAATAAGATCTGTCATGATGAAGTTCTATGAATATATTCGGGCAGAGCGGGTAGCAGACAGGGATATTTGGAAAGATTACTTGGATGGTGAAAAAGATTTCTTTCCATAAAGGAGGAAATATCTATTTTGGGCTAAAATAAAAGGTCAAACACAGTGCCCAAAGTTAGTTATTTCCTCAGCAACCAAAGTACCTTTTTTCTGTCTAGAGCTCCGTGCTGTTTACTTTTTGAGGGAACTTAATGGCTGGTTGTTGCAAAGTTAGTTGGGATGTGAGTTACATCTTTACTAGGTATGGGAGGGCATGTCTTGTGAATGAATCTGGGCCATTTGCTGTATTAAATCCTAGCCATTTATCCAAATTTTGTAAATCTATAAAAGGGAGCCTTCTCTCTCCCATTTTTTGTAAGAAGATTATGAATTGTTGCTGAAACTTTGCCAAATTCAATACAGAACTGTTGAAGACTAATCTGTGTATGAATTTCTTGTGAGTGCATAGTTCTACTTCTTCCCATCATTTATTTCTGTTTATGCATTTTTTAATGATGGAATGGCTCCCTTGAGTTAGTATTTGATAGATCTTTCAGTTCATACCATTGGAGTTGGCTGATTGTTAATTTCTGTGCATGGTTAGTCTAAACACATACAAATTTTAGTTTGATTGCTAAATGTTAAGTTGAATGAATGTTTAAAGTTCAATGCATGCAGTTAGTAGTTTGAAAATCTTTATTATCCTTTGAAGATCGCACCGGCCTTTGCTTAGTTGTGTCTAAAATTGGCATAGCAAGGCTTGTTTCTTTTTTTTGGAAGCTCCGTCTACTAACTCAAAATGCTGTTCTAGTTTCTCTACCCTTCTCTTTTCTGTTTATTTAAAATCTGTTATTGAGTATTCAAGATAGCATCATGTTTAATGAAACTTTGATGGACATAAGACTTGTAAAGTCTTAGAGTTGCCTGTAGAACCCTTTTAGAAGTTTATCCTCGCAGCAGGCGTAAGTCTCCTTGTGTTTATGAGCAAAAACATATCAACTACCGAGTTATCCCATGTAAGTCAAGACTTGACATTGAAACCTTGAGGTTGTCCTCTTTTGATCGCTCAAAGCAGCATTAGGGACTCCCTTGTCTAAGAGAGAATGGGATATGCTCGGTATTCTATTATGTGTTGACCAAAAGCATAACGTACTTTTCCCACATCAATAGAATTGGTGCTAGAAGGAGGTCCTACAAGATGGATAGGATTAGTTCCTTATCTCTGGAGAGGCTAGAAAGAGTCCCAAGGTCAACTCCCGTACGACAAAACCTTGCTAGGTTACAGTTTTATAGACGTAAACAATACCATTGATTTGCAAGTCCCAATGAACCAGGTTCCTCAAACCAGCAACCCACAATCCTAGTAAGTACTGTTCCAAATAACACCAGTTCAACCACCTATGGCATAGAATCAAAATCCACCTACTCCAAATGGTGCAACTTGGTTGGTTGACAACCCATCTTCCCTGATTTTTACTAACTATCACAACATGCCGAAAAATATTGATAAGTTCTGTTCAAAGTTTCAAGTCAATGACCCAAACAGAACAACCGAAGAGCATGTTAAAATTTTTGAGGATGCGTTGCGTAATAGGCCGATAGAGTTTGCAGACGTAGCATGCAGGCTCTTTCCTTATTCTTTTCGGGAAGAAGCATTTTGTTGGTTCATACATTAGCCAACTTCATCGATTGACTCTTGGGAGTTGCTAAAAACATCTTTCACAGGCAAGTATGGTATTACCATCACGCCCTCAGAGCTATACAGACAGTTCGTAGAGGTTAAGAGACAAGAGCATGAGCCAATCAGCTCTTTCAATAATAGATTCCATAAAGCCTACACTAGATTGTAGGACCCATATGTAATTAGTGATGCTTTAGCTAGGGAAATCTATTACTCAGCTCTAGACTATCTCACACAGCTATGTTTGTCCGACAGTGTCATCCTGCCCCAAATAACTTGACAGAAGCATATGCAAAGGCTATTCAAATAAGTAAAGGCATAGGCCAGAATGTTGCAGGACCCTTGCTCCACATAGGACCACCCGCAATGCCTAATCAAATCTATGGGATAGGCCAGGCTTTGGCGCATAATATGCCAGTAATAAATCAAATCCTTCAGCCAACATACCAACTCCCAACTCCTGCCAATCAACTAGTGCTCCATCCTGGAGGACCCTTGTCTCAAGCACCTCCCAGCCAACTTTTGTTTTTGCAAAACACAGTGCCATCCACCAGGTTGTCGGAGAAGAAAGATGAAATTAAAGAGTTGACAGATCAAATGAAGAAGCTCTCAGTTGAAGTAACATACCTGCATAATTATAATAATCAATTGTAGAATTTCCAAAGGAACTAGCATCAAAACCAGTATTAGAACTAGAATTTCCAGAGGTCGAAAGGAACGTGGAACACTCGCCCCAACAACACTGGAGTTCCAACGCCACTTGACAACCCTCTAGCTGCTAAAAATAGACCATCTGATAAGGCCTCTTTGGTAGAGGCTTCTTTGTCCAATTGGTGCAGGCTGCATAACGCAAATCAACACTCAGAGCTGCAGTGCAATGAATTCCAAGTGGCAGCCAACATATTTCAGTGAAAGGTTGAAAACACTGGAGCTCAATCCACACCCCCTCCCACTCCCCCTCCCTCTGGATATGAAATTGTCCCCCACCTAGGTATGACACAACTATGGTCTTAGAGAGTTATATTCCTCCCTTTTTCTTCCCTAATCAGGGGGAGAATAAAGTAGCTGATGTAGACTAGCCCGTGGATGTGAATGCATTCCAACAGTATCAATGTGCCAACCTGCTATCACAACAACAATATCAACAATAGCGGCCCATACACGATGTTTACCCCTCCAAATGACCTTCAAGTTCCCCTAGATGACAATGCAACACCTCGGGATACCCAAAGGTACCACAACAATATGAATCACGTCTTAGCCCTTAAGGTAGCAGCTGCCCCTAGAGCACTCGCCACCCCTAACCAGGTGAAATATCCCCTATGGATATTTACTCCAGACTAAACCAAATGCTCCAAAATATTTTAAACAGCAGTTTGCATAAAAAACTGATTTCTATTCATTCAACAAAGTATATTGAAAACACATAACATCAGACTGAAATAAGGATCTGAATTTTATCATCCATATGAAAAATCATTACAACCTTCAGCAGAAAAACAACAAAATTATCTTTCCAATCGTAGCCACAAAACTTACAAAACGATTGGATGCACAGGAAATCTCCCAATCACAGTTACAACATGTACAGTAGGATTGGAAATCTTCATACCAGCAGCAGAATTGTCTGATATCTTCAGCAAACACCAGCCAGAGTAGATCTTTCACTACCATAGCTAGTCTTCTTCAAGAGGGATTTCGTCCTCAAGAAGGCTGATATGGACCAAGTCCATATCTCTAGACCCTCGCAGGGTTACAACCAAGAAATGAGTAAACCCATCATGCCCAAAACAATCCTCTCAATCCTCTTTTATAACTTTATGAATGTCCCTTGGCCTTCCATTTCCTCTTGCTTTTTTCATTTTCTTTTCTTTTGTTTCACTTTTTGAATTAAAGGTGACTTATTTGATTTCCCACTTTATCAAGTCACTCAAGTAATTATATAATATCATCCTTATGATATACTTTTTGAAAGGAATAATATTAAATAATTACACTAATGGCTTATTGAATAATTTAACATGCTTTTAATTATTTAATTAGAACTTAAGCCAAAAGGGGACATTACACCAGGCAATCACTGTACCGAACCAAGCAACAATCTCTAGGCCAGTCCAAGTAGAACAACCCTTTGATAAGTCAGAGATAAATAAACTGAGCTAGCTGGTGGTGGAAGAATTCAAAAAAAATCAAGGTCAACATGTCTTTGGCTGAATTGATGTGGGTTACCGAAGTTCGAGAGGCAATATTGAGTAGCCTCAAAGAAGCCCCAAATGCCCAAGAAAAGAAGAAAGACGAACACCCATCTCAGAGAATTCCAAGTGAGGAATCTATAAGGAACAATAATGAGATAACGGATAGAGGAAAAGCTTTGGCTAAAGGTGCGTCAGAAAGCAATGTGGTGCAAGTGGAGTCCACAATTAATGTATTCACAGAAAAGCTAGAGCTACCTCCCTTCTTGTTGGCACTGAGAATATTTGGAAAGAATCTACACAATTGTTTGATAGATCAGGAGCCTCAACCAACGTCATGCCTTTGTCTATATGCATTGCTCTAGGCTTGACCCTCACCAAAACAAACAAGAAAGTGACACAACTTGATAAACCTGAAGTGACTGTGGTGGGTGAGTTGAATAACATTCATATGCACCTAGCAGCTGATCCACGCGTGCAAATGTACATTGACATCCAAGTGGTGGATATCTCGGGCGTGTATGGCATGTGGCTGAGTAGAGATTGGACCTGGGTTCTCAATGGATGGCTGCACTCAAGTCTCACCCACATGTGGCTGCCCTGGAGAGGAGTATCGAACCAAATTAGAATTGAGTCGGAACCCCGAATCAAGCTAATGATTACAGAATACAATTAGACCAATCAGACTTTGTTCTTAGAGTCTGATCTAGGGACTTACAACCCTGATTTAGGCCTGGTAAATGAAGTCTTGCTGGTTCAATGTTTGGAACCAGTTGCCAATTTAGAGAGATTCATAGAGAGCACCAAAGTGTGCAAAGAGGAGGATGACGATTTGTCATCCAAAGAAGAAAATGGGTTGTTTGACAGCTTCAAAAATTGTCTACAAATGTGCAGAGTAGGCACAATAGCTAAGACAACGTTCGCATTAAAGACCTGCTGTTGCCTAATTGGTGCAGAGTTCACAATGTTGCACATTTTGAAATAACATGCTCGCTGTGCAAGACAACATTGGATCAAGTGCAAAAGAGGCACCCAAATACATTGAGGTCCCTCGTACAACAACAAGTACCCGCTGGTCCGCCAACACGTCAAGAGAAAGTCCTCCAACCCAAAAGCATTGATAATCAGAAACCAGGGTTTCCAACCCACACAGTTGAAAATCAGAATCAGATATGGACCCTGAGATTCGATAGCTATAGTAGATCAGTGATATAGGATAGATAGGAGAAAGTAGACAACCATGCATCTCCCTTGAGAGTATGCTGTGTACAAAAGGTGCATGCTAATAATTTTTTTGACATATCTGTAACTTTAGTTAGCAAGAAAACATAGATCATAGATATAGGATGGATAGGAGAAAATAGACAACCATACATCTCCCTTGAGAGTATGCCTTGTACAAAAAGTGCATGCTAATAAAATTCTTGTTCAACTTTTGGTATTATTCTTTGTTCATACTTTTTTTTCTTTATTGCTTTTGCATTCACGCAACACATCTAGATTGTTGTCCCTTAGACCATAGTTGAACTACTCGTGAAAACCAAAAACTCGCCAAGGCCCGAAAAAAAATCTAGGTGAAAACTCGGCAAAAAACTCGAGAACTTAAAAAATTGCTTAAATTTAATTAGAAATGCGTTTTTTTTTGCAAAATTCAATGAGGAGATGCATCCAATGAGTCAGTAAATGAGTACACAAAAGAAACAAGTTGAGTCTAGATATATTTAATTTATTTAAATACAAATTGGGTACAAAATCACATCCTCATGAGGAATGTTGATGGGTGGAAGCAAAATAGTAAATAGTTTTTGTAAAACTAAAAATAAATACATCAATACAATTACATCTTCCTCTTCCTAGCTCTAGTAAAAACTAGGGGAGAGGTAGAACTAGAGGGTCTAGTCCTAGGAGTCTGCTGTGGCTGTGCCTTCTCGTTTAGCACGATTGGTTGTGGATCGACCTCCATTCTAGTTGTAGCTCTGCCTCTAGCGACTCCTAGCATTGCCAATGACTCCTCATCATCCGCATCCTGTTCAATGTCATCCAATGTGAATGCAAATCCACCCCCCTCCTCTTGCATAGCTGGCCTCTCCAAATCATGTCTGTCATCCTTAGTAAACAATGGAGGCTGCTCCTACGATGTCCAATTACTGTAAGGATCTATATCATCCAAATCAATTGGACCAGTTGGTGTTTCCTCTACCTTGCTTGTGCGGAACCCCGAATCAAGCTAATGATTACAGAATACAATTAGACCAATCAGACTTTGTTCTTAGAGTCTGATCTAGGGACTTACAACCCTGATTTAGGCCTGGTAAATGAAGTCTTGCTGGTTCAATGTTTGGAACCAGTTGCCAATTTAGAGAGATTCATAGAGAGCACCAAAGTGTGCAAAGAGGAAGATGACGATTTGTCATCCAAAGAAGAAAATGGGTTGTTTGACAGCTTCAAAAATTGTCTACAAATGTGCAGAGCAGGCACAATAGCTAAGACAACGTTCGCATTAAAGACCTGATGTTGCCTAATTGGTGCAGAGTTCACAATGTTGCACATTTTGAAATAACATGCTCGCTGTGCAAGACAACATTGGATCAAGTGCAAAAGAGGCACCCAAATACATTGAGGTCCCTCGTACAACAACAAGTACCCGCTGGTCCGCCAACACGTCAAGAGAAAGTCCTCCAACCCAAAAGCATTGATAATCAGAAACCAGGGTTTCCAACCCACACAGTTGAAAATCAGAATCAGATATGGACCTTGAGATTCGATGGCTAGAGTAGATCATTGATATAGGATGGATAGGAGAAAGTAGACAACCATGCATCTCCCTTGAGAGTATGCTGTGTACAAAAGGTGCATGCTAATAATTTTTTTGACATATCTGTAACTTTAGTTAGCAAGAAAACATAGATCATAGATATAGGATGGATAGGAGAAAATAGACAACCATACATCTCCCTTGAGAGTATGCCTTGTACAAAAAGTGCATGCTAATAAAATTCTTGTTCAACTTTTGGTATTATTCTTTGTTCATACTTTTTTTTCTTTATTGCTTTTGCATTCACGCAACACATCTAGATTGTTGTCCCTTAGACCATAGTTGAACTACTCGTGAAAACCAAAAACTCGCCAAGGCCCGAAAAAAAATCTAGGTGAAAACTCGGCAAAAAACTCGAGAACTTAAAAAATTGCTTAAATTTAATTAGAAATGCGTTTTTTTTGCAAAATTCAATGAGGAGATGCATGCAATGAGTCAGTAAATGAGTACACAAAAGAAACAAGTTGAGTCTAGATATATTTAATTTATTTAAATACAAATTGGGTACAAAATCACATCCTCATGAGGAATGTTGATGGGTGGAAGCAAAATAGTAAATAGTTTTTGTAAAACTAAAAATAAATACATCAATACAATTACATCTTCCTCTTCCTAGCTCTAGTAAAAACTAGGGGAGAGGTAGAACTAGAGGGTCTAGTCCTAGGAGTCTGCTGTGGCTGTGCCTTCTCGTTTAGCACGATTGGTTGTGGATCGACCTCCATTCTAGTTGTAGCTCTGCCTCTAGCGACTCCTAGCATTGCCAATGACTCCTCATCATCCGCATCCTGTTCAATGTCATCCAATGTGAATGCAAATCCACCCCCCTCCTCTTGCATAGCTGGCCTCTCCAAATCATGTCTGTCATCCTTAGTAAACAATGGAGGCTGCTCCTACGATGTCCAATTACTGTAAGGATCTATATCATCCAAATCAATTGGACCAGTTGGTGTTTCCTCTACCTTGCTTGTGCGCAACCAAAGATTATATTTCACAAAGACAAGGTCATTTAGGTATTTTTGAGCTAACTTGCTCCTCTTCTTCATGTTGATGGCCTCAAACAAGCTCCAATTGTGCTCACAACTGGATGAACAACAAGGCTTGCATAAGATTCTAAGGGATTTTTTTTTGAGATTTAGGGTATTTCCACCCTAATTTCACCACCAAGCATCTGCAAAATAAAATATTGAAGAGTTAGAAAGGAAAGTGACCATATTTTATCAAATTATTTGCTGTAAGTTACAACTTGTAACTTGTAAAAGACTCCAAATATTATGCCTAGGGTTTGATTGGTTCTTCCTCTCTTGGCTAGCTCTAAAGAGACCGCTTGCTTCCTCGTAATTTTGGAGTTCAACCACAATGAGGTCTCTCACCTCAACCTCAAGTATCATCCTTTGAATGCACCTAGTGAGGCCCTCCATGACCTCTCCATTGGGATCTGTGTAAGAATCCTCAAACTTAAACGAGGGTTGAGGAAGTATCCTATTGCATGAATGGGTTGGTCGAGTTGATTGTTCCACCTCCTATCAATAATTTCCCAGAGATGGGATCAAATTTGAGTCTCTCCCCCTTGTAGTAATTTTTGATAGACTCCATGGCTCTATCGATGTCCTCATAAACATATTGCATTGTGGTTTGATCCCCCTCTACCAAGTGGAGAACTCTAGCTAAGGGCTCCAACACCTACAATTGAATAATAAAAATTACAAAAAGATTAATCATTAAAGTTAGAAATTAATAATGAGAGACTTGAATAAAAAAAAATTAAATATACAAGTTTTGAAGTTACCTTCGCAATCTTTGCAACACTTTGTGCAAATAGGTTGTCGAAGACTATGCATGCAACAACCTCTCCTCCAGGCATCTTTGAATAAGGTGAGTCGAGCCATGCTTGACTCACAAACATTTGTTTCAAAGGCATCAATGGACCAAGAATGCTTTGCAATGTTAAGAAAATCGTTGCAAGTTATGTTGTGACACCTTCTCTTACCAACACTTTCCCTTGGGTGTGTTCTTTCATCAAGTAAAGAACCCAAGGGTGATTGTAGATGTATTTTGTGATCCTCCTTGCATCTTCTACAATTGGTGTCACCCAATCAAGTTTTTGTATGCCCTCCAAAAGAAGGTCAAGGACATGTGCTTTTAATGTCCCCTTCTAGCCAGTGATCATTCTTGGTGGGGAATAGCCTATTCAAGAGGCCCGTAGGCTATTTTTGGCAGAATTAGGGTTTCCAGCTTTCAGGTGGATTTTGAGTGGGAAGCAGTTGGAGTTTGGAACTTCTGTTAGGGAAGTTTTTTTGGGTTTTCAGAGAGCTACTCAGTGATATGACATGCATTCAGTTCTGAGAGTAATTCAGAGCTTACTATTTTAAGTAAGTTGGTGGCAGCTGACCAGATTTTGAGGGTTTTCTGGGTTTTTTGAGCTCTCTCACTGGGTTCGACGAGCATGTCTTTCGGAGATTATTTCATGACTTACTATTTTTAGTAAGTATCAGTTCAAGTAGTTCTATTTTTAGCAGGGTAGTTCAGAGCTCCAGTTCAGTCCAGTTGTTGGTTCAGCACTTGAGTCCTCAATTCATTTGGTATTGAGCAACATTTGGCTTGCAAAATGATTTATTAAATATTAACATTGCATTCTAAGGTTAATATTTAATTATTATTATTTGGACGACTTTGGGAAATAGAAGCTTATTTTATTTAAATGATTTTATTAATTTTCCCTAAGTCTGTGGCATAAGAGAAATAAAGCTTACTTCACGAGCTTATTATATTTATATTTGCAAGTTATTTCCAAGGCAAAGTTTGAACTTGCCTAGATGGAAGGGGATGCCCTTTTGAAGGGACAAATGAAATGAAATTCAAATGGGTTTGGGCGCCTTTGGGGTGAAATGAAATGAAATGTGATTTAGGCGTATTTGGTGTGCATTTGCATTTGAATTTGGTTGGACAAAAGTTATAAATAAGAGCCCTGGGCTCTCATTTTTGGGCATCTTGAAGAAATCATATTGTTATGCTGTCGGAATGGTGAGTGCACTTGAGCTTCGGAGTTATGGCTCCCTAGTTTAGCCAGTTTCGTACTTGAAACATAATACCTAGCTGAGTGTTGGATTGTGGTGTAGTTTCAGTGTGCATTTTTCAGATTTCCTGTGAGTGGCGTGGATTTCAGTGTTGCTGGTTTTTGGTGTGGCTGAAGCAAAGATTCGATCCTACCTCCCTGCCTGTGCGACCTATCATTCTGGGTATTGGCTCGAAATATTTCTGTGCATTTGGCGATAAGATTTGTAAGTTTTTAGTCCCTAGTTTGGAGTCTTTAATTTTATAATGCAAATCGTACATTTCCAGCATAGGCGTACTTTTTGTGGGTGCATTGGGATGCGTGCTATGTGTTTGGGGGCATATTGAAGCTCATTTCCAGTTTGTTCTTAGTTGCTTTATGCCTAGTGTCAGTTTTGGTGTGTCGTGGGGTGTTTTGGGTGAGTTTGGAGCGAATTGGGAGCATTTTGGTGTGGTTTGGGGTTGCTGGTTATGCATTTCCAGCCTGCTGTTATCTATATCAGATTTTCGAAAGTTGATGTTTGACTGAGTTCTTGCGAGTGAGTGTAGTTTGAGCTGGTTTTGGTGGTAGTTATCTTTTGTGATCAACATTGTTCTTCTATTCCATCTTTCCTCTCTTTTTGTAAGGTTGAATAGTAGTACTATCAACCACTTCTGGATTGTAAAGCATATACCCGTTGAAAATTGGAAGAGGCTGGCTTGCCGCCTACTTTTGATATTTGTAATTCAGTCCCCTCGCTGCATAAGCGGTCGAGTGATATCTGTTTGTAATGGTCCTCCCGCTACATAAGCGGTTGAATTGAGCTTTATTGTAAGTGTTCATCCTCCCGTTGAGATACGCGGTAGAGTGATTTGTAGCTTGGCTTTGTTCTTGTTGCACCTTGGCTGGTTTACCGCCAAGCTTTATAGTTTTCTATCCCGCTGAAAAGTGGAAGGGGCTGGCTTGCCGCCCATCATTATAATCAGTTCTTTCAGCAGTTTGCATCTAACGATCCCCTGCTACCGTATGCTCTCACCCTCTCAGTTTGGGCTCTCGGTGATCAAAAGGTGTAGGGTTACTTTCAGCAGCATTTGGTTTTCATTTCCTAACCATAGCAAGTGTTGTGTTGAATGTAATTGTGGAAAAAATTTGGGAAAAATTGTTGGGGATATTACAGTGCTGCACAAGGTGTCCAAAAAAGAGTGGGGTGTCTCTCTTGGAGGATTCTACCTGCTGCAACATATGCTCCCGCATTATCGGTTATTATTTGCACCACATTTTCATCTCCCATCTGCACGACAATTTGCTCAAATATTAGAGCCAAAGTTTCAACATTTTTCACCTTGTTGGAGGCATCCACTAATTTCAAGAACACCACATTATTCTTGCAACCAACCAAAAAATTAATGATGGTGCGGTTTTTGCCATCTGTCCACCCATTAGAAAGAATAGTGCAACCATGTTTTTTCCATTCTTTTCTTTGGTCTTCCACCACTTGTCTTGCCCTAATAACTGCATTTGTGAGAAAACCTACAAGTGCAAAGTGAAGTTATGTCTTAGTACACAGTTTTGATTAAAAAAACAAGAAAAACATTTAAAAATTAAAACAAGTGGACTAAGTTACTAACCTCCCACCCAATTCCTTGCAAGAAGGGGCCTTGTATCCTTTTCCCAAAATTGTCAATACGGTAACCAAATTAAGCCAATAAGGATTGTCTGCCACATTGAATGGTATGTTGTTGAAGTACCAAAAATCTGCACATGCAATGTTTGTTTGCTTATGTACTTCCCTACTCCACTCAATTGCCTCGAATAGTTGTTGTGCTCTAGCTATGTTCCTGGGCACAAAATAATCACCTATAGATTTCGACACTGATGGTGATGTAGTTGGTGCTCTACTAGAAGCAGTTGAAGTGGTGGCTGAGGTGGTGCTGGATTTGCGGATACATCGGCCATAAAGAGAGCCCACTATGCCCTGAAGTGCTTCTTCTTCTTCAAGATCGATTGAATCACCTTGAGTTTCAGCTATGGATGCTCTCATGGTTAGTTTGGCCCTCTTTGTTTGCAACTTTTTTTGTTCCCCAACTAGAAATATGGCATTCATTTCTCTTTTTTATTTCCTCTGTGGCCTTAGGACATCTCCTAGCATCATGTTTACTAATGCCTACAAGGTGGTATTTGAGGCAGTTTATTCCTCCATGAAATAGTCTCACATTTAATGCATATTACTGACCCAGGTTCTAGTCCTTCAAAGGCATACTTCCAAGCCTTATCTCTAGCACCTTTAGGACGGGTGCCTACATATCTAGATGGGCATGCATCTACTGACTAGGCAGACCCTGAAGCTGAATGAACTGTAGAACCTTCTCTATTTGCCATTATAAATTAACTGTCAACCTACACATACAAAGTGAAAACACAAAGTTAATATTTTAGTTAAAAAATTTAGCAAACTAACTAAATTAGTTTGATTAATTTTAGACATCATTAAAAGTTGAAAAGAAAAGTGTTAGGGTTTGAATTTTTTTGGAAAAGTAGAGATTCTTGAAAAAACAGTGAAAAAATCAATAAAAATTGTAAAAAAATGGTGTTAAATCTTGTTCACTGGACTCTAAATCAATTTAGACTATTTAGGTTAGGCCATTGTCGATTTTCTATTAACCTAGATGCAACAAAAAAGAAATAAAATGTTTTAAGAAAACAAAAAAAATTAGTAAACCTACTTGAGAATCTGATTTTGCTTCGAAATCCACTTCAAATCCGCTTCTAATTGACTAAAATTGATGCAAATCACGTTGGAAAGGCTTGGGAGGGTGTTTTTCCTTTTAAGGAACAAACTAGAACACAAAAAATGAAATTATGACTAACTATTTTGATGTTTCTAGCTTTTACACCTGTGTTCGCAAGTTTTTGGCATGGACTCACCGAGTTTTTGCTATGAAATCACCAAAAACTCTACGAGCAAAAGCTTAGTGAGGTTTTTTGGTGAGTAAATGGCAAGTTTACTCACTAGGCGAATAAACTCGCGATTTTTTTACTACTCGCGGAGTACTCGACAAGTAGTCCATCTATGCCTCAGAGTATCTAGGATCTAGATCATTGGAATCAAAATGGTTATTAGTGCATGTCCCATAGAATGAGATCAAAGCATTTGAAGCATGGTGTAAAACCATGGGACCCCTTAAATATCACCCAATTCATTTCAAGTGAGACCAAATAGAAAAAGGGCAAGATGTAGTCCATGCAATGATCAAAGATGAGATGATAATGGCTCTTCAAGAACGATGAACATTTTTGTTCAACTAGTTTGTTGAAGCTCTTGAATGAGTGGTTTCATTGGCTCAATTGTTAGGAAAAGCTTTTGGTGGTCAAGTTCCCTCTTCCCCCTAAATTCCGAGTTTAGACTATTGTTTGATGGTAAAATAGATGCAAATGTAGCTAAATTGTTAGATGAGTTAGAGTCATTTTTCTCTATGAATGACCTTTTTGATGAAGAAAAGATTAAGATCATATTTGTCTCTTTACTTGTAAAAAGTGGTGGCAAGCTGTAAGCCCCTTTTTTTGATCCATTCCAACATTCTTGGAGAGTGCTAGTTTTTTTCGGATATAAATTTTGATAATGGTAACAAGTTCCTAGAGCTAAGATGTGCACAATGGTACTTTCCGTGTGGGAAATTGACATTTTGGGAACACAACAAACTTCTTGGAGAAGTCCATTATCCTTGTATAGCACCAACTTTCTGTTGAAAAGTCCTATACATTTCCTTGGTGGAATTATTAGGACAATTTAATTGGCTTATTTTAATATTTTTTTGTAAGACCTTGGGATGATTTAAAAGGGAAAATTAATTAAATAATTAAATATTGAAGTTGTCAAAAAAATTAAATTAAATTTCAACTTATATTTAATTATTAAAAAGGTTTTTCAAGTGTGCAAATAAAATGTTGCTAGGTTCAAGGTGCTGAAAAGTGGTCATAGGACAATTTTTGTTATTTAATTAAGGAAAACACATTGAAAAAGAAAAGAAAAAGTAAAAATGTGTTTTTTTTGATGGATGTTTGTCCACAAATTCATTGTTGCTACTCAATACGGGAGCATGAGAACCTCTTTGGCTAAGAGCCAAGGACTAAGGGGTATCCATTCTACCAAATCCACTTGGGGCATGATCCTGGCCTCATTCATTTTTGATGTCGGAGCCTTGCACTCAACAAGATGATCCTTGGTAGGCTCATTAAGAACCTTCCAACTTGACAGTTATTTTAGGAAAATGCATTTTTGTTTTTTCATTGCTTTTTCAAGAGTGTTTTTGAAAAAGTAGTGAAAATGAAAAAACACATTTTCCTAAAATAGCTGTGAAATAGTTATTAAAGGAGAGTTTCAGTTGGCCAAGGTCAAATAGATTGAAGTTGGCCAAGGTCAAGAAGATGGGAGAAGCTTATTACTATGCAACTATTATTGGAAGAGTCAAAACTAAAGGGAGAATTGGACAATTCTCTTGCTTCAAATAAGACTCCTTCCTTGGATAAGAATGAACCATCCAAGACAAGTAAATCATATGACACACACAAATCCAACAAGCTATTTTCTTGCACAAAAGAATAGGGTTCACACAATCTAAAAGTGGCATAGAAAAACCTTGAAGACGCTTGTCTCAAAGCAACAATACCAATGATCACTTTTTATGAAGAAGCACAAGGTCCATTCCTTCCCAAATGTAGGTGCACGGGTGATTGATAGACTTCTTGGTCAATAGTGGAAACATCAAGAATCTCATCTTTGGAGCATCCATCAAGCGACTAAGTTTACCAACCATGCCTCACCTATAATCTCATAGTTTGGGATGGATAATTTTTTGTAGCACTAAATGTATACATATCACTCTCCAATGCCACTTCTCATATGCTATTCTTCCTTTGTTAGAGGAGGTAGTTTGTAATGTAGAGTCAATTGATTCTTGTTGTATAATCCTTAGGCATCCATACAAGCATCACCATCAAGGTGTGTACGGAGCTAATCCTAGAAGGATCACCATATTAGTGTGTGGTAAGAGATATTGAATTTTGTAAGTGACTTCATGCCCTAAAAACATTGCACAAACTCTTGACCTTATGGCACAAATGTTTCTTAGTGTAATTGAGATGATTGCAAAGGAGGGGTCAATGATTCACACTCTATCATGCAAACTTGCATGCTATCCTAGGTCATTCATGAAGAGCACACAAGCAATACTGAGAGGGGGGGGGGGGGGGTGAATCAATAATGTAGAGATTTGATCTTTTAAATTTGAAATCATATAAAAACACAACAAGAGCTACCAAAAAGACAAGTACATCAGATATCTCGTGGAAAACCCTTTCGGGTAAAAAACCACGACATCAAAAGTCCTTCATAAACTCCAAAAGAGCACCAACCTAGATTACAAAGCAATAATCAAAAGAGAGCACCAACTCCTCACATCACCAACTATGAACAACAAAGGCTCCAACCCCTATATAGAACAGAGCACCAATTCCATCCATACACCAGCTTTGAGAACTTCGAATAACAATTGTTAGAACATAAGCCTAATAAGAAATTCTTCACACCCACAATTGCTGTTCTTTTTATGCCAAGGATATGTGTTTGGATCAAGAAATCTAACACTCGGCTGTCACCCAAACAAATGCTTTGAAGAATTCCTCTCAAAACATACACACCAATAATACTAAAATACCATTTCCAATGTGCATCATAAAAAACAAAAGAAGCTCCTCTACGCATCAGCCTTCCATCCACCCTTTTCAGTTGCAGATCCGCCTGACTTCAAAAATCATAAATCTATATATTTGTGTTTTCAAAAAATACTGCCATTAAGTGTCCACTGTGCAATAATGTCTAACACAAAGCTTCACCACACACCTTCGCTATGACCCTATTTGGCTCAGATAAAAAAAAAACGTAATTTTTTTTCTTCCTACAACATCCAAAAACATAAGCCCAACTCTTTTTGATGTCGAACCACCCTTCAAACACAAAAAAACTGCAGTCTTTAATACAACATGCTCACAGTAAGACTTTTTCTGCGCCCAACAATCGCTACAGCACATCACTTTGACTAACCGATATCTATAAAAGGGCATTCAAAAACAGTTCTTGTCTTCCACAATTTCTTCTGAGCACCAAAATGGAAAAACAATATTTCAAAACTTCTGAAAAGAAAACGCACTTCTTCAAAGTGCTTTGCCAAAGATATGTCATGCCATCATTTTTCGATATGGTTTTAATCAACCACGGTCTCAAAAGATTCTTCTTTTTTTCGAATTACTTTACCACACACTCTGTTGGCGGCAATATTGTACACGGAAATAAAACTAGTTAATTAAGTTGTAATTGTGTTGGTTAGTTGGCAGCCAAGGGATTGTAGTTGCGGTGCGACGGTTGGCGCTCGCACCCCCTCGGCATCTTTATATACTTCAGAATGTAACTTGTAATGGGGACGACTATGAAGGGAATAACATCTGATATATTGCATCTGATATCTATGGCATTATTATTCTGCATTATGTGTTTTATCTGTGTGCTTTAAGTTATTCACCCAAGAGGGTAAACATTTGGCGTCGTTGCCTAGACGTACTCGGGAACGGAAAACGTGGATAGCGCACGGACACGATGGGCCTACCCGTTGGTGAAATAAACCCAGAGGTCGACGACGCGCGAACAGAACTTTACACAGGAGAAGACACGACAACGAGAGAATTTTCAATTTTGCTCCAGGTAGCCATCCAGACCTACGTCCAACGAGAGGCGACGGAGGTGGAAATCCCACCAAGTGCCGTGTAGACAGCGTTGGAGGTGCGGGATGGCCCCAGACCAAGAAGGAATTGAACCTTGAATCTTCTGTATTCAAATAAAAGTGTCATTGAGACGAGTTGTATGTGAGGAAATGTATTGCAAATTATGGAAATGTACGGCAATTAATGCCCAATCTATTGAATAAAGATAGAAAAAAAAAAAACAGAAACGGACGAGTGGGAGGTTGCGCAGAGGGCCTTGATTCTGGAGTAGCAAGTAGAACGAAGGCGTAGGCTAAGGCAGCTTGCCGAGGGACGATCGACCGAGGGGTTACTCGAAGGGAACCCAGGAGGTGTCACGGAGGTTGCGGAGGCAGAGATAGACGGAGAGAAGTACACTCTCTACACTGTCGTAGGGTTGCCCAAAGGGAACCTAGGAGTCACGGAGGGTGCCGAAGGCAACCTCTATAGTTCGCCTGAATACCACCACCGTAGGGTAAGAAGTCGCGAAGAGTTGGTGGAACAAACAAGGCGAAATCTAAACTTGATCGACGCTACCAGAGACCTACTAAAGAATTTGTCCATTTCGGAGGACAACCAGAGGGAGACGACCGAAGGTGATGGTACGGCCGACGGTGCCGAGGGAGCACAAGGGTATCGTATGAGAGGCAATTTGTTCGGTTTGGGGTCAACAACCTTCTCCGGAGGACCCACGAGTGGAGGGTCAGGTGCAGGAGGCGGAGGCGGACCAAGTACAAGCACACAAGGCACCAGAGGAGCGAGACCGAGCGGTGGGATGGCCAGTAAACAGAAGTTGCTGAAGTTCAACGGGGAGGGGAAGGAAGATCCCGTTCGCCATTGTCGAACGTGCGAAACCATATGGTCAGCGAACGGTGTTACTGACCAAAACGAATGGGTAACGCAGTTCCCAGCCACGTTACGTGGAGTTGCCATAGATTGGTACTCCGATGTGGACAAGCAAAAAGTGGCCACGTGGGCCAACCTACAGAAGGAATTCACGGAGGAGTTTCGGTTGCTCCGTGATGACAATGAAATTGTAACGGAGATATACAGTACCAAACAAGGTACCAAGGAGACAGTACGGGCATACAGCAGGAGGCTGAAGGAATTGCTGGGTAAAATGGAAAGCCAACCAGCAGAGGGATTGAAGAAACGATGGTTCGTCGAAGGATTGAAATCCTCCCTATGAAAAAAGATGAAAATTGTACCCCCGACGTCATATGACGACGCCTATAATAGGGCGATGGACCTAGAGAGCGAATACAAAACGTCAAAGAAGAAGAAAAGTAATAAATATTCATCTGACGATGATGAAGACTCTGACGGGGAAAGCAGCAACAGTGGCGAATCGAGTAAAAAGGTGCACGCTATCCAAAAGGACATGGAATGAATGCTGAAAGAATTCAAAGCTATGAAGGGGAGTACAAGTAAGACTGAAGAAAACGATGTGTGGTGTACCGACTGTAGGAGTGACGGACACACCAAGGGGTCCTGCCCCAAGAAGGCTTTCTGCAACATTTGTCAGATTGCGGGACATTTGACAAAGGAATGTCCCTACAATATGAAAACCAGGAGCCAACAAGTTCTCTTCACGCAAGAGCAGCCGGCCGTCGGAACTTCGCAAACCAACATGACGACATCATCTAGAGGTTACTGGGACAACAGACGCGGTGGCGGAAGGAATAGCAACAATAACAATAACGGAAGCCGTATCCAGTATGACGCCAAGGGCCGGCCAATTATCCAATGTAGGGCCTGTAATCAGTGGGGGCACTTTGCCCGTGATTGCACGAAGGAAGCCACCCCTCAGCACCTCTGCCGATGGTGTGGGCCAGGCGACCATGAGGACACAAATTGCCCACAGGTAGGGGTTAATCTCCTCAACATTGAGAAGGCTGAGAAGACTGGTGCGAAAGAAGTACTGGCAATCATCCGCACCCAAACGAAAAAGGCCACTTATCCCGACCCCCGTACGGAGAAGGAGAGATTACGGGAGGCAAAGGCTAATATTGAACGTGAGATGACGGCCGAATGATAGGACAACGAGGTGGCGAGTACATCATCCCGTACGGAAGCGGAAAATAACATCATTGGGCAAGTACTACAGATGGAAGTACCTATAAGGGTAAAGGACCTTCTAGAAACAATGGCACAGTTAAGAACCGCCATTTTTAATTCCATACAAACCACTGCGCAAGCATCTTTGCGTGCCACACAAGCGGAAGTTTCGGTCAGCCCCTCGGCTGACCCAATGTTGTTGGCCTTAAATAGTGGCTGGCATCTTGCTGTAGTAGAGATGGGAATTCTCGGGGCTATCCTCAAAGACACCATCGTGGATGGAGGTTCGGGGGTGAATGTACTGCCAGAGGATACGTGGAAGAAGCTGGGGAAGCCAAAACTATGGCCACCCACGTTCAACTTGGTAGGTGCAGACCAACACGGCATCAAGCCACTCGGCACCCTGATGGCCCAGCCGGTCACCATTGGCACGCAACCTTTCATACTAGATTTTGTGGTAATCCCACTCAAGAAGAAGGGGTACGACGCCATCTTAGGCAGAGGGTGGCTGTTTACAGCAAAGGTGAACCACGACTGGAAAAAGAACACCCTTTCTATGGAGAAAGGGGGGCGGAAGTACACCATTGATCTGAGGACCCAGGTTGTTGATGAGGAACTGACATCATCTTCGGAATCGGAGGGTGAAGGAAAAGGCTTCCCGAGGGACGAAGGACGAGGTTACAGGGAGCCCAACGACGAAGGGATTCTCAAACTAGGAGAATGCTCCGAGGATGCGACAGGGTCATTGAACGGGCTCTTCCACTGGCAGATGGAGCATTATGAAATGTTCCAGAGCTACAGGCTCGAAGTAGAGGAACTAGAGCAAGTAATAGAGGAGGTGTACCTGCCAGAATACATAGAATATTGGAAGGGAGACGCCCCAAACCTCGGTGACGTAGATAATCCGAAGATCAATTGTGTTAGCAACGATTGGAACCTTGTGTGGAAGGCCGCAACTTTCAAAATCTTTATTATTCTTCTTCTTCTTATGTACGAGAAGGAGACCGTGGTCCCTGTAGAATTTGTGGTTCCAGGTCTTCAGATGGCCATTGAAAATAGATTGGCCACCAACGGGCCCAAATTGAAACCCTACCACGCGAAGCGCGCAGGGGACCCGAGAGGCCAGAAGGACACTCGAGAGGCCGAAGGGGCACCCAAGAGGATGGAAGGGGACTCGAGAGGCTCAACAGGCGACTTGAGAGGCACAAGACCAACGCAGGAGACTCTTGGGCGAGGAAAACCGAGAAGGATGAAGGGCTATCCCAGAGACAGGGGATCCAAGACGACGACTCTCTAGACAACTAAATTGGGAAATTGAAAAAAAAAACAAAAAAACGTATGACCGTACGAGTTGGTACGGTAGTTGACCGTACGGCTGGGATTTCGAAAAAAAACCAAAAAACGTACGGTCGTACAGGTCCGTACGACAGTGACCGTATGATCGAAAAAAAAGAAAAAAAGAAAAAAAGGAAGCCACGGTGGGAGCACCGGTGGTGGACCACTGTGTGACCACCGGTGGTGGACCACTGTGCGGTGGCAATACCGACGGTGGACCACCGACGGTGGACATCACTGCCACCAGAGGCATAAACACAACACCACACAAACAAACACAGACACAGTCATACGGTGGAGGGGTGTTGACCGCACGGGAAGGTGGCCGTACGATTGGAGGTGTCAGTGCTGTTGTTGACCGTACAAGGAGGTTGTATGGCCGGGGTGCCATCGAGGACATTCAGTGCTGTTGTTGATTGTACGAGGAGGTTGTATGGCCGGGGTGCCATCGGGGACATTACAGAGGAAACTTAAAAAAAGAAAACAAAAAAAAAACGACGACGACTAGATTGAAAAATTATTCGATGACATCTGGAGCCTGGACACTGAAAATATTGGAGTGTAGAAGAAGGGTTTTGACATCATAAAATATCACAGAAATGATGCGCTGCCCACGGACCCCGTGAGGGGCGCTGCCCCTCGACCCCAGTTTATTTTTGAGCTACAGTACACTTGTTGGAGTTGGACGGAGGGCATTGGAGATGTCATGGTAAGTGTTGTGGTTGTCCGTACTGTGAGAAAGAAGCCTGCAGCTAAGCATTGGCGGGGAAGCCATAAGCCATAAGCCATAAGCCGTAGAGGGAGACGGATTTGGAGGTTGCGAACAAACAGAGTTTGAGGGAAGGCATTGCAGGTCCGTGCAATTGTATGACAACAGAGAGTTATTCAGTTCAGTTAGCAGCCTTTGGGGAGTGTGATGGAGGATTTGAGGTGTCTCCTAGCCTTTGTGCCAGCGGGTTGTGGCCACCTCCAGGCAGGATAGGTACACTTTGAGGAACTTGGAGTATGTCTCGGCTGGACATGAGGTTGCCTTGGTGGATGCAGAGAGGGCTCGGGAGGAGTTGACCACCAAGTTGGAGGCAGTACTAGCGTGAGACTTAGCTCAGCGTACCCGGAAGTTGGATGCCGAGAGGGCAACATCGGTGGCTATCGAGACAGTATCATTTGAGTAGCAGTTGGTGGAGGCTGAGACTGAAAAGCATGTTTGCAGACAAGTTTGGTTTAGGCCCAGGAGGACTTTGATGTCAAAGAAAGCACTAATGGTGAAATCCGCACTTGAGCATAGGATGGTAGCAGAAAAGGGTTTTTAAGCGAGGACGCAACAGGTGTATAAGTTTCGGGCTCGTGAGCAATTCTGTTTAATGTCATCTCTATTTTGTGTTAAGTCGTTCAGAGACAACTTCTTTTCTTTTGGGGGGGATGATGTTGGCGGCAATATTGTACACGGAAATAAAACTAGTTAATTAAGTTGTAATTGTGTTGGTTAGTTGGCAGCCGAGGGGTTGTAGTTGCGGTGCGACGGTTGGTGCTCGCACCCCCTCGACATCTTTATATACATCAGAATGTAACTTGTAATGGGGACGACTATGAAGGGAATAACATCTGATATATTGCATTTGATATCTATGGCATTATTATTCTGCATTATGTGTTTTATCTGTGTGCTTTAAGTTATTCACCCGAGAGGGTAAACACACTTCTGCGGAATAATCAAAACACATGCTGCACTTGTAAATTTCTGGCAAAATAAACATAGCACCAACAACATAAGAATAGGCATCATATAAATAAAAAGACTTCATCGTGCTGAAACCGCCACTCTCTCACCAAAAATAAACATCATTTAAAAACCATGATTTTGAAGATATTCCAAAACAAGCCTTCATCGACCACAAAGTATGCAAGAATAAATGAATTCGTCTCCAAACATTTAACTCATGAAGCCACCTTCACCTACAAACATGCATAGACACAAAATCTGTGAATAACTTAAAGAGTCGGTTTCAATTAAAAACACCAATTAATAAAATCTGAAGCCGTCCACTCCTTTTGAAATTTTTTCTTATAACAAAAATCGACCCTTTGAAAATTAATGCTGACATGGCAGGAAGATTGATGTAGTAGTTGACACAATGACAAGTAGGCACACAGGTTGCTGATGTAGACACTAAATGATGTAGGAGCACCGGTGTAGTTCTTACCGGTTTGAGCGGTTATTAGTGGAATTGCTTGGAGATCGTGGCATTTCTTCATGTGTGAGAGTTTAGCGTTGTGGATTTGGATTTATTCCCTTGAGTTCGTTGTCTTTATCGTGCTCGAGATTCATGGCATTTGGATTTAATTCCGGTGAGATATGGACTCCGGTATTGGCCCGGTTAATGTGTTCTTACTGGTTAGTCTTGCAGAGTGTTGAGTGAAGTTGAATCGGGTTGCGGTTGATTTCTGCGACTTGCGGATCGTTGATTTATGTTTCTTGAGTCTTTTCCGATGTTCCTGGAAAACCACGTGATGTTTTATGCTTTTTGTGATGTTTTTAGTGATTTGAGCCGACATGTTACCGTTAGCACATTTCATTATGAACCGGTTGGTCTTTGGGCCAACTTGATCAAGTTATTATTATTTGCGGATGGTATAAATAGAAGTTTTGCGAATCATTTTAGAAGACAGAAGATAAAAGACAGAAGTTCGAGATCGAGCGAAGATGTAGAACCGACGAGATTCTGGTTCGGTAGGACTGAAGTCGGAAGGGCTGAGGTTTGGATTAGGGTTGAATCGACAGACTGTTACCGGAGGCCGATTTGATGTGTAGATGATCTGCGGATCTTATATTTGTGTTGTAAGCATTGTTTGTATCCTAGACTGCGATCCAACATGTGGCATATGTAATTCTTCAAATTGTTATAAGATTTGTTCATACTGTTTACTCGTTATGTATTCTGTTTTGTTCTCGGTTGCTCTTTCTTCTTTATCTGTGTTGTGTTACCGGTTACCGGTATATCTTGCATGGTGTTTGTGCTTAGGCTGCAAGGATGGGATGTCCTTCATTGGATCTCCCTACCTTGACTGCATCACTCAAGCAACTAAAGCACGTCAAGCAGCTCAAGCACGTCAAGCAACTCAACCAAAATTGAGAAGATCTAGTGGATAAATAGCAGGTCGAAAAGCACTTCAAACTCAACCCAATATTACTTAGTAATCGTCTAGCTTGAATAGCACAAGCTTGACAAATGCCACTTGACATTAATGACAAATGTCTAACAATCTCCCCCTTTGTCATTGATGGCAACCCCATTTGCAACTGCCACCTCTTGAAACCAACAAAACAATATTGCTCCCCGTAACAATCTCCCCGTAACAATCTCCCCTTTTGTTATTGATGGCAACCCTATCTGCAATTGGCACCTCTTGAAACCAACTAAACAATACTGCTTCCCCTGAGATACTGCTCCCCCTAACTTACTTCTCCCCCTTTGACATCAATGACAAAAACCAACCTACAAAAATTGAAACCAAATTGAAGTAGGGTTGGAAGAATGTGACAATGAAAGAAGTCTCCTTGAGTCCAAGTAGGCAGCTCAATGATAGAGTGGAAACACTCCAAACTTCTCCTTTATGATATCATCAAGAGTGTATAAATTGTTAGCAGCCCTACTTGCATTTGCAATATGTTTACCATCTTTTATAACTTCACAACAATCTGAATTAAAACTCAAACTATGTCCTTGATCACAGAATTGGCTCACACTTAATAGATTTTGCTTCAGACCTTCTACATATAGAGCATTCTCAATTTTTGTCACACCATCATTCAACACAAGTGTACCCGTTTCTTTGATTTTTGCTGAAGAATTACCACCAAATCTTACCTTACCTCTATTAGTTCTTCTGAGTATAATAAACTTACTCTTGTCTCCAGTCATATGCCTAGAACAACCACTGCAAATATTTTTTTGTCTTTTTCATTTTGTGTATGGGGCAATGTTTGCACAATCAGAGATTCCACTGGCACTTCCTTCTCTTTCTTCTTCCAAACCTTAGCAACATCCTTTGCCTTTTCCACATTATCATCCTTCTTGCTTTGTTTAGAAAAATCCGCCATTTAATTTTTACAACTTTTGCAATGTGACCAAGATTATTACATCTATAGCATACTATATTGTAATTCCTTGTAAACCTTCGACAACTGATGGCTTTGTGTCCAAAATAGTTGCAAGAAAAACAATAACCATGGAAAAAGGAATTATTGAACCTGTTAATATGTCCTTGTTTTAAGATAGGAGGCCTCTTGAAAGCATTATTTCTGACTTTTGATGATGAATTCATTGTGCCACCAGCATTTGTCTTCTACTGTCCATCTTTTGTAGAGATAGAACTTTGACCTTCTTCAAGACCAACTCCACTTTTATCACTAGATTGTTTTTGTGAACTCAAAATGTCATCCAATGACATAGAACCTTTTTGATTTATACTCCCATGGTTTAGCAGTGATGAAGATTTATCTAACCTTCTGAAAGAGACAATCTCAGCCTCAAGTTTCTCACAACTTACCTCTTTTAGCTTGATCTGATTTTTTAGTTCTTCACTCTTCTTAGCTTCCTCAATCTGGATTTTCAAGTTATCTATGAGCTTTTCAGCATCATCAAGAGCCTGTGTTTTTCTCATTTTTTCTTCAGTTTCTTCTTTGAGCAGCAACTTCAAATTTAGTTTTTTCGTTTTGAGACTTTTAATCTCACTTAGAGCACTTAACAATTCTTGTTCAAGATCCATTTCTCCATCTTCTTCATCAAAAACATCTTCATCTTCTTGATTTTCAGCATGAATTTCTTTTAGAGCCATAAACAGAATCTCATCAATTTGAGATTCTTCATCATTTTCTTCTGATGAATCACTAGTCTCTTTTCAATATAGACTCTTTTTGGATTTCCATGTCATCTTATCTTTTCTTTTGTACTTCTTTTTGTTAAATTTAGGCTTCTTTTTATAACTGGTATTTTCATTATTCTCATATGGACATTTGGCTACAAAATATCCAGCTTTTCCACAGTTAAAACACTTGAGAGGCATCTTCTTCTTGTTCTTCCTTAACTTTCTCATGATAAATGGTTCCTTTGAATCAGAATCATCACCTGAACTATCACATGAACTTTGCTCTTTTTGCTTGCCTTTCTTTGATGCTTTGAAGGCAGTCTCCCTCTTTGATGATTCTGTGTTTGTCCTCATCTCATATGCAGTCAATATACCATGGAGCTTGTCAATGGACAATTTATCAAGGGCAACCATGCTGAAATCTTTGCATCAAATCTTAAAAGTAAAGACCTCAAGATATTTTGAATAACCAAACAATCTTCGACCTTCTCACCAAGACCTTTAAGAGAATTCACTACTTCATCTACCCTTAGAAAATAGGCTGCAACATTCTTATCTTCTTTTATTTTCACTTTCAAATTGCATCCTGTGAGTCTGAATTTTGTCTTTCTTCACCTTTTCATCTCCTTCATATGCATTCTTGAGTTTATCCCACATAGCCTGAGGAATATCATAGTGCATGACTTTAACAAATTCAGATTCTGACAATCCATACATTATAGCATTCATAGCCTTAGCATTGCTTTCAAATGCTTTCATCTCATCAAGAGTGGATGGTGGGTTTTGAGGAACTGTATAGCTAGTCAGCATGCAATTCTAGACATCAAATCCAAGAGACATTAAGTATGCTTGCATTCTGACACACCAAAAGGCGTAGTTAGAGCCATCAAACCGAGGGACTTTCTTTGTTGCAAGACCTTCCAAAGCATTCATCTTATGACCAAGCATAAACAACCTTCCAAAGCATTCATCTTATGACCAAGCATAAACAACCTTCAAGCTTTTTAATTTTTGTAGAAGGTACTGACTCTGATAGCAATTGAAGAGAACACAAGCAATACTAAGAGGGGGGGGTGAATCGGTATTGTAGAAATTTGAAATCATATAAAAACACAAGAGCAACCAAAAAGACAAATACACCAAATATCTCGTGGAAAACCCTTTTGGGTAAAAAACCATGACATCAAAAGTCTTTCATAAACTCCAAAAGGGCACCAACCCAGATTACAAAGCAATAATCAAAAGAGAGCACCAACTCTCCTCATAGCACCAATTGTGAACAACAGAGGCTCCAACCCCTATACAAAACAGAGCACCAACTCCCTCCATTACACCAACTTTGAGAGCTCTAAATAACAATTGTTAGAACATGTTATTTTTATGCCAAAGAATATGCGTTTTGCTCAAGAAATGTAACACTCGTCTGCCACTCAAACAAATGCTTTGAAGCCTTCCTCTCAAAACATACACACCAATAATACTAAAGTACCATTTCCAACTTGCATCATACAAAACAAAAGAAGCTCCTCTATGCATCAACCTTGCATCAACCCTTTTCAGTTGCAGATCCACTCGACTTCAAAAAGCATAAATCTATATATCTGTGTTTTTAAAAAATACTACCAGTAATTGTCCACTCTGCAATAACGTCTAACACAAAGCTTCGCCACACACCTCCTTCGCCCACGACCCTATTTGGCTCAGATAAAAAAGCCATAATTTTTGTTCTTTCTGCGACATCCAAAAACATACACCCAACTCTTTTTGATGTCGAACCACCCTTCTCACAAAAAAAAAAACAAAACTGTTGTCTTTAATACACCATGCTTAAAATAAGACTTTTTCTGTGCCCAACAATTGCTGCAGCACATCACTTTGACTAACCAATATCTTTAAAAGGGAATTCAAAAACAGTTTCTGTCTTCCTCGATTTCTTCTGAGCACCAAAAACGGAAAACAATATTTCAAAATGTCTGAAAAGAAAACGCACTTCTTGAAAGTGCTTTGCCGAAGATATGTCATGTCATGATTTTCCGATATGGTTCTAATCAACCACACTCAAAAGATTCTTCTTTTTTTCGAATTACTTTACCATACACTCCTGCGGAAGAATCAAAACACATACTGCACTTGTAAATTTCTGACAAAAGAAACATGTCCAGCCACATACATAGCGCCAACTCATACTCACTTATGCCTCACTTTAGTGTTATGACCTTCCATGCTTTGACCATGTTTGATTTTGGTCACACTAGCTTCAAATCTCAATTACGATTCTGAAGATATTCCAAAACAGGCCTCCGTCGACCACATAAAGTATGCAAGAATAAATGAATTTGTCTCCAAACATTTAACTCATGAAGCCGCCTTCACCTACAAACATGCATGAACACTTAAAATAGGTGAATAAGTTAAAGAGTCGGTTTCAATTTAAAACACCAATTAATAAAATCTGAAGCCGTCCACTGCTTTTGAAAATTTGTGTTATAACAAAAATCAACTTGTTGAAAATTAATGCTGACATGGCAAGAAGACTGATGTGGCAGCTGACACGATGACAAGTAGGCACACAGGCTGCTGATGCAGACACTCAAGAAGCTGAAGCAATTCAAGCACCTCAAGCAGCTAAAGCACGTCAATCAACTTAACCAAAATTGAGAAGATCTAATGAATAAACAGTAGCTCGAAAAGCACTTCAAACGCAACCCAATATTACTTTGAGTAATACTCTAGCTTGAATAGCACAAGCTTGACAAAAACCACTTGACGTCAATGACAAAATGTCTAACAATTCATACAATATTGTACAACCTTGCATGCAACACCTTGTACCATGCACCACCTATCCCATGCTAGGAACCATGTTGCAAGTACACAAATTTCTTGTATCATGTTTCACTCATGCAACACTGACCACCACATCATGCAACACTGTCCACCACATCATGCAACATTGACAACCACATCATACAATTGTGCATAATTCCTTGTTCTACGCATCACTCACACAACAGTAGGAATCATACAGTTTAGTTCAAAATACATCCCACAGATTATGCATAACCTTTTGTATTATGTGCTACTTGTGTAGTGCTAAGGACCATGTTTCACAATTTCAAAGACAACTCTATTTGTGTTGTATGCAACGTCTATACTTGCTAGGATTTGTGTTTTGTGCAACGTCTATACTTGCACAAACTAGCACATGGGAACATAGTCTAGTACTTAATGCAATACCTTGCACAACATTTCGAAGCACTGCACAATGTTTCAATATGTGCAAGGAACCATATGGTGCAGCCTTTGGATATGTTCCATGTTAGGACACCTATTAGCACAATGAGTAATTGGGAGTCAATCCATTGGAAGATGAAGAGACACGTCGATGTTCAAGTATAACATTGTTTAACTCCCACAATGAACCTTTCACCTTCTTGGCTTTGTAACCTACAAATATATATTTGTGACATTAATTAGCAAACAGATATAGATGAAAGATGTAGGATATATAGGAGAAAATACACAACCTCACATCTGCTTCAAGAGTATGCCATTTACATAGCATGCAAGCCAATTAAATTCTTGTTCTAGTTCTAATATTCTTCTTTTTCTATACTCCCATTTCTTTATTGCATTTGCATGCATACAACACATCTATATCCTTATCGAGAGTGTTGTCTGCTTGATCAACCTAGGATTTAGATCAATTGCCAAACAAATGAAGTGCATCTACTTTCCCTCCCTAACACCCTCATAGTGGGTGTATAGTTCCATGAGGAGTGATGAGGATGATCTTGTATCTATGTTTTTCATAATAATTGATATATTGACTAACCTGAAAAACATACAAAAATACTGGGAGGGGGGAGGGGGTGAATAAGTATTTTAACTATTTTTAATACATCCCCTTAAAACAAAGAAATAAAAGTGAATGTCAGCAGAAAGACACCAAATTTTATCACATGGAAAAACCCTTTCGGGTAAAAAACCACGACACACCAATTATTGTTAAAAACAGGAGGGCACCAACCTTGATTACAAAAGTGAGCTACAACTCACTAAGAGCACCGACTCCCTTTGAAACAACCATCATAATGACAAAGCACCAATTTCATCAAAAGAGGCACCAACTTCTGTACATCTTTAAAAAAAATATAAAATACCAGAGAGCTTAATACTGTGTATACATCCACTATTTCTCCTTTTCAAATTCACTGTAAACTGAGACATAGATCTGAAGATAAACTCTCTGCACTACACCCTTTTAATTCATGCACATCTTCTGGCTTCTAACAATACACTCTCTCTTTTAAAATCGAAATGTTTGAATCCCAATTTCTTCAAAACAGTGACAAGAGAAGAAACCAGCATCAACCTATCTTTCTCAGACATCTATTAATAATCCTCTTTTTCAACTCTTTACATTCTTCGACTTCTTTTTAAACACCTGTAGCTCTCATCGATCTCAAAAAAATTTCGTTGCAAAAAAAGTGTACAAGAACAGACCATCAAACCATCAAAGATTTATTAATTTTTAATATACAGAGATCAACGACATCAGCTGTAAGTTTCATAACAGCCCAGCATGATTCATAGCAAAAAAAAACGTCTCACTTGTAATTACAAAAAAAACATAATTCCTTTTTCAGCCCGATTCACGCCACCTGTATCATTTTGAAACACTACATCGCATTCTCAATCACTATTTGCAGAGATAAATGAATCATTCTTGTCGCAGAATAAATAATGGCTCTGCAATTTTACGCCTTTTTAAAAAAACGACCCTTCTTACATCGTAGTCTCTCAGAAAGTTACACGCACTTGTCACTATACAACCAATAAGCTGCCGATACTCAAGTTTTCAGAAATACGATATTCCTTTCCAGCAAATACCATTCATCATTTCAAAACGGCTCACCAATACAAGTAGACATAATCAAAGTTTTTCAGCCTGTGCGAATCACTAAACCATTTCAGAAACGCAAGGAAACAATACATTTTTTTAAAACCTCCAACTGAAAAAGAACGCTGCCACAGCCAGAAGAAGAGCGTTTTTAAGCATACATGTATCATTGTTTTTGTTGAAAACAAACATACTCTGTAAACCACCACTGTATATAAAAAAAGCGCACAGCTGAACACTTAAAAACGGCTTCAATAAAAGTCTAAGTTACCGGTTCTGGTTCGGATTCGGGTTCGGATTCGGGTATGGATTCGCGGATTTGGCAAAAAAAATAAAATTTTGGGTACGGGTATGGGTTCGTCCGTACATATATATATATATTTTAATTTTTTTTAATATATATATATATATGTTCAAACTTCAAACATCAAAATTATATATGTTCACAGTTCAAACATACAAATGTCAAATATGAAACATACAATGTAACTTTCCCATACAATGATACATAAATGATAACAGATAAATCATAAATCATAAATGATAAATCCATAATTGCCAATGCCAATAAATCATAAATGATATTGTTTTTTTATTGTTTTTAATTGCTTTCTAACCCGTGGGCCCCGTTTTTGGGAACCCACGGGCTTGGGTTCACCCGGGTCCTCCTGGGTTCGCCCTGGGTCCCACCCGGGTCCTGCCCAGGCGGCTGGGTTCCCTGTGGGTCCACAGGGAACCCAGCCGCCTGGGCAGGTCCCACCCCACAGGGAACCCAGCCGCCTGGGCAGGACCCGGGTGGGACCCAGAGCGAACCAGGCTGGGACCAGGACCGGGCACGGACCAGGACCAGGACCCAGCCAAAATAGGCAAGAACCGGTATCACAGATAAAAGTTTTTATCCTTCAGAAGATGTGATAAATAAAACAAATCCTGTGCATACACAGCTTGTTACCAAACAAAAACTTTTCAAAAGGAAGTCAGCACGATATGGGAGAAGTTCGAACCACAAAGAAAAAGCATCCATGTAGCATGTCTGTCCACGCATCACGTTCAAGCTTGCAAAAACCGACTTAAGCATGTGTTCTTCAGCAATGTAGAAAACACATTTACACTTGAAGATGTGGCACTACTGAAAAAGACACACAAGCAACCAGCTGAAACAGGCACTCATCCAGGACATTGACATCAATGACAAAATTTCTCTACACAACCTTGACCTTTCCTTATTATGCTACCATATTTTCTGAATTTTTTTTTCACACTCAAGAATACCATCAAATATTGATTATACACAATTTACACACACTGAGAATATACCTTAAACACAATCACGGTTTATACAGACAAATAGGGAATAATAATTTGACTTGCTATATTCTAGGAAAACATCTCAAGTGCACCCTAGGTGCATTTAGGCAATTTCTCACTGTCATACTCTTAAGAAATTTTCACATTTTGCTATACATGGACACAATCTTATATATTTTAGGAATTCTTAAGTACCCATGTATTGTGGCAATCATAATTTTGGAAGACATTCTGAGAGTTCCAATCTTTAAGGCAATTGTATTGAGAACATCCTCAGAAATCCACACTCTCAAGGCAATCTCTTTTATTTTGGGGAATATCTTGCAAGTTGAAGACTTTGAAGCGATATCATTCATGCTTGGGAACATCTTGACAATTTCAAACTTTGAGCCAATTCCTCTTACTTCTCCTTGTAGCTTCCTTCAAGTACACAACATTATACACACTCGTGGAGTGTAGACAACAAGAAGAATGATCATAGTAACATAGAATAGGAAGAGCACATACATAAAATAAGTGTACTTGTCCTGTTCCAATTTCATTACCTTGACTACTGTAACACACACGTTTTGTTCTGTGATTTCCCATTGTTGAATTTTGAATCTCCTCTCTTGTCCTATTCATTTTGTCTCTTTCTTCCCTAGTTGGACTCAAAAAGTACTTTGACAAATGAGCTAAATAAGATTAATGAATCCCTCATCTTGCTTCAATCATATGAATAATTTCAAGCTTTTCTTGTCTATTCTCCAAGGAAATACGTTCCTTCATTAATCAGACATGGTGCTTTCAATGGACACCATCTTGGATAAATGTCCTCAAGGCCAAACACTCAAAAACTTATAAGAGATTGATTCAGGTCTTACTCAATTTGTCCCACTTTTTAGGTTTAAAGGGCATAATCTAAATGGATCCATTACTATAGATCTTGGCAGATTCTTTGGCTCACAATGAATTCACACTAACTGGATGGGCTCATTTGAAACACAATATCTATTGCCATAGATCAATTGAGTTGCTTGCTGAAGAAATGGGAATTGTTCTTTGAACTTTTTGCTCTTGTACTAGTTTGGATGATTCCATTGTATTACATTAGGATCTCTATAATGATTTGGTGCTGGTTTAGTTCACTAATTCGACAGCCCAAAAATGACTCAAAAGATGAACAAATCTGTTCAACACATGAGAAGGAATGAATAAAGAGGATATTTGTCATGTTTTTTTGTTGAGCATTGCTAGAAAATTCAATTCTCTTATTCAATGAAATTCTAGTAGATAATTGTTGGAATAGTTAGAAAATTGTGGGAGCCACCTAGTGTTAGCCCAAAATGGATGAATATCTATCACAGTTGGTTCTATAAGAAGTCTATGTCTTCTCACTAAAGAAAAAGAAGAGAAAAATGCATAATGGGAAGCCAAGTGCCTTATCTTTTTCTCTACCTAGCATGGATCATCATAGCTGTAATGTCCCCTAATGGGATATTCATATATTTTGCCCTAGAATCACAAAATTATGTAATTAAGGGATGAAGTATATTTAGAAATGCAAAATTACCAATTTTAAATCTTGATTTAGATCCTGCAACCAAGTTAGTTATCATTTCAAATATAATTGATGATGATTGTTTAATATCCATGAAAGATTAGAATTAATATAATCAGTAATATCACATTGCAAATTACATGATGTGCAGGTGGGATTCAATTAAAGACTCTTCCCCTAACAACCAATCCCCAGTATGGAATCCCTTAAAGAAATCAGATCAGGTGCTGGGAGTCTGTTCTTTCCAATCAAGCCCAAGAGCACGTAACAAACACCCAGTCATTTGGCCTCTTCCCACCTAGGGGTTGGTGTACTTGATGGGGGACTCAGTGCTGTTGCCTCCTTATCATGAATTTCATCCTTCACTCCACAATGGGATGGTTGGTTGGATAAAGATTTAAAGCAATCCTTATTAATATAATTGACTATGCATATATTAAGAATAATAATAAGAATGATTATATACATTAGAAGCAATATATTAATTACTAAATTGAAGACATGATAAGTGAAACAGCAAGGTAATATTATGTATTATGCATCATACCAAGTACTTGTAAATATATAAGTCTGCTGACTATTATTAATTCTGAAATCAATTATCTTTTCCTTGATTGACTGACTTCTTTTGTCTGATTCGATGAACTTTTCTTGCAGCCCTCCTTTGAGTACCAATTGGCAATATATACCCCTCAATCAGTCCTGGAGGGTCACCTCTTTCCATAGCCACAGCCACATCCTCCTTCTAAAGGTGGTGTCCGTATTTTTGTGACCATTGACTCTTATCCCATTCAGTCGCTGCCTTTTTCACCCTCACATGTGCCTTTTCACTGTATAATGAATCACTGAAGGGTTATGATGCCTTTTTTTTTTAATTTCTTAGTCAATGAATCATTTCCTTGATACCTGAGTTAGATGAGGAAATTGTGAAGTCTTTGAAAGACAATTTCCTTTGATGAAGGTGCTAGTATTGACTGTTATCAAGGCGGGGGCATGACAATAGAAAGCACTATATATGCCATTGGTCCCTTAAGGTATTCGATTGAGAATATAGGGAGTGTAAAAAGTATTTCACATCCCTGGCTTTATTGGACCTAGCGTAACCTTATCCATAGTCTTGGATCTTTGAAATTTTGAGCAAGCATTGAACACAAATGTTTGCTAATGAGAAAGACTTTTTACTACTACTATGGAAGAATACAAATTGAAACAATCAATGCAATCTCAGTTAGATTCTATTTACTAATATGAAAAATGCATCCATTGATTTAAGGGATCACCTAATGTTGAGATGGGAATGCTCAAGTCCAAATACAATGCTTATTGCTTAGTTGAAATGAGTGATTTCCTTTCTTAGAAGCTTCGAGCCTTTACAAGAATGCTGTTGTGTGACCGACTTTGTAGCCTTTTGTCAATGGCATATCCCATTATAAAACATGGCCCCAAAGGTTTCTAAAATTAAGCATATTTTTTTCATTAGGAAATTACTTTTTGAAACTTGAGCTTAGCAGCCATTTTAACTAGTCTTTGTTGGCTTATAGACATTCATTGGGTGGTATGGTTACCCATTGATTATTAATTTTATAATAAAAAAACTTGGATTAGTAACTATTCAAGTTTGGGAAGCATATTTATATTAACAAAATTGAGTTATGAAAGTGCTTGAGCCACACAAAGAAAAACAATCCACTATGCACATAATTTGGTCCTTCTATGAGGGGATCAATTTCTCAAGAAATAACCTTGTTTGGTTACTTTCCCATTTGAAGGTTAATTTTACAATTATTTGCTCAAAAAATCTTTATAATCTGATTATAGGAACCCTAGGTACAAGTTTAACTTTGGTTGCACATTTCATCCTAGAGAAAAATTTAATAACCTGACATTTTTCTTAAATAAGTTCTAGTAGAAACTAACTCTAGAGACCCATAGAAAATTAGTGTTACCACTCCACGACAAATAACTAAGAGTATATATAGCAATATGCCAATAAAAAGCAGCTAAAAAACATGCTAGTTTTACTTTTGAAGTTCCCTTCCAGTGAGACGGTCTTCTTTCTCATTCTAATGCCAATTTTATAATTTTTGTAAAGCATTTCATTTTATCCTGTGTTTAACTTGTTTCTATAACAGGTATTTCTGGGACTCACAAAAGTAGCTACCAGTTTCTTGAATGTTAAATATGGGACTGAAAGAGGAAATATTACTTGGCATGCAGATAGGAGCAGTATTTAAGGATTATGTAAGTTTTCAGCAGTATTAAGTTTGGTTTTGTAGTAAATACCCATTTCTTATACTTTATAAAATTTTGGTTCACATTATATGGTTTGTCTTAGTATGTATCTGATGAAACACAGACTTTTATTAGAAACTAATAACAACTTACTTTATTTATGATTCAAATGGTATGAATTAATTTCATCATTAGGTGTTACGTAAAATGGCCATTCTATCTTGTCCTGTATATCCTTTATCTTAAATATCATCTCTTCGAATTCATTTTTTGATGTTGCTGTTTGTCTGCTTGTCATTCTATATGCAAATTTAATGTGCTTAGTGAAGATATTGAAAATAAAATGATTTTCCATGCATTTTGTAATTTCAAATTGAACGAAAATAACCAATACTTTAAAATCAAAGGGATATTAAAATTGTGTTTACATAAGTCTAGGGTAAATAGATGAATAACATAAACATTCAAAATCTACTCTAGATATAAAGAATCTGTTGTGGAATGTGTAATAAATGTCAATGAATTAAATTCTTTGGAAATTTAATAAACATAAATATCCTTAGCTGGAAAACTATGACAGATAACAGAATGTGATTTACTAATAGTGCACAGATGTTTGTGAAGATTAAGTGAATGCTTTGGATTCAGTGAATGTTCTGTCTACCACTTTGCGTCACTTCTGTGCCGACAGATCTGATCTCTGCAAACCTTCAGAATGTTGACTTCAGCTTACCCTGAAGCTTCCAGTTTGTTCCTGCATAAAAAGTGGTTTTGGTTCTTGATTGTTTGCATGTGTTAGGGATAATTTCTTGCCTTTTGTCAATCAATGTGAGGATACTGATTTAATGGTTAGATAAAAGATCAAGGATAATACTCTCAAACATGCAAGATGCCCTCAATGCTCTTGCAATGTAGATTCCCTAATAATGTATTCAAGTAGTAAATGATAGCTCTAGGATGTGAGAACCAGATTGGATCTAGGATGATGTAAATGAACTAGAGCTATTGTTTTAAATACAATACCAAGGGTCAAATGGAATGCTTTCACACCTTGACTTGACACACAATGTTCAAAAGCTAAGTCACAACGTTCGCCGAACTGCAACCATGAAATTCGAATTTGGGCGAATTTCAAATATTTTTATTAAATTTGTTAGAGTTTGGGCTTATATTTGTATGCAAAAATGCAACAGCCTTTTCCATTTAAGTATATTTTTTAAAAGTGATTTTTAAGGGTTTTAAAAAATATTTTCAACAGTTTTCAACCCATTTTTTTAACATGTTTGTGGCTCTAAAAACGTGTCTGAATCTTCCCTGCGCATCTTCCCGGATCATTTCCTCCACGATTTTCACTTCCTTGATAATTTCCGGTATGATTTTCAGTTACGAGTCAGCAAATTGACCAGCAGAGGCATGCTCTTTCCTTGTCTATATTTTGTTTTTATGTTTTATAAGGTTTTTTTTATCTATAGAATCTTAATATAGTTTATAATATTATATTTATTAATATATGTTATAAATTATAAATTTAGTTATATTATAAACTGTTATATTTATTAAAATATATTTTTAGGTTTTTAATAATATGTTTTAAAATGTTATTTTTAATTAAGTATATACTTAGTATATTAAAAACTATTATATTAAATTAAATTAAGTATAATTTTATTATATTATATTATATTATTACGAACTTATATGTTTAATAATATAAATATAAACACCAAAAAATACATATATAAATATAAACTGTTATATGTTGTATTTTTATTTTTTAATAATATATATAAAGTTACTGTTTGCAAATGACAAATTTTATTTTATTTAGTTATTTTGTGGATATATGAATTATATTTAAAAAAATTAAATTTATATAAGGCGAATTTAATGTCAATTTTTTTTTTGAATTTTTTACCTTGCCGAATTTTATTGTTGTCAAACTAAAATTCTAATTTGAACCTTGTGACTTAGGTCAGAAGGGTAAAGTTGGTGCTATATCAGAATTAGAATCTGAATAGCTAAGGGTTCATTTTCACATGTGGAAATGCTCAATACCAATTCTGCACACTGGATCTGATGTAGGGCAGGAAAGGGGTAAATCGAAGGTTAGGACCAGTCCTTGGGAATAAGTGCAGATAGGAATAGCTAAGCTTGGGTCGTGTGCTCACTATTAGCTGAAAACGTGCTGTTTGTATTCTTATTATTGCATAAAGGCCACTTTAATCAAAATAAGTTTAAAAGATAAAGGGAAAAGGGCATTGATATGCAATTTTCACAATTACATTTTGCCCTCACTTTGATGTGCATGTGAACTATTATGAGGATGTATGCAAAAAAATTACAATCAACCAACAAGAAAATAAATGCACATATACTCATAAAGTATAGTAATATGGATGAAAATTTTGCCTTGGTACTTGTTCTCTTGAAAAGTGTTTAATCTTGAAAACCTGCAAAAAAAAAAAAAAAGGAAATCAATGAGTAGCATCATATGGGCATTTAAACAATAATGTATTATCCATAATCAACAAGAAAGAAAATGAATCTAAAAGAGAGGTAGGGATAGATATACTACCTTGAGCAATAGGGTGGACAAGTAGTGCCTATTGTGCGTATCACACACCCATCCCCGTCATTGACAGGGAACCCCCTCTCATTCTGCCCTTGCGTGGGAGTAATTCATTCCGTAGTTCGAAGCCATCTTGACCTTGCAAATCCGAAGTCATAGGGCGAGTTCATTTTGCCATTGCGTCTGCCATCAAACACTTCGTTTAGCCCGAAAACTTCAAAGTCTTCCAAGTCTCGCGAAATCTACCTCCCTCGGCCGAAATTGTAAGGCTTGCAAAACGGCTCAATAAGCTGAAAAGGTGGAATAAGTAAAAGCGTGGAGGGAAGGCGTTTTAACTTTCTGGCATTTTCAAAACCCCCTTCCAACCCAAAAATGCGAAAATGAGAAACGTTAAACTTTAAAAGCTTTTCAAATACCCTCCTCAGGCCGAAAATCACTAGGCTAAAATCACGAAGTTCAAAAAAGACCTTTTTACCCGAAAATGAAAGACGTTAAGTTTTAACATTTACATTTTGTCATTCCAGACCGAAAATGGGCAAGCATCATAAAAAATCGCGAAATATATTGATGAAGGCGCTTTTTTTTTGAGTTTGCAAAGAGTCTTTTCTACCCGAAAATCGGCAGAATGATGTAAAAGGTTAAACTTTAACGTTTGCAAAAGGTCTCTTCACCTCGAAACTGGGCAAGAAAGGAGAATCGCACAATACATGAGGCAGTGCATCACTAAATCGAGTTTGCAAACACCTCTTCTAGGCCGAAATTGGAAGAAAGGACCATTTTCGCGAAATAGTCATTGAGGCCGAAAATGATAGCAACACAAAATGTCCATTAGGCCCCCCCAAAAAAGCTTGCAAAATCGACATTTAGCCCGAAATTGCCAAAAGGCTAAATTGTGAAAATAAACTTATAAGCCGAGAGGAAAAGGAAAGTCCAAGTCGCGCCTCTCTGTCCTCTAAATCGTCGAATTTCACTCAAGAGTTTTTGTGAACTGTCAAAGTCGGTCGAAAGTGAAGGCAAGGACATTTTATAAACTTAGAAACATCTCTCATTCCAGCTCCAAGGGCCGAAGTCAGGAAAACATAACTTAAAAGATCATCTCCCATTTCATCCGAGCAATCCGAAAATCAAAGCAAGGCGTCCAAAGAGAGGTTAAACTTAAAAGGTAAGTCTTGCAAAACCTCCTGTATTCTCGAAATTCTAGGACTTAGGTGATTAAAGGTGAAATCACGCGAAATTTCACAAGGATGGCGTTAAAATGGAAAGCCAAAATCTCACATTTTAGGTGAAGCGTTCGAGGCCATTTAAAAGATACATCTCACAAAGAGCTTCTCGAAGCCAAACTTCATAAAAAAAATTTAATATTTGTTATATTAAATTATTTAATTTTTCAAATTAAATTTATTAAAGCGAAATCAATTTTTTGTAGGTCACAGGATGTCATCGCAGAGAACTAGATGAAAAGCCTTAAACGCAAATCGAAGAAGGATCGCGATCAAAGCCAGGCGCTGGAAGTTGGAGAAGCTACAGGAGCACGAGATCTGAACCAAGCATTGGGAAGCGTGCCACTGAACAACAAGCTAAAGTCCACCACCGGGACCAAAGACCGAAGAACACTCCGAATGCGGCAAGTCTATGCATTCTCGAGAAATACACAGCTGAATTTAATTCCAGAAGTTCAGTTTCTGAAAACTGAAACTGTTTTATTGTAAAACTACCTGTGGGCCCCACTCAAGATATTTTGAAACAAAGGAGAAACAGGTCAGTTGTGGACACTTATGTCCAACTACCAGATAGACTCAAATTAAAGCCAAATAGTGGTAGGTAGTTGAGATAGTGGTTGGGTGGATGACTGAGAGTTTAATGGGCATGGGTTAAAGCTGCTAGCTTCTGGAAGACAGATCACGACCCTTGGATGCAACCCATCCTAGCCTCTGATTCATATTGTAAATTCTATAAAAGGCAAAGGCCTTTTTTTTGTAAAGGTTAGACAGTTAGAGTTAGAGGGTTAGGTTTTAGAAGTTAGAATAGGTTAGATCTTAGCAGTAGCATAGAGATGCTGCAGAAATTGTTGTAATAGGCAGCTGAAGCAAATACATGAACATTGAAATATGGTGTTTGTTGTCTTTGTTTCAGTCTGTTTGCATGGTTTCTTTCAGTTGGTTAATTTTAGAGTGCAGGGATTTTAATGGTGAAGTGTAGAGGGGTATTTGATGCATTTCTGGTTCATCCCATTGGTGGTCTACTGATTGTAGGTCACCATGCATGGTTAGTCTGAACCCAAACTGTGCTTAGTTCAAATGCAGGAACGTCTTAGGCTGCGCCAGAATTGGGTGCCTAAAACGAGTGTCTCCGGTCTGAAAATCCTTCATCCCTTGGAGCTTGCACCATTTTTGTCTAGTTGTGAGGGTATCTCTGGTGAAACAAGAATTGGTTTATCGAAATCTGTCTACCCGTTGCATCAGCTGTTATCATCCTTGTCCTTAGGCTTCTTGAACCCTTCCCTTTTTGATTTTATTTCGTAGTCTGAGAATCACGGCAGACCACCTTGTTGCAAAACGTAAGACCCCTTGTGCTCCCAACAAAACACATCAACTACTAAGCTATCCTGCAGTCAAGACTTGACATCCGAAACATTGAGGCAATCCCCATTGATCAAATTAACACAGCATTAGAGATTTCCTTATCTCAAGAGAGGATAGGATTCTTAGCATTTCTATTCTGCGTTGGCCAAATGGAGTCGTAGTTCCGCGACTTTAGACATGTCAACAGTGCTTTGGGGCACCCAAGGAAGTGTGATAGTGTTTGTGGTTATCTTTGAATCATGTGGTATACCTGCAACCATGCTTATATAAGAGGGATGTTAGTGACTTGATATGCTCCCTCTTATCAGTTGCATACAAAGGATGCAAATAAATTGTAATGTCCCCTTCTTAGTGATGCTCTTTCAGTGGTCCATTAGCCTATTCCTGAGACCCGTAGGCTAGGTGGAATGAATAATCAGGGTCTAGCATTGATGAAACGAGAACTTACTATTTTTAGTAAGTCAGGGAATGATCATTCTGGTGCCACTGTCCTACTGAGCCCTCCTTGCTTTGCCTCCGGATGCGATGATCATATTTTTCTGAGCATTAATTCTTGACTTACTATTTTTAGTAAGTGGTTGGGTGGCACAATTCTATTTTTGGCAGTAGACAGGGTTCTGAATTCTGCAGCAGCTTGTGGTCGTCCGGGCTCAGTTTCATCTTGGTGGTGATAATAATCAGTGCGGGAGACATTTGCAACATAATTAAATATTATTTCCTTATCCTAAGGTTAATATTTAATTAATCTATTTTTTGGCTACTGGTTTATTAAATTTGGGATTAATGCCTATTTAATCCTAAATTTGGCGAAATTCAATTGTTTTATGGAATGAGAAATATTTTAGAAGGGATATTATTTCACTTTGCATCGCTAATATGTGCCTAAGTGTTTAACGTGGGTCCTCCCTTTCCTTGGGCGTGACTTTTGACTTGGGAGAATGGGCGCTACACTTGGGTCCACATGTAAGTGGAATGAAATTCAAATGCAAGCGTGGAATTTGGAGGGATGTCATTTGAATTTGAAGAATGAAGTTATAAATATGAGGCTTGGGTTCCCATTTGGATCATCTTGAAAATCTGTAATGTTATGCTGCCGGATTGGCGACAGAACTTGAGGCTTTGGAGTGCGTCTCCCTAGTGCTACCCGGTTTCGTACTTGAAATACAGTACCTAGCTGTGCTTTGTATTCTTCTATTGTTTTCAGAGCTTTGCCATAGACATCTTGGTGTTGCAACAATTCTGGACTTGCTGGTTTTGCCTATGGCTGAAACACATTTTTGCTCACATCTCTCTGCTGGAGCGTCTGACAGTTATGGGTATCATTCCTATCTTCCTTCCCAGCACTGGCAAATAAGTTTGTAAGTTTTTAGCACGTTTGTTTGAGTATTGATTTAATTATGCAAAATCGAAATTCGTAGTCTAGGCGTGGGTTTTTTGGGTTGCATTGGGATGCGTGCAAAATAAAAAAGGGTTGTTTGGGGTGTGGCTGTGATTGGTTGTCATTGTATTGGATGTACGGTGGGATTGGGCTTGATTTGAATCAATTCGGGTAAAAATTGAGTGAGTTATGAGTATCTTCATGTTTTCATGGGCTGCTGAAACTGTACTTTCAGCCTGCAGAGCAGTGTAACAGAAAATTACAGTATTGTGTAGAAACCTGCAGTTAATCTTCTCATCTCATCTCCATATTGTAAGGTTGTTTCAGTAGTACTGAGCATCCCATTCTATCTGCTTTTTTCTGTAATTCCCACTACATAAGTGGAAGAGGCTGGCTTGCCGCCTTCTCAGTTTTGTAATTCAATTTTCTTTGATAAATAGTCCTCTCGCTGAAATATGCGGTAGAGTGATGGTTTAATGTAATGTCCTCCCGCTGAATAAGTGGTCGAGTGATAAGTTCAATGCTATGGTCCTCCCGCTGAAATATTCGGTAGAGTGATTGTTTAATGTAATGTCCTCCCATTGAAATACGCGGTAGAGTGATTGAGCTTCATTTCCTTGTAATTTTCCCTTGGTCGGTTTACCGCCAAGTGTTGTTTTCTATCCTGCTGGATAAGCAGAAGGGGCTGACTTGCCGCCCATGCATTGTAATTTTCAGTTTAATTATATTTGCTGATGATCCCCGGAACACCGTATGCTCTCACCCTCCCAGTCTGGGCTCTCGGTGAACAAAAGGTGGAAGGGTTCCCTTTCAGTTATTTGGTTTATTCATCTAACCTTAACGGGTTACTTGTTGTGGTTGAATTGTTATTGGCTTAAAAACGAAAAAAAATTAGTGGGATATTACATAAATTGGAAAAGAGTAGATAAAGGTATGGAAATCTCAATGATCATATAACAATATTAAGATAGCATCATGTTTAAAAAGATTCTAGTGATATTGTCATAGAAGTACGTATAATGGTAGAGACAAATTTAACCATGAATTGAATTGTTGGATGGATGTGTCTTGTAAGACCAACACAGGTGAGATTTTGTCGTGAAAATTATAAATCTTATAATAATATGATCATAAGATATAAGCATGATATGAACAAATTGAATTGGTGTAAACTTCTAGAAGATGCACACAATAACCATAGATGATCCTATAATTGTGGAAAACAATAGGAATTAGTAATACATGTGATAAAAATGCTATAGGTAATCACATGAATCATATGTAACATCCCGTGGACACAAAGGAGTGTTAGATATTATCATGAAAAAGCGTAAGTATAGGATATAAGTACAAAAGCATAGGATGTGATCATGAGAATTGTGGAAGATCTTGTAAATCCTATAATCATAGTTCAAAAATTCGAGCTTGGCAAAAAATAGGTAGACCGAACTTTGATTCAGACTTGGTGACTTGGTTAAATCTCAACAAAACTCGGTATAAAAAAAATACTTAAATTCCTTAGAAAAACAAACCTTGTGTCAACTATACTTACAAATGTATTAAATGGGTATGTTAATGTTGGGGATGTGTTTTGTATTAGATTTATATACAAAAATAGTACAATATCATATCATCGTGCAAATACAATGGCCAACCAATAACTAATATGTATTATCGTTCGAAAACTTGGACTTGCAACCCAAAACTTTGACTTGGACTTGAGACTTGAGACATGACAAAAATTTGAGAGAAAAAATTGCAAAAGAAAGGCATTATTACAAAAAACTAAAGAAACTAATGCATTTAGAGAACAAAAATCTATTATAATCACCAATTTGTCATTATTCAAATATTACATGTGTTAGATGACCCTCAAATCTTAAATGACATAGTTCCATTGAGTCTTGAAATAGGGGGATGAAAGGCTTGGATTTGGGATGAACATGGGTACAGTGTAAGTGTTAGATTGCTTTCATATCAGTCGTAATGTTTGGAAACTAGCTTGCCGGTTCGGGTTCAGGTTCAAAGAACCGGTATGGCAAAATTTTGAAAAGGGGTTTGGGTTCGTTTAGGTTCGTTAGTACAAAAACATGTAAATTTTATATATATATATATATTTTAATATTTGTGCAGCGTGTAAGCATGAATTAAGATTAGCATGTCACATAGCATCATATAATTATATAAACAACAAAACAAACATAAGCTTGTAATCATAGCATCATGATCATACCATAATAGCGTCATATACATCAAGTTTAATATCAAAATGACAAAATATTCAAGTATCATTGTTTCAACTTTCAACAATATAAAGTTTAATCATCAAATGGATTAGCTAATTCATCCTCCTCCTCCTCCTCCTCATCCTCCTCATCATTGGCATTGACATTATATGAGCCAACGCCACTTGCACTTGCACTATAAGTTTGCTCGCCCTCCAAGTCATCAAGTGTCAATGCAAGAAGCTGAGAAGCAGGAGCATCCAAATTAGTATGCTCTGGCTCTATATCCCACATCTTCGTTTCCCCTTGTGTGTAGTCACGTTGTTTGTGTGAAAGAAGACGTAGGTTGGAATGCACATATACTAAATTCTCTGCTCTTTTTGATAGCAACCTATTGCGCTTTACTGAGTGGATGAAAGAGTATGTGCTCCAATTTCTTTCTGAAGCAGATGAACTAGCAACCTATGAAGACAAAGTAAACAATTAAAGTTATACATTAATAAAATTAAAATTAAAAATTACTAGCAACCTATGAAGACAAAGTAAACTATAAATAAACTTGTGATAAATTTTAATTAATTAAACTTACTTGTGATAAAACTTTTATAGCGAGGGGTTGTAGGTGTTGGAAGCATGCACCATGGAAGTATTACCAGCTATGAGCATCCTTCTTGGATCTATGACGAAGTGCCTCAACACTTAGACCATTCCCATTTGCGAATTCTATGAACTCATTTGTAACATTATCTTGCAAATCATCATCAGGATATAGTCTAAGAAATGCTGCCTTGTACCCATCAGATACTTCTAGATCTCTCCATGGTGGAATCCTTCCTGGTTTATCAAGAAACTGATTGCTACAGTACTTTGGTGTCAAGGCATAGGCAAGAAGATGCAAAGGAGTGGTCATCTTATTCCACCTTTCTACAATAATTGCTTTCACTTCTTTGAAGAATTTCTCCTCGGGGTCATTCTCTTTTGTATTTATAGTGAACTTTATTTTTTCAAGCATTGAGTCAATGCCATCATAAATCTCACCAATGCAAGGCCTATCCATTTCGGTATAGCGAATCATACTCATAATGGGCTCAGTGATACTTAGGAGATATGTAACAAGATCCCACCATTTCTCATTCAATATTCTCTCCCTAATTTTTTCATCCCTCTCACTGCTACTCTGCTTCCATACAGTCCAATTGTTGCTGATCACCATATTGCATAGTGCCACTCTAACTTTCACAAGTCGTCTTAAGACGATTGTGTTTGATGCAAAACGGGTCTCAGCAACCTATAACACAAATTAATGACAAAATGATTAAAAAATAAAGCCAAACTTTAAAGAAGAATACACAATATAGCTTACACAATGATATTATGAACATTGAAATCTAAAAAATCAGAAAATGTAAAATTAAATTACTATTTCACTTACCTTCAATAGCTCCAAATTCGAAAAGGATCTAAAAATCCCTTGAGACATGTGGTGGTTTGTGATGAACATCTGGATGTCCTTAGCCTCTGCATACACATCTCTGATCCATTTTTTTTTAGTCCCAATCCTTTGTAGCATAAGATTGAGTGAATGGACCGCACAAGGTATCCAAAAGATGTGATCATAGCGTTCCTCAACCAACAAACCAGCAGCTCTACAATTTCTTGCATTGTCTGTTATGACTTGGACAACATTGCGGGGTCCCACTGACTCAATGGCGGAGATGAGAATTTCTGCAATAAATTGACCATCTTTTACTTGGCCCTCACAATCCACAACTTTCAAAAACATTGCCCCTTTAGGGGACACCGCTATGACATTGATAAATGGACGATTTTTAGCATCTTTCCACCCATTTGAAACAATTGTTACACCCGTCTCAGCCCATGAATCCCTTATGGGTTTCAATGTATCTTCAACCCTCTTCACCTCTTTGTCCAATAATGTTCCACATACGTTCTCATAACCTAGGCCCTTATACCCTCTTGGAGCTTCATTAACACTTTTTATCATTTGCTTCCAATATGGGGAGCGAACAACATTGAAAGCCAACCCATTTGCACAAATGCACCTTTCTATATCTTGGTCAGCAATGTCTCTACTCTCATGTTGAAATGCGGTTTCTAAAGGCCCCTTTGTTCTTTTGCGTGTCAAGGGTGGTTCATTTTCAGGTTCATTTGTGGAAAAGAAGGGGCGGTCTTGTACTACAACATCGGGATTAGATGGGGCTTGCATTCCCCTTCTTTTCTTTGGTGCGGTTTGATTCAATCTACGGGCTTCTCTCTCTTTTGCCTTCTCATGCTCCTTAAAATATTTCATCACTATCTCATCTGGTATAGGTTTACCATCTTTTCCACGGCATTTTTTGATGCCTCTTCCTTTTATTCCACACAAATGGCCTACCACCCGATAATATGAACTATTACGTTCAATACCACATCCTTGGCATCTCCAACTGAATCCCCCACCTCCTGGAAGTTGGTATAAAATGTCAACATACAAATAAGGGAGAATTCAGATCATTTCTTTTTTTGTAATTGTTTGTTCATTGCCAACGGAGGAAGAGGTAGATGCCATTCTAGTTCCTATGGCAAGAAATAACATAAACATATTCAAAAACAAAAACAAAATAATGAAAAACAATTAATGTTTTTTTTTTGACAATTTGTGAAACAAAAATAGTCTGAAAAAAATGTTGAAAAACCTACCTGTTGTAGCCAATGGGAGCTTGCAAATGTATGGAAATGATGCTGCAACACTTGTTGAAGCTTCAAAAATTAGTCTTCAACTCCTCCTATTTGATCTTGGAAGCCAAACTTTGTTCACCCTTTCTTCAACCTGCTGTCAAAAAACTTTTGTTTGCAACACAAATGAGGAGAAATGAGTCGAGATTATGTTTTAGAAGTCACTTCTAGGGTATAAAATTGACTTTATACATGGTGGATTTAAAAAAAAAAAATAAAATTTTGCACAAAAAACCCGTTTTGGGCCGCCCAGCCGTCCGGGTTCGACCTGGGTCTGCCCAGGTTCGAACCAAGTCGAACCCCCTCTGGGAAATTCTAACCCAGGTCGAACGAAGGCCGAACCGGACCCGAACCAGGGACCCGGACCGTACCGGACCCAAACTAGGGGGGTGTGGAGGCGAACCCAGTAAGCTAGTTTGGAAACATAAGGGTTTCACTATTGGTTGCTCATATACAAGTTAATTTGCTATTTGTAACTATTGTCATAACTATAACAGCATTTATTGTTCAAATCTGCTGTCATAAGTGATTATTTTTCGCATATGAGGGTCTCCACATTTATAGTGGCCTTGTATACTTGTGAATATGCTGTAATACCCATGTTATATGGATGCATGAGGGTTTGGCATATTAATTTATTATCTTTACCATTTTTTTTATAGATAAGTCCGATCAAAGGGGATAGCTCCCATTACATTCCAAGAGTAGCATATCATATTGCCATCCTAACACTAATTCCTTCATACAGATGTTCTAGACACTCCCTCAAAACTCATCATAAGTTACCGAGAGAGGAAATTATATATTACAGCTAGACTCCTCCTGATATTCACTAGCTTAGCAACACTTGTAGCAGATAGCCAGCTATCCTCCGATTCTAGTAGTTTGCAAAAAGGCCTAATATTGTTGTTGATGACCCCAATTCGATAAACTTCCCATGCATTATCTATGAAATTCATCTTCCTTTCCTTCCATGTTCGCATAGGAGAGGCCTCGGCCGAATCAGAGTCCAACTTTTCACTGTCATCAGCAGAGAGGTGATTGGCACTGTCAAAATAGGTACTCAGTGAACTTACAAACTTTTCAGCCTCCAGATCTAAAATGGCATTTGCAACTGCCTCTCCATCCACCTCCCGAATGAAATCACTGATTTTTTCATTGCAGACTTCCTTAGAGTCCATTATATCGACCAATGGGCATAGCACAACTTCATAGACAAACCCATCACACCAGTGTCGCCCATCGCCCAAGCTGCCTTCTACCACAACTCATATTGCGTCATACACCTGTTCTTCATGAGCAATGAATAGGCATTTGCATTGAGCCTGATTAGTTTCATTCTTGCATAAACACCCTAGCCCGAAATGGTGAGTCATTTTATTGCTGCCAAGTTTGCCAAAGCAGAGCACAGGCCGTGAATATATAGCCTTTTGGTTATTGCAATCGTGCCCCATGAATCATGTGATCCTTGATAAGATCCCGTGAGGCATATTGTACATACCAGTCTGACTCTTAATGATGCCCTGATTTCCGTATGGTCTTGTATTTCTATGCTACATACCAGCAGAAACTAGAATGTTTAAGTGCCACGATCTGCCACAAATCTCCTTGTGATACGCTATACGTATAGCAATCTCAAGTATTATCCTTTTCGTGATTTGCTAACTAAGAGGTTTTCATTGAAACTTCATGAACTGAGAGCAAGGTAAATCGTTTCAAGATGCTTAGGACACTTGTCTACATTTCAATTTGGTACTAGCAGCCTTTCCTATGTCATGCTAGTTCTCGAATAGGTACTACTCTGGTGACTATGGTGTATCTTCATTTTCCTTGACTTTCTCATAGTACCTTGGATTCTTTGCCTGCGTTAGGCATTGAGTTTTGGATATCCGCCAACCTAAGCAATGCTTGCTTGGCTCCAAGACACAATGCTTGGAGAGTCCTCTTTTAGAATCCCTTGTAGATCCTTCTTACCATTAATATTGACAATTAGTTCTTCTCTTGTTTTTGTGGTAACCCCCAGGTTTGCCAGATAATCTGCCGTTGTGTTTGCCTCACGGTAGACATGTGACAAACTATACTCTGGTATTTGTCTTAGGTAGTCCAATATATTTTCCAATCTTCTTTTTATCTTCCAATTCGAGTTTCCTCCATTTTTAACTGCATTAATGATTATTTGTGAATCACCTTCTATATCCACCAGGTGAATACATTGATCCACACATTGTTTTAATCCTCTTTCCAGCACAGTTACTTCTGCTTCATTGTTGGTGGCTAATCCGAGATACTCGTAAAGACTGTATGCCATATTCCCTCTATTGTCTCTCAAAATGCGCCCATATCCGGCTTCCCCGGGATTACCTTTTGCCGCCCCATCAAAATTGAGTTTCCATCTTCCATCCTTCGGAACAACCCACTTAGCTAGCTTTCTGCATTTTGTTTGGATGTGATGTTGATGTTTGGGGGTTTAAGACTTTCCCATCTTAGCTGAATCCTTTTGTCCCAATCTTTAATGACTTCAATTTTCCTGCTGTAGGCTTTAGTGTTGGCAATTTCACTTATTCTGAATTTAATTTTTTCAATTACCTTTACCACGCTGAGTTCTCTTTCCTCAAAGATCCTTCGATTCGGCTCTTTCCAGATTTGTCATAATAGTATTGACAGTGAGATAGTTGACAACGCTTCCCATAGTGAGTTTTGATTTAATTTTGGCCAACCTCTTAAAAACTTGATCAAACTTTCCTCCCTTGCCGTGACCCATTCCAATTCTTGGCATAGCCAATTCCAACAACTGTAGGCAAATGGGCATTCGTATAGAAGATGATACTGGAAATATTGTCATTGATGTCAAGGGCACTCAATTGTGATTGTAGATCTCGTCATTGATGTAAAAGTGTATTGTTGAAATGTTGGCATTAATGTGGAAGTTGTCATTAATGTCAAAGAGAGACTAATGATCATATAACGTGAGTAAAGTGAGAAAAAGAAATATGCGAAAAAAAAGGTAGAAGGATATCCATTATACATAGTAGCAATGAGGATGCAATGTTTTCAGTCAAGAAACCTATGGAACATGAAAAAGTTCTTCGAGAATTACCATCAAGTTTAGTCAAATATAATAAGCAGCTGAACATGTGAAGATAAGTGATCAAATGTATGTCTCAGGTTACATGATGCAACTGAGCATGATAAGACTACACAGCAATATTGATATTAATAAGACAGTGATGTTTGATAATAGTTGAATAAGCAGTGATTATAGTGTCACACAGAAATGACATTTCAGCAATTACTATTTAAGCAGCAGTGTTTCCATTATGAAGACAGCAATCAAGGCTATATGTATACAGTAAAGATTATGAAGACACACATTAGTTTTGGCAGACTCTCATACAGCTATGACAGTTCTTACATGACCAATATATAATCAATCGTACAAAAGGAATTCATTTTCAGAAACTATATAGTAATATAATGGTAGCAATTATGTTTTGATTTAATACTAGTAACAGCAATCAGTATTAATATTAAAGCAGAAATTTATATTACAAGAAGCAGCGATTTGTTATCCCAAAAAGGATGCACACAGAAAAGACAAAAAATGAACAAAAAAACAGAGAAAGACAAATATAAGAAAAAGGCAAAAATCGTAAGAGAGAGAATTTAATTTGTCCTATTCAAAGAGAAGACAAACCTTATTTTGTCTTATTCAATACTAAGAAAAAACAGCGATAAAAAAAAAAGAAAATATTCCATTCAAATGGTGCGATATCTTTGGGAGGACAAATTGTTTCACTAGAAGACAAAATTGTTTTGTCTTATTCAAAAAGGTAAAGTTTTTTTGTCTTATTCAAGTTCAAAAACAGCGCTTCAGATAAGAAAGGAATACTAACATATATAATATGTCATTTAAGACAAGTCAGCAAAAAGGTGCGATTGCCAAGAGATGTATTTTTTTTTTTCTATCCAAAAGATGAGATTACTTAATGAAGAGAGGTGCGATTAAGTCAGCAATTTAAATGGGTCAAGGAAGGTGCGATTTGGTTAGAGTATTAAATAAAGTTTAATTTGTTTTAATAGGGACGACTCTTTGGAAAGAGTCCACACCTCTTATGAAGGGGTTGTTGTTTGTAACTAGGTAAAAATGGGTTCGGATTGCCTTAAGGCAACATCCGAACCCATATAGGACTGGGTCCTATCCTAAAGGGGTAATGTACCCCCAAGTTGAGCCCAGCCCTATACCTCCACGCCACCCTAAATACTCCACGCCACAATAAATAAATTGGCGCCAAAAAAGGGAGGCCGACTTGGATTTAATAAAGGCTAAGGACTCATATAAATAAAGGTTAAATTGCAAATGCAAATACAATTCAGTTATCTATGAAATCAGCGAATTAGCTCTGCAAACAAGAGGTGCGAAATCACCAAAGAAGGTTGTGCGAATTTGTCCAAGGATTGGGCGAACTTATTCAAGAGGATATAGGGCATTTTGGTGCAGTCTTGAAGCATGCAAAAAGGGCAGATCTGATATATAAAGATCAGATTCAGGAAGGCAAGCTAAGTATTGTATTTGTGCAATAAGAGTGAATACATAATCTGACCCGTGGGTCTTTAATGCTTGATTTTTCCTCCTTGGAGGTTTTCCCAGGGTATTTGTGTTTGTCTCTTGGTTCCTTGTTTCATTCTTGAATTTACTTGATTATAGTTTACTAAATTACAAATCTGATTAATAAACTAGGGCATGATTAAATGTTACAAATCTGATTACTGATCTAGGGCACGAATTTAACATGGTATCAGAGCTAAGGTTATACTAACCCTCAGATTTTAGTAAGCTCTTACCTTCAGGTTGTTGTTTGTCTTTTATTAAGATAATGACAGGGGTGAAGTTAGAGGGCATCATCAGGTCCTCATCAAGGAGTCATTCTTTAATTCATTAAAGATTGTGGAGATTCGAGTGAAGAATCAAAGAAGGAAGTAACTGATATTTCTCCTTTCAGATTTTCAGATCTTTGGAATGCACAGTGTATACTGTGGAGTTATTACCCTATTCAGACCTTTAGAGTTGTTGATTTTCAGAATTGGTCTAAACCCTAGATTGGTATGTATTTCATGATTCTTAACCCTTGATGTGATCCGATCCAATTTTAGTAATGATTGAATCTTTGATGGTATGGTAGATTTATTTTGCTACTAGACATGCAACTACTATTTTGTATTGCTAACAAAATCAGTTGTATTCCCACCAATCTTCAAACCCTAGCTGATTGTGCTAAGGCACATCAAGAGGAGATTGCGAATTATGGCCTTTTGAAGATAGACTGCAAAGATAGTTTCTTCTAGGGAAGCTTTCGGTTCTAGTGTCAGTGTTATCTAAACATCAACAGGTGTATTTTTCTTAATTCTTTATTAACTTTGTGATGAGAGACTTTATGATAATTGAAGGTTAAGTATTCCTGTTGAATTACTTTGTCAATTTGTTTATATGGGGTTTCTTTGTCAAGTTGTAATAGTAAGGGTTTCATTATCAATATTTGCTTCTTATGGGTTTGTGCTTACTTAGTTTTGTAAAAACCCCTATTGGGTTGTGTGAAAGGAAAATGATATTCTCTTTGAATTATCCCGTGTTGGGCTAGTCATGTTTTGAGGTTCCCCGTGTTAGGTGTTTATCCTTGTAGGTCTACAAGCAAGTTTGTGCTTGTGTTATCCCAAGTTACCATCCTTATATTATCCCTGTTGCATTCAAGCTCATGTCATTAAATGTTGTGACAAATGCAGTTTTATTATGTGTCAGTTATCTGTTAAAATAACTGCATGACAGGTTGCTTTCAGTTAATTGGTTATGATGATGCTCTTTCCTACATAGTAGAAGTTAGAATGTATTGTTGCAAATAGCATAAGTAGGAAGAGTGAAAGATGATCAAGTCAGTGGTCTCCTTCTATGATTAGCATTGAGATCTCTTCAGGCTGAGGTAAGCATTTTAGTCATTAACTTCTTCTACTTCCACCAAAGCTGAATATGATTAGGATCTTGTTCAGCAAAGTATGAAGATTCTGTTCTACTTGATATTTATCAATCATATGTATGTAGTCATACTATATCTTGTGATTGGGTTTCTAAGAAATCTCAATTTCAGTTGTTCAGTTGGAAAGATGATTTGGCTTATGTATTTTGCTTGCTTGAATAAGTATATAAGGATCCTTTCAGGCATGGTTATTTGGATGGGAACTAGGTTGTATCTCAACCTCTCGGGGTTAAAGATGAAGGGGTTTTGAAAATTCACCTTGTAGAAGGTGAAAGTAAGATAAAAGTAAGTAGCATCTTCAGTGTTATATTATTTCTGGTTCCTTTATTGATTCTTATTTGATTAAGGATTAAGAGGGAGTCCTATCTTCAATAAAGACTTAGTATTTAAAGAATTGACAATCATTTGTTAAGTCTAGGGTTTTGTAAAGTTCTAACTTCCTTTCTTAAAGTATTTTGGTTTTTGATGTGATGATTTAACTCTATTCTCATCATTGGAATATACAAAATAATTAGCGCAAGGATCTAAATTTATTGTCTTCTAGGATTAGAAATATGTCAAGGATCTAACCAAATTATTCCAAGTCAAGTATACTTTTGATATTTAGAATAATGGATTGTAAACCTTTATGAAAACTAACATAAAGATTGAGGATGTCTGTAGCAAAGTCTGATTTTGTAGATTCATTTGAAGACAAGCAGCTGATTGGTGGATGCCTCAACTAATTCATGATCAAGGTTGAAGCATGTTGTTGCTGCCAAGCATATCTTGTTGCATTTTGAAAATCTCAAATGATTGTGAGCAGAAGACTGTAATCACCTCAGAAGGCTAACTCAGATTCTGAAGTGTCTTAGATAAGGGAAGTCACTTCAATCTCTTGTTGTAACTTGGATACCCTATGATCTCTTAGGACTACAACAAAACAGTCCTCAGTCACACTGAGTACTACTGAAGCTAAATTCATTGGAGCATGAACTGTATCAAGGAAATTGTGTGGTTTTTCAAATTCTTGTTGAATGCTTTCTTATAATTATTTATTATCAGAGTCGTATAGAGATACCTGGAAATTCAGTGTCTTATGGCAGGATAATCTTGTGTTGCAAATGTTCTTACGAAGTCTTTTGAAGCTTGAGTACTTCAAAAGATAGACTTGGATTGTGAAGAATACCGCCTTGATTGAGAAGGAGTCTCAACCTCAGTGATGCATTGTGTTTCATCAACCACCCTCTGCGGGTAATGTAAGGTGGTAGTGTAATCTTCTCAAGGAGAAGAGTAATTGTTACCATCCTCTACGGGCAATGTAAGATGGTAGAAAAGATGGATTTTCATCCTATGCTTGTGTGCTGGATGGAAAGTGTACTAGATAGAAGATTATGTTTATTCATTCTTTGCTTGTGTGCAAAATGGAGGACTATGGCTTATGTAACTTCATTCTATGCTTGCGAGCAAGATGAAAGATTATGATTTTCTCATGTTACATTCTTCTTTGGGAGATGATTGAGGTAAAGGTAATGCATTCTTCTCTGGGAGAAGATTAAGGAGAATACTCGTGTGCAAATAAAGTTGAAATGGAAGCTCTTCATCATTCTTAGCAGGCAATGAATCGTGTATATGCGTGATAGATATCATGAAAAGAGTCCATGATGTGCATATATATACTTGTGTTTGTATTCATGTCTTGCAGGTGTACATGATAAAGTTCTGGATTCATCCTATACAGGCAAGGCAAGATGAATACTATAAAAGGATCCATGATGAGTTGCCATTATGTGATTTGGTTACTTATTACTTATGGTTACTGGCTACTTGTTGTGATCCTCTCTAAGGAGTGTTGGCTGAGTTCAGATTACAGATTGCACAATGAATGTATCAGGAAAAGTACTTCGGGTATTTGCTTCAACTTGGGCTCTGCAGTGATCTCTTGGGCATGTAGAAAGCAATCTTCCATAGCATTGAACACTGCAGAAGCTGAGTACATTGCAACATCTGTTGCATCCAGAGAAGCAGTGTGGCTTCACAAACTCCTCGTTGGATTATTTAGTCAAGCTAGTGGTCCTACCACCATTCATTGTGATAATCAAAGCTGTATAAAGATGTCAGTAAATCCTATGTTCCATGACCGGTCCAAACATGTGGAAACACACTATAACTTGATTTGGAATATGGTGCAAAGAGGCGCCATTCAACTAAAGTACATTAGCACGGATGAATAGGTTGCGGACATCCTTACCAAACCCTTATCCAGAGTGAAGTTCGAATACTTCAGAGACAAACTTGCTATTGTGGAAAACGAAACTCTGATTGAGAGGAAGCTCCAATCTCAGTGACTCTATCTGCAACACTTTGATCATTCTTTGCTTGTGTGCAAGAATGAATTGTGTCCAATCTATGCTTGTGTGCTAGATGGAAAATTGTAATTATGTAAAGACCCACTTGTGTATTACACTTTCTATGCTTTTGTGCTAGAACCATCCTATGCTTGTGTGCTAGGTGGAAGATGTAATTCTATGCTTGTGTGCTAGATCCATTCTATGCTTGTGTGCTAGATGGAACTCTAAAGGTTCAGATTATGTATTCTCTTCTTCCCTAGCTAAGAGGGAGTGTTATTTGTAACTAGGTAAAAATGGGTTCGGATTGCCTTAAGGCAACATCCGAACCCATATAGGACTGGGTCCTATCCTAAAGGGGTAACGTGCCCCCAAGTTGAGCCCAACCCTATACCTCCATGCCACCCTAAATACTTGTTGTGACCATTTCACACATCGCCCCATCGCAAATGGGGACCCCCTCTTTTTGCTTGTTTTTCGCTCGTTTTCGCTTTCGTTTTTAGGGTTTTGTTAGTTAGTTGGTCGTCTGGATTTAGGGCCAAGCCTTAGGGTTTTAAATTCTGTCTTTTCAAGCCAAAATTCAGTCGTTTTTGAGAGTTTTCGAGCTTCTTTTCTAGGATGCAAATTTTGAATGCAATAAATTCGCCAAAATGGTCTAATTCTCAATTGGAATGTTAATGCAGAGCTTAAATTTGTCTAAGTGTTGACAGTCAATGTGAATTTTTGTCCAATTGAATATTTTGACCAAATTTTGACTTTTTTGATTTTTGATCCTGGGCATTGGAATTGATTTGTTTTCGCCTCGTGAAGTGTTAAAATGTGAAAAATCATGTTATTTTGGCCTATAGGAGCAAAATCGGTCCTGTCCCTCAGTGAAGGACGGGAGCTCATTTTCAAATATCTCATCATCCCTGCAGAGTCCAGACAAATTTTACGTTTGAAGTGATGGAGAACGGCGATATCTTTCCATTGAATATAAATTGAAGATTTTCATGAGCACAGAAATGCCTCCAGGAGGAAAATCGCTCCTGTCCCTCAGTGAAGGACCGGAGCTTCAATTCAAATTTCGCCTTGTCCTTGCAAAATTTTGAAAACTTAATGATTTGAGGACGTCCAAGGGAAGATGCTTTGCCAAATGAATATAATTTGATATGCAAAAACGAAGGAGAATGACCTATATTGACCAAATCGCTCCTGTCCCTCTCCAAGGGACCAGGGCGAGGTACCTTGTAACTCTCGTCCCTCTCCCAGGGACCAGAGCGATTTCCTTCATTATGCAAAATCCAGACAAAGGTCAAGGCAAGTTTACGTTCAAAAACAAGGGAAAACATGAGATAAATGCGTTGAATATAAATTGAAGATTTTTGGGACGTCCATAACAGTGTTAAATGCCTAGTTCGCTCCTGTCCCTCAGGAAGGGACCAGAGCGATTTTTGATATAATTGCTTTTCTTGCAAAGTTACGAATGATGTCAAGGCATGGACGAATAGAGTGAAGAAGGACGAGTTCGTTGAATATAAACTCGGAACCTGGCAAAATGAGATAGTGGCCACAAGGGAAGGATCGCTCCTGTCCCTCTCCAAGGGACCAGGGCGATACAATGGTGATGATACTTCCTACGCAAGTTCAAGGTCGTTCCTCCAAGGTTCAAGGTCGACACAAGCCAAGACAAGGTGGCGAGGGACATTTCAGGGCGTTTTCATCATGCGCAAACACTCAAAGGACGTTAAAATGAAGAGATTGACACCCTATAACATAGATCGCTCCTGTCCCTCAGGAAGGGACCAGGGCGATGTTAGATGCATTAGCCATTTCATGCAAAATTTACGTAGGGACAAGACGTTGCAATGTTTTAGAGGGTCCATGGTATGATAAAAGATGATATACAAGAGTTTTTGAACGTAAAATGATCGTCATTTTGAGCATGGAGACTATATCGCTCCTGTCCCTCTCCAAGGGACCAGGGCAATTTGCTTTGGATTCCTCGTTTTGCTTCAAGTTCAAGCTAAGTCAAGACGTCATAAGATGGCATATGGTCCAAGGCATCGTTTGAAGATAATTCGCAAGGGTTTTGAACGTCCAAACATTGCTAGTCATGCTAAAGGCTCCCATCGCTCTTGTCCTTTGGACAAGGACCAAGGCGATATCATCAAAAGCACGCATAGATCAAAGCTAGGCGAGGATAAGCAAGGCAAGGGACATCGTTTGGAAGACATTGCAATGAAGATCGAAGTTTAAACTTGCCAAGGTCAAGGTGAAAACGTGGATCGCTCCTGTCCCTCTCCAAGGGACAAGGGCGATGATCCCTTTAAAACGTCCAAACACATAATGAAGACAAATGGAATAAGCGCAAAAGACACGAACAAAGGATGTTATTCGCCAACAATAAAGATCGAAGTTAAAAGATGCAAGATGGACGTAGAAATTTGGAGATCGCTCCTGTCCCTCTCCAAGGGACAAGGGCGATGAACATTCAAGAGGCCTTTAAGTACGCATGCAAGGCGATCAATTTCGAAGGACCATCAAAATGATCGATTTTCAACACGAAGATGAAGGAGTTGGACGTAAGAAATGCAAAATCAAGACCAAAATCATGGATCGCTCCTGTCCCTCTCCAAGGGACCAGAGCGATGAGGTACGTCCCTTTATTTTCATATTTTTGGCGCCAAATTAAATAATTCGAATTTTCCTCAAATGCTAAATCGATTTAAAAATTGAAAATCCATTTTATTTAGCATTTAATATGGCGTTATCTTTTATTAATTATTTTTTTGCCTTTATTAAAAATCGAAATTCTCATTTAAAAAACGCAAGGCATTAATAGTTAATTATTTAATTAATATAAAAATCGATTTGAAGCGCCCTATTAAGCAAGTCGGCCTTGTTATCTTATTGCAAATCATTTAAAAAATGGTTTTATTTTATCAAGTCGGCCTAAGGGGTGAAGGATGAGCGCGCTATATATGAAGGGTGAGAGGTTTCATTTTCACATAATCATTTTTACCTTTCTTCATGCAAATTGAGAGGAGGCGAATATAGTGCGAAGTGTGTTCAAAGGGGGTGCGAATTTCATTCAACCAAGGGTGGCGCTTTATACATCAAGGGTGGTGCGAGCTTCATTCAAACCAAGGGTGGCGCTTAGTTATCAAAAGGTGGTGCGAGTTTGAAGACCACACCAAAGGTGAACTTGGAGATTCATTTAAGACCACGCCAAAGGCGAATTTGAAGATCATTTAAGACCACGTCTAAGGCGATAATTGAAGATCACGTTCTCTCCAGAGGTGGCGAAGTCGATTTTGAGGAGATCATATTGAAGATTATTCTATACCTCAATTTTTGCCTAGGCGAATTTTGTTTTTTGCATTCTAGAGTTAGCTCTCTATCGAGGTATGGCGATTTAATTATTATTGCTTTATTCATTCATCGTCATATTTCAAATTTTGAAATTTTGAATTTTGAATCTCTTGGTTCAATCGTTGTTTTTTAGGAAATGATAACTCTAGGGACTTATCATGAGGTTTCCTAAAAAACTTTTCTCTCTTATTTACGCTATTTATTGCAAAATCTATTTCTTATAATGAAATGTTGTGTAGGTATGGCGACCCCAAAGGCGGGAGCATCCACCAGCCGCTCGGCTCTCATGAAAGAGGATCAGAAGACCGAAGAAGTGGAGAGGAGACCAAGATCGTGTCAAAGTGGAGCAACATTGGAGATACAAACTTGGGGAACTTTAGCACGAAGAAGTTCCGAGAGGTCCCTTACATCGGCAAGCCATCACCTGTCGCCCGGAGAATAATAGAGAGTGGCATCATCAAGGCGGCCGGTTTTCCTCCAGCTATTCAGTGCCACGAATTCATGATCGAGTGTGCCCGTCACTACAATCCACAGTCCAGGACAATTGTGTCCAATGAGGGAAACACTTTGGCGTACCTTTCAGAGGAAGCCATAAGTCAAGCCTTCCATCTTCCAGAGCACAGGGACATGATATATAAGAGCATTGAAGGAGCCAGATCAGTGTACGATGATGATCCAGATGCTTGCCTAAGCATAATCAACAAGAACTGGCTACTCAAGAGCCGTCCCCGTCTGAGCAAAGTACCGAACACACCGCATCGGATTGATTTTCAGGAGGAGTACCAAGATTTGATTACCATGCTCAACAGAGTTACAGGAGCACCTCATGCCTTCTATTTTGAGAAATGGATGTTTTACTTCATCCAGGTGATTGTTCAAGGAAAGGGTACGATACATTGGGCTAGGATAATTAGCCATTGCTTAGACGTACAGTTGAGAAGACTCAGGGCTACTAAGTCCTTCCACATGAGTTCATACGTCATCTATGCCTTAATCAGGAGCGTTGAGTACGCAGGACTACCTCACAGAGGAGTGATTGGAAGAGGACCCGGCGAGGTCAGAGCTTGTGAATCCTATACCTACTTGCATCATCCGCCAGGGAAGAACTACAAATTAGTCAATGATACTTTCACGATGAACATCACAAGGACGTTGCAAGGAGGGATTCACAACAGATTATCTCAGGATGCCCAGGAATTCATCAAGAGGTACGGTGCTTGGTTCATTCAGTTTCCCAAGTTCACTTACATTAGAGTGCATGGATGTCCTTTACCTCCATACATGTTGCCGAGGTACCCGACAGACAGAATTGTGTTACTTGAAGTAACAAGGCAGTTGGCAGCATATGTGAAGGCATTCAGACACAGACATCAGAATGGAGTTCAGGTACCTATTATTTTGGGTAATTCAGTTGAGGTATGTCCTAGTGTCTTAGCCATGGATGATGCAGAGAAGGAGTTAGCCTTGTATCCTTTCTCATCTTTTGCTTGGAGGAATAGCTTTGATCCCCATGGACATTTAGAGGAGACGGTCGGTAGAAGATTTAGACATGAGCACCAAATTGAAGATTTTATGATGAATCTCCTAGATGATCTCGAAGTGAAACGAAGGATACATTCTAGATTGCCTTTGGATTTCATCAGGAAATGTAAGATTTATAGAGTGGCCGACCAAGCTCAGGACAACGGCAGGCACATCCAATCTTCATATGATAGAGAAAGCAAAACAATAAGTTTGAATTGGAATGAGCCCGAGGCCGTGGATTTAGATGATTTGATGGCACCAGTCTTGTCTTGTACTCGCAGATGGGTAGACGTTCAGCATCAGAAGTTGAGAGAACAGGGCATAGCTATGTCTTTTACCTTGGAAGAGAAACCAGCCGAAGGTGGAGCCAGTGTTAGTGAAGGCAATCCTAATCCTAAGAATTCAGGTGAAGGTAACCTTCGATGTGCCAGTGAGGGCAATCTCCATTCGAGAGGTTCGAAGAGAAAGGAAAGATCAGAAAAGAAAGAGCCTTCCAAGAAAAAGTTAGGTGCCAACAAAGATCAAACACCAGGTACTTCTTCCAGACCAGAAGATAGAACAGTTCGAGTGGAAGAGTCCATGGAGTCGATGGTACAGAATGACAGACAGGAGGAAGGACAGGCACAGCATGTTTCATCCGATGGATCTCTCCAAGATTATGAGTTAGAAGAGGATAACGAAGTAACATCTCCTCCCAGACAAGAAGAAATAGTACATAAAGAAATTCAAGTTCAAGAGACAAGATCGAATATCCCAGATTGGTTGAAGGAAAGATTGACTAAGGTGATCGTAATTGAGGACGAGGACAGTGCAATTGATTTAGAGAGCCTTGTGGGACGTTCACATATGACAACAGAGAAGAAGAAGGCTAAAAAGATGTCCAAGATGATTCGAGATGAGACTGGATCTAGAAAACTGCAGATAGCTACACCGGCAGCAGACAAATATGAGGGTGAGATCCTAGCAGAAGACTATCATATACAGACTATTGAGTTAGGACCATCCACAGCAGAGCAGACTTTAGATGATGCCACCGACACATTTGAGGCATTAAAGGACAAGTTTAGGGAAGAAGTGGAAAAGAATAGAAAGCTTGAAAGAGAGGTCGGTGCATGGAGGACATATTTCAGTCACATCAATGAACCTTTGGGACGTCAGGATCCAGTTAGATCACCAGTGCAGGCATTGCCCCTTCAATCGATCAATGAAGCAGAAAGATTCAAGAACCTGGTCCAGCGTACATGTAGTTGGATGGATAGATCTCATACAATGGCCATAGAGTTTGTTACAAGGATGTCGAAGATCACCCATCAGGCTATCCAAGTTCTTGAGATAATCCACAGATTGATGGCAACAGTAGCTGCATTTTCCCATACCAAGGACGTTGTCATCCCTGTCTTGAAAGTTATAAGACACACATCCAGAAGAATTTTAGCGCAGGAGAGGATCTTAGAAGGTGATTCTCACAGTTTGTTTCAGTGGTCAACCTTACTCCATATAAAGAGTGTTCTCTTCGAGGACATCAGTGTTAGATGTGGTCAAGTTGAGGAGGTGATCAATCCGATCCAGGACAGAGTATTTGAGGTACTTCGTACCATTCTTGGCAGAAGGATCGAGGTCGAGACAGATGTGGATTTACAAGAATTTGAGGATAGAATCACGATCATCTTTCGCAAGGACGCAGATGTTACAGATGAGCAGTATGATCAGATGTATGCTACCATGCTCCTGATTGATAGAACAAAGGAACTTGAACCTACTTGGGACGCAGCTCTTCTAGATGCATTTGATCAGGTTATCCACTTAGAAGAGAGTATCAAGAATCTTCCCGAGATTCCAAACACAGAAATCGAAGGAATCGTGACAAAATTCATTGCATATGCTAAGAAAGAGGATTGGAAAGGGAATAAGATTCTAGATGAAAGGTTGTTACAGATGACATGACATCTTATTTCTCATTGGTTGATACCTCCTAGATTTTTGTGCCAAATTTAATATTTGGCTATGTATTTAATGTTGTTCAGTAAAAAGGAGGTCATTTGTAACAAACCCTAATTAGGGTTTAGGTGTCATGATCTTGTCCATCGATTTATTTTCAATCTGGACCTTTCATTGTAACTGGGGATGCTATTTATACCCCCATTTTTCATTTCATTTGGTAATAGTGTAATAGACAATAGTCAATAGTTGATGTAATAGAAGAGAGATTAGAGTTAGAAGCAATTTTTATTTTGTAGCAAGATTGAGTCTTGAAGAGAGAAATTCAAGCAATTGTTGTATATGATGACTTGGAAATCAATAAAATATTGAAGTTATGGTGTTTTGTTGCAAATTTCTTAAGTTATCTTCATGGTTGTTGGATGTACTTGAATCACGCTCAATCAAAGTAGTTTGTTAATTTGAAAGACTAAGTGTGAGATTTGATATTTGGTAGGATTCGCAATCCAAACCACTAGCTTCTTGCTGATTGTAGGAACGCCCTGCGTGGTCGACTGGAGAACATTTTGAGTCCTTAACCTTCAAGCATTTTCGTATCTAGGATATGTACCTTCGTAGTAGTGTCCTTGGTCTTTGATGCATTGAACATCATTATTACCTTAGAAGATCGCACTAATTTCAATTGAGTTGTTATCTTATGGCAAAATTGAAGTTGGTTGAGTCTTGCCAAATCTCATTCATATTAAGTCGTTCATAGGGTTAGGCTAGATTAGACTTCCTTAAACCCTATCCTTTTGCTATTTTTGAAAGTTCCTTTTTAGATTAGTAAAATCTTCGAGCCTTTGGAATCCGTAAGACGCCTTGGAGGAAACAGCAAATCACATCATACCACTAAAAAGCTTGTCCACACGTGGAGACCCCACTAAAAGAACCTTGGAGTCCATCTAACTGATCCTTTTTTGCAGATCTTCAGCAGTTAGAGACTATTTTCTCAAGAGAGGATAAGATGCCTTTGGGTATTTTATTCTGTGTATGATTGTGTAAGAAATACACGTCAACAATACTCCACGCCACCCTAAATACTCCACGCCACAATAAATAAATTGGCGCCAAAAGAGGGAGGCTGACTTGGATTTAATAAAGGCTAAGGACTCATATAAATAAAGGTTAAATTGCAAATGCAAATACAATTCAGTTATCCATGAAATCAGTGAATTAGCTCTGCAAACAAGAGGTGCAAAATCACCAAAGAAGGTTGTGCGAATTTGTCCAAGGATTGGGCGAACTTATTCAAGAGGATATAGGGCATTTTGGTGCAGTCTTGAAGCATGCAAAAAGGGCATATCTGATATATAAAGATCAGATTCAGAAAAGCAAGCTAAGTATTGTATTTGTGCAATAAGAGTGAATACATAATCTGACCTGTGGGTCTTTAATGCTGGGATTTTCCTCCTTGGAGGTTTTCCCAGGGTATTTGTGTTTGTCTTTTGGTTCCTTGTTTCATTCTTGAATTTACTTGATTATAGTTTACTAAATTACAAATCTGATTAATAAACTAGGGCATAATTAAATGTTACAAATCTGATTACTGATGTAGGGCACGAATTTAACAGGGGTATGTTGAAGATATAAATAATACATGAAAATCATTTGTAGTGTGTTGGTTGGAAAGTGCAAAAGGGCATATCATGTATCAGCAGACTTTGAGTATGTGGAACAAATAAGAAAATTTTAGAGAAACTGTACGTAATGGTGTGAGCAGTAAAGAAATAAAATACTATACACCAATAGTCTGTGTATGTGAATATTCAATTAAGATTCAGAAGAGAAGAGTATATAGACTGAATGAGAAGAAATTGAAAGGAAGAGTGTAAATTTTGACTTGAAGATTATTCCAAACTTGTGGTGTGTGTGTGGAGTGTATGCTGAATAAGCGGGTTAAAAAGATGTATCATTTAGAATTCTAAAGCAGATCTTGTGAAGAAATATTTTAAGGAAAGTTGTGTGTAAATATCTCATCATCCATACACAGATTTGAGAAGCGAGCAAACTAAAGATTTACGGAGGGAATTCATTATTAAAGTATATATCAATTAAATGAAGAATGTAAAATAGAAGATATATCATAACAGTAGCAGGTATAAGAAGGATGTAATAAGTGATATATAAAGATCACTCAAGAAGAAGCAATGGAGAAAATAATAAGTGCATCCAAGACAGATTTATATGAAGATGTATATGCAGATTTATGATCATAGAGGATTTGAGAGGAAGATTATAATATATTGAAGAAGAAAGTTCGTGGAAGAAGAAGTTGTCCATCATTTGTTGTTATAGCAACATTGTCAAGGTGGAATTTCAGATTTAAGTGCAGTAGGTTGGTGCTCACGAATTCTGAAGTGGGAGTTGGTGCTTCCAGTTGGTTGGTGCTCACAAAATTCAGATTTGGGAGTTGGTGCTTCCAGTGGGTTACTGCTCACAAAATCAGATCTAGGAGTTGGTGCTCACAAATAGAGTTAGGGGTTGGTGCCTCTAGCAGGTTGCTGCCTACATACATTGTAAAAGAACAATATAAAAAGCATTTATTGCCGTGGTTTTCTCTCGTAAGGGTTTCACGTATATATCTTGTGTTCATATTAGTTAAATCACATATGAATGTTGGTATGCAATGAATATGTTAATGAGATAAGTTATTTACTTGTGATTGAAGTTGAAAAAGTTTAAATTGGTTGTTATACTGATTCACCCTCCCCCCCCTCTCGGTATAACTGTGTGCTCTTTAGATGATTGTTGGTTTCTTCATTCTGTTTGCATAGCACACATATGCTTGGCTTGCAGATCCCATAAGTTTTCAAACGCTCGCCAGTTAGTATTCTGCCATGTAGTACAGTCCAAACAAATGCTTCTACTCTAGGGGCAACCAAATTGTCCCAACGCAATTTTGTGGGCCAGTCCTCTCTTTCTTGTTGCCAAATTTGAACTTTGTATCCTATTCTAGCACTATATTCACCTGACCTTGAGGCACATTGGACAATTTCATCCTCATAGTTTTTTAGTGGAATTCTCCTGCTCGATAATATTCCCTTAAGTTTTTCCTGCTCTTCAATTGAAATGTTCTGGTTGTGTATTGGAATCCATTCAAACATGCTGCTTCCTGGTTGAGATTCTCTCATGTAGTTTGCCACAGCCACATCATATTCCAATTCAACCTTAGTTATCCAATCCTTTTGTTCTAACAGGTCACCTATGCATTCATGCCCATCCCACGAATTTCTCCAAAACTTTGCTCTCATACCATTTCCTATCTTCCAAGTTAAATGATTTGTGATCATATTTCAGCATTCCTTCATGAATCTCCACATAGCCGAGCCTCCCTGTGTGCCACTAAGTGTGAGAATTCTGGCTGGATCCTCACTATCCATGTATTTCTTTTGCATGATCCTGCACCACAACTTCCTAGGTTCTCGATACATTTTCTAGATTAGTTTTGCCCCAAGAGTAATATTCGGTTCTTCCATTTTCCTTAGGCCAGAACCACCATTCTCTTTCGATTTACAATCAGAATCCCAGCTTAGTAAAGGAATTTTCTTGACCTCCTTGGCTCCATCCCACAAAAATCGTTTGAAAAAACTTTCTAAAGCCTGAATTGCCTTGTAAGAAAGTTTAAAACACGTCATGGCATAAATGGGGATCGCAGCCAATACCAATTTGATTAGAAGGATTCTCCTAGGTAGGGAGAGCCATTTTTTTTTCCATACTTCAGTTTTCTGCCTCCATCTTGTTATTGCTTCTTCCCATAGAGCAGTTTTGGGTGCCCCAATGAACATTGGTACTCCAAGGTATTTGGACGACAACCTCCCTACCAAGCATCCCAGTACCTTTCCAATTCTATTTTGTGTTGCCTTCTTTGTATTAAAGAAAAATATCTCGGATTTTCTGTTGTTAATTTGCTGTCCCGCAGCCTTTGCATATATATCCAAGGCTCCTTTAATTACTTCCGCCTGCGTTATTATTTCTTCACTGAAAAGGATTGTGTTGTCTGCGAACTGGGAGTGAGTGACTGGGTTTAAGTCTTCATGAATCACTATGCCCTTCCAAAGCCCATTTTCTGTAAGTTTGTATATGCATCTGCTTAGAGTCTCAGCCATTATGACAAACAGGAATGGCGAGATTGGGTCGCCTTGCCTAATTCCATTCTTGTTTTTGAAGAAACCAAACATCGCTCCATTCACTGTGATGGAAAAATGTGGGGTTCCAATGCAAAGTTTGATCATTTGTTTCCTTTTTTGATCAAATCCTAGCTTTCCTAGCACTTCAAACAAGAAGCCCCAACAAACTTTGTTGTATGCCTTGCTTATATCGATTTTGATTATCATGCCTTTTTTTCTCTCTGAAGATATTGTATGCATTGTTTTTGATGTGAGTATAATACTATCTATGAGTATAATACACTCTTATTCCTAAAAAGGCCCTACTTGGTTTCACACCTGAAGTTCAAAAGGTTCTTAGTGGATTCAGAGTTTTATGCGTTAGGCAGGAGTGGGCGAAGAAGAAAACACTAGCGATATGCTTTTCCTTGAAACTGCAACTCTCTGGTGACTTTACAACTCTCTTACTTTGCTGGCATTTATCAAACCCAACATCATACAGCATGAGGCAGTGACCTGGTTATTTCTTCAATTTTCCGAAGGCTTGGCTTTCTATGATAATGCTCAAACTCCACGATCACACTACAGGCTCACTCAGGCCTAACTCTCACTGCACTTCGGGATACCTTACTCTCTCTCTCTGTCAAACCAAAGACTTATTTAGGACCTTGACGAGGCAAACCAAGGAATGAAGGGGGTCCCTATTGGAGACAGGGAGTGTGTGCAAGGCACAACAATTACTCTCTTGGGGAATTTACTTAGAACTATTAGACTATGGAGCTAAAACTCAATTAAGAGGGAAGTGAAGTAGTGCTTTGAGGCATTGGAAGTGGTGTACTTGGAATTGTCTTAGCAAAGAGGATGGAACAAGTAGCTTGGGCAACACATTGCTTGGTGACAACCACATATTCATCCATTGGTGAAACATCTTATCGTATTGATTTTCAATCTATGTTCGATAAGCATAGTGCATATGGTGTTCAATGGCATACCTCTAGGATTGGCCCCAAATAGACAGGTTCAATAATAAATAGAGAAAGGACATGTCGTAGAGGCAAAAATTGGCACAAATAAAATACTTAAGAAGGGAAGACCATAGTGAAAGTGGGTAATGACTGCAAAGAGAAGACTAGTTAGGATAAAACAACATACACAAAAATTACAAAACACAAGTGAATAGAGCTCCAGCCTGCTGAAGTCAAATTTTATCAAGGATTCAAGAGTTTTCAACAAAAGTCTAGTGAAGTGGACTCAAGAAGACAATGATGCAATATCCATGTTATTTGGATGCATTAGGGTTTACCATATTAATTTCTGATTTTTATTATTTTGTATTGCTGAATTAGCATTCTAATATTGGAGTTTGTTATCAATAGTTTACATTTCATATTTATTTTAGTTGCACAATTATAAATTAAAGAAAAAGGCATATTTTTGAAGATTTCCAGCTAGAGATATTACATATGACTCCATCTTGGAACCTAGATGACAATGACTCCTCCCCCTCGTGTTTAACATCATTTGTAAGGATGCCATCCAATCTAGTTGCTCCTTTTGCAATCGCTACATCCTCCATAACTTCTTTTTCAAAATCAACATCTATGATAAACAAGGGGGTGTCTTCATCCTACATGGTTGAGTATTTATACAAATCAATCTCATCCAAGTCAGTAGGTTTCTAAGTAGTTTTGTTCTCCTCCTTTCTTGTGTAAATTTCATGCCCCCATTTTAGATAGTGCCAAGGGGAAAACCTCTAGCCTATCCCCACTTGCCGTCGACTAAAGGGCAAAGCAAGGGAAATGATTGTCAATATTATTAAAAGTCAGGCCTGATAATTTTATTTGTAAGGGGAAATTTTTTGAGTGGGGTAAATGATTTTGACTTGGAGCTATGAACTGATGAACTGGAGTAATAAAAAGGTATTGTTGAATGATTTGGAGGGAAATTATTAATCATGGGCCCGAATTGGAAAGGTTCAAACAGAGGGCACCTAGCTTCATTGGGCTTCTAGAATTCACTTTGGCATTTCATTCACTTTTTTAATTGAGCATTGCATTCATTCTATTCATCTAAAGATGAAAACCCTTGGCTGCTTAAAATATCTTTTAGGATGAAACCTTCTTCTATTTCCATTTTGGATATGAGGATGAAAACCCACATTTTTCATCACTGGCGATTCCATAGGGAGTTGCATGGTTCGCCAATTTGGAGATTTTGTACACATTTACATGGTTTGATGAAAGGACATTTGCAAATGAATTATAGATCGTTGTTTTGGAGTTGATTTCCATTATCCAATTTGAGTGTCACACTATGGGAGGTCTTTATATTTATCTATTGGCAGGTTTCAAGGCTTGTTGCTGTTTGAAGACATTATTTGCATGATTTGAGGCTGTCATACCTTTCATAGAGAGGCAAATCAGTATTTTATTGAGGGCAACCAACATTGACAACATTATTGGCCATTTTAGGTGATTTGCATGGTTTTGAAGGGCAAATCATATTTGGAGGCTAGTGATTAGTATTTTATGTCATTTTCAGCCTCTTGTTGTGGGTGATCTATTTTCTGGGACAACTTTTTGGCAGTGGATCTGCAGTTGGGAAGCATTTGGAAGCTAGCACAACACTTCTACATCCTTTCCTAGTCAGCAACATTCATTTCTACCCTTGTCGCAGTCATCTAGTGTGCTATACTAGCATCTTGGAGGGTCACATCAGTCATTAGAGGGTTATTTCCAGTGTTCCACGGAAACGCGTTTCCCCCCTCCAGGCCAAAGTCCCCCCGTCCCGAAACCCGTCCCCAAATTTTTTTCCCTTTGTCCCCCCATCCCTAAAGCCCATCCCCGCGTCCCCCCGTCTCCCCGTCCCCAACGGCCGTGGAACACTGGTTATTTCAGACATCTGTAGTGCTGGAACTGTCTTTGGGAGTGTTGGAAAATTATTTGGAGTGCCCTACCAGCAGCCATATTGCATAAATTTCACCGTTTGATCACTTGTGAGTTGATTTGGGAAAGTTGTAATTTTGAAACCTGTTTCCAGCTTGTATAGTAGTCTAATTTAGAGTTATCTGAGGATTTTGTGAAGTAGTTGTAATTAGCATTTATCAAGCTTGAAAAACTCAGATTTTGCAATAACTCGGCAAGGCCAAAAAATTTTAAAAACTCGGGACTCGCCAAAACTCGGCAAAACTCGGCAACTTTATCGAACATTTGAAAATACATTTTTTTTTTATATATAATTCAAAAACACACATTTACACCAAATTTGTATAACATATATGATTTCCATGATATATAAATCGAATTTTTTTGGTAATACATAGCAACAAATGCAAGTATCATAGCATAAACCAAAAACCAAGTGCAACATATGAATAAGAGTTCAATACATATCAACGTATCATAGTGACAGACTCATAGAGTCATAGAGTCATAGACCACAAAACAAGAACCTCTGAAATTCTGATTACATATTGTTGACGTGTATTTTGTACACTATCAAACACAGAATAAAATACCCAAGGGTACCTTATCCTCTCTTGAGTAAAGCCTCTGATTGCTGAAGATATCACGAAAAGGATCAATTAGGATGACTCCAAGGTTCTTCGTTGTAGGATCTCTACCTGTGGATAAGCTCTCTGTGGTATGATGTGATTTGCTGGAATCACAAGGGGACTTACACTTGATGACTGAACTTCTGATTTGCTTTGAATATTTGCTGGAACATAGGATTTTACTAGCTTTGACTTGAAAAAAGGAAAAAAGACGAGGATGAGGAAAGGATTTAATCCTAACACTAAGAATGTAAGAGCAATGAATGATCTTTGATGAAATTCTAACTAAGTCTTGTTTTGACATCACAGGACCATCTCCACAAGGTTAGTGCGATCTTCAAAGGAAAGCTTTATGATGTTCAAATCCTCACTGCAGGCATAGACACCATCAGGTTGATGCATATCAATGAAGAAGCGACAATTGAAGTTAAGCTTAAGCTGAATGATTCCAGTTGACTACACAAGGCAAGTCTGCAATCAACAAACTGCTAGTAGTATGGATATACGAATTCCACCATCAATCAAGCACATTTCTTCCACTCATCTAATAACATGAAATCAAATATGAGAAGTATAGAGACCATGCAAATTGTCGAATCGACCCATAAATTTCACCATTTCTTCAATGAGGTTACAAGTCTTTTACAACATCTTGGCAACAATCTTTGCCTTCTCTCTCTACTCTACTCTAATTGCTATTCTAATCACCTTCTAACTACTCTCTATTCACTAACTCCTTTCTAACTGCTTTCTATCTAATGCTTCCAACTGCCTTTACAAATGAAGAGCTGGGGCTTATATAGTGCCCTTAATACAATTTGATGGCTAAGATCAATTTGAGATCAACGGCCAAGATTCAATAATGAAAACCCTAATTAGGGTTTGTTACAACCATTACATAACATTTAATGCTCGACCAATGAAATAATTGTATTGCTTGGACACATGTCCTCTCTAGAAAAATCGACCAATGGATAGCTGGGGTAGGTACATTGAAGTTTGTGCCACCCCCATGAGTTAGGTACATTGAATCTGGACATGCTGAGGTGGACCAATCCGACTGGAGAAGTGATGACTAGGATGCCACCTCGTCTGACACTTGTAACTTGGTAGATATTCAACTTGATGTTGTTGAGAAGCTAGCTTTAATTAATTCATCTGGAACTATCTGCTTCTTCAACGAACCCTTTGCTCCGACTTCTTTTGTCTCTGATGTGCAGGATGTTGATGTACCTCACCCTGGAATGCTGGATTGGAGAAGTCGCCCTTGATGACGCTTGACTGAAGAAGGCCGTTCTTGTCAATGCTAGACTGAAGGAGGTCGCCCTTGTCCTTGCTTGATCGTCCTTGATGAGAACCTTCCGACTTGTAGATCCTCCGGGCTTGGGAGTCGCCATCTTGATAGCTACACAACATTTCATAATTAATAATATATCTTGAAGTGTAGAAATTAAACTTAAAAGGAAGATTTAAGATTTTAATTAGGAAATTTCATTATAAATCTTGAGTTATCATTACCTAATTAACTATGCCAAACTTAGAATTTTCAAAATAAAAGTTCAAAATTCAAATCTTCAATAATGGTGTCTAGGGTGATCTCGCCATACCTCCACTTGAGAATTAATTCTAAAAAATGATGCAAAAATCAGGTGAATTTTGGCTAGGCAAAATGTAGATCAAAGTCCTCCTTTTAGCAACATGCGCCTCCTTTAGCCTTCGAAAGAGCTCCACCTTCCACTAGCTTCTTCAAAATATGGAAATTCGCCTTCAAATGCCTTCAAAAATCTGGAAATTATCCTCCAATCTAGCAAGAAATACGCCTCTCCAATAGCCTTCAAGATGAATTTCGCCCTCCTTAGTCTCCACACTTGGTAGAAATTCGCTCCACTCCAGCTAGATTTCGTACCTTCAATTAGCTCTCCAAATTCGCACTTGAAGTAATGAGTGAATGATTTGAATTGTGAAAAAAACACCTCCAATATATAGAGCGCTCACCTTCCACTTACCCATGAGGCCGACCTAGCAAATAAAAGGTGAAGTAATAAATAAAACCTCAAAAGGAGTAGGCCGACTTGTCAAATAAAGGCAAAATAATGCCTTGTGCACTCAACTTTTAATTTTTAATTTCACAAAAATTAATTTTAAATGCCTTTATAATAGAAATTCGATTTTTTTGAGGCCCAAAATTAATTTATTAAATGCCAATTTAATTAATTTTTTTTTTAAAAATATTTTGAAATTGGTGATTTTGGCATTTCATGCGATTTGGAGGATATCAACGTTGGGATATGGCAAAAATAATGAATGCCAATGACTTCGCTCTGGTCCCTTGGTGAGGGACAGGAGCACTTTTTTCAATCTAGGCCTTGCATTCCTCATTTTCACGCTCAAACTTCATCTAGGCATTTTAAAATGGCATTTTTGATTGGAGTCTTGAGTTTAATTCACTTGATCTTTAGGAGGAATGTGACTTTAGGACATTTTCGCCCTGGACCCTGGGTGAGGGACAGGAGCACTTTTTCACTTTTGTCCTCAATCCTTCATCTTTCATTTGTTGATTCTCGTTGTGGAGTAAGCAATGATCTCTTTCACTTGTTCCATGCATGCTCAACTCGTTTTTTGAAAGGCAAAATTGATTTTCCAAAGATTTTCGCCCTGGTCCCTTGGAGAGGGACAGGAGCACTTTTTCATTTTTAGGCTCGGATTCTCAATTTTTGAAGTCAAACCTCTATTCATCATGCTTTAGAAGATCCTTCCCATCTCGCACAACCTTGCCTTAGCATAATCTCGGAGGGAAAATGTTGATTTCATAAAAATCGCCCTGGTCCTTCAGTGAGGGACCGGAGCACTTTTTGAGTCCTTGTGCAAATTCTTGATCACATTAATCTTCAAATTACCCTCAAGGCGTAGAACATCATATTTCACTCCTTCTTGAGCCTTGGTAATAAAAGTATCCTTTCAAAATGCAAGGTAAATTGGCATATTTGGAGATTTCGCCTTGGTCCCTTGGAGAGGGACAGGAGCACTTTTGCAAATTGTCATCAAAATTCGCAACTCTTGCATCTCAATTCCACTTCGAAGCTTTTTAAACACCCTTTCAAACTTGTGCCTTGGCTTAGATTTGTCCAAAATTGGCGAGAAAGGCCAGATAACATGTTTCTCGCATTGGTCCCTTGGAGAGGGACAGGAGCACTTTTGCAATTTCAAGCCTATCCGTCCTTTGCTAGCCTTCCAAATTATCTTCAATGGGCTAATCATGCCTTATTCCATTCATTTCAATCACAACACTTGCCTTGTCTTTGCAAGAAATTTGCACTTTTTAGAAAATCGCTCTGGACCCTTGGAGAGGGATAGGAGCACTTTTTGGAAAATCGCTCTGGTCCCTTGGAGAGGGACAGGAGCACTTTTTGCCTTCATGGTATATTTCCTTGTCTTTTAAACCTTCAATCGCATCTAAGGCATAAAACATCATTCGTCCTTCCCATCCAAGTCAAGTTTTGCCATAAAATCTCAAACAAAGAAGAGAAACTTGAAAAAGTGCCATGGTCCTTCAGTGAGGGACAGGAGCACTTTTTGTCATTTGGGTTGATTTACTCCTTTGTGAACCGCTTAAATTATATTCAATGGACAAAACATGCTTCCCTTAACCTCTTCAAATCATAAAATCACTTTAATCTTGCAAAGGCAGTGCGAATTTGAAATTCAAGCTCCGGTCCTTCAGTGAGGGACAGGAGCACTTTTTGCCCTCTAAGCCAAATTGTCTCACTTTTCATCTCAAAACTCCTTTGCTAGGGAAGATTTCATCTTACTTCATGCTACGAATAAGAGTTAATGTCCAAAAAAGGTCTAAAATTGTGCACATAAAGAAAATCGCTCTGGTCCTTCAGTGAGGGACAGGAACACTTTTTCCCTTCTAGGCAAAAACTCCATCATTTCATTGTTTTTAATCAAGTCTGGATGTTCTATCACGTTCATTTCGTCCTCCGCCATGCCTTTGATGTCCCAATTTGACCAAACAAGGTCAGGAATGACTCAAATAGGTTTTTTCGCCCTGGACCTTGGGTGAGGGACAGGAGCGCTTTTTGACTTTTTGAACTCTCTATCAGGATAATTTTTATGGAATATAACATTAGTATAAGTGACATTTCCTTCTATCTTTCTTCTTTCTTATACTTTAAGTTATATTCCATATATACTTTCAGGATGTTTGAGAGTGGTTTCAGACCTCCAGGAGTTATATTGCAAAATCTAGTTTTTTGAGGTTTTTCAGTTTCTAAACTTAGTCAAATTTCAGGATCAGGACATTCCAGACTTAGCCAATTTTCAGGATCAGGACTTTCAGACTTAGCCAAATTTCAGGACCAGGACTTTCAAACTTAGCCAAATTTCAGGATCAGGACTTTTAGACTCAGCCAAAATTTCAGGATTAGGGCTATCCATGTGATCCCCTGGGCGACACTCAAAATGCAAAGGCTAATGGACAAAACCCTAAAAGACCCAGAAAACAAACCCTAAAAAGCAAAAAAGCAGGGGTCCCCGTTTGCAATGGGGCGATGTGTGAAAATGTCACAACACATATCAAGTTCAGAGTTTGGTATCAATGAAAATAAGAAATCATAAATTGCGTCTACGACTAAAGCTCAAAACAGATTGTGGCCGCTGGGTGGGTGGTGCTGAAGTAGTGGCAACATCCTCAACACTAACAGGTGCCTCTGCTGCATGATCAACCTCCTGCTCCTCCTCACGTGCTGCCACTTCCGCATCCCATTCCTCTCCTGCCCTCTCCAACTCACTCAGCTGCTCATTAGTAAGGAATGGATCCAAATCATTATCAACATCATCAGGAGAAGCAACCCATTCTGCTGCATATAGATCAATGTCATCCAAGTCAAGTGCTTCATATGAATCTTGCCCTAGCACCTTCTTCTCATGTAATCGAATGTTGTACCGCACATAGACAAGATCATTCAAGCATTGTTGAGTCAACCTATTGCGCTTTTTTGTGTGGATGTTCTCAAAAACACTCCAGTTGCGCTTACAACCAGAAGCACTACAAGGCTGTGATAATATGCGGATGGCAAGCTTTTGAAGATTAGGTGTTTGGGCACCATAATCTTCCCACCACAAATCTGCAAGGATACAAAATGTGATTTATAACTTGTAAAGATTTCAATAATCTTAAAGAGAGAAATAAATGGTAAAAATTAAACATATGTTTTTTTTTACCTGGTCGTAAGGTGGCTCTCCTACGTTTGCAATTAGGTGAAGAAAACAATTCCCCTAAGGCCTTCTTATAGCTCTGCAACTCATCAAGTATCAGGTCCCGAAGGATCTCATCATCAACTAATCTCCGAATGTATGTGTCAAGGCCAATTCTAACCTCTGGATCTGCTCTGAAACTCGGAGAGTAAAAAAACTTGGGATTCAAGAAGTAGGCAGCAGCATGAATATGTTGGTGGAGTTGATGGTTCCACCTCTGATCAATTATGCGCCATATGGGTTCATACTTGGTCTTGTTTGACCCATACAAGTGTTGAATCGCCTCTTTGGCCTTATCCATGGCCTCGTATAGATACCCCATGGAGTTATGATCCCCATCCACCATTCGTAGCACCCTCACCAACGGTTCCGACACCTGGATATAAAAAATCTAACAAAATCAGCAGATTGAAATATTAGAAAATTAAATAATAAATCATCAATTAAAGTTTCAAAACTTACATTGATGATCTCCTCCACTATGTTGGCAAAATTAGAATCAAAAATGGCAATCACAACCTTCTCTGCTTCAGGCTTTGTAGCATAAGGACTCCCCAACCATCTTTCACTCACGAACATCCGCTTCAGGTTGGGCAATGTAGCAAGTATGCTCTGCAAGGTGAGGAAATTGGTAGCAAAGCGTGTGACCCCCGATCGCACAAGATCCTTACCTTCAGTGTGCTCTCTCATAAGATTCAGGACCCATGTGTGATTGTAGATGTATTTGGTGATATTCCTTCCATCTTCAACCACTTTCTTTACCCAACTTAGTTTCCCTATGTCTTCAAGGAGCAAGTCAAGACAATGGGCAGCACAAGGGCTCTAAAATAATGTCGGATGTCTAGCCATTAGAAGTCTGCCGGCTGCCACATATGCAGCTGCATTATCAGTCACAACTTGCATGACATTCTGCACTCCCAAATCCATCACCACCTCATCCAACATGTTGCACGAGGTCTCCGCATTCTTCACTTCATTGGAGGCATCAATTGATTTTAAAAATACTAACTGTCCTCCTGAAGCAACTAGAAAGTTGATGAGTGTCCTATTCCTACCATCTGTCCATCCATCAGAAAGAATGGTGCGGCCATTCTTTTCCCAAATAGTCCTTTGCTCTTCCACTAATGCATGAGTGTTTTGGACCTCATCCTGCAATAACGGTCCACTTACCTCGTAAGGGCTTGGGGACTTGAACCTCTTACCTGCCACAGTCAACGCGGTGACCAATTGGTCCCAAGATGGACTAGAAATAGCATTGAACGGAACATCGTTGTAGATAAAAAATCTAGCACACGCCACCTTGGCTTGTTGGTGAGCCTCTTTATTCCATGCAGTGCCAAGCAATCTAGGTTGTGCACCAGGAGTGTTACGTGGAATAAAGAAGTTTTCCATGTTGCTGTCCAAAGTTCCCTTTGCTCGTATCCGTGGCCCAAGGGAAGAACCAGATGTCCCCACATTTGTATGTGATCCTATGGAACTCAAATCTGCCCTTGGGGCTGCCATTGCCTCTGCTGTTCTCTTTTTTGTTGCCTTCCTTTGATCATATGCTTCAAGCACTGCTATTGCATCTCTTGTAGCCTCTTCAGTACATTCCGTACAGCTTGTGGTATCTCGGCATTGAATTTTTGCAAGGTGATATTTGAACCTATTAATGCCACCTTTTACAATTTTTTTGCAATGGTTGCAAAAAACATCTCCTTGTTTTGGACCTGGTCTCCCATGTTTCCAACAAGGGTCTCTCTTTTTGCCACCAACTTTAACTATAGAAGCTGAATCCATTTTCTTTCAAAAAGATGTGGAAAAGAACCTAGCAAAAGAGAGACAACATTTAGAGATAAATAACATTGTTAACAAAAAAAATCACGAACATCCAAAAATTACAATGACTGTATAACTGTATTTTATTTACAGTCATCTATTAATAGATGACTATCTAAAATTAAAATTTTTAATTGGTTGTGTATTTTTTTAAGTTTTTAACTTCAAATTTAAATTTAAATGAAATACTTTAAATACACATTGACATTACACAGTTGACAGTCATTTCAAATTTTCAAATGACTATGAGTATGTATTACACAGTCATTTCACAATTGACTGTGTAATACACAGTCATTAATTACAATGTACATTAATGTATTACACAGTCATCAGTCATTTGAAAATGACTGTGTATTACACAGTCATTTCAAATGACCATGTATTACATAGTCATCAGTCATTTGAAAATGACTGTGTATTACACAGTCATCAGTCATTTGAAATGACTGTAATGACTGTGTATTACACAATCATTTGAAAATGACTGTGTATTACACAGTCATTTCAAAATGACTGTGTAATACACAATCATTTGAAAATGATTGTGTATTACTGTTGGCGTGTATTTTGTACACAATCAAACACAGAATAAAATACCCAAGGGTACCTTATCCTCTCTTGAATAAAGCCTCTGATTGCTGAAGATATCACGGAAAAGGATCAATCAGGATGACTTCAAGGTTCTTGTATGTAGGGTCTCTACGTGTGGATAAGCTCTCTGTGGTATGATGTGATTTGCTGGAATCACAAGGGGACTTACATTTGATGACTGAACTTCTGATCTGCTTTGAATATTGTTGGAACACAGGATCTTACTGCCTTAGATTTGAAACAAAAAAGGAAAAAAGATGAGGGCGAGGAAAAGATCTAATCCTAACACTAAGAATGTAAGAGCAATGAATGATCTTTGATGAAATTCTAACTAAGTCTTGTTTTGACATCCCAGGACCATCTCCACAAGGTTAGTGCGATCTTCGAAGGAAAGCTTTATGATGTTCAAATCATCACTGCAGGCATAGACACCATCAGGTTGATGCATATCAATGAAGAAGCGACAATTGAAGTTAAGCTTAAGCTGAATGATTCCAGTTGACTACGCAAGGCAAGTCTGCAATCAACAAACTGCTAGTAGTATGGATATACGAATTTCACCATCAATCAAGCACATTTCTTCCACTCATCTAATAACATGAAATCAAATATGAGAAGTATAAAGACCATGCAAATTGTCGAATCGACCCATAAATTTCACCATTTCTTCAATGAAGTTACAAGTCTTTTACAACAACATCTTGGCAACAATCTTTGCCTTCTCTCTCTACTCTACTCTAATTGCTATTCTATCAACTAGCTAATCACCTTCTAACTACTCTCTATCTGTCTTCTAACTGCTTCCAACTATTTTCTAACTCCTTTTACAAATGAAAAGTCGGGGCTTATATAGTGCCCACAATACAATTCGATGGCAAAGATCAATTTGAGATCAATGGCCAAGATTCACTAATGAAAACCCTAATTAGGGTTTGTTACAACCATTACATAACATTTAATGTTTGACCAATGAAATAATTGTATTGCTTGGACACATGTCCTCTCTGGAAAAATCGACCAATGGATAGCTGGGGTAGGTACATCGAAGTTTGTGCCACCTTCCATGAGTTAGGTACATTGAATCTGGACATGCTGAGGTGGGTCAATCCGACTGGAGAAGTGATGACTGGGATGCCACCTCGTCTGACACTTGCAACTTGGTAAATATTCAACTTGATGTTGTTGAGAAGCTATCTTTAATTAACTCTTCTGAAATTATCTGCTTCTTCAACGAACCCTTTGCTCTGACTTCTTTTGTCTCTGATTTGCAGGATGTTGATGTACCTCGTCTTGGAATGCTGGATTGGAAGAGGTTGCCCTTATCCTGATGATGCTGGATCGAAGAAGGTCGTCCTTGTCGATGCTGGATCGAAGAAGGTCATCCTTGTCGATGCTAGACTGGAGGAGGTCGCCCTTGTCCTTGCTTGATCTTCTTGGAGGAGACCATCCTTGATCTGGCTTGATTTTCCAACTTCGGGATCTCCATTTGATGCCTACACAAAATATTAAAGTTAGTCTTTTGAGCATCAAACCTTAAAGTATGAAATTTAAGACCTTTCAAAGGTAAAACTTAAGATATTAATTTGAAAAAAGTCATGATAAACCAAGAACTACACATTTTCAAATTAATCATGAATGGAATTTGGATCTTCAAAATTGCAATGGGATCACAATAAGTCTTGAGTAAGAACTTCAAAAATGATTCTTCATACCTCCTCTTTTGAGTTTTAAACTCTAAGAAATGATGTAAAAAATAGATTTCGCTAGGCAAAGTGTAGATCAAAGCCCTCTCTTGAACAAATTGCGCCTCCTCTAGCTTGGAAAAGAATAAACTCCACTAGCCTCTTCAAAAATCTGGAAATTCGCCTTCAAATGTCTTCAAAAAAAATCTAGAAATTACCCTCCAAACTAGCAAGAAATTCGCCTCCCCAATTTGCTCCCCCAATTCGCATTTTAAAACAATGAATGAATGATTTGAATTGTGAAAAAACACCTCCAATATATAGAGCGCTCACCTTCCACTTACCCATGAGGCCGACCTAGCAAATAAAAGGTGAAATAATAAATAAAACCTCAAAAGGAGTAGGCCGACTTGACAAAATAAATAAAAATAAGCCTTCAAGCGCTCCATTTTTTAATTTTTTATTTGACACAAATTAATTTTAAATGCCTTTATAATAGAAATTCGATTTTTTGAGGTCCAAAATTAATTTATTAAATGCCAATTTAATTAATTTTTTCAAATATTCCAAAGTTGGCAATTTTGCATCTAATGCGATTTGGAGGATATTAACGTTGGGATATGGCAAAAATAAAGAATGCTAATGACTTCGCTCTGGTCCCTTGGAGAAGGACAGGAGCACTTTTCATTTTTAGGCTAGGATTCTCAATTTTTGAAGTCAAACCTTTGTTCACCATGCTTTAGAAGATTCTTCCCATCTCATACAACGTTGCCTTAGCATAATCTCGGAGGGAATTTGTTGTTTTCAAAAAAAAGTGGGACGGTCCCTCAGTGAGGGACGGGAGCACTTTTGAGTCCATTGCATGAATTCTTGATCATATTAATCTTCAATTTACCCTCAAGGCGTAGAATATCACATTTCACACCATCTTGAGCCTTGGTAATAAAAATATTATTTCAAAATGCAAGGTAAAAGGTCATATTTGGAAAAAGTGGCACGGTCCTTCAGTGAGGGACGGGAGCACTTTTGCCAGTTGTCGTCAAAATTCGCAACTCTCGCATCTCAATTCAACTTCAAGGCATTTTAAACACTTTTTCAAACTTGCGCCTTGGTCTCAATTTGTCCAAAATTGGTGAGAAAGGCAAGATAACATGTTAAGTGCTCTGGTCCCTTGGTGAGGGACGGGATCACTTTTGAAAAAGTGGGACGGTCCTTCAGTGAGGGACGGGAGCACTTTTTCATTTTTAAGCCAATTCGTCCTTTGGTAGTCTTCCAAATTATCTTCAATGGATGAATCTTGCCCTCTTTCATTCATTTCACTCATGCAACTTGCCTTGCCTTTGCAAGAAATTTGTATTTTTAGAAAAGTGGGACGGTCCTTCAGTGAGGGACGGGAGCACTTTTGACATCTTGGCGTACCCTTTTGTTCTTTAAATCTCTCAATTGCGTCCAAGGCATAAAACATCCTTCGTCCTTTCCATCCAAGTCAAGTTTTGCCATAAAATATCAAACAAATAGGAGAAACTTGAAAAAGTGGCACGGTCCTTCAGTGAGGGACGGAAGCACTTTTTGTCATTTGGGTTGATTTACTCCTTTGTAGACTGCTTAAATTATATTCAATGGACAAAACATGCTTCCCTTAACCTCTTCAAATCATAAAATCACCTTAACCTTGCAAAGATAGTGCAAATTTGAAAAAAGTGGCAAGGTCCTTCAGTGAGGGACGGGAGCACTTTTTGCGTTCTAAGCCAAATTGTCTCACTTTTCACCTCGAAATTTCTTTGCTGGGGAAGATTTCATCTTACTTCATGCTATGAATAGAAGTTAATGTCCAATAAAGGTCTAAAATTGCACATATAAAGAAAAGTGCTCTGGTCCTTCAGTGAGGGAGGGGAGCACTTTTGACCTTCTAGGCCAAAACTTCATCATTTCTCTGTTTCCAATCAAGTCTGGATGCTTTATCATGTTCATTTCGTCCTTCACCATGCCTTTGATGTCTCAATTTAACCAAACAAGGCCAGGAATGGCTCAAATAAGTCTTTTCGCCTTGGTCCTTCAGTGAGGGACGGGAGCACTTTGCCTTGGTCCCTTGGTGAGGGACAGGAGCACTTTTTCCTTTAACCTTTAAAATTCACCATTTTTGTGCCTTCAAAAATCTTCAAAAGTATCAAGTCGTGTCCAATTATCATTCCAGAAGACCCTGCACAAAACAAAATAGAAAAGTCAGTGACAAATATGCATAAAATAACATTTGTGCTCTGGTCCCTTGGAGAGGGACGGGAGCACTTTCGTCGTTTCTGGCTAAAATATTCAAAATTTAGGTCTCCAATCATTTCACAAGGCAGAGTTAGGTCATCTTCAAGGCCAGGAATCAGTTATCTTGAAAAAGTGGCATGGTCCTTCAGTGAGGGACGGGAGCACTTTTTGTGTTTCAAGCATTATCTTGCCTCCAAAATTTGATCAAAATTTACCTAGGCAGGAATATACAATTTCATCTAACACTCAGACAAAATGCTAACACTTAAACAAAATTTGAATTTTCCCTCAAAAAACCCTGACTAGACCTAACCTGAGACATATCTGACTTCCTGATAGACTTATCTTACTTCAATAATCAACCCTCGGAAGGACGCTTAATAACTTTCAAAATTTGACTGGACTCAGCTTGAAAAATATCTAAAAGAAACCCTTAAGGTTTAGCCCTAGCCCAGACAGACAACTCACTCATTCAAAACCCTAAAAGCAGAGAGAAGAACAGGCAAAACAAAAGCGAAAAGAGGGGGTCCCCATTTTAAATGGGGCGATGTGTGAAAACGTCACAACAATTACACAGTCATTTCAAATGACTGATGACTATGTAATACACAGTCATTTGAAATGACTGTAATGACTGATGACTGTGTAATACACAGTCATTTGAAAATGACTGTGTATTACACAGTCATTTGAAATGACTGTGACTGTGTAATACATAGTCATTTTCAAATGACTGTGACTGTGTAATACACAGTCATTTGAAATGACTGTGTATTACACAGTGTGTAATGATGATTGTGTAATACACAGTCATTTTCAAATGACTGTGACTGTGTATTACACAGTCATTTCAAATGACTGATGACTGTGTAATACACAGTCATTTGAAATGACTGTGTAATGACTGTGTATTACACAGTCATTTGAAATGACTGAGACTGTGTAATACACAGTCATTTTCAAATGACTGTGACTGTGTAATGATGACTGTGTAATACACAGTCATTTGAAATGACTGCGTAATACACAGTCATTTGAAATGACTGTGACTGTGTAATACACAGTCACAGTCATTTCAAATGACTGTGTATTACGCAGTCACAGTCATTTCAAATGAAATGACTGTGTATTACACAGTCATTTGAAATGACTGCGTAATACACAGTCATTTGAAATGACTATGACTGTGTAATACACAGTCACAGTCATTTCAAATGACTGTGTATTACGCAGTCACAGTCATTTCAAATGACTGTGTATTACACAGTATTACACAGTCACAGTCATTTCAAATGACTGTGTATTACGCAGTCATTTCAAATGACTGTGTATTACACAGTCATTTTAATTGACTATGTATTCACAGTCATTTAAAATTTTAAAACATAGTCATTTGACTCATTTTAATTGACTGTGAATACATAGTCGATTAAAATTTAAAATGACTGTGAATTCAAAATAAAACAATACAAAAAGATCACGAATAAACAAGTAAAAACCTGGTCACGCGTGCAAATGCAAACCTTACTGGAAATCGCGTGGCGTTTTTTGCCTTCCGGAGTCGCGTGAAATGGAATAAAGACTTAGGTTTTTTTTTTGCCTGCGACTTAAGTTGCATTTTTCTCGCGTTTTGTGCTGCGTTTTCGGGTGGGTTTTGGCGATTAACGGCGAGTATTTGTCAATAAAATCGCGGCGACTATATGGAAAAATTGCGCCGAGTTTTTCCGCGATTAACTCACGTGCCATTAGGGCTCGCGATTACTCGCGAGTTTTCTAATGGCTCATCGAGTTTTGCAAGCCTGGCATTTATATTACATGCATGTTCAGTTGTTGTTCTAGTAGTGTTCTTTTCAGAAAAAAAATAAAATAAAAAATTCAGAAAATAGAAAAATAAATAATGGGACATTATAGTAAAGAGGAAGGTTGTATTGCATAAAAAATCTAGGTCATTAAGGTGTTTGTTGGGACTCAATCTTGCATTGCTGAAATTTTCTTAAAAACTATTATTTCATTTTCAACCATATCCACATTAGTCATTGGAAGTTGCAAAAGATCAAAAGGTTTAAGTCTAGGAGGTATTTCCATCATCCTTTATAGTTGTGGATTTCCCTTGCATTACTGAATTTTTCCTCCACGTTCAATATTCGGTTCCATTCCCACAAAGTCCTTCACACCATTGTGTTTCTTTCATTTTCCTTTATTCACTCTTGTTGTAAAATCTCTACGATAGTTTAGACTTCGATTTCCCTGTCATGTATCTAGAAATACTCCTATTCCTTGCAAACCTCCTTTCATGTAGTCCTTGCAAACTTTTGAATTGGATTTGGATATTCTGTTTCCCTTCATTTTATCCACATCCCGTGTCATTTTCAGAAAAGTTTCTTTGTGTGCTCCCTCTTTCCTATTTTGCAGACTTCTAACGTCCATCTAGATATTTGGAACCCCCTTGTCATGTCCACTTCCAATCTCCACCTCCGCATCCAAATTTTGCAAAGATCTCCTTGGCCTCTTTGCCTTCCTTTTCTTCCTTTATGCACTTCAACCTGACTTCAGGATTTTTGCCTCTGGCTTGGATGACCTATTCTAATCACCCTTCTCGCAAGTTTCTTCTGGTTCTTCTCACATACATTTCATCCATTCCTGCACACTCTCATGTTGCATTCCAATTTCTTTCAAAGTTCAACTCTCTTATCTTGTTCCAAATGAAAGCCCTTGCATCCCATCCACACATTGAGTCCTTGATTGGATTTTTGCAAAACTTCCATTTTGCTTCCTATTCGTTCCAATCATTCCCAATCCTACCCAGAATCACCATAAATGTTTGATTTGACCCCTGCATCTAACAATGGTTTTTCTCGCCTAGAAAATATTGCTCATCCCAAGGGCATGATCCATAATTTCAAAATTGATGGTGGAGGATGAAGAGCACCGCATTGCCATGAATCTGGTGGTTGGAATTTTAATTGTTGGTAATCCTTTGTCAGTTCTAGGCTGCTATTTTGGTGGATTTTGTAGTATTTTGACTTGTTGAACACATTGCATTGATTCCATCCAACTTCCAACCGGGTTTCCATAGGATTTCAATGACCATTCCTTGTGTTATAAATGCTAGTTTTTTGATCATTAAATTGTTTGTCATCCCTTGTTTTCATGTGACTACAAAGCAAAGCTTACTCTAGGGTTTCAATCCTTGCTAGTCCATTGCCATTTGAGCAACCCATCTTGTGAATTACAAAGAGGTAGTTGATTTGAAGCATATATTTATAATTGGATGTCTCCATGGTTGGTTGTAAATCTTTAGGAAGATTCCCAAGTGAAGAAGAGTGATAGTCTCTTCCTAGTTTTGGGTTTCCTCTCATAACATCTGTTGGTGTGGATGAAATAAGTATTTGATAAGTTTTCCAACGTTGTAATTCATTGCAGATATGATTAGTAATGGTAATTTGTTTATTGCATGTGGATCTCAGAAATTTGGAGAAGGATTATTAAGGAGATCTAGTTATTAAATATCATATTTCTTTTGTTATTTTTGTGGGCTGTTTCTTTTAGTTGAAGGTAACTTTGTAACCTATTATAAGGTGCTGGTCTTGGAAACTTTTGACCTTACAGGCACCAGTAAAATGAATAAAATCATTAACTGATAGTCTAGGAGTAGGAAGTTAGTTTATATGTGTTTCATGATCTAGTATCATACCTAGGGAAAACTTTTGAAGTGAGCCATAGCTGTTTTATTCTTAGAGGATCATGTCTTACATATCTGCATCAACTTATGTTATTCTTCATTTATTGCTGTTATAAGTTCACATAAGATAGGATTATTAAGCATGATATGTAGGCTGATTTTTGACATCATAAGGAAGAAGGATCTAATCTTGGTTTGCCACATTAAGGCAACTCAATTTTCAGACTTTCATATAAGTTTCAGATTTTCATGTTGTAGTTTCCAGGCCTTGTATCTCATCCTTTGATTGGTTTATTGGATAGAGATTGATCTTCACAACCTTTGGTATTAAACGTATTTGTTTCCCAACAAAAATCATGTAGGACTAGGCTCTTATCAGATGGTGGATAGAGTGTCCGACTTGCTTAATTTTTCATATTCTTGTCTCTTGTATTGCATGTACATTATTGTTTGCCTCAATTCTTGGAAACCCTTCCAGTTGTAAATGTTGAAATCAGGTGAGCAATCAATGCGTATCCTAGTTCATATCCATTTTATTGTTATGGAGTTGGCATGACCTAAATATGAATATCTTGCAGCAGTTATCTTGTCAACAAAGTTAACATCCTTGTTCCATATTTAAGACTGGCGAGCATACTAGATTCATTAAAAGGTAGGACAACTCATTGCAACATTGTGATAGTCTATTTCTTAATAGAATCAACTTTTTGTTTGTAACAAAAACTAGCATGCTTTGTCCACTTACTAATAAATTTTTACTAGTAATAGTTGAGCTTTCATGGATTCAAAAACTTACAAATGATAATTTTTGATTTGATAAAATCCCCATGTGTGGTAAAATTTGTCCTACATGCCATAATAGAGGGGAATCTCTTCTGTCATATTCACCCAAGACTTGATCCCACGTCATTCATTGTGAATGTATCCCAATGAATTTGAAGCAATATTTTAGTGAATTTCAACACTTTATCATGCCTTTAGGGATTTCAGTCTGGGGCTCCTCAACGATCGTCTTGATACATTTGCCACAGCTCATACCATTTGACCTTAACAACATATAATTGGTGATACAGAATATTCTCTTCATATAATCTTCATTCATACATTCTTTCGTGGTTTCTGTGAGCATGATGAAACAATTAATTTCATTTTGGGGAGATATATGATACATTCCCACACATAATTTCCTTGGCATCTTGGTTCCTGTTGAAAATATATTTCTTGGTTTCTCTTCATTTTCTGCTAGTATATTTGCATTCACAACGATGGATAAGTTTGTTGTGCTTCCATTTTATCCCATATGGGTAAATGTTGAACCTGGATGATGCTTTAATGTGGTTTTACATTTAATGTGACAATGATAAAAGATTAAATAGCATGCTTATCAAATTATATTATGAAATGGTTATTTTGAAGGGAGCTAAACCTAAATATTGTGCTATTTTCTAAATTTTTACGTGCAATATAAGTATTTTAATCTGGTAGCATTTGATGCCCGTATAGTTTTCTTATTATCCTCTCATAGTTTTGGAACAAGGCATCATATAGCTTTATTATATTCATGCATTATGGCATTTTCAAGGAAAAAAATTACAGCTTTTTTTGTGTTTACATTTTGGTATGAATCAAGTCCACATCTGTATATGGAAGAGGTTTTGATTGTTTGCACCTTTAGTTCCTGTTGGTCATAGCATTATAATAGAAAAAATGTAAGTTATCCTTTAAAGTTGCCAATTGCCTATTTCGTGGAGGTAGTAGGATTGAGCTTGTAAGTAGTTGTTGGTTGGGCTTGTGTTCATTGTGTTGAATGTTTGCTAGTGGTGAGATGCATCTAAGACTGATTCAGAACTATACGTTTGCAAAAACCTATTTTTCTTTGAACTGAATAGGGGAGGAATATGGTCTTTTTATCTCATCAATGTATATTTCTAGGCCACACTATTCTAACCCCAGTTTCTACATTTGTAATGTTATTATAGAACTTGAAATATAGGGAATGAATGGTGTTTTTCTTCTTTTGTCTTGGATTAGACCATGACTTTGAGCAATACATATAAAATAAAATAAAATAAAACTTTAAATTGATTTTATATTACCACTCATTAAACCTTTTAAATGTCATTCATGAATTCAAGATTGAGTCACAAATAATTTAGGGTTTCTGGTAGCCTGCTATATTTTATTGTGTACATGGGCAGAAAGTTGATTGGCTTCTTTCATACCGTTCAAAGTTGTTAAGAATTGATCTGCTTTTTGGATTTTATTTACAATATGATAGTTTTTTTTGTTGGTTTCAGAAGGGCAGAATCAGCTCCCTTGATTTCCATCGAAAGGAAGATCTCTTGGTTACAGCTAGTCACGATGACTCAATTCGCCTTTATGATACAGCTAATGCTGTGTAAGAAGTTTTTCCTTTCTTCAATGAATTATTTTTTCAGTGGAAGATGAGTTATGGATTTTCATTACATCACATATAATAAGCAATATCAGTCTCAACTCTAAATAGAGATTGCATGCATTACAATATGCAAAAGAATCAACACGGCACTTTCTTTTCATAAAAATAGGTGCAGATTTTGACAGTGGAAGATGCTTGAAGTGGTGTGCATGACACATAAAGTTTGTATAAATTGAAGTTTTTTGATTCATCGTCTACTAGCACACAAGAACTCTGTTTTGTAGGCTCAAACTGATCTTGAACACTTACGGTGTTTTTTGGTCTCTAGCTTGAGTGCTGGTTACTCTCTGTCTCTCTGTCTCTCTGTCTATATATATAAATATATATTATAATAATAATAAGAAGAAGACAATTTTAACATCCACAAGGCTAAGGATAGCCTATGGGACAGCCTGCCCAATCAAACCAACTTCTGCAAATCAATTCCTTTCCTATGCAAGTTGATGATGAGTACCCCCAACTTCTCAATATACTCCTCGGTGAATATATTATACCACGAGCTAGTGGTTAAGATATTAACAAACTTATCCCTGCTGTCCTTGAAGGCTGAATTCACACTCTAAAATAAAATGCTTTTCAGTTTCCACTTTCCCGGAGGTGCAAATAGTGCATACTCTTTCTTCCCAAGCCTCTTTTGGCCTTTTCCAATGCTCAGTATCACAGCGGAGTTGATGAGAATTAGTTCTAAGCTTAGCAATAAGAATTTTAGCTCTCGACGAGATATTGGCCCCTATCTAAACTTTTTGATGTTGATCACATGTGGGATTGAACTCATTGATATGGTATTTTTTCTTTCTTCCTAGCCTGATTCTCCAAATTCTCTTGTAGAACTTATCCGTAACGAAAGCCTTTATCTCTTTGTTATTTGTGGGACACATATTCAAATAAATGTTCCACTTATCCATTTGATGTTTTTCTGCATCCAAGTCTTCTTTCTTTTGCACAATTTTCCATTGAAGCCAGCTTTAGGCCATCTACCTTCTTCCATTTGCTCAGTTCTTTTTAGATAGCTTATGAGATACACCATATCAATTGCTTCAATAGGGGCAGCCCCCGTTCTTAACATGATATCATGGGGAATTGTACTTTTAAAAAGGTGTGGAGATTCCTCCTCATTTCTCTTAAACTATAGATTTTTATCACTAGCAGCGCACAAACACTTTCTATAACCAATAAGCAAGCTTAATGCTTAAAGAAATCATAGGTTGCTAGGAGGCCAGTATTGGTATTGGTATGGGATATTGGTACTGGTACCAATACATCTATTTTTGAAAATAGGAGACAGGGGTACTTGGAGATGCTATTTTTTTGATATAATTTAATAATTTATAGAAAATATCATGAAATTGAACTTCCAACACTGCAAATCCTTTGGTAAGGGTATGCCCAAATACTAAATAGGGAATGAAAACCATTCAAGAGAAAAAGGAAGTATCAAATAGTTGACAACAATCCAGATCTATGGGATAAAAGGAGCAAAGAGTTCATCGAGAACAAAAACATCCATTGAAAGCAAAGGAAACTTCATAGGAATCAATCGAATTCGGCAAAGTGTCTAAGAAAATTGAAGGCAAGGGCTCAAACTAACAAGTTGAATCTTTCAACACTGCAAATCTGTTTGCTATTTTGTGTGATTATATATATGAGAATATGAATATAGACATCCTCACAAGAAAGAAGAAAGAAAATGTATTATCAAAACCGAATTCCCGACTCCCAAGGATCTTGTAGAATTCACCCCCATTGTGTATATTGCAAAGTTTGCATAAAGGAATTAAAAGAACATCAACAAAAATATATTTTCATTGAACAGCAAATAGTCAAGTGGAAAATACATGTGGTCTTGTCTGCTCACATTGGCTCCTACCCTATGTCGGCTCATGTTTTCCCTTTTCGTGACAGTTTATTTTCCAAAATCCCAATGCGTTTGACTTTGTTGGTGTAAATAAATATTCATTTTGGATATTATTACATTTACTTAAGTTAACTTAGGATAATGCATCTCTTCCTAGTTTGGATTTGAGACACTTAGGGAAGTGTGCACATAGGGATAGAGCTTGTAGGAGAAATTCCACCTTTTGTGGTCTTATTTTGCTGTTACACTCCACATTCGATGGGTCATCCACCTCTTGTGGAATATTATATTATTTCTTCTACCTACCCCTAGTATTTCTTACCTACCCTTGTTTCTCATTGAGCCACATGTCATATTTGTGTGCTCATACATCCATATGGCCTTGCCTATATAAGCAGGCCTATATTCATTGTATTGGTTAATCCAGTTGATCATTTTGTATATTGATGAGAATACAGTTTGTTCTTGTCATTCTATTGTCTCTTTTATGCTTTTCATTGTGCCCTTGATCTTGGCAAAATCCTACAGACTTTTAAAGTTTAACTTTTTTTATTGGTTTTATTTGTGTGGGAGACGACGCCTTTTGTGTGGGAGACGATGCCTTTGGTATGGGAGATGGTACGTTTTGTGTGGGAGATGGTGTAAGTCTTTGAGAGACTGTGGCTGAAAGTCTCTTGTGACCAGAGACGTCTCAACAAGGTATTTGGTACCAGAGACGCATCTCCATCTCCAAGATGCATCTTGGGGGGTCAGAGATGCATCTCTTGATACCATTGAAGAAATTAGTGTAGTTTAAACTTAAAGCAAATAAGCAATAGTCGGGATATTCCCGATTATTCCCGATTAATCGGCAATTGGCATTGCTCTCGATTAATTCCCCCAAAAAAGGGAAAAATCGTTGATCGATTGTTTGCCAATTTTCAATGATGTTTTCCGGTTTTAATCGTAAAAAAAAACGCGATTAAATGTGCTGCATGAAAGCCCGCAAAAAATAAATGCCGCGAAAACCCTAAAATGTTTGCAAAATTCGATAAATAGCCGTCTTTTTTCAAGGTTACTCACTCATCTCGTGGCTAAGGGTTAAGAGACAAAGTTGAAGTCAAAGGGAAGTGAATAGAAGGTGTTGTTTTGGTCGCGCGACAGAGGGCATTACCGGCGACTTCATTTTCTAAGGTATTTACAATCGTATAGCCGTCTAATTTTTGATAAATAGCCGTCTTTCTACTAAATTATTGTATATATACTGTAAGAATTATACAGTAAAAATTGTATATACTATATAATTCTTACTTTATTTCTTATACAGTATGTAAGTAGAATTATATACTGTATGTATGTATGTATTTCTTATACTGTATGTATGGAAATGCCCTAATATATTAAAAAAAGTAGTTTTTGTTGTTTTTCTGCAATTTTTTACGTTTTTTTGTATATCTGATTTTTCCCGATTTTTTCTCAAGCACCTTCTCTTACTCAAGGAAATATGAACAATTGAGTTTCACACCTACAACATTCCTGCGAGTTCTTGAAACTTTTGTTTTACAACCTATGAAACTAGCGGTTTTGTTGCCAACACCAAATTATTTAGTTGTGAAAGCAATTTTGCCAAAGCTTTGACTTCCTTGAGATGCTCTATATCTAGACAATATAATCTTTTGTATGAAGGAATGTTTGTTGGCCTTGAAACTATTGTTCACAATGTTTTTTGAGTCTCTGAAGTCTCCTAGCATCTGATTGGCTGAAAGCAACTACTATTGAATTGATTTCAACATAACACATACATCCACCAAAGCTTCAACAAAAGTATTGAATTGATTTCAATATAACTATTCACTATCAACTATTAACCTTTACAAATGAGATGACTGGGCCTTGTATGGCTCGGAATGATTCAAGATCAATGGCTGAGATTATTTGATAAAACACTAATTAGGGCTAGCTGTAACTAACTCCTTCTGGCCAATGAGAAACCAATGAGAAATGAGGTTAGGTACATCAAACTTTGTGCCTTCCACATGGTTAGTTATCTTTTTCGTAGGAGCATTCTATTTTTAGTAAGTCACCCCAGTGCTGATATAAACAAACTGCTAATACAAAGTACTGATATAAACAAGCTGCCAATACAAAGTGCTGATATAATTATATAATTTTGGTGCTTTTGACAACTCGGGTAAATTATTGAGTTATTAATTAATTATTCGAAGTTGTCTAATGTTGAAATATTTAAAAGACAAATTAGTGTAATATTTAAAAGAAATTTCAAGAAAAGGATATTTCAATTTTCAATTTTCAATTTTCAGTTTGATTATATATTCTGAAAATACAAAAATTTATTGTGGTGCTTCCATAGTTTGTTTTTCAGATTTATGGGTTTTCTAGTATTTCAATATGAAAGTTTGGACTTGGGTCTTGGGTGTGTGCCTATGATTATTATGCCATCACATATCTCCGTTGGCACACATTTGGTTGGATTCAACCATCACTTTTCTATACCAAGTCATTAAAGTTAGCAAATATGTCAAACAACTCAGCTTGTGAAGAAAATGGTTCCACAATCAGACTAGTTGGCGATGAAAGTAAAAAAAGTTAATATTAGAGCATTAAAACTTAAACTTTTTTCTCTACATGCAAGTTAAAATTCAACATCTTTTAGAATGATTTTCTGGTCATGTTCTATCTTTGGGCTAAGAGGAGGGCCATGCTATTTTATTATTTCTTCAGGATTAGCTTTGCATTGAAGTTTACTTCTTTTTAGCTTCTTAGCAAGTTAAGATTTTCACTCTAAAGGTTATTTTTTGAGAGTAAAATAAGATTATTTCAAAGTTCCAAAGTTGGGCTTTGTAACATATAAATAAGTGTTTTGAGCACATAAAGTCTAGAGGATAGCTGCAAAAACTGTTGATGATCTGAGTAAATTTGTCATGCTTTGTATTGTGCTGATCTTTTAGGTGGTGGCAATTTAGTTTCTAGAATCATGTGTTTTTACAACTTCGAGTTAATATTTGTTACAAAATCTTGTTTGTATTGAATAGTTGATCTCTGTCTAAGACTCTAAACTAGCTAGAAAGTGTCATTTGTGTGTTTTGGTCGGCAGTTTTTGTTTCGATATCAAAAAATTTCGTTTGCAAAACATGACTGTTGTCAATCTGGTACTTGTAACTTAGGGAAACTATAAGCAAGTAGTAATTTCCTTTATTGAAAAGCCCTCCTAGTGAAACTTGTATGGTGTGCATATTTGTATATCTTGTCTATAGCTTTTAGTCTAGGGTTGGTTTAGTTTAGGTTTAGGTTGGTTTGGGTATTGGGGAGTTTATCCTTTGAATGAAGAGAGGTTTTACCTTACACTATTCCGTTTTGTGTTGTCTGGCAAAAGACAGATTAAAATGGTAATGGGAGGCTCTCAAATATGCTTAACATATTCCAATTAAAAAAAAAAAATCACCATAACATTTGATGAAGCTAGAAACGAAATGTAGAGCAACTCACGTCCATCTGTATTATGGACATTATATTTATGTATCTGTCTTACCTTTTCTTTGATATTCTTTCTACTTTTATGTAAAAATGCGCTAGCTACTGGCTTCTAATCTAATTGACATTGCTTTATTTAGCTGCAAGAATATTTGCGATTTTTCTTTATTTCCATTATCAGTTTGCATGATGATGAATGTAGGAAATGATTTTTCATGTTGCTTTGTCTTTGTAGTTATCCAGTTATTAACAATATGAGTCTTCTTATCTTTTTATTGTTGACATTATTCCTTGCCCAGACATCAGAAAACTGTATATGACAAGAAACACGGCGTTGACCTCATTTCCTTCACACACCACCCAAGTTGTGTGATATGCTCCTCAAGGAACAGTTCAGAAGGTTGGCATATTCATTGCTGAAAATTTTCTGAATAGAATACATTTTATAGTTTTGTTTGTGTTGATCGTAGTGATCTGAAATTTTTTCTACGTTTGTTTCAGAATTGTTGCATTATCTATCTTTATATGATAATCGAATCCTTCGATACTTCAAAGGGCACCATGGCAGGTAGAAAGTCAAAATGTGCATCCAGTGCTTGGAGTCCCTAGTGATTACAGGCTTGAATTTAAATATTTTTAGGGTTGCCATGTCAGCTTGGGATTCTTGATAAATCATCTCTTTTCTCTCCTGTTAGTCAAATCTCCAAGCCAGTATGTTTTGTATTTAATATATTATTTTCTGGCAGGGTTACGTCACTGTGCATGTCCCCCATAAATGATAGCTTTATGTCAGGATCAATGGACCACAGTGTGCGATTATGGGACCTCCGTGTTAATGCTTGCCAGGTTTGAGAGAACTTGATAATAGTAGATTTTTAAAATATACAATGAACCATTTAAATGAAAACATGGATTAACACACTATGGTGGCATCTATCAGTTCAGCATATAAGTTCAGCGTATAAGGGTTTTGGATAATCACTAATTTGGCTTCTTTACAGGGATTGCTGCAACTACGTGGTAGGCCAACTGTGGCATATGATCAACAAGGTCTTGTTTTTGCTGTGGCTATGGAAGGCGGAGCTATAAAATTGTTTGATTCTCGTTCATATGATAAGGTTTGGGATATACAGATAAGGAGCTCTTGTTTTTAATCTTCTCAGAATTTCTCAACAACTCATTGTTTAGGTTTCTATTATGGAATTTTCAGGGGCCTTTTGATACCTTCTTAGTTGGTGGAGATACTGCTGAAGTATCAGATATCAAATTTAGCAACGATGGAAAACATATGCTTTTGACCACAACAAATAGCCACATATATGTTCTGGATGCCTATGGAGGGGAAAAGGTTAATCTTATTCAGATTTTAGCTGTTTATCTAAGTGCTTTCGTATGGATTTGGTTCAATATTTTCTCTTGTAGAAAGTTTTATGAGAATTGATCAGTTGTAGGTTTAATTTTTAAATATAGGAAAAAGCAGGCAAGTAGTACTTTAGTAATATTATACATGTTCCTTTTATTTGATAGAATTTCCGTTCTCCAATAACTTTTACGGAAAAAAAAGTCCATCAGGTAAGATGGATTTTCATAATATTTATGTTCAAAGGTGATGCTTTTGTTGTGAGGAATTGGCACAACTTTTGAGCATCCCCTACTGGCTTAGAATGTCATCACCAAAAAAGAAAAGAAAAATGGGACTTAACATCAAGGATCTGAAAAGATCCAACCAGGATTTGATTTCGAGAGGCTTGGAGACTACATTCTAATCCTCAGTTTTCCTGGGCTCAGATTTTGGACGAAGTTAACTCTCTAACTGCTCCTAAGAACTGATAAAGACAATGGGAAATGGGTTCTGCATCACGGGCTGACTTAGAAACTAGGGAATGCCAGAACTGCCTGCTTTTGGCAAAGCAGCTGGAATGATCTACACCATTGGCCATACAGGACCTGAAAAATATCGAGTATTACAACTAAAGAGATATTTATGTTGTTGCCTACATTCAGCACTCCGATAAAGAATATCAACAATGGAATATGTATTTTGTGCAAACATGCAAGAAAGATTATTTGTCTTAGATTAAAATTCCTGTATTTATAGTTTGGAGACTGCACTATTGCTTCTGCATATGCACAAGTCAATCAGCAGAACAGTCCTTACTCTTCAAAGTAGACAACTTTATGGTTACTGATCAAGTGACATAAAATCAAGCATTTCCGATGGTTATTACTAGTGTTACAAGACTTAGATTCGGCAAGCTGTTTTTTGATCCAGACTTGGACTGGGCCAAGACGTGAGAAATTTAGAAAACCATGAAATATAGAGGTTTTTAATGATTTAAAACTTTTACCATGTACTATTAAATAAATAAACCTTAAAGACACAATAAACTAATCAAACAGAAGCTAATCTGATTGGATGCACAAGTATACTTTTATCACGTGTATAGAAGCATATTTTAACTGAAGGAGACTATAGTTTTTTTCATATATAGATATTGCCAAGCATTTTAGGTGTACAAAATTTGTAGATTATGACATCCATGGCACTGAAAACAAAAATCAGAGTCATGAATTATACACAAAGGAGCTTCTATCCTCAGTCCAACATTGCTAGTTCTATGTAGTCATGCACTTCTATCTCAAACAAATCCAACTTAAGATAGGGTTTGACATAGCAAACTAGAAGTATAAATGTAATTTCTGATGTCCCCCAAATTATATTCATTTATAGTATTCATCGCTTCAATTATACCCTTTTGATCAAAAGATTATTGTATTACTTACAATAAATTTATCCACAATTTATTAATTGATATCCTTGTTTATTAGTATTTATCATTAACACCTTTGTTATTATTAATATCATCGATTATTAATGCTTATCATTAATGTTCAGGTTTATTAATAATCATATTTATTATTAATGTGTGAATAAGTATCCTCAATTTATTAATATTTATTGATATCATTATTATTAATATTCATATTTATCGTTAATATGTGTGAATGAATATTCACACTTTATTTATTATTTATTACCCATCCCTTATCCACGGTGGTCAATGTTTATTATTATTAACTTATGAAAGGTCTCAGTCAATGCATTCAAGCACCGATCTGAATTTTGAGAGAAGAGATGTGTTCCCCTAAGGATCGTGTCCCTTTGTAGGCGATGTAGCAGTTCGATGGTTTATTACCATCGATCCCTGCCTTCCTTGTGAGGGGGATAGGTGGTACGAGAAGCAGCGCACAAACTCAGCCAAACATAGAAGAGAGAAGAAATAGGATAAGAGACATCCCACAGAGGTTAGGGAGAATACAGCAGTCAGTCCAGCAGACATTTGGCTGTTGAAATAATACGGTATGATCATAGGGGGACAGTTAATGATTAAGTAGGACTCTACACTACTCATTCAGCACAAGCATTAGTGATACAACTAACACTAGTAATTAAATCTGATCTTACTAGTATTGACAATGCTAGTATAATTAAATGTAGTCAATAAGATAAATATTGTTAATACAATTAATGTCAATACAGTTAACATTATTAACACACTCAATTCTAATGATATTTAATGATACTATTAATATAATGGAATCCATATAATAAAGTAATCTAATGTCAACATTGTTAATCCAAACTGTTATGGTATTGAAAATGGTATAATATAATTAATTATAAATTTGACACTGTTAATGTAAGACGAGTTGGTAACATTAAATTACTACCAATATGGATGACACGCATTGATTAAATGATAATACAACATAATGCTGTTAATATTATAGTGAACATAAATATTGATTACAACTATTCTTGGCATGGTGAGGAGAAGTATGAAAGTATTGTGGGAGGGGTACGGTGTATGAGCATCCTTCTAGATATGCCACCTCGAAGTTGGACAAGATGAGCCCATAGAGGCCAAAGGAGTACAAAGGTTATGGTCTTTGGGTCTAGGAAGAGATGGTTTCTAGGGCACTCTCCACAATCTTTCTCCTCTTCTCCACCATGGCTCACAAATACAAGACGTAAAATTGTTAAGGCGTTTGGATGATGACTAGATGAGGGTCAAAGGCACTTTATTGTTGAAGTGAACCAATCATAAGAGGTGAGAGGTTGATATGATGGAGGGGAACGGTGTAAAGCCCTCACTAGGTATGCCACCTCATGATGATGGTTAAAGACCATCGGTTAAGGACCACATGAGGCCACAAAGGATAAGGTCTTGCTGTTGGGCCTAGGGTAGAGGATACTTGGGGCACCTCATCATGTTTTCCAACTCAACCCTCATTATGGTTGAGTTTTCATGTAATTGTTGATAGGGGTTGTGTAGATATCCCAACCTTGGAATTGGATGTATTTCATGAATTATATCTACATTGTTGTCTAATCTCATTGCGGGTTTTGAAAAGTAGGCTTATCCCATCATATTCTGAGAAGAAGATTACATCCCTGACTATGTTTGCCCTTATTTCATTCTAGATTTGTGAATTTAGGGCAAAGTATAAGGCGACCCCAAAAAGGGGACTTTACATAATTTAATTACTAACAATTCAATTTGCAAGAAGTTTGAAAGAACAAAGAAATGTTGCTCTTCCATCTGACATGGCCCAAAATTAGTTTCTTATTTTTTTTTCTCAAAACTAGAGAATCGGCATGAAGGCAGCACATGCCATTTTTTATAATTTTATTACTTTTAACCATCCTATAAACCCTTTGAAAAATGGTTAATTTTCATGCTTTTATGTTTGGGTAATGTCCTGTGTCAGGTATGTACCCAAATTTTTTCCCACTTTTTCTCAATTCTGTTGATAGACATTAAGACTAATAGTTTTCTTGCATGCTGGATAGATATTTTAGTTTGCTGATATGATAATGTGTGTTGTTTGCTTGAAGTTTAATGCATAGAAAAGAAATGATATCCATAAAGCATTCAATGGAAAGAACATATCCATGTACAGGAATTGAAACTAAGTATTTATTAATTGCACAGTACTTATTACAAACATAAGATGAACATTTCTGACCTTATTTGCAGATCTGGACCCTCAAATCGGACCTTTACAATGTTCAAGATAGCTCATAAATAGTTTGCAGCCGCCTATGACAGTCTAAGAAGTCTGCAGTGAGTCTGAGACAGTCCTTATGCCATGCTGTAGCAATTCAATTTCCAGGTAAATAATAAAAACAGCCTGCAATGTCAACTTAAGCTCTCATATGCCAGCCCCAAGTGCTCAGATATACTCAGCACCTCCTTACATATGAAAATTGGCCCCTGAAAGTTCTGCAACATCCAACACAAAAGGAAAAATGCTCAGAAAATATTATTCGGCCATCTGTAGCTTTCAATATTATTCTTTATGCCCAGCAGCCAGATGCATCTATTTGATAAGTATCCAATCAGTGGCAGGTTTGAGCTGCCCTTTAAAGTCACCCAACAATGCTATTGTTTAGCACTCAAGGCACAGGAACTCATACGCCCAGTTAATCTGCACAAATACACCAGATTCAATCTCCTCATTGACAGGAAACCCTCATGCCAGAAGGGTATGCATTCTCATGCCCACAACCCAACTATCTTCTGCTCACAACTGGGCATCCAATCCTTCTAATAAGATCCAAAATTTGTCTTCAATGAAGACTTCACAAATTTCAAACTTCAATCTTTGAAATCAATTTCAAAATCTCAGTTACTCTGCCCATTAACGAGGTAGGGTAGATAGTTTCACTATCGAAACTGATTTTCTACAAAGAGGATTGCTTGTAGGGTTGAAGCACCCACCTCAAAACATCTCTCAACTTTGTGCTTGTCTGCATATATCTTCTACTGATTTTGGGCAATTTGAAGATTATTGTTAAGTGTCTTAAGGATGTCTTGACTTTCTCAAATCCAGTCCTGAGCCTTGGTGCCCTGTTATCACCAAGAGCTAAATCTACAAATGATGGAGCTTCATATCCATACAAGGCTCTGAAATGAGTTACCACCTATCAACACGTGATTGTTGGTGTTGTTGTAACGATGCTCTCTCAAGTGCAACCATTTAATCCAAGCCTTTTGCTGCCCCACTACATAGTTACACAGATATCCCTCCACCCATTTGTTCACAATCTCCATCTGTCAACTTGTCTGTGGGTGGTATTGGTAGTTGGGTTCGATTCAATGCTCATTAATCTGAATAGTTCTTTCCAAAAAACACTTAGAAATCTTCTGTCTTGATCATTGACAATATTCTTTGCCAATCCACAGAGTTTGAACACCTCTTTGAAGAACAAATCTACAATTTGTGGTGCCTTCTACTTCGATGAAATAGCAAAGAAATGAGAAAAATTGGTCAATTGATCAACTACCACAAAGATACAATCTCTGCCATGCACCCTTGGTAGACTAGTGATAAAGTCCATAGATATACTTTCGCACTTTTGATCTAGAATAGGCAGTGACTATAGAAAACCTGTTGGGAAAGTATATTTTGACTTGTTTTGCTGACAAGTCATGCACTTACAAACGTGCCACAAGACATCATTCTTGAGACCCTTCCAAGAGAAGATCTCTGACCTACTTTTATGTTTTGTAGTACTCAAGATGTCTTGCAAGCGCTGCATCATGAATGGCTCTCAAGATCTTTTCCTTCATCTTAGATCCAGGAACCAAGAATATTCTATCCTTGTGGTAGATGATATCATCTACCACCCTATATCTGTCATCTTGAATTTTGCCATCCATAATTTCACTTGTAAATTTGTTTTTGGAATACTCAACCAAAAGGTGAGCCTTCCAATCAATTGAATTCTTTGTCAAAGAGAAGATAGCAGGTTTCATAGATAGAGCATCTGCAACAAATATTCTTTTTTGGCTTAACATACTCTATGTCAAATTCATATGTTGGTACCTTGCTAACCTGCTTTTGTTGCCTTTAATTCAAATCGTTCTGCTTTAGGAAGTATTTGAGGCTGTTATGATTTGTTCTAACAACAAACTTTCCACCTACTAAATACTGCTTGAACTTTGCCAATGCATGGATGATGGCAAGCATCTCCTTAGTCTCTTTGTATCTCCGAGATTCTGAATCTCATAGGCAATAGGGTTCCTATTCTACATCAACATTGCTCCAATCCCCTCACCTAAAGCGTCACACTCCATAATAAAGGGCTGAGAGAAATTTGGTAAAGCTAAAATAGGACAAGTACTCATTACATCCTTGAGTATGTGAAATGCTTGTTGAGCCTCAACTTTCCATTTGAAAGCTCCTTTCTTGGTGAGATATGTAAGAGGCATGCCAAGCTTAGAAAACCCCTTAACTAACCTCTCGTAGTAACTACACAAGCTGAAGAATCCTCTCAACTCTATCAATGTTCCAAACGGTGGCAAATCCAAAATAGCCTGTATTTTCTCTTGATGAACCTGAACACCGTTTGCATTGATCATATGCCCCAAGTAGAGAACCTTACTCATCCCAAACTCACCTGTGGAAGCCTTAATATGCAAAGATTGTGCCTCCTTGATGCCCAAAATTCATCAAGATGTCTCAAATGTAACTCCCAAGTCCTACTGTATATAAGTATGTGATCAAAGAACATCAAAAGAAATTTACACAATTGTTTATTAAAAATCTGATTCATATAGGATTCAAAGGTGGTGGGAGCATTGGTCAAGCCAAATGGCATGACTAGAAACTTGTAATGTCCATAGTGACACTTGAATGATGTTTTTTGTATATCTTTCTCTCTCACTCTAATTTGGTGGTACTTTGATCAAAGATCAATCTTTGAGAAATACACTACCTCATGTAGCTCATCCAACAATTCATCGATCTAGGGTATTGGGTACCTGTTTTTGATAGTCTTTTTGTTTAATGTATGGTAGTCAATGCACATCTTGATGGTTTGATCCTTATTCTTCACGAAGGCTACTATAGAAGCGAAAGGACTAGAGCTAGGTCTGATGTGTCCCATATCTAACAACTCCTTGATTGCTTTTTTGATCTCCTCTTTGAATCTCTTAGGATGACTGTAAGGAGTTGTGATCACGGGCTTAGAGCCTTCCTCTAGCCCAATAACATGCTCGGAACTTCTAGATGGAGGCCTTCCTAGTGGAATCTCATTGAAGACCAAATTGTGCTTATAAGATGCCGTTTGAATATTCATGTGATACTAATCACTGCTATTTGTAGGAGCCTTGGGTGAAATTAAACATTGTGTTGCCCATGCCACACCACCATGTCTAAAAATACACCATTCTCTTTGCTAACACGATCTTGGGACCACCATTAGACATACCTCTCAAGACAACCTTCTTACCATCCACTCTGAACTTCAACTCCATAGTCTGAAAATTTTGAAAAGACTTCCCTAATGAGTGAAGCCACTAGATGCCAAATATATATTAGTATCCCCTATGTCAACAACATAGAAATCATTAATAGTGTAATTACCTAGGGTAATATTCAGCTATGGGACCCTTTGAGTACAAGCCATGCTAAAACTATTTTCCACTATAACATTGAAACCCTCAAAGTCTTTTGTTTGTGTACCCCTCTTAGACACCAACACTAAATCAATGAAGTTGTGGGTTGTCCCATTGTCCACTAAAACAATCACATGCTACCACTGCAAAACTCCACGAACTTTGAAGGAATTAAATCTAGGGGTACTAGAAAGAGTACAATGGTTCCCACCTTTCACCCCTGTTGTCCTCAGTTTTTGTTTTAAAAAATGATGGACCATTACATAAAATTTTTGTCAAAAAATGAAAATTTTACTCTATGGCACACTTCCCGAGGCAGAATTTTGCTTCGCCCTTGGATTGGCTTAATCCTCAATCCATCCTCGAACCACCTTTCAAATTTCATCGCATTCTGCATTCGTTTGCTATGTCTTTCTTTCAATTTCAGGTTTTTTCTCCTTGATTGTAGGTGGGAAATTTTCCTTAAATTGCAAGTTTTAATATTTTTCTTTGTTTTAGTCTTTGTAGGGAACTTTTTAGCTAATTACAAGTGCACTTTATTGAAAAAGAACTTGTAACTTACTTTTTATTTCCCCCTTGATGCTTTGTGGCTTTTTAAGTCATAATAGGGATTTTTTGGATTAGTTACAAGTTAATTTGAAATTGCAAATTTAAAAAATCACTTGTAATTCTTTTATAAAGTTCCTATTTTAGTCTTTTTACTTGTAATGGGGATTTTATTCCCCTATTACATGTATTAAGTTATTAAAACTTGTTGAGGGGATTTTATTTTCCCCTTTACAAGTTTTTATAACTTGTATTTCTCTCTCAAAAACCGGATTTTGCGTAGAATGAAAATAAAGTGCCACTTTAAACTTGCAATTGAGTTTTAGAAACCCGATTTGCTCCTAGAATGAAAATAAAGGCATTTTGAACTTGCTAAAGGGTTTTTAAAACCCGATTTTACCTTGTGGAAACAAGAGACATTTTTAAACTTGTAAAATGAAAAGAGAAACCTGATTTTCATTTTTACATACAAAAATAAAACTTGTTGCATTCTTCCAAGAACCCGACCAGCTTCTTAGGCGAATTTGTTGAAAGTTTCCATGAATTTTTATGGAGATTTTCTAGGAGGAAGAAGGCATTTTTAATGCATTGCTACTTTCATGCATTTTTAGACTCTCTTCACGCCATTTGGAGATCATGAATGTTGGTTTCATGGTATTTGACAACAAACATGTGTTTTATAAACTCCACGATTTTCTTTCACAAAATGCCACGAATCCTTTCTCTTCAAAGTCATTCATGCTTCCTTCACTTAGGCGTTGAGGTTAAAGGAAGATTTGACCGGTTCTTGTGCCATTATACTTGCATTTTGTGCCACGTTTTTGCTGTTTAGTCTCCAAATCCGAGTTTGGAAAACGTGGCTAGGGTTTTGGGAGTTCGATTTATTGCTTATTTAAGGGATTGTCTTCTTCATTCAAATATTGTTTCATCTTTTGAAGAGGCATTTCGGATTGAAGCAAGGTATGTTTTCTTTTCTTCTTGTTTCATTTTCTTGTTTTCTTGTTTTTCCATTCTAGTTGTAAATTTGTATATATGTTGGTTTTGCCCCAAAATCGGTTTTGTGAGAGAGATTTTCCCCTTTGCAAAGCAATTTGTGAATTGCATTGTTCTTCTCCATTTTCCCTCTTTACTTGTATTCGGGATTTTAAATCCCGATTACAAATTGGATGAAAATAATTGATCTTCCCTTATGGTTATAAGACTTTAACCATCTTTTGGTAAAATTCCAATTTGTAAAGATGAAAAACACCCATTCTTCTAAAATTGGGTTTGTAGAACCGGATTGCATGTTGAAAGTTCTTCCCATTCTCCTGAAAATGATATTCCCAAGGATTTTAAATCCCGATTACAAATTGGATGAAAATAATTGATCTTCCCTTATGGTTATAAGACTTTAACCATCTTTTGGTAAAATTCCAATTTGCAAAGAGAAAAACACCCATTCTTCTAAAATCGGGTTTTTAGAACCGGATTGCATGTTGAAAGTTCTTCCCATTCTCCTGAAAATGATATTCCCAAAATCTTCCCATTTTTATCCATCTATATTGCCTATATCCGTACTTTCTGTTCACGTCATTTCCCACAAGTCTAAATCTCATTTTTCATTCATTTCTCCATTTTCCGTTTTACAAGTATACTTGCATTCGGGTTTTAAAAATCCGATTTACTTCCAGCATTCCCATTTACTTCCCATCTTTCTCTCACAAAGTCGTGAAGTGCAAGGGTTGGAGTTCTTCCCATTTGAAGAAGGAAAAATGTTAGTTGCAGCTGATTATGATGTTGCCTTAACACTTTTAAGTCTTCATTGCAGTATACGAGGTTGTCCTTCAATGTCAGATAATAGATTTACCATCCTCTCCCATTCTGAAGAAGATGAAGTATAAATATGACAAGTATCAGAATGAAGTTTCACCTTCGCAAGTTTCCTCTCCTTTGGATCACATCAAGGATACGGAGATAGGGCATGTGGACATGTCATAATTCATTAAGAGGGTGGAGGATCCGCAAGATAGTAATATGCAGCGGTTGTTGGATAGCCACATTCATCATGCATCTTCTTTTCCAGTGGCTACCCTAGAACCTGAATTTGTTTTCGCTTGCGCCCATCATTTTGACAAGGAGACGAGAACCATTAGAAATAATGATGGTGAGGCAATAATCCGCCTTGATGTAGATACTATCGAGAAAGTCTTCAGAATACCACCAGCACCTGTTTATATGGAAATTTCAAAGGATAGTGCAACTGAGTACTATGTCAAGAGGGAAAAGGACTGCAAACACCATATTAACAGGTGGATTCATGAGCCATGAGCCGCCTTCACGAGGTGGGCTTAGTTGTACCGTTTGACTTTAAGTGGGAAATTGGAAACATCCTTACTCTCCTCAACAGGATGATGGGTCTTGAACACTCTAATGTTTTTGAACCCTAGATGTATCGGTTTACCATGTTCATAAGGCAATCCCATCATATATCATGGGGAGAAATTATCAATGATGCTTTGTGCGAACAACTTGCAACAGTCCCTACTACCATGACTTTCTACATGAATTCATACTTAGTGTATTTGGCAGCATCACTCAGACATTTCCCTGGTCTTTCTATCAAGGATGATCGCTTGCTTATGCCTGTGTGGGAATATTATGATCAGCTGCCTTTGAGACCCAACAAAGTACATTTTAGAAGGGTTCAAGATGCATTCTTTGGTTACTTCATGTGCCAGTTTGACAAGACTCTAAATAACAGAAGGGTGCCAGATGAAGCATGTGAAAGAGTGAATGAGTATGGGTGCTTGTTTCTTCAATTCCCGACTTTCACTTATATAAGAGTCGGATGCTACAATGGGCAGCCATACATGCTTCCTAGATACCCGACTGATAAGATCATTCTTATGGAGTTGGGAAGACAGATCATGGCTGTGCAGGCTCATCAATCTATCAAACATAAGGTTGGAATAGGGATTTTTACAACAAAACCATTGAAGATTGGTCGGTATTCTCTTGTGACATCTGTTAAAGCCAAAGCTATGGAAATTGAGATGCAGCTGATTAAACTCAAAAGGTTTAAATCAAGGGCAGATTTTGACTACTGGGGTTGTTGTCCTCATTTTTGTTTTAAAAAATGAAGGACCATTACATAAAATTTTTGTGAAAAAATGAAAATTTTACTCTATGGCATGCTTCCCGAGGCAGAATTTTGACTAATCTTTGGACTGGCTTAATCCTCAATCCATCCTCGAACTACGTTTCGAATTTCGTCGCATTCTGGATTCGTTTGCTATGTCTTTCCTTCAATTTCGGGTTTTTTCTCCCTGACTGCAGGTGGAGAATTTTCCTTGAACTGCAAGTTTTAATGATTTCCATTGTTTTGGTCTTTGTAGGGAAATTTTTGGCTAATTACAAGTGCACTTTATTGAAAAATAAAAATTTGTAATTTGCTTTTTATTTCCCCCTTGATGCTTTTTGGCTTTTTCAGTTAAAATAGGGATTTTTTGGTTAAGTTACAAGTAAACTTGTAATTCTTTTATAAAACCCCTACTTTAATGGTTTTTGCTTGTAATAGAGATTTTAAAACCCTATTACATGTGTGCAAGTGAATTATAACTTGTTGTACGGATTTTATTTTCCCTTTACATGTAATTTTTAAACTTGCACATCTCTCTCCAAAACCCGATTTGCCTAGGAATGAGAAAAGTGACATTTAAAACTTGCTATTTTGCCCAAAAAACCCGATTTTCTCTATAAAGTGCATTTTTGAGGATTTTAAACATCTAATTGCATTTTAATAACCCAATTTTTGCCTTATTGATGAAAAAGTGCAATTTTAAACTTGTTATTGCATCCCAAAAACCCGATTTTCTCCAATTCATGCTATTTTGAACTTATCATTCTCTCCAAAAAACCCGATCAGCAAGGACAAACGTTTTTTGAGGATTTTGAGCAAGTTTTTGTGGAGAAATTATTGGAGGTAGAAGGTGTTTAGGATTCCTTCCTATTCTCATGCATTTGTAGACATCTTTCACGCCATTTGGAGGTTAAGATTGCTGGTTTCTTGGTTTATAACAACAAACATGTTTGTGGTAAAAACCACGTTTTTCTCTTTCAAAGATGCCACGAATCAGCAATCTCCTAAATCGTTTTGGCTTAGTATGCTAAGGCGTTGAGGTTAGAAAGAGTTTTGGCCACTTTTCATGCCGTTTCCCTTGCATTTGACACCACATTTTTATGCAAGTAGCATTTTTATAAAATGTGGCTAGGGTTTGGCATTGTGGATTTTCTCTATTTAATCCACGTTACCCCAAGTTTCCGGGACGGCAAATTTTTTTGCCAAATTTGGGGACGGGGGGGGACGGCTATATAAAATATAGGGAAAATTCAAAATATATAGGAAAATTCTAAATGTTCATATGAAAACATGGATAAAGCATGCATCTATACATTATATTCATATGAAAACATGGATATAGCATGTGTATGATACTATTAAAACATTTTAAAATGCAAACATCGAACATACAACATTATCAATAGACTCAATACTCAATATGCACTCATAATTCAGAATTTCAATTCATTCACATTGTCAATATGCATATCATAATAGATATTAAAGAAATAAAATACATAATGGAGCCTAATCAGACTCAGAGGTTAAATTTTCACTACTTCCATCAGTGCAGTTTCCCTCTATTTTTCGATGGGGGTTTGGGGGCAGCGCCCCCAACTTGGGGTCAAGGGGCAGCGCCCCTTGCGCGCTCCCTGTTGCGATACAAGGCGGGGTTGAGGGGCAGCGCCCCGCGAGGCCAAAAATACTTTTATTATTTTATATAGGCGTTGGGTGTTATTTTTCTATTGGCAAAAAACCATTCATGAGATATTTCACTCCCTCAATTACGCAAAAAACATCATTAAAATAAAATTGAAAATACGACTTTTTTTATTTTAATATTTTTCCCTAGCCCTAGATGTGGGGGACGTCTGGCCATCCCCAGGACGGCTGGGACGTCCCCAATCCATCCCCAGCCGTCCCCCACAGCTAGGGAAGCCGTCCCCCTGTTTCGAGGATGTCCCCTCAAAATTTTGACAATCTGAGGGGGGGGGGGACGTCCCCTGGCCGTCCCCAAGTCCCCGAAACGTCCCCGGGACTGGGACGGGGGTTTTCAGGTAAGGGACGCATCCCCGGGTTTCGTAGTATTTAATGGATTGTCTTCTTCATTCCAAGATTGTTGCATCTTTTGGAGAGGCATTTTTAGTTTGAAACAATGTATGATTTCTTTTCTTTTCTTGTTTCATTTTTTTGTTTTCTTGTTTTCTTATTTTCCTTTCTAGTTGTAAATTTGTAAATGTGTTGTTCTTGCCCCGAAAATCGGTTTTGTGAGAGAGATTTTCCTCCTTGATATGCAATTTTTGAATTGCATTGATCTTCCCCATTTTCCCTCTTTACTTGTATTCGGGATTTTAAATCCCGATTACAAGTTGGCTGGAAATCTTTGTTCTTCCCTTATGGTTAAAGAATTTAACCATTTTTGGTTAAAATTCCAAGTTGAAAAGATGTGAAATACCCTTCCTTTCAAAATCGGGTTTTAAGAACCGGATTACATGTTGAAAAGTTCTTCCCATTTTCATGAAAATGACATTCCCGGATTTTCCCATTTTTATCCATTTATGTCACCCATATCCGTACTTTCCATTTTTGTCATTTTCTGCAAGTCTATTTCTCATTTTCCATCCATTTCTCCATTTGCAAATTTACAAGTGTAATTGCATTCGGGTTTTAAAAATCCGATTGCATGTATGCCCTTTCCAACTTGTATACTTCCAAAAATTTCCCCAAGATCTGAAATTGGTCAAAGTCAAGATTCCCCCATTTCCATTTATTTCCCCTCTTTCTCTCACAAAATATCATGAAGTGCAAGAGTCAAAGTTTTTCCCATTTGAAGAAGGAAAAATGTTAGTTGCAGCTGAATATGATGTTGCCTTCACACTTTTAAGTCTTCATCACAGTATTCCAGGTTGTCCATCAATGTTAGATTTGCCGTCATCACCAATTCCAAAAAAGATGAAGTACAAATATGACAAGTACCAAAACGAAGTTGTGCCTTCCCAAGTTTCATCTCCTTTGGATCGCATAAGAGATACAAAAATTGGGCAAGTGGATATGTCAGAGTTTGTCAAGAGGGTTGAGGATCCACAGGATAGCAATATGCAACGGCTGTTGGACAGCCATATCCATCATGCATCTTCTTTCCCAGTGGCTGCCCTAGAACCTGAATTTGTTCTCGCTTGCGCTCATCACTTTGACAAGGAGACAAGAATCATTAAAAATGATGATGGCGAAGCAATAATCCGCCTTGATGCAGACGCAATTGAGAAAGCCTTCAGAATACCTCCCGCACCTGTTTACATGGAAATCTCCAAAGAGAGTGCAACTGAGTATTATGTGAAAAGGGAAAAAGACTGTAAACGACATATCAACAGGTGGATCCATGAGCCACGAGCCGCCTTCTCAAGGTGGGCTAAGTTGTACCGCTGTGACTTCAAATGGGAAATAGGAGACATCGTAACCCTTCTCAGCAGGATAATGGGCCTTGAACATACTAATGTTTTTGAGCCCTGGATGTACCAGTTCATCATGTTCATAAGGCAGTCCCATCATATATCATGGGGAGAAGTCATCAGCGATGGCTTGTGTGAACAACTTTCAGCAGTCTCTTCCACCATGATTTTCTACATGAACTCATATTTGGTGTACTTGGCAGCATCGCTTAGACATTTCCTAGGTCTTTCTACCAAGAGTGACCGCTCGCTTATATCAGTATGGGAATATTATGATCATTTGCCTTTGAGACCCAACAAATTGCATTTCAGAAGAGTCCAAGATGCATTCTTCGGTTACTTCATGTGTCAGTTTGACAGAACTCTGAAGAACAAAAGGGTATCAGATGAGGCATGGGAAAGGGTGAGTGAGTATGGATGCTTGTTTCTACAGTTCCCGACTTTCACCTATATGAGAATTGGATGCTATAGTGGGCAGCCATACATGCTTCCTAGATACCTAACTGATAAGATCATTCTTATGGAGTTCGGAAGACAAATCATGGCTGTCCACACTCATCAGTCTGCCAGACATAAGGTTGGAATGGGGATCTCTACAACAAACCCATTAAAAATTGGCCGGTATTCTCTTGTCACATCCGTTAAAGCCAAGGCCATGAAGACTTAAATGCAGGAAATTAAGCTCAAAAGCTTTAAGTCCAGAGCTGATTTTGATTATCGGGGTATGAAGGAGAAGATCAAGAAATCCTTCGTGCACGTGCATCACATTAAGGATATCTGGATAGATCTCCGTACAGAGGTCGAGGTTCTGAAGATGGATTACTGCAGGCTCACTGTTGAGAAAGTTGTTGATTTGAACTTGGTGGATATTCCACAAGGGATGATTGATGATGGGCACGTACTTGATCTTGAATATATTTTATGAAGGGTTGAGGAAGCTCCACTTCCTTTAATCCAATGGTCACACAAGGAGTGCATATCCATTCTTGAGAGATTTCAGCCTATCTTGGCTAACACCAACACTTGGTTGAAAAGTAATGCTGTTAGACTCATAAAAATCAAGATTGGAAAAGAAAATGATTCTACGGGGCCTCTTGGACGTAAGTTTGAGATTTAGGTTGACAACAAGGAAGGCGCATCATCTTCAGGCACAAGGATCAAATTGTGAGTTAGTCGGACAATAGTGCTTCCTCTTGAGGAGGCGACAGTTTGTGGGAAGGAAAAGTCACGGTTTCGTATTCAGGTGATCGATCTGGACAATCCAGAAGAAGGGCAGCAATCTGATGATGCGCCCAAGTCTCCAGCATTGGACTCGCCTCATGAGATTATTTCCCCAGTTTCCACTGAGATGCCCCTTTCTCCTCTTGACTTGCTTGTGGATGAATCTCCTCAGAATGCCATTCCTATTTCGGCATACGAGCCACCTCCTGATCATCAACAAGAGAATGTGCAGGAAGTTCCGGAAGATACTCTTGCTTGTATCCAACTGTCAGAAATTGATACCTCCACTTCCGGTTTTGAAGAATTCATGAGGCAATCTTCATGCCCATTGGTTACTAAGCAAACCGTGGTCGCCATCCAAACAAATATTCCTCCCAGGATGACCACGGTTATTCAAACAGAAACTGCTTCTCCTTTGCCGACGATTGCTACTGAAGGAGAGGTTATGGCTTTACCTCCATGGCTTAGTTCTTTTACTCCAAAGAGGAAGAAGCAAGAAATCTCACCTGATGCCTTTGATTATCAGCAACTAAAACAGTCTAGATCCAAGGTTGCTAAAAAGGCCAAGAGTATCTCCAGTGTAACTGTTGACAACAACAAGATGAAGGTAGCTGAAATTGTTGAACCCATTGCAGATAAGCCATTTGAAGAAATGTCAGCTGCTGATTACAAAGTTACAAGGATAGAATTGGGTAAGCAAACATATGAGGTGATTAAACATGATGCTCAATTTTCTGTAGCTTCATTGGTACATTGGTGTGATGAACTTCTAGCAAAGAAAGACAAGCTAGAAGAGGAAAACTGACAACTTATGGCAGCTGTTCATAAAATTACAAAACCTGCTGCTGAAGGGAATAACCCCACAAGTTCTTTCGGTTCCCAAGAATCAATTCCTGGAGTTGAAAGGGCTGCTCATAAGGTACAAGCATTGGATTCCTGGGTTGATCAACTTCATGATCTATGTGCACAAGTGATGAAAGACATTTTTCAGATGATGTCTAAGTTGGAAACCGTTGAAGAGAAATTGGATCAGACTTTCGATACTTTTAGAAAGAATTTGGAAAGTGTTGAAGATAGTTTGACAATCTGGCGTACCATGCCTCAACAACAGTTGAGTGTTCTACAAGAACATGCCATCATCTCTTCCAGGGTCATGTACTTGGAATTTGAAGAGCTTCTGGAAAATAAGGCCCTTGTTCTTAAATCCCTCATTGAGGATATTGGTGATACAATGAGATTACGGGGTGAAGTTTTTTGAGATATTGTCTCTCATTGTGAAAAGGCCTCTTGCAACATATTAAGTCAGGATGGAGAGTTGATTCCAGAAGATGAAGTTGTTGCTGATTTACAGATGAGGATTCATAATGAATGGAGGAGCGAACAATTCTCGACCGCTTCAATTCAAATGTTGATGAAACACCAAATCTTTTTGCATGAAATCCAGTCCATCCTGGAGAAAAACAGCTCTGCACTCCTCCGATGCCATGATACCATTGTGAAAACCATGGTTGTTGCCAAGAACACCCATGAACTGGATCCCAATGAACTACAAATGATCATCCAGAAGTTTGAAAGATTCATCTCTTCACGTGCTACAACTTAAGTGTTTTTCAACACTTAGTTGTATTTTTCCAGATTTGTAATCTTTTAGTTGTAGTTTTTCTTTTGACAAGTTACATGTAAAAGCCTTTTTGTAAAATGCAAGTTAACTCATTTCTTGCACTTTTGTAATTACGTGTAAAGCAACAAGAAGTTGTGTTCAATTAGGACTGTAGTTGGAATAAGTCTTAGTTAGTTATTGAATAAGTCTTGGTGGTTGAGAGAATTGCTCAAGTTAGTTAGGATCCTCCCACCTTTTTCTCAAGGCTCATCTTATATAAATACTTGAGGGGTCTATTGTAATCTTTATCTTTTGGAAAGCAAGCAAAAACTTTGCCAAATTTACAGCAAAGAAGTAGTTGAGCTTTCATGTGTGAATTCAAGAATTGAAAGGAATAGAAGGAAATTGCTCAAGCTTTGAGTCTTTGTGCTACATATTTGATTTTGTGTTCTATATTATCTTTCTTGCAAGTGTTTCTTAAAGAGCTTAATCACATCTGATTTGTAGTCTTTGTGCTGCAAGTAGTTGAGGAATTTTGTTGAGAGAAGCTGTAAGTCTTTGTGCTTTCACGTGTTCTTAGGAGAATTTAGGAGTAGATTTTGTGAGAAATAGCCATGAGTGTTTGAGCTTATACTACTTCCCATTGTTTTAAGTAGAAAAGAATAAGATATTCCAGTCTTTGAGCTGTTATAATTTGTTCTTTATAACATTAGTATAGAAAATGGTAGATAAGACTTCACATAATCAAGTCTTTGAGCTTGCTATTGCTGTCCCGTCCCGAAGGAAGTGACGGAAGTCTTTTCGCTTTAAGGAAACTTCATTTCCTTTCTCTCATTTCATTTTGAAAGTGGTTACTGTTGTTTATATCAAATCGCTATCCTTTTCTGTGAAGAGAAAAGGATATTGTCTTTCTTGAAAGAAGAAGAAAGATTGCTGTCCCATCCTATTTTATTTTCAAAGTTGTAGTTAGATAGGGGGAGCCTTCCCTTATTTAGGAGAGTTTTACTCACACGCTGTGGTTGAAACCACAATTTTGTATATTTCTCCTAGTGTACAAAATTTTCAACCAATAGGGGTATGAAGGAAAAGATCAAAAAGTCCTTCGTACACGTGCATCGTATTGAGGATATCTGGGTAGATCTCCGTACAAAAATGGAGGTTCTCAAGGTGGACTACTGCAGGCTTACTGTTGAGCAGGTTATTGATCTGAACCTAGTGGACATTCCACAAGGAATGATTGATGATGGTAATGTGCTCGATCCACAGTTTGTGTCACGACGGGTTGAAGAAGCCCCACTTCCTTTAATCCAATGGTCACATAAAGAATGCACTTCCATTCTTGAAATATTTCAGCCTATCTTAGCTAACACCAACACTTGGCTCAAAGGTAATGGTGTTAGACTCATCAAGATCAAGGTTGGAAAAGAAGATGACTCTACAGGGCCTCTTGGACGTAAGTCTGAGATTCAGGTTGACAACAAGGAAGGTGCATTATCTTCAGGGACTAGGATCAAATTGTGGGTTAGTCAGGCAATAGTGCTTCCTCCTGAGGAGGCAACAGTTTGTCGGAAAGAAAATTCCCGGCTTCACGTTCATGTGATCGATCTTGATAATCCAGAAGAAGGACAACAATCAGATGATGTTCATAAGTCACTAGCTTCGGACTCACCTCATGAGATTCCCTCAGTTTCCATGGAGTTGCCTCTATCTCCTCCTGACATAATAGTGGAGGAGTCTCCTCAGAATGTCGTTCCTCTTTCAGCAGTTGAGCCACCTCTTGATCATCAACAAGAGAGTTTGCTGGAAATTCCCGAGGATACTCCTGCATGTATCCATTTGTCAGAGATTGATACCTCTACTTCTGGCTTTGAAGAATTTATGAGGCAATCTTCATGCCCTTTGGTTACCAAGCAAACCATGGTCGCCACAGATACTCTTCCCAGGGTGACCATGGCTGTTCAAACAGAAACTGCTTCTCCTTCGCCTTCAACAGCTACTAGAGGAGAACTAGTCGTTTTATCTCCATGGCTTATTTTTTTACCCCAAAGAGGAAGAAGTAGGAAATCTCTCCTGATATCTTTGATTATCAACAACTCAAGCAGTCTAGGCCCAAGGTTGTTAAAAAAGCTAAGACAATCTCAAGAGTAACTGTTGACAGCAACAAGATGAAAGTGGCAGAAATTGTTGAACCCGTTGCGCATAAGCCACGTGAGGAAATGCAAGTTGCTAATTATAGGGTTACAAGGATAGAATTGGGTAAACAAATGCATGAAGTGGTCAAGCATGATGCCCAACAATCCGTAGCTTCACTAGTACAACGGTATGATGAACTTCTAGCAAAGAAAGACAAGCTAGAAGAGGAGAATAGGCAACTTGTTGCAGCTGTTCATAAAATTACAAAACTTGTTGGTGAAGGGAGTAATCCTACAAGTTCTTCCGGTTCGCAAGAATCAATTCGGGGAGTTGAAAGAGCTCCTCAGAAAGTACAAGCGTTGGATTCTTGGGTGGATCAACTTCATGATTTGTGTGCACGCGTGTTGAAAGACATTTTCCAAATGATGTCTAAGTTGGAGACCATTGAAGAAAAATTGAATCATACCTCCGAGACTTTCAAACAGAATTTGGAAAGGGTTGAAGGTAGCTTGACAATTTGGCACACAATGCCTCAACAACAGTTGAGTGTTCTTCAGGAGCATGCCATTATTCCTTTCAGGGTCATGTACTTGGAATTTGAAGATCTTTTAGAGAATAAAGCCCTTGTTCTCAAATCCCTCATTGAGAAGATTGATAATGCAATGAGATTGCGAGTTGAAGTATTCAAAGGTGTTGTTTCTCATTGTGAGAAGGCCTCTTGCAATATAATGAGTCAGAATGGAGAGTTGATACCAGAAAAGAAGTGCTCGCAAACCTACAGATGAGGATTCATAATGAGTGGAGGAGCGAACAATTTTCAGCTGCCTCAATTCAGGTTTTGATAAAACTTTAAATCTTTTTGCACGAAATCTAGTCCACTTTGGAGAAGAACGACTCTATACTTCTTCGATGCCATGACACCATTGTGAAGACCATGGTTGTTGCCAAGAACACTAAAGAACAGAATCCTGCTGAGCTACGAATGATCATCCAGAAGTTCTAAGGATTCATGTCTTCACATGCTGCAACTTAAGTGTTTTTCAACACTTAGTTGCGTATTTTTCCAGAATTGTAATCTCTTAATAGTAGTTTTTCTTTTGACAAGTTAAATGTAAAAACTTTTTGTAAATTGCAAGTCAAGTCTTTACTTGCACTTTTGTAATTACATGTAAAGCAACTACAAGTTGTGTTCAGTTAGGACTGTAGTTGGAATAAGTCATAGTTAGTTATTGAATAAGTCTTGGTGGTTGAGAGAATCTTTCAAGTTAGTTAGGATCCTCCCACCTTTTTCTCAAGACTCCTCTTCTATAAATACTTGAGGGGTCTATTGTAATCTTTATCTTTTAGAAAGCAAGCAAAAACTCTGCCAAATTGATGTAGAGGCCTCTTTACACCTAAGGACAAGTCCAAAAGGTTAGGGTCTGACCCTTCAAATGACAAAAATGACCCTACAAGGAAGGACTCCACATCTTAGGGTTTTGAACTACTCTCCACTACTCAAGCCTAACACCTACTCAAGATGAGTAAATTGCTTCAACTTCCTAACATGCCTCACCGGTGACTCCTGCTCTTAGGGGCTTTGGAATTGGTCCATTCATGACTACTAAGGACTGTTCCAAGCATTGGTTTAGGGTTTTGTCTTCAAATCCTTATACTTCCTTTGGAAATCTACCCCCTAGGCTAGTAGCCCTATTTAGTGAGAGAATTGACCTTAACTCCAAAATCTTCCATACACCCTGACAAACTACTAACCATTCCAGATACCCTTTTGGGAGTTACACTCATCCCCAAAATGGATTGGCAAAATCAGCAACCTAAGGGTCTGAACCCCTTAGAAGCCTAGAGACCTAATTAGGGCGATTAGGCCTAATTTACAAAGCAACCCCCATTACCGGTACCCCAACTGCAAAACCAACTTTATGAGCATGTGGGGAATGGTGAATAACCTCTAATTCTAGGGTTGCATGCCTGGAATCTACCACTATCAAATTTTATGATGACTGTCCTAAATTTGTTTAAGGTAGTCACATAGAGATGCCTACCTAGTTTTGCTTCTTTCCCCTCACAACCAAGTCTCCCCAGCAAAAACCCATGAAAATCCTAAAATACATAGACCAATCCTGCACTCCACCAAAGGAATTAACTTCTAGAGGAAGGAGATGCAACATATGGCCATTTTTAAGTAAAACCCTAGCCAAACCCTTATTTTCCAGGTTACAGTCAGAAAAATGGAGGATTCTCACTACACAGACACAATCAAAGCCTCAAACTACTACCAAATCAAAGCTAGTTCATTCCTCCATCTACTCCATGAATGGTGTGACTCAATTCACTCCGTACAAGATCGTACAACTTCTGCAAACTCAGAATTTTTGGGAAAACTCAATCTTGTTTGTATCTTATTGCTTCCAACTTCAGATCATAACATCACCCCTCTTGGGAATCGTGTCCCCAAGGCTTATAGACCTCTCCAATGGTTGCCAACCAGATTTGGAAGAGGTTGGAGCCGTTGAAAGGCTTACAACAACCGCATTTTGAAAAGTTGCACTTTTGCACTCAAAAGTTGTCAAACTCTCTAAGGTCGGGATCCACACACTTGGATCAACCAGACACCCCTAAAACATCCTAAAAACCTATCAAACATAAAACCAAACATTCTACTACCCCTATTGACCGCATTGGCCCAATTGGCTTATCAAATTGCCTAATTAGTGACATGGTTTTACATGGTGGGGTCTTTATTGAATACATGAAACTTGCATAAACACAAGACACTAAGACAACCACTATGACCCTAGTCTTCATCCTCAGAGCCATGATTTGCTTGTTGAAGAGGTGCTCCTGCACCACAAATTTACAGCAAGGAAGTCTTTGAACTTTCATGTGTGAATTCAAGAATTGAAAGAAATAGAAGAAAATTGCTCAAACTTTGAGTCTTTGTGCTACATTCTTGAGTTTGTGTTCTATATTATCTTTCTTGCAAGTGTTTCTTTAAGAGCTTAATCGGATTTGATTTGTAGTCTTTGTGCTGCAAGTATTGGAGGTTAATATAAATTAGAGTAAATATTCTTTTGAGAGGAGCTGTAAGACTTTGTGCTTGCACTTGTTCTTAAGAGAGTTTAGAAACATATTTTGTAAGAAATAGCTGTGAGTCTTTGAGCTCATACTAGTTCCTATTGTTTTATGTAGAAAAGAATAAGATATTTCAGTCTTTGTGTTGTTATAATTTGTTCTTGATAGCATTAGTATAGAAAAGGGTAGATAGGACTTCACATAATCAAGACTTTGAGCTTGATATTGCTGTCCTGTACCGAAGGAAGTGACAAAAGTCTTTGAGCTTTCAGGAAACTTCATTTTCTTTCTCTCATTTCATTGCACAAGTTGTTGTTGCTGTTTTATGTTAAAATTGCTATCACTTTTTTGTGAAGAGAAAAGGATATTGCCTTTCTTGAAAAAAAAAGAAAGACTGTTGTCCCATCCTATTTTAATTTTAAGTTGTAGATAGATAGGGGGAGCCTTCCCTTAATTAGACGAGTTTTACTCACACACTGTGGTTGAAACCACAATTTTGTATATTTCCCCAAGTGTACAAAATTTTCAACCAACAACCCCCTTACGTTGTAATGTCCCCTTTTCTAGGTGACATGAGATGAGCAGGGGTTGACCTACCATTCGAGTTCCCATAGGTCAACGACATGCTTAGGGGACTCATTCTGAGGGTCATGGAGCTTTGCAGGGGCTCTGTGAGCCGTTTCGGACCTTCGGACGAGGTCTCCTATTTTTTAGGGAGAACTGGCAGTTGACTGAATGATCACCTTGGGGACCAAGGAGCAGAGTAGGATCCTTTTGAGCAGTTATAGTTGTTTGAAGAGACGTTCCTACTTTTTAGGGGGATTCCCTACCTTTTAGGAGGTTGTGGCAGTTTCCATATTTGAGGTTCCACGGGACCATACTATGGTTTCAGTTTCAGGAAGATTGGGTGTGTTTCCTAGTTTCTAGGAGCATCCCTAGATTTTAGGGATGGGACTGCCAGTTAGCTCAGCTTTTCTGGTAGCGGTCACAGATAGGTGACAAAGTTATATTCATGATTGTTTGGTTATTTTGGGCTGTTATTGGATATTTGGAGATATTTTAATATATTTAAATATTTCCTAAGTTAGCGATTAAATAAATTAAAATAAAGCTATGTATTTAGTCATTTCGGAGTAATAAGGGGTTTTTTTGGCTTCATTTGGGTTGATATGCCTATGTGTTATAGCTCGTTGGAAAGGTCTTGAACTTTGCTACATGATTCTCACCTTTTGGAGTCTTTTTGGATGCCTGACGCTATTTATTTGCAATTTAGTGTTATATTCCTATAGTTGACGCCATAATTAGAAAATAACACTCTTTTCATAATGCGCCAACTTTACTCCCTTTTAGGGTTTGGCTTGGAAAGGAAAGGAGATATAAGGAGATGAAGATCTAATTGTTCATTATCTTTTTACACAATCAAACTTATTTTGTGAATTTGCTTTGAGTGAGTGATTCTTCGTTTGGGACGCAAACCCCAAGATCTAGACTGGTTGGGATGTAGCCCTTAGCAGTTATTGGCATTGGATTCTTCAGGCAAAGTGCATAGTTGACAGAGATTGAGTACGCCATTCTTCATTGTGGATTCAGGCTGCAGAGTAAGGGTTTCAGCATGGTAGATTGATTCTTTAGCTTGGGCGTGATCCTTGCAGCCTTAGGGCCGCCATTTGCAGGAGGTACATCCCACGTGGACTGTAAGGAATGCATGTATTTAACTTTAGAGGTATTCTTGATTCATGATATATTATTTTGTGAAGAACTTGGAAGTTGCAGGTCTGCAATTTACAACAGCAAGCAGGTTTGAGACGGAAACCTCAGATTTGGTCTTCAGGAGGACGGAATCCCTTCTACAGCAGGCACGTGGAACACATCAGAAGCTTGTTTCAGGCATATTGAGGGTCATTTCAACAAACAAACTCAGTAATCATTAGCAGCAAGGTCATTACATCAGATTTGAGCAAGAATACATTCAATTTCAGTGCATTACTTATTTCTTTTGGCAGCTGTACCATTTCCCAAGGGGCCCGTACCATTACAGATGGCTGTGGAGTGATTATAAATAAAATCAGAAGTTGGTATCTTATTTTGAGTTGAATTCTATGTTATTATTGGTTAATGGTTGCAATCCCTATCACCAAAAAATAAACAACACTTTTTGTGTCTTCTGTCTAGTCTCTAAGAACACCAAAAGGCTCTGAAAGATAGTTTATTAATTAAAACTTATCCAGGGCAGCAAAGAACCCATTTAGGGATCTTTCATAGGTGACTACCCATCATTTCCCATATGTATCACTTTGTTTGCTGCTCTAAACTTTTTCTACCATCTCTTCCTCCTCACCATTAGAGACTACCTCAATGTAATGCACCTTACCCTTTCCCAAACACCTATGGCCTGGTTCCCAAGGTTCTTTGCAGCTGAAGAATAACTTTTTTCTGTGCAATTAATTTCAAACCTTGTCATCCAAGTTGTTCTTGTAAGGCCACTCCTGAAAAGTTTTCTTAGCTTTCTTATGCTGGAACAATTTAGGTTGAAATTTGTTTTTAGGGGTTGAACTTTCGATGTTCCTAGCCTTTTTGTGGATTTTGTAAAAAACTAGGGTCAAATGTTTTGATCTAACCTTGAAGTTGTTCTGACAAACCCTCCATAAACAGGAATATCAATCTGTGCTTTGACACATCTGTGACCGTAAGTGTCAGCTTCTGAAATTTTGAAATATATGAATAAACTGAACCAACCTGTTTCAGTTGTGCCAACTCGCTGAAATGCAGTTTCAGATCATTCCTATCAAATCTGTTAATCAATCTTTTTGTGAAATCTGCATGGGAAGTTATGCTGTCACGTCCCGAGGTCACTAGCGTATTTGATTGTTTTCATTTTAGTCAAGGGGTTAATTTGGAACCAAGTGTCCAATTTTTGAACGCAAGCATGTGTTATACAATTACTTGAACCCATCATTATTGGGGACAGTCAACTTGCCCACTTTGTGCTGAAAATCTTTGTTGCTTCTTTGTCGTCCTCTTTCCCCTCTAGGTTTTTTTCTCTATTTGATGCCACAAAACTCTGCCAAGGACATAGTTGCATTAAACTCATCCCCCAATGATTGATACTCCTGTAAATAATCATCTCATTCTTTCCCACCTCCTTGCTGTCCTGCTTTCTCTCTAGGTTGTGCTTCCAAAAACTCAAGCATTAGAGGCCTACGAGTTTTTCTACTTGTTGCCTTGGAAGTATTTATGGGAATATTAGTGTTGCTGCCTTCTCCATGGTTACCATTATGCCCATTATTGCCATTATTCAAAATTGTAATGATCTGAAAAAGGATGGGGACATTACAAAGAAAGGCATCTTTTCCTTCTTGTCTACCCATTCATTTAAGTGAGTTTCTTTGATTCTAGTGTTCTTTGGTGCCTTTAAACATTGCAATCTATTAATTTCTTTTAGGGTGGTGTTCTCCTTTCTTGCTTTGAGTAGATGCTTGTTGATCTAATGTTGAATGTTTGGTGATTCTAATAAATCCATTTTATCCTAAGTGCAATGTTGATGTTGTAATGGGCTCATCAATTCGTTGTCACATTGTCATCCCAATTTGAATTCTCTGTCATGACACTAGTGGATTGAATTTGTGATATTGATTCTCTACATATTGAATTCCTTATTGGGTTGGTAACCCAATTATACTTCAAGTTAGTCATTGTACAGTTATGGGGTTATGACAACATGTGGAGTTGAGATGAACCATTCGTGGTGAGATGAAAGTGATCCATAAATTATGTTAACCATAAGAATAAGGTTTCTTCTGGGATTTCTTTGATAGTCATGATTGTTTCTTTGATTATGCACTTTCTGAGCTATAATGCAAAATTTGTGTTGTCCTCATTTTTGTTTCCAAAAATGAATGACCACTACATGAAATTTTTGTGAAAAAATGAAAAAAATTACTCTATGGCATGCTTCCCGAGGCAGAATTTCGACTAATCCTTGGACTGGCTTAATCCTCAGTCCATCCTCGAACTGCGTTTCGAATTTCGTCGAATTCTGCGTTCGTTTGCTATGTCTTTCCTTCAATCTCGGGTTTTAAAAACCCGACTGCAGGTGGAGAATTTTCTTCAAACTGCAAGTTTTAATGATATTCATTGTTTTGGTTGTTGTAGGGGAATTTTTAGCTTATTACATGTGCACTTTTATTAAGAGATGTTACTTGCAATTTGTTTTAAATTTCCCTTTCTTGTTTTTGTCTTTTTTATTGTTTTTAGTCTTGTTTAGTTAAGATAGGAATTTTTTGGCTCAATTACAAGTAAACTTGCAGTTTGGTCTAAAACCCCTACTTTAATGGTTTTTACATGTAATAGGGATTTTAAATCCCCATTACATATGTGCAAGTATTTCTAAACTTGTTGTAGGGATTTTATTTCCCTTTTACAAGTAATTAAAATTTGTATTCCTCTTTAAAAAACCCGATTTTGCCTTGCAAGTGCATTTTTGACAATTTTAAACTTGTCATTTGTCTAAAAAATCCCGATTTTGCCTTGGTAAGTGAAAAAGTGAATTTTAAACTTGCTATTTGTCTTAAAAATCCCGATTTTACCTTGTAAGTGGAAAAAGTGAAATTGAAACTTGTTTTTCTCTCCCAAAAACCCGATTTTCATTCCCTTATGCAAAATCGAACTTGTCTTTTATTCCAAGAAACCCGAAATGCTAGGAAAAATAGTTTTTGACCATTTCAAGGCAATTTTTGTGGAGAAATTGTTGGAGGAAGGCATTTTGGCTTGCATCGTATTTTCATGCATTCTTGGACACCTTTCACGCCATAAGGAGGTTGTATTGACTGGTTTTTCGCCCCAGATCAGCAATCACGTTTTTCTTTAATGCCACATTTTGGTTGATTAAATCTCCAACAAGCTGCAATCTCCTAAATCGTTTTGCCCTCTCTCACCTAGGCGTGGAGTTTGGGAGGATTTTTGAGCTATTTATTGATGCCATTGAAGATGCAAATGGTTGCCACGTTTTTCTCCACGTGATTCCTTGGGCTACGTTTTGCAAACACTTGTCACCATTTCTTGTACTCCTCCTTAGGCGTTTTGTTCCAATCCTCTTGGGTGTGCTCTCTCATTGGCATTTTGGTTCTCCAAGTTTGGAATTGCTGCTACATTTATCAATTTGGGGCATTTTTTGCAAAAACGTGTTAAGGGTTTGGCATTGCGGATTGCTTCTATTTATTGGTTTTCCTTCTTCTTTCCAAGAATTGGTTGCATTTCTTGAAGAGGCTTTTTCAGTTTTAAGAAAGGTATATTCTCGTTCCTTTCTTTCCTTCATTTTGTTATTTTCTTGCTCTCTTGGTTTTCTTTCTTAGTTGCATTTTTGGCATGTGTTGTTCTTCCCCAAAAAATCGGTTTTTGTGAGAGAAATCTTCCCCTTAGTATGCAATTTTCGAATTGCATTGTTCTTCCCAAAATTCCCTTTACTTGTATTCGGGATTTTTAATCCCGTTTACAAGTTCGCTGGAAATTCTTGTTCTTCCCCTACGGTTAAGGAATTTAACCGTTTTTGGTTGAAATTCCAAGTTGAAAAGTGTAAAATACCTCTCCCTTGCAAATTCGGGTTTTGAAAACCAGATTACATGTTGAAGAGTTTGTTTGCCCTCTCGGGTGAATAACTTAAAGCATAAAGTACGTAATGCAGAATAAGAACGCCATCAATATCAGGCAAGTATCAAATATGTTATTCCATTCATAATTCGTGTGTTGCAAGTTACATTCTAAAGTATATAAAGATACCGAGGGGGTGCGAGCGCCAACCGTCGCACCGCAACTACCACCCCTCGATTGCCAACTAACCAAAACAATTACACATAATTAACTAGTCCTATTCCCGTGTACAATAATGCGGCTAACATCATCCCCCCCAAAAAGAAAAGTCGTCTCCAGGCGACTTACAACAAAATGGAGAATACATGGAGCTCGCAAAACCCAGAATAAAAAACTAAGGAGGTGTAGAAGGCGTCCCTGATGAAGAAGGCGCCGATGGTGGTGTAGCGGTGGACGCCAAGCGCCCACGGAGCTCATGCACCTACTCCGTCCTCCTCTTTAGATCCCGTTCTGCGACCATTTGCCGCTCCATAGCAGTCTTTACCATATAGGCTGTCTGGAGCACCTCCTTATCCTTCTTGTCCACACTTTCCAGTGCACTGACCAACCGAGTCTCCAACAGCTCCCTTGATGCCCTCTCCTCTTCCAACTGTATCAGCAAGGCAGACTTCTCTGCTACTAAAGTGTCCATCGCTGTTTGGTTCTGTGCCATGGTAGCCTCTAGCTCAAGAAACCTGGTAGTCAGCTCCTCCCGAGCTGTTACTGCTGCCACCCTGAAAGCCTCAACTGTGGTTGCCGTCTGTTGTGACCTTCGAAGCTCCAGATAACCTTCACGGAAGGCTTGCTCTACCTCTCTCACCAACGACTGCATCCGGGTTTCGCCAACCCCCTCAGTCAGGCGCCAAGCCTCCAGCATCGCCAGGCTCTCCGTGTCAGGCCACCCGGCACACTCAAAACACCTCTCAAACTCAGCTCGGCATCCGGTGCGCGCAAAGGTCAACAACCCCTCCATCTGCTCAACCATGGTCGCATCGGCCTGGAGCATGGCAGATGACACAAGCCGCTGTGCTCCCAAAGTCATCTCGGTAATGAATTGCTCCAACTCTGCACCCTGCTGACTTCCCACAGGCACCCCCTCTGCTCTGTACGGACTGGTTACTACCACCGCAGGGGGTGAGGCAACCCTCTGAACTGCCCTGCTGCTTGGGGAACTCCCTTCCTCGAGATCAATGACATCCAAGGAATACATGGTCCACCCTGGAGATAGAGTGGCCTCTCCCGCCGGTGCCACGGGTGCCATTTGGTAACGGCTCAACTAGTTAGTGAGGTCATCATGAAGAGTGCCTGTTGCCGTCATTGCCTCCTGCATATATCCGGGCAACCCTAGCACATCCTGTCCTGTCACATCCGGCACATCGTGCACCATGGAAGCCTCTGCACTCGCCAAGGTCTCCACCCGTGGTGGTGTCATGGCTATCGTCACCCGAGGCTGCCCGAAGCTAGGAACTGGTACCGTGGTGACTACACTCACTGTCCCAAAGGACCGTGGCACCGCCAACTGACAAGTCTCCGGTAAGCGGGTTGGTGTAAAGTGGATCTACACCTATGATGCTAAAGTAGACCCTACTGTACCTGCCAACTCCACTACCCCCTCTTTAGGCAACTGGTCGCCTCTTCTCCCTACCAGTCGGAAGCTCCCTCTGCTTACCTGGGAGGTGTCTGCGGATTCCTCCTTGCTACTTTCTGCATCCTCAGCCTCAGACTCTTCCGTGTCGGACTCCGTATTGGACATGGCGGTCTTCTTTCTTTTTGTGCCCAAACGTGCCTCTGTGCCACGTGCCAAGACGTCCAAGTGTGACCAATAGAATATGGGCGACTGGTCTGGTGCAACATGCCCCTGCGGCTCCAATGGCTGTGAGCCCGGGGTGATCTGCGTGCGGACTTCGTCGAGGAATAATCCAATGGCGTGATGCGGTATGTAGAACTTTTTGTATTGCAGCGTCATGAACTCATCCATCCTATCCGCCAATAGTGACGCCCAATCGTATACCACTCCATTGTGTAGCCCGTTCATCAACACTATCTGTGCAATGGCTATGTCCGACGCGTGGCTGGCACCTGTGAGGCGACTCTTCACCACCGACAACAGGCATCACCATACTCCCTTGGCAAAAAATTGTTTCTTCACCCCCTGACTCTTGCCTGCACTCTTGAGGCTATCTTTTTCTCCCTGGGTAAGGTTATCGCGCAACATCAACTGCAGCAGTGTGGCACGATTTTCTGGAGATATTTTCTGTGAAGTGTCTATTTTTTTCCCTTTCACCCCCGGTATGCCAAATACCCTGGTGAACTCGCCTGCCGTGAATGACATTGTTATCCTCTGGTGTTGATAATCAAATACCGACTGGTGGTGATGTCTGTCATAGCTGCCAATCATGGCACGCAAAACCACCTCAAAGTCCTTTATAGAAAAAACTGGCATCTGGATGGTCCAGTGTACCTATGCTTGGCGAAGGCTTTTCCTTATTAGATCATCCTGAGGTGTCTTCGCCCACCAGTTCCGACAGTCTATTCCATTCAGACCTTCGAACATAATATTATCTGCCGTTATTTCATCTTTGTCCTTTGTCGCCAAGGGTTTGGGACGATGGTTCTTGCTTTTTGACTGGTGCTCATACCGAGGCTACCTGCAATAAGCACCCCAAACGGCAAAATCCGTTTGCCTGTGTCTGCACTCATTTCTTTTTGCTCCCCCTGCAACTTGTCTTCTAACGGCTACAACCATTTTCGCCAATCTGCCTTGTTCCTGTTTATGTCCATTAGTCCCGGATTACTTCTTCAATTATGCTTTTATAACCTTTAAAAAAACAAAACCCGTCTGCCGCTTTTCAAATAACCTTCCCCGGTTTGCACGTATGGTGTTACCGTACGGTGCTCCCTTGTGCGGTGTTGGGTCGGGTTGTGTGCGTGGGCTTGTGCGGGGTTGCGTGTTTTTTCCTCTTGTGCGGGCTGCTGCGGACTTGTGCGGACTTGCGCGGGCTGCGTATTTATTCGGCTTGTGCGGGCTATGCGGGGTTTTTAACCCACGGCGGTGTCCACCGCACGATGGTATCCACCACCGGTGGCCCCACCATCGTATGCTTTTTTAAAAAATTATTTTATTATTTTTTCATTTTTTTCCTCCGTACGGTCGTCGTACGACCGTATGTTTTTTCTCCGTACGGTCGTCGTACGGCCGGTTTTTTGTTTGTTTTTGGATTTAGTCTATCAAGCATCCTGACTGGAGGGTCCAAGCTCCCTCCGTTCGTGGTAAACCTTTAATTTCGACCCATTGACGGCGTCTGGTATCTCCTCCCCGTCCAACGTCCACAACTTAATCGCCCCGTTGGCATTGACCTCGCGTACCTTGAAGGGCCCTAGCCATCACACTTTAAATTTCCCAGGTTTGATTTCGTTCCTTCCATTGAATTTCAACACCAACTGCGCAGGAGTAAACTTCATTCGCCGAAGATGCTTGTCGTGCCAGACCTTCTGTCTTTGCTGGGCTGTCTCTGTCGCCCACTGAGCCATCATCCTTCGTTCATCCAATTTGTTCAAAGCATACAGTCTCTCTTTCAGGCTTTCCATGTCGCCAAGTCGATTATCAACGGCGATTCGGAGACTCGGCACCATGAATTCAACTGGCACCATGGCTTCTTGTCCATACTTAGCTGGAAGGGAGTCTGTCCAGTAGTTACCTTGTAAGTTGTTCGGTATGCCCAAAGTATTGATGGTAGGCGCTCCTCCCAGTCATCCTTCTCCACTCCGCAAGACTTATAAATCACCGACACGATTATTTTATTGGTCGCCTCGGCGTGCCTGTTCGCTCGCGGATAGTAGGGGCTTGATAAGGAGTGGAAGATTTTGAACTCCGTTGTTAGCAGTCGGATTATATGATTTACAAAATGTCCTCCTCTGTCACTCGTCAGTTGGATTGGAATCCCATACCACGTAATGATGTGTTCATAGATGAATTTTGTTGTATTGACCGTCGAGTTGTTCGGCAAGGCCCATGCCTCAACCCACTTGGTCAAGTATTCTGTTGCCACTACAATGTATTTGCACCGTCAGGCTCTACTTGGTTTTAATGGTCCGATTAAATCCAATCCCCATCTCTCAAACAGTTCCTGGGTATTCGATGGGTTGAGGGGCATAAAATCCCTCTTCAATGGCCGTCCGACCCGTTGGCATGTGTCACAGCTCGTCACCCACTCTCTGGTGCCATTGTGTAGTGTCGGCCACCACAGTCCTGCCAACAGGATTTTCCTGGCTGTGGTGTCGGGCCCCATGTGTCCACCTGCAGGCCCTTCATGTGCTTCCCTTAAGATGCCCTGAATTTCCTCTTCTAGGATGCATCGCCGTAGGATCTGGTCGGGTCCCATTTTGTACAAGAGGCCATTAATGAGTTGGAATGTCTTGCTCCTCAGTACCAGTTTCCTTCTTTCTCCTGGTGGCATCTCCCTCGGAAACCGTGATGTCGACAAGTATTCCCCTACGCTTGCGTACCAGGTGGGGAGGACCGCGATGTGAAATAAGTGAGTGTTTGGAAAATCTTCATTCACTCCTTTGGCTGGTTCTCCTGACTGGATTCTCGATAGCTTGTCAGCTATCACATGGCTCTTCCCGGGTCTTACGATAATGTTGAATGTAAATTCCTGCAGCAATAGCAGCCATCGGCTGATTCGTCTTTGGATAATTGGCTTGTTTACCAGGTACATTAACGCTTGGTGGTCCACATAAAATATGAACGGGGTGGCCAGCAAGTAATGTCGGAATTTCTGGACGGAGTACACGATCCCGAGGGCTTCCCTTTCTGTGGTGCTATAATTTTTCTCTGCCTTCGACAGGAGTCTGCTTGCAAAGTAGACCGGGTGATCTAGCCCGTGATCGCCAACCTGCGCCAGTGTGGCCCCTATGGCAAAATTGGATGCGTCAACGTGTACGTGGAACTCTTTGTCCCAGTTAGGATATGTTAGGATTGGCGTACCCACCAACCGTGACTTCAGTTCTTGGAAGGCCTCTTCCTGAGCCGTCCCCCATGTGTACGGTTCACCTTTCCTTGTCAGCTTGTCCAGAGGGCAGGATACTCGAGCAAAATTTTTGATAAATCGGCTGTAATACCCTATGTGTCCTAGGAAGGATTTGACTCCCGTGACATCTGTCGGTGCCTCCATTTCCACTATCACCCGAATCTTGTCTGGGTCAGTCTTGAGTCCAGCCTTACACACTATGTGTCCTAACAACTTCCCTTGAGGCACCATAAATCTGCATTTTTTGGGATTGAGTGCTAGGCGGGCTCGCCTGCATCTCTCCATGCATTCGCCAAGTGCGGCCAAATGTGTATCTTGGTTACTGTAGATGGACCAGTCGTCAAGGAACGCCCTGAAGTTCCCTACTGACATCTTTTCAAATAAGTGAAGGATTATCCATTGAAATGTCACTGGCGCGTTGCATAATCCAAATGACATTCGATTATACGCGTACACGCCATCCTCCACTATGAAGGTGGTTTTTAATTTGTCCTCTTCGGCAATAGATATCTGGTTATACCCAGAAAGTCCATCCATAAATGAATAAATTTCATGACTGGCCACTTCCTCCAAGATGCTATCCGTAAATGGTATTAGAAACGGGTCTTTTATGGTGACCGCGTTAAGGCATCTGAAATCCACGCAGATTTGGATCTGGTTTGCCTCCTTTTTAAGGGATATCACTATGGGCGACACCCACTCGCTGGTCTGCACTTTAAAAATAATCCCGGATTCGAGCATACGTTCAATTTCATCATTCACTCTCGCCGCATAGTTTTTATTCATTTTGTACGGCCCCAGGTACAAGTGAAATTTGGTGTACGCACAGTTCTGGCGGTACCCCTTTGAGGTCCTTATATGTCCAAGCGAATACATCCTTGTATTCCATGAATATTTTAAACGCGGCGACTTTCAGGACTGGGTTCTTGTCGTCGCCAACCAGGATGTTCCTTGGCTCTGCTTCCGTGCCAAGGTTTGTAGGTTTTACGGACTCTTCGTACCGGATTGGTTTCGTCATGTCAAACCTGTGCGCTGGTACTTCGTTGACAGGGGCGACCCCTTCGGTGTATTCCCCATACGTTGGCGGAAATTCGTTCTCGTCCGGCTCCTCGTCAACTTGCATTATGTTGCATCCATACAGCAGCTCGTAGTCCTCCATTTGCCAGTGGAAGAGCCCATTAAGGGAATCAGTCTCGTCCTTGGAACATCCTTGGATTCCCAGGACGCCTTCCTCGTTCGGTTCCCTTCTGTACTTTCCTCTGTCAACTCCGCTGTCGCCGTCTGATTCTGATTCTGACGCGAGTTCTTCACTCACAAGTTGTGTTTTCAGGTTGATAATAAATTTTTGCCCGGCTTTCTACATTGGCAACGTGTTACGCTTCCAGTTGTGATTCACTCTGGCTGCCACCAACCACCCTCTGCCAAGAATGGCGTTGTATCCTTTCGTTGCGAGTGGAATCACCATGAAGTCGAGGACAAATGGTTGTGTCCAGATGGTCACTTGTTGCACCATGAGCGTTCCAAGGGGTTTGATACCATGTTGATCCGCTCCCAGTAAGTTGAAGGTTGACGGCCATAGTGTCGGCTTGCCAAGCTGCTTCCAGGTTTCTTCCGGCAGCACATTCACTCCGGACCCGCTGTCGACAATGGTGTCAGTCAAAATGGTGCCAAGTATTCCCATTTCTACCACTGCCGGGTGCCGGCCACTGTATAGTGTCAGAACCAATGGGTCTGTAGGTGTTCCGCCGGAAACATCCGTATTCTGGGTCGCCTGATTGTGCGGAGTTACTTGCACCGTACGTAGGAGCGCCGTGCGTAATTGCAGCATCGTTTCCAGGAGGTCCTTCATCTTCACAGGTACTTCAATCTGCAGCATTTGCTTCAGGATATTTTCCTTGGCCTCAGAGCGAAAAGTACTTGCCGCTTCCTGGGTGTTCCCTTGTGCCAACATTTCCTTCGCTACTTCAGCCTTCGCCTCCAGCGCCAGCTGCTTCTTCGTGCGGGGGTCCGGGTATGTGTCCTTCTTTGCCTGTGACCGTGTGATTGCCAATACCCATTCATTCGTCCTGTTAATGTTGAGCAGGTTCACTCCAGACTTTGGACAAGTTCCATCATCGTGGTCTCCAGGCCCACACCATTTACATAGTTTTTGTGGAGTTTCTTCTGAGGTGCATTCCCTGGCAAAGTGGCCCCATTGATTGCAGGCTCGGCACTGGATCATTGGCCGTCCCTTTGCATCATATTGGATCCATCCCGTTTTGCTTCCCGTCGGTTGTTATCTTCGTATTGTTGAAGGATCTGTTGGCGTCGCTCCTCCTGGGCAATCTCCTCCAGGCGAGCCTGTTGTGCCAACGATGCCTGTGCAAGCAACTGGGGAAGATGGTTGGTCAACCGATTTACCACCGAGCTCACCTCCAACGTTGTCCACACGACACTTGGTGGGATTTCCTCCTCCGTCGCCTCTCGTCGGACGTAGGTTTGGATGGCTACCTGGAGCAAAATTGAAAATTCTCTCGTTGCGGTGTCTTCTCCTGTGTAAAGTTCTGTTCGCGCGTCGTCGGGCTCTGGGTTTATTTCACCAACAGGTAGGCCCATCGTGTTCGTACGCCATTCGCGTCTTCCATTCCCGAGTACGGCTAGGCAACGATGCCAAATGTTTGCCCTCTCGGGTGAATAACTTAGAGCATAAAGTACGTAATGCAGAATAAGAACGCCATCGATATCAGACAAGTATCAGATATGTTATTCCATTCATAATTCGTGTGTTGCAAGTTACATTCTGAAGTGTATAAAGATACCGAGGGGGTGCGAGCACTAACCGTCGCACCGCAACTACCACCCCTCGGTTGCCAACTAACCAAAACAATTACACATAATTAACTAGTCCTATTCCCCTGTACAATAATGTGGCTAACAGAGTTCTTCCCATTTTCATGAAAATGACTTTCCCGGATTTTTCTTTTTCTATCCATTCATGTTCCCCATATCCGTACTTTCCATTTCCGTCATTTTTCGCAAGTGAAAATCTCATTTTTCGTCCATTTCTCCATTTGCGAATTTACAAGTGTACTTGTATTCGGGTTTTAAACCCCGATTGCATGTATGTCCTTTCCAACTTGTATACTTGCGAAAATTCTCCCAAGATCTGAAATTGGTCAAAGTCAAGATTTTCCCATTTCTACATATTTCCCCTCTTCCCCTCACAAAATCGTAAAGTTCAAGAATCAAAGTTTTACCCATTTGGAGAAGGAAGAATGATATTTGCAGCTGACTATGATGTTGCCTTAACTCTTTTAAGTCTTCATCACAGTATCCCACGTTCAGAATCAATGTCAGATTTGTCGGCATCTCCAACTCCAAAGAAGATGAAATACAAATATGACAAATACCAGAACGAGGTTGCACCTTCCCAGGTTTTTTCTCCTTTGGATCGCATCAGAGACACAGAAATAGGGCACGTTGATATGTCAAAATTCGTCAAAAGGGTAGAAGATCCATAGGATAATAACTTGCAGTGGCTGTTGGACAGCCATATTCACTATGCATCATCTTTCCCGGTGGCTGCCCTAGAACCTGAGTTCGTTCTTGCATGTGCCCATCATTTTGACAAAGAGTCAAGAGTCATCAAAAATGATGATGGCGAAGCTATAATCCGTCTTGATGTAGATATGATCGAGAAGGTTTTCAGAATACCTCCTGCACCTGTTTATATGGAAATCTCCAAAGAAAGTGCAGCGGAGTATTATGTGAAGAGGGAAAAAGATTGCAAGCGACACATCAATAGGTGGATCCAAGAGCCACGAGCCTCCTTCTCCAGGTGGGTGAAGTTGTACTGCTGCGATTTCAAATGGGAGATTGGAGACACCATAACCCTCCTCAGCAGGATGATGGGCCTTGAGCATTCCAATGTCTTTGAGCCATGGATGTACTAGTTTATCATGTTCATACGGCACTCTCATCACATTTCATGGGGAGAAGTTATCAGCGATGCCTTGTGCGAACAACTTGCAGCAGTTCCTACCACCATGACCTTCTTCATGAATTCATAGTTGGTATACTTAGCAGCATTACTTAGACACTTTCCAGGTCTTTCTACCAAGGGTGATCGCTCACTTATACCAGTTTGGGAATATTACGACTAGTTGCCATTGAGACCCAGCAGATTGCATTTCAGAAGAGTCCAAGATGCATTCTTCGGATATTTCATGTGCCGGTTTGATAGAAATCTCAGGAACAAGAGAGTATCAGATGAGACATGGGATAAGGTGTGCGAGTATGGATGTTTGTTTTTGCAGTTTCCCACCGTCACCTATATGAGGATCGGATGCTATGATGATCGGATGCTATGATGGTCCGCCATACATGCTTCCCAGATACCCAACTGATAAGATCATTCTTATGGAGTTGGAAAGACAGATCATGGCTGTTCACACTTTTCAGTCTGCTAAGCACAAGGTTGGAATGGGGATCTCTACCACAAACCCATTGAAAACTGGCCGGTACTCCCTTGTCACATCTGTGAAGGCTAAGGCCATGGAGACTGAATTGCAGGAAATCAAGCTCAAAAGGTTTAAACCTAGAGCTGATTTTGATTATAGGGGTATGAAGGAGAATATCAAGAAATCTTTTTTGCATATTCATCGCATTGAAGACATTTGGGTAGATCTCCGCACAGAAGCCGAAGTTCTGAAGATGGATTACTGTAGGCTCATTGTTGAGCAAATTGTTGATTTGAACTTGGTGGATATCCCACAAGGGATGATTGATGACGGGCATATACTTGATCTTGAATACACTTTACGAAGGGTTGAGGAAGCTCCACTTCTTTGATCCAATGGTCGCACAAAGAGTGCATATCCATCCTTGATAGATTCCAACCTATCTTGGCCAACACCAACTCATGGATAGATTCCAACCTATCTTGGCCAACACCAACTCATGGCTGAGAAGTAATGCTATTAGACTTATAAAAATCAAGGTTGGTAAAGAAGATGATTCTACAGGGCCTCTTGGACGGAAATCTGAGATTCAGATTGACAACAAGGAGGGTGCTTCATCTTCGGGCACAAGGATCAAGTTGCGTGTCAGTTGTGCAGTAGTGCTTCCTCCTGAGGAGACGACTGTTCGTGGGAAGGAAAAATCACGATTCCATGTACAGGTAATTGATTTGGATAATCCAGAAGATGGGCAGCAATCTGATGATGCTCCCAAATCTCCAGTTTCTGACTCACCTCATGAGATCATTCCACCAGTTTCTATTGATACGCCTCTTTCTCCTCCTGATTTGCTTGTGGAAGAGTCTCCTCATAATGCAATTCCCATTTCAGCATACGAGCCATCTCTTGATCATCAACAAGAGAGTGTGTTGAAAGTTCCTGAGAATATTCCTACTCGCATTCAGTTATCAGAAATTGATACTTCTATTTCTGGTTTTGAAGAATTCATGAGGCAATCTTCATGCCCGTTAGTAATTGAGCAAACCGTGGTCGCTGTCTAAACAGATATTCCTCCCAGGATGACCACGGTGATTCAAACAGAAACTGCTTCTCCTTTGCCTACGGCTATGACTAGAGGGGAGTTGATGACTTTGCCTCCATGGCTTAGTTCTTCACCTTGAAAAGGAAGAAGCAAGAAATCTCACTTGATGCCTTTGATTACTAGCAACTCAAACAGTCCAGATCCAAAGTTGCTAAGAAGGCCAAGACTATCTCCAGAGTAACTGTTGACAGTAACAAGATGAAGGTAGCTGAAATTGTGGAACCTATTGCAGATAGGCCACTTGATGAAATGTTAGCTCTTAATTATAAGGTTACAAGGATAGAGTTGGGCAAGTAAACAAATGAGGTCATTAAACATGATACTCAGTTTTCTGTTGCTTCACAGGTGCAAAGGTGTGATGACCTTCTAGCAAAGAAAGACAATCTAGAAGAGGAAAACCGACAAGTTATGGCAGCCGTTCATAAAATTACAAAACCTGCTGCTGAAGGGAGTAACTCCATAGGTTTTTCTGGTTCCCAAGAATCAATTCGTGGAGTGGAAAGGGCTGCTCAGAAAGTACAAGCACTGGATTCCTGGGTTGATCAACTTCATGATCAATGTGTACAGGTAATGAAAGACATTTTTCAGATAATGTCTAAGTTGGAGACTATTGAGGAGAAACTGGATCAAACTTCTAATACTTTCAAAAAGAATCTGGAAAGTGTTAAAAAAGTTTGACAATCTGGCGTACCATGCCCCAACAACAGCTGAGTGTTCTACAGGAGCACGCCATCATCTCTTCCAACGTCATGTACTTGGAATTTGAAGAATTCCTGGAAAACAAGACCCTTGTTCTTAAATCCCTCATTGAGGAGACCGGTGATGCAAGGAGATTCCGAGGTGAAGTTTTTCGAGATATTGTCTCGCATTGTGAAAGGGCCTCTTGCAACATAGTAAGTCAGGATGCAGAGCTGATTCCAGAAGAAGAAGTTTTTGCTGATTTACAGATGAAGATTCATAATGAATGGAGGAGCGAACAATTCTCGGCAGCTTCAATTGAAGCATTGATGAAACACCAAGCCTTTCTGCATGAAATCCAGTCTATCCTGGATAAAAACAATTCTGTGCTTCTCCGCTGTCACGACACTATTGTGATGACTATGGTTGTTGCCAAGAACACCCATGAACCGAATCCTGATGAACTACAAGCGAGCATCCAGAAATTTCAAGGATTTGTGTCTTCACAAAATGCAACTTAAGTGTTTTTCAACACTTAGTTGAATTTTGCCTCTTTTGTAATCTTTAGTTGTAATTTAGTTTTGACAAGTTACATGTAAAAGTATTTCTTGTAAAAAGCAAGTTACACATTACTTGCACTTTTGTAATTACATGTAAGGCAACTAGAAGTTGTGTCCGATTAGGACTGTAGTTGGAATAAGTCTTAGTCAGTTGGAGTAACTCTTAGTTAGTTAATGAAGTCTCAGTTATTTATTGAATGAGTCTTGGTGGTTGAGAGAATCTCTCAAGTTAGTTAGGATCCTCCCACCTTTTTCTCATGGCTCCTCTTCTATAAATACTTGAGGGGTCTATTGTAATTTTTATCTTTTGGAAAGCAAGCAAAAACTCTGTCAAATTTACAGCAAGAAGTCTTTGAGCTTATGTATGTGAATTGAAGGTTTTGAAGAATAATAAAGAAGGATTACTCAAGTTTTGAGTCTTTGAGCTACATGTTTGAGTTTGAATCTTTTTATTTCTTCTATGCAAAGCGTTTCTAAAGGAGCTTAGTCCAATCTGATTTGAAGTCTTTGAGCTGCAAGTAGAGAAGATTAATTAAAATAGGAAAATCTCTAGAAGGAGCAACAAGTCTTTGAGCTTGCGTCTATTCTTGAGGAAAAACTACTATTTGATAAGAAATAGCAGCAAGTCTTTGAGCTTGCATTAGTTCTTGTTTTTGTGTTGAAAGAATAGATTATTCCAGTCTTTGAGCTGTTGTCTTTTATTCATTGTAAAATTTAGTATAGCAAAGGGTAGATAGGACTTCCAATAGTCAAGTCTTTGAGCTTGATATTGCTGTCCCGTCCCGAAGGAAGTGACGGACCTCTTTGCGCTTTTAGGAAACTTCATTTCCTTTCTCTCATTTCACTTGAAAGTGGTTACTGCCGTTCATATTCAGTTGCTATCCTTTTCTGTGAAGAGAAAAGGATATTGTCTTTCTTGAAAAAAGAAGAAAGATTGCTGTCCCATCCTATTTTATTTTCAAAGTTGTAGTTAGATAGGGGGAGCCTTCCCTTAATTAGGAAAGTTTTTACTCGTGTGCTGTGGTTGAAACCACAATTTTGTATATTTCCCCAAGTGTACAAAATTTTCAACCAACAATTTGATTGCCAAAAATTCCTAGTGCTAAGTAGGATTGCATTGTCGGGTAGCCCCATATTTAGTGTTCTCACATCTTGATGTGTTTTGAGGTCAATCTAGTGTTTGGAAAATCACCCTTATCAGATATAAAAACTGAAACTACCCTTTTATATTCCAGAATCCAAATTACTATTGCCTTGAAAAAGAATGTCTTCCATATCATTTGTTTCCAAAAATCAGGCATAAATGATTTATAATTGTTTGGTAAGTTTCGTTTTTAGTTGAATGGTATGTGTATTTTTCATTGCATTATTTTCTCAAATCGTTTATTTATTTTCAACAAATATGTATCTGACTCTATATGGCATTCAATAATTTACAATTATTTGATATACAAGTTAAATTGCTCTTTATTTTCTTAGTACATACAATTAACTTGCATTATCTTTGGTGATCTTAATCAACAGCGTTGTGGATTTGGCTTGGAAGCTTTTCCTGATAATATTGAGGCATGCTTTAGTCCGGATGGCCAGTTTGTACTCTCAGGTTAGTTTTGGTAGTGTTTCAGTGACTTGGAATTAAAGTTTGTTGAGCAAAATTGCAAATTCAGTAATGGAATGCACCACGTCCTTATGCAAAATGACTGTAGATAGTAAATAATTACAAGTACAGAAATGCTCCGATTTTGTAGATTATTTTATATTCATCCTATTGTTGCTTGTCATTGTAATCATAACTTTGGGACTTTTTTTTTTTCCTTTTGTTTGTTGAAGAGTATTTCTTACTTTTTGAGTTTTAATGTTCATTTTTATATTCCTTGGTACTGTGACTTGGTGTGCATTGAATTCCAATTGACCTAGTTTGGTCATTTTTGGATGTTGATATAATTTCTCTTCTTCTTTCCTCACTCCTTCCTCCCATTTCCTCTCCATTTGTTCGTCTTCTCATCTGATTGTCCTTTCATCTACTTTGATTGCCCCTCCACCCACTCCAATTTCCCTTCCATCCATCCTTTCATTCACTCCCGTTATCCCCCTCCTTCCCACCTTCCCTCATCCCTTGCCTATGCTTCCTCCCTTTGTTACTTCTAACTTTCCTTCTCTCCTTTCCTCCTTCCTCCCTTCTTATTTTTCTCTCTCCCTTTTGCATTTCTTTTATCACTTCTTTGCTCCTTCTAGTCTTATGCTCTTTCCTTCTTTCCTTCTTGCCCCCCTCTCACCTGCCTTTGAACTCTCCCTCCTTGCCTTCTTTCCTTCTTAACTTCCTTCCCACTCGCTTTCTCATCTTCCTTCCCTTCTTCCTTCCTGTTGATGTGTGTTTTACGCACATACGAACACAAAATAAAATACCAAAGTATTTTACCCTCTCTTGAACAAAATCACCTCAGATGCTAAACATCTGATCAACTAAGACGATTCCAAGTTTTCTACGGCTAGTTCTTGACATGTGGGTAACTCAATGGCTTGATGTGATATGCTGTTTTCACTTGGGGACTTACGTAATTGTTCAAACTTGGGGATCTTTTCATGGATCTGGAATTGGAATAGGTTATGCCGATGACTTCGGATTTTGCAATTTATCTTTTGTTCTAATCTAACAAGGATTTTTTAAAAATGGACAAAAGGAATAGGGTTTAGGAATTCTATTCTAACCTAGAATGCGGCAATGAACAAATTCAATGGAATCCTACTAGGTAAGGTCTCACCATCAAAGATCAATTTGACATGAGCTTAGTGCAATCATCTAAGGTAAATTTCATAGATGTTCAAATTATCACTATCAAACATTGATACCATCAAGGCAATGCATACCAATGGATGTGCAACAATTGAAGTTAAGTTCAATGTTAAATTCCAGTTGACCACACAAGGCAAACTTACAATCAACAAGAAGCTAGTGGTATGGATTAAATGGATTCCACACAAATGCATTCAATAATTCTTTCGTTCAATCTAAAATGCTTGAAAAAAATTCTAATCTAAAAATTCTAATCTAACTTGGAGGCAATGAGAACCACAAATGCATACAACACTTAAGCAAAATCACCAAACTTCAATGATTGTATTCAAATCTGCAGCATATAGGTGACAATTCTCAAAATTCTCTCCCTTACAAATGAGAGCAAATGGGGTATATATATGGTCTCAAAAGAAATGAATGGGCAAGATTCATTTAGAATCGAGGGCCAAGATCATGCCAACACAACCCTAAAATTGCCCTAATTAGGGTTTACATCAAAAAAGGAATCACCAACATGTGGTCCAATGGAATGAGGCCTAATCATCAAGTAGGGAATCTTCTAGAAGATTCCGGCTTGCATTCCTCTCTCTAACAGCATATTCCAAGAATCTAGCCAAAACTGAATCTAACTCCTGTAAATGTATTGTAATTTCCAATTTAATGGACAAGTTATATGCAGGATGGTGTATTTTAAATTTGATATTATGCCTATGACACTAATATTGCTATCTTTCTTTTACTGCAGGTAAGGAGGATGAACATGTATCGATTTCAATGTCATCTCCTTTGATTGGAATGATGTATAAATAGTAGGGTGGCCACGATCAAGTGGCACCTTGATCGGACATGTCTTTTAGACATGTCCGACCAAGATGTCACATGGTCGTGACCCCTACTAACAACAACCAATCCATAACTAATCGGTGCTTCAAACATACCTGATAATGAATCGGTATCCTTAATGATAACAACACTTATAACATGCTCGATAATGAATCTGTATCATTGCTGATGATAGTAGTGCTTAATCATATCCGATCGGTATCATATGTTAATGATAATAGTGCTTAAACATATCCGATCATGAATCGGTGTCATTTGTTAATTGTTATAGATATAAAACATACCCGATTATGATCGGTATCAAAGCATATGGATTAATATAACATAAACAATAACAATAGTTGTTAGCATTATATGCTATCGGGTTAATACCCCGATAGCATTTTAGATTGACGCTTAACATAGTTAAGCAGGTCGTCAATCTGATCCAATATCAATATCATAATTGTGACCAATGTTATAGTCTGATAAACATAAAGCATGAATGAGTAAACAGAATATAGGAGATTACTGAGTTAGGAGAGTCTTATCTTGCAGAGGCTACTAATGCATTAACACTCCCTCTTAGCTTTTGGAAGATAAGGTAACCTACATCACATTTCTTTTTCAAAATGTCAGTCTCCAAGAATATATATCATCTATACATATAATATGAAGTACCATCAGAACATAGGATACAAACATAAAACATTAGTCTAAGTATGTGACATAGGGTACCACCCAACTATGTGATATAATAGATTCATCATTTTATTATGACAAGATATCACCTAAACACGTGATATCAGTATTGCCTAAACACGCAATAATGAGGATAAACATATGAGGATGGTTAAATTCTCATCTTATCCATGTTGTGATATGTGCACAAACATTTTATTCAAATGTTTTATCAAAACAACATCATGGCACATCCATGACATACCAGAGATCCAACATGATAACTGGTTTGAGAATCATAAGATCATCACCTTATGATGTCTGCATACAAGTGTTCATAATCTGAGAGATCGTCACCTTTTAGATATGAACACGGGGTAAAACCCAGTATGTCTCAACATGACAAAAGAAGTTAAATTTTCAACATCTTATTTACAAAGCAGATTATCTTTCTATCATACCTAAACCCTTTCTGAAGTGATCAACCTTCACTCTGGAAAGTGGTTTGGTCAGAATATCTGCAGTCTGATCTCCTGTACTAACATATTCTAATTTGATCACATTTTTGTCTACCATGTCTCGTACATAATGGTATGGGATCTCAATATGTTTGGATCTATCATGGAACATTGGATTCACTGAAATTTTTATGTAACTTTGATTGTCGCAATGGATGATAGTAGGTTTCATCGGATTGCCAAACAATCCCACAAGCAACTTTCTAAGCCACACTGCTTGTCGGGCAGCCATGGAGGCTGCAATGTATTCGGCCTCGGTGGAACTTTGCGCTACAAAAGACTGCTTTCTGCTGATCCAGGATATCATGACTGATCCCAAATTGAAGCAGCACCCAAAGGTGCTTTTCCGATCAGTCACACTTCCAGCCCAATCTGAATCTGAGAATCCGTGTAGATTAAGATGAATTTTCTTATACTTGAGATCAAGGTTTAAGGTGCCTTGTAAATATCTCATAATGTGTTTTACTGCTACCAGGTGTATCTCCTTTGGCTCACACATAAACTGACTCAAGGCATTCACTGCATAGCAGATATCTGGTCTTGTATTTACCAGATACATAAGAGACCCAATCATTTGCCTGTATAGAGTGGGGTCAGTAGAAGGTGATTCTGCTGCTGCTTCTTTAAGTTTATGAAGATTGGTTTCCATTGGAGCGGTCATAGGTTTGTAGTTAAGCATTCCAAATCTCTTTAGGATGTCTAATGTATACTTGCCTTGGTTTAGAACAATGTTGTTAGGATTCTGCCATACTTCCAACCCTAGGAAATAATGAAGGAATCCCAAGTCCTTCATATCAAATTCTTTGGATAGCTCTTTCTTGCATTGATCTATAAGGTGATCTTCTCCTGTGATTAATAAATCATCAACATATAAAATCATTATTAGCATATCACCTTTATTCTGTTTGTAGTAGAGATTAGGATCTGCATCATTTTTAGAGAAGCCTAGTTTTGATAGATATGTGTCAATTCTTTCATACCAGGCCCTGGGAGCTTGTTTGAGCCCATATAGAGCTTTCTTGAGTCTGCACACATGAGATTCTGCATGATGGATCTCAAACCTTTCAGGTTGCTCTAGGTATACTTCTTCAGATATCTCTCCATTAAGAAAAGCTGTCTTTACATCCATTTGATGTACCTTCCATCCCTTTGCTGCTGCAATGGCTAGTATAGCCCTTACTGAGGTATATCTGGCTACAGGAGCAAATGTTTCTTCATAGTCTATCCCTTCCTTTTGAGAAAAACCTCTGGCTACAAATCTTGCCTTATATTTTTCAATGCTGCCATCTGCTGCATGTTTGATCTTGAAGAGCCATTTAGAAGAGACAACAGACTTCTTAGTTGTCCTAGGAACAATTTCCCATACATCATTTTTTATTATGGATTGATACTCTTCAAACATAGCATCCTTCCATACTTGATGTTTAAGGGCATTTGTTACATTGTCAGGTTCGTTTTTAGATAGGTCATTCATAAGAGCAACATAGCTAGTAAATTTATTAGGTCTTTTGCTTTCTCTGAAGGTTCCAGAAGGAGCAGCAAACCTCTGAGCTTCTTCTACTGTTTTGGTGGCCCATAGTGGTCTTTTCTTGAGATTTCTAGGTGTGTTTTCATTTTCATTTTCAGTTTCATCTAGATTCTCCCTCTAAAACTCAGGGGCAGGATTTTCATCTAAGTTAGAGGTAGGTACATAGATTTCAGGTTCTATGAAGTTCTGAGCTCTTTTGAAAGCCAGGTCTTCTTCAAATATTACATCCCTACTTAGTTCAATATTTCTTTGACCAGGTACATAGATTCTGTAGGCTTTGGAGGGTTCACTATATTCTACAAGCAATCGTCTCTTTCCAGAAGGTTCTAGTTTTAGTCTCTTTTCTTTAGGTATATGGATATAGACAGGACATCCAAATATCCTAAGGTGGCTAATATCAGGCTTAATCTTAGTGAATACTTCCTCAGGAGTTTTGTCCTCAAGATGGGAGTGAGGGCACCTGTTCTGTATATATACAGCAGTGCTGGAAGCTTCAGCCCAGAGATTAGTGTTAAGGTTTTGATCTAGGGTCATGGCTTTGGCAGCTTCAACTATAGTCCTATTTTTCCTTTCCGCTACCCCATTTTGTTGGGGGTTATAAGGTATAGTAAGCTCCCTCTTAATCCCATTATCTCTACAAAATTCTTTAAATGAATCTGATGTGTTTTCTCCCCCATTGTCAGTTCTTAGGGTTTTAACTTTGTTTCCTGAGTGGTTTTCAGTTAGTGATTTAAATTCTTTAAACCTAGAGAGGATCTCTTCTGATTCTTTACTTTTCAGAAAGTAGATCCAAGTCTTCCTAGAGTAGTCATCAACAAATATTACATAATAAAAGAATCCCCCTAGAGAGGATACGGACATAGGTCCGCATACATGAGAATGAACTAATTCTAGAATTTTGCTAGTTTTCCTAGTACTATTTTGGAATGTACCTTTGGTATTCTTACCTAGGGCACATCCTTTGCATGCCCCTGAATGATCTTGCTTTAATTTGGGTAGACCTGTGACAAGGTTTCCCATTGAAGATAAAGCCCTAAAATTCAAATGGCCTAATCTTCTATGCCAAACTTCATTTGCATTAGTGGCTTCATGGATTAGGGCTAGATTGGTTTCCGTGCACAACTCATACAAATAGCCCTGTCTCTGTCCAATGGTCTTTGCCTTCTTGATGGAGGAGTTCCTTGGCCAGGCCAATACTTTGTTGTCCATGAATGTCACTTGGTATCCTTTATCTTCCAGTGCCGATATAGAAACTAGATTTCTTTTGATGCTGGGGACATATAGTACTCCTTCAAGCCGTAAGGTTATGCCTATCTTCAATATGATGGTGCAGGTTCCTACTCCTCTGATTGGATATGTGGAGTCATCTCCGATGGTTACGTCCTCATCACTCTCCTCTGTCATGGAACCAAGTACTTCTCTAAACCCAGTGATGTGCCTGGATGAACCACTGTCAATCACCCATGAGTTGATTTTGTTAGAAGCTTGACTTGTGAGTGCTGAGTAGAATACGTATTTCTCGGAGTCGTCTTCCCCTTTAGTCTTCCTTGCTTTGACAAATGTAGCGTGTTTCTTGGTTCTTTTCAGGCATTTTGCAACGAAGTGTCCAAACTGATCACATCTGTAACATTGAATGTGAGATAAGTCCTTCTTTGAAGTGTTCTTGCCTTGACGACCTTTTCTCTTTCTAAACTGCCTTTTCTTGTTTTGCTTGGTGGAGTTGGTGTTTAGAACTTGCAGGTCTTCATCTATATTCTTGTGTTTCATTCCCATTTTGTTCAATCTTGATTCCTCTTGGAGACAGTCATCCCTTAATCTTTCAAATTTGGGATATTTGGACCTTGCACTGATGCCTTGGACGAATGTGCTCCATCCACTAGGCAACCCATCTAAAGCAATGAGTGTTAGCTCTTTGCTTTGGATCTCGTAGTCCAGAGTTGCAAGTTCATCTTTTAGAACTGATATCTGCATAAAGTAGGCGTTGATTGTCTCCCCTTTGTTCATGGTGATATGATTTATTTTTCGTTTTAATGCTAGAGTTCGACTTGCATTTGATATCTTAAATGTGCTTTCAAGAGCTTTGAACATTTTATAGGCCGTCTGATGTTTTCTTATGATGGGCGTTATGTTGTTTCTCACCCCATCAACTATTATTTTTATTGCCTTTTCATTTCCCTCAATCCATGCTGTTTTGTCAGATTCATTTTCGGGTTGATCATTTTTAGTTTGAACAAACGAATCCACTTTGTTCTCCTTTAAGATCATTTGAATTCTGAATTTCCAGGCTGAAAAATCATCGCCACCTCCGAGTCTGTCTTCGAATCTGATAGCACTGGCCATTTGAAGAAATGTGATGTAGTATATAACCTTGTTCTTAAATTTGTTTCACGAAATTAAATAGCCTCAAGTTCGATCAACTTGGCTCTGATACCATGTAAATGTATTGTAATTTCCAATTTAATGGACAAGTTATATGCAGGACAAGTTCGATCAACTTGGCTCTGATACCATGTAAATGTACCTGTGTTTGGCGAAGATTTTTTTTTATCGGGCCATCGTGAGGTGTCTTCGCCCACCAATTCCTGCAGTCTATTCCATTAAGACCCTCGAACACAATATTGTCCGCTGTTACCTCTTCCTTGTCGTTTGTCGATTGGGTTTTTGGAACGATGCTTCCTGCTTTTCTGACTGCTGCTCATCCCGAGGCTGCCTACAATATGCACACCAGATGGCAAAACTCGCTCGCTTGTGTCTGCACTTGATTCTGAAGTTCTTCGCCCTCCCTATAACTTGTCTTCTAACGACTGCAATCGTTTTCTCCAATCCGCCTTATTCCTGTTTGTGTCCATTGATTCCCGATTAATTCTCTTAATCTGCTTTTATAGAGTTTTTAACCTTCTTGCACGTGCTGCGCCCTTCCTTCCAAATGTCACCGTACGGTGTACGGCTGTGGCATGCGGTGTACTATCTTGTACTGTGGCGTGCAGTGTATTGTTTGCAATTTCTTTTTCTCCTTCCGTACGGTTGGGCGGGGTCTACAAATTTTTCTTTTCTTTTTGTTTTTTGGTGTTGCGGGGTATATATGGCGTGTGGGGCTCCACCGCACGGTGGCCCCGCGGTGCCACTGCATGGTGGGCACGCCATGCCACCGCACGGTGGATGCGTGGCCCCACCATACGGTGAGTGCCACGTACGGTCTCCGTCATACGGTGCACTTTTTTTAAAAAAAAAATTTTAAATTTTTTTTTTTTTCGGGCCGTACGAACTTGTACGACCGTATGAATTTTTTTTTTTAATTGTGATTTCTTCGGGAGGGTTCGGGATCGGTCGCCCGTCTCTGTTCGTGATACTGTTTTAATTTCGACCCATTGACGGCATTTGGTATCTCCTTCCCGTCGAGCGTCCACAACTTAATCGCCCCGTTGGCATTGACCTCGCGTACCTTGAAGGGGCCTAGCCATCGTACTTTAAATTTTCTGGGCTTGACTTTGTTCCTCCCATTGAATTTCAACACTAATTGCCTCGGAGTAAACTTCATTCGCTGAAGATGCTTGTCATGCCAGACCTTCCGTCTTTGTTGGGCTGCCTTTGTGGCCCATTGTGCCATCATTCTTTTTTTGTCCAGCTTGCTTAAGGCATACAACCGCTCTCGGAGACTCTCCATGTCGCCTAGTCTGTTGTCAATGGCGATCCGAAGACTCAGCACCATGAATTCCACTGGCACCACCGCTTCCTGCCCGAACATTAACTGGAAGGGGGTCTGTCCTGTGGTGACCTTATACGTCGTCTGATACGCCCACAGTACCGATGGTAAGCGTTCCTCCCAATCTTCCTTCTCCACTCCACAAGACTTGTAAATCACAGAGACGATTATTTTGTTTGTCGCCTCGGCTTGCCTGTTCGCCCAAGGATAGTAGGGGCTTGATAAGGAGTGGAATATCTTGAACTCCGTCGTGAGCAACCGGATTATATGATTGACAAAATGTCCTCCCCGATCAGTTGTCAATTGGATTGGAATCCCGTACCGTGTAATGATTTGCTTGTAGATAAACCTTGCCGTACTGACGGCCGAATTGTCTGGCAGAGCCCGTGCCTCGACCCACTTGGTCAAGTATTCTGTGGCCACCACGATGTATCTGCACCGTCGGCTCGACTTTCCTTCAAAGGTTTGATGAAATCCAGCCCCCATCGTTCAAACAGTTCCTAGGCATTGGACGGGTTGAGGGGCATAAAATCCCTCTTCAGTGGCCTCCCCGCCCGTTGGCACGTGTCATAACTCGTCACCCACTCCCGGGCGTCATTGTGCAGTGTCGGCCACCATAGCCCTGCCAATAGAACTTTCCTGGCCGTGGTGTCGGGCCCCATGTGCCCTCCTGCCGGGCCTTCATGTGCTTCCCGTAAAACACCTTGAATTTCTTCCTCCAGGACACATCGCCGTAGGACCTGGTTAGGTCCCATTTTATACGAAAGGCCATTAATGAGTTGAAACGTCTTACTCCTTAGTACGAGATTCCTTCGCTCCTTTGGTGGCATCTCTTTAGGGAATTGTGATGTCGACAGATATTCCCCGATGCTTGTGTACTAGGCAGGAAGAACGGCAATGCGAAATAAGTGGGCGTCCGGGAAGTATTCATTTACTCCTTCCGCCGGTTCCCCTGACTTGATTCTAGATAGCTGGTCGGCTATCACATGACTTTTCCCAGGTCGTACAATAATGTTGAATGTAAACTCCTGCAGCAGCCATCGGTTGATTCGCTCTTGAATGATTGGCTTATTCACCAGGTACATTAATGCCTGTTGGTCCACAAAATGTGATCGGCTTGGCCAGTAAGTAATGTCTAAGCTTCTGGATGGAGTACACTATCCCCAGGGCTTCCCTCTCTGTCGTACTATAGTTTTTTTCCACCTTTGACAGGAGTCTGCTCGTGAAGTACACCGGGTGATCTAGCCCGTGATCGCCAACCTGCGCCAATGTGGCCCCTATGGCAAAATTTGATGCGTCGATGTGTACATGGAACTCTTTGTCCCAATTCGGATATGTCAGGATTGGCACACCTACCAATCGTGACTTTAGTTCTTGGAAGACTTCTTCCTGAGCCGTCCCCCATGCGTATCGTTCACCTCTCCTCGTCAGCTTGTCCAGAGGGCAGGATACTTGAGCAAAATTTTTGATAAACCGCCTGTAATACCCTATGTGTCATAGGAAGGATTTGACTCCCGTAACATCTATCGGTGCCTCCATTTCCACTATCACCCGAATCTTGTTCGGGTCAGTCCTGAGTCCAGCCTTACACACTATGTGTTCTAACAGCTTCCCTTGAGGCACCATGAATTTGCATTTTTTGGGATTGAGTGCTAGGCGGGCTCGCCTGCATCTCTCCATGCATTCGCCAAGTGCGGCCAGATGTGCATCCTGGTTACTGTAGATGGACCAGTCGTCAAGGAACACCCTGAAGTTCCCTATTGACATCTTGTCAAATATGTGAAGGATTATCCGTTGGAATGTCGTTGGCGCGTTGTATAACCCGAACAACATTCGGTTATACACGTACACGCCATCTTCCCCTACGAAGGTCGTTTTTAATTTGTCCTCTTCGGCAATGGATATCTGGTTATACCCAGAAAATCCATCCATAAATGAATAAATTTCATGACCGGCCACTTCCTCCAAGATTCTATCCGTAAATGGTATTGGAAACAGGTCCTTTATGGTGACCGTGTTAAGGCATCTGAAATCCACACAAATTCGGATCTGGTTTGCCTACTTTTTAAGGGATATCACTATGGGCGACACCCACTCGCTGGTCTGCACTTCAAAAATAATCCCGGCTTCGAGCATACGTTCGATTTCATCATTCACTCTTGCAACATAGTTTTTATTCATTCTGTATGGCCTCTTCCGTACAGGTACGACCCCAAGTACAAGTGAAATTTGGTGTACACACAGTTTTGGCGGCACCCGTTTGAGGTCCTTGTACGTCCAGGCGAATACATCCTTGTATTCCATGAATATTTTAAACGCGGCTGCTTTCAAGACTGGATTCCAGTCGTCGCCAACCAGGATGTTCTTTGACTCTGCTTCTGTGCCGAGGTTTGTAGGTTTTATGGACTCTTCGTACCGGATTGGTTTCGTCATATCAAACCTATGTGTTGGTGGCTCGCTGACAGGAGCATCCCCTTCCGTGTATTCCCCGTACGTTGGCGGAAATTCATTTTCGTCCGGCTCCTTGTCAACCTGCAACATGTTGCACCCATATAGCAACTCGCAGTCTTCCATTTGCCAGTGGAAGAGCCCATTAAGGGAATCTGTCTCATCTTCCGAACATCCTTGGATTCCCAAGGCGCCTTCCTCATCCAGTTCCCTTCCGTACTTTCCTTCGTCAACTCCGCCCTCGCCGTCCGATTTCGATTCTCACGCGAGTTCTTCACTCACGAGTTGTGTTTTTAGGTCGATAATAAATTTTCACCCGACTTTCTCCATGGACAGCGTGTTACGCTTCCAGTTGTGATTCGCTCTGGCCGCCACCAACCACCCTCTGCCAAGAATGGCGTTGTATCCTTTCGTTGCGAGCGGAATCACCACGAAGTCGAGGACAAATGGTTGTGTCCCAATGGTCACTTGTTGCGCCATGAGCGTTCCAAGAGGTTTGATACCATGTTGATCCGCTCCCAGTAAGTTGAAGGTTGACCACCACAGTGTTGGCTTGCCAAGCTTCTTCTAGGTTTCTTTCGGAAGCACATTCACTCCCGACCCACCATCGATAATGGTGTCAGTCAAAATGGTGCCAAGTATTCCCATTTCTACCACCGTCGGGTGCCGACCACTATATAGTGTCAGGACCAATGGTTCTGTTGGTGTTACGCCAGGAACATCCGTATTCCGGGTCACCCGACTCTGTGGAGTTACTTGCACCGTACGTAGGAGTGTCGTACATAATTGCGGCATCGTTTCCAGGAGGTCCTTCATCTTCACAGGTACTTCAATCTATAGCATTTGATTAAAGATATTTTCCTCAGCCTCAGAGCGGGAAGTACTTGCCGCTTCCTGAGTGTTCCCTTGTGCCAACATTTCCTTCGCCACTTCAGCCTTTGCCTCCAACGCCCGTTGCTTCTCTGTGCGAGGGTCCGTGTATGTGGCCTTCTTTGCCTGTGATCGTGTGATTGCCAATACCCGTTCCTCTGTCCTGTCAATGTTGAGCAGGTTCACTCCAGACTTTGGGCAAGTTCCATCATCGTGGTCTCCAGGCCCACACCATTTGCATAGTTTTTGTGGAGTTTCTTCTGAGGTGCATTCCCTGGCAAAGTGGCCCCATTGAATGTAGGCTCGGCACTGGATCATTGGTCGTCCCTTCGCATCATATTGGATCCGGCTCTTATTATTATTGTTATTATTGGTCTTCCCCCCTCGCCAGTTGTTCCGGTTTCCGCCAGATGATGCATTATTGTTGGCGGTTTGTGAAGTTCCGGCGGCCGGCTACTCTTGCGTGAAGAGAACTTGTTGGCTCCTGGTTTTCATATTGTAGGGACATTCCTTTGTCAAATGTCCGACAATCTGACAAATGTCACAGAAAGCCTTCTTGGGGCAGGACCCCTTGGTGTGTTCATCACTCCTACAGTTCGTACACCACACGTCATTTTCTTCAGTCTTACTTGTACTCCCCTTCATGGCTTTAAATTCTTTTAGCATTCATTCCATATCCTTTTGGAGCGCGTGCACCTTTTTACTCGATTCGCCACTGTTGCTGCTTTCCCTGTCAGAGTCTTCGTCGTCGTCGGATGAGGATTTATTACTTTTCTTCTTCTTTGACGTTTTGTGTTCGCTCTCGAGGTCCATCGCCCTATTATAGGCATCGTCATATGACGTCGGGGGTACAATTTTCATCTTCTTCCGTAGGGAGGACTTCAACCCTTCAACGAACCATCATTTCTTCAATCCATCTGCGGGTTGGCTCTCCATTTTACCTAGCAATTCTTTCAGCCTTCGGCTGTATGCCCATACTGTCTCCTTGGTACCTTGTTTGGTACTGTATATCTCGGCTGCGATTTCATTGTCATCACGGAGCAACCGAAACTCCTCCTTGAATTCCTTCTTTAGATTGGCCCACGTGGCCACTTTTTGCTTGTCAACATCGGAGTACCAATCTATGGCAACTCCGCGTAATGTGGCTGGGAACTGCTGTACCCAGTCATCTTGGTCCGTCACTCCGTTGGCGGGCCAAATAGTTTCACATGTGCGGCAGTGTCGTACGGGGTCTTCCTTGCCGTCCCCTGTGAACTTTGGCAATTTCTGTTTACTTGCCATCCCACCACTAGGTCTCGCTCCTCTGATGGCTGATGCCTTGTGTGCTTGTACCTGGTGATCCTCCGCCTCCGCCTCCTGCACCTGACCCTCCACTCGTGGGTCCTCTGGAGAAGGTTGCTGACCCCGAACTGAACAAATTGCCTCCCGTACGGTACCCTTGTGTTCCCTCGGCACCTTCGGCCGTACCGTCACCTTTGGTCGTCTCCCTCTGGTTGGTTGTCTCCCTCTGGTTGTCCTCCGAAATGGACAACTTCTTTAGTAGGTCTCTGGTAGCGTCGATCAGGTTTAGATTTCGTCTTGTTTGTTCCACCAACTCTTCATGACTTCTTATCCTATGGTGGTATTCTGGCGAACTGTAGAGTTCTCCTTCGGCACCGTCCGTGACTTCTTCTAGGTTCCCTTCGGGCAACCCTATAACAGTGTAGAGAGTGTAATTCTCTCCGTCTATCTTTGCCTCCGCAACCTCCGTGACACCTCCTGGGTTCCCTTCGAGCAACCCCTCGGCCGGTCGTCCGTCGGCAAGCTGCCTTAGCCTACGCCTTCGTTCTATCTGTTGTCTGAGATTCAACGCTCTTTGTGCCACTTCCCATTCGTCACTTTGTATCTTTTTATTTTTGTCTTTATTTAGTATATTGGGCATAAATTATTTCCGTACACAGCAAGCACACACCATGTACACAAACAAAAAAAACTTTTATTACTTCATCCCTCGTACATAATGTATGTCACTGACATACTCATTACAATGGGGGTTTCTTATTTATTCTCTCTGACCGTCAGAGTTCATGTATTGCGCTCATCTTCTTGGCGCTCCCTAAATTCCCGTAGAATTTGCTGCCGTCGGTTCTCTCGGTAGATGTCTTCCCTTCGGTTCTAGAGAGCCAAAAATCCTTGTGCCAAAAGGTTAGGCAGTTCGCTCATCAACCGATTCACAATGGGGCTTACTCCGAGCGAACTACACACAGCATCTTCTGAGACATCTTCGGTGGTGGCTTCCCTTCGTACGTGTGTTTCGATTGCCGCCTATAGGATGCAGGAGAAATCCTTCGTGAGTGTCTTTTCCCCCTCGAACAATTCTTTAGGTTCTCTGTCAGGGTCACTCATTCCTTCTAGTAATGGTTGTCCCATTATCTGTGTGCCATGTAGTACGTCCTCTTCCCCGTTCCTCCCAGGTTTTTACTTAGGCAACGGCGCCAAACGTTTTCCCCGTAGGGTGTCAGGTTAAGACATTGCATAAATGACAGAAGTACACAGAATATATGGAACTCACAAGTGTTTTATTGATTCATAATAAGCCAGTACATACAATGATAGCAATATGTTCCACTACAATAGCACGTCCAAAGAATGGAAACAGATACAATATAAAGGAGTCTGGTCAGTTACCCGGTGCCAACTGCCGACAATCGACGGGTTAACTGCCGATGCTAACACAATTTACCTTAATGCTTAATTACCCGACAACAACTTTCCTCATCTGTATGAATCCTTACATCGTTGATTGTTCTTTGATCTTCTTCAAGGAAGGACTCCTCAATGCAAAGATAGCATCATTATCTTCTTCCTTACTGCTTGTTCATCCATGAGATTAGCCCAGTAATCTTCAATGTCAACCTTATGTATGAATCTTTCTCCCTTGATCCTTTCAACATTTTTATGGAGATCAAATCTATCCTCTTCTCTTGTAAGTTCTAAGGCGGTAAAATGCAAGCTCATCAATCACTGAATTAGCTGCAGCGGCAGTGCGGCACACCTCCAAAGTCTTTCCTATTGCAATAGGGAAAGTTATCCCTGTTCTGTGCTTCTCCTTGTGGATGAAATCAAATTCCAGAAGTTATCTCACCACCTCAAGTAGGATTATTCTATCTGTTGGATACCTAGGAAGTTTGTAAGATCCAGATCTAAATCCCTAAATCTGTAGGTATGTGAAGGTGGGAAACTGTATGTACCACGATCCATATTTCTTTATCAGCTTCGTTGCTGCCTTGGACAACCGTTTGTGGATCCTACCTTGTAACATTCTTGTAATATACATGGTGAAAGCATCGTTCACCCTCATGTAGTCTTCAATTTTATGCATATGAAGTTGTGGATAACATTCATAACTTCTGTATTGTCCTGGTCCATTCCCAATTTTGCCTTTGCATATCAATCCCTTGTATGTAACAAATCTTGCAAGTAGGTACACAAGGTAGGAAGTCATGCCGAATGACCTAGTCTTCTCCACATTCCTCAACTGAAAATCCAGATTGTCACTTATAATCTTGGCCCAATTGACCACTGTTCCTCTTGTACAATCTTGGATAAAATAAAACATCCATCCTTCAAACAAGGCACCTTGAGGCATCCCCATCACTCGGTTGAGTAGGAATATTAGGTCACTGTATTCATCCTTGAAATCTGTACACATAAGTCTTTTAGGTGCCTTGGAATGGTGAGGCTTGGCTTAATTATCCATTCCTTATTCACAATTGTCATGCATGCATACGCCTTCATTTTATACTTGGCTTCATACTCATCCTTGGTTTTTTCTTTCATATCTGCACTCGTGGGAATCCCAAATACTTCCGCAATTGCATCTTCAACGAGGCAAACAAGGGTTGCCCCTTTGGGTAATCGGATCATCCTGGAAATTGGGTCATAATGCCTTGCACACTCCGAAACAAGTTCACTGCTTTGTATGAATTGAATAAACCTGGTGGTGTGGTATATGCCACTCTTCATGATATTGGCGGAAAGGGGAGAGGGAAGCTGATTCTTCATTCCAAACATCCTCTATCGTATCCGCTCCATATTCAGGAACTCCATGTTTGTATTTGTGATCTTCTTCCATCGGGGGGATAATTGGGAATCCAAATAGAATTCCTCTTTAACTATCTTCAATTGATCTTTCCTCGCACCGATTCCAAGTTTAGACATGGTACCTATAGGAAACTCGAAGTCTATATAAAAACCCATAAAAACCCATCTAAATAACCTATTTTCAGAATTGTATAAGTTCTGTTTTCTTATGATTTAGACAAATTTAGGAACTAAAATCATGAATTTTATCTATATTCATCATGAATCCTGAAAATAGAATGGAAATTTGAGAAGAAAAAGGTTTAAAACCCTCATAAAATCCTTAGTTTTAGACTTGTATAAGGTCTGATTTCAAAACAAAGTCTGAAGACACATTTGATATACTCAGAAAAATGTCAAAAATGGTGTCCAGAAGTATACCACAGGTCAAATTTCACTTGGAAAAGGTGAGAAAAAGTTCTGATTTTCACATTTAAATGTTTGAAGACACCCTTCCAAGGTCAACAATGGCTGCCCAAAGTCTGAATACAACCTGCAACTATCATAAATCAGTCATTTGGAAGAGGTTGCAGCCATGTAAAACACTTGCATTTGATGTATTTTACCTTCCCAAAGTCAAAATTGTCAAAGCTGGGTGCATGTAGAGGGCTAGAAATGAAAATCTAAGTCTGAAGACAACGTGCAAATGGAGTTTCAGACTTACACCAGCAATGTTGTACTCAGAAAATGCCCTAAAATCACTCCCAAAAGACCCCCAAATAAAATCAGCCAAGGCTGGAGATGTAAAACAGGTCTGAAAATGCATGTTTCAGTCAAGGATCAACAACAATGGTAAATAGAATCACCCACAGCAGCACCCAGCCATGGCGTCTAACTCAGAGTTCCCCAGCAATGGTGGCACAACTGTCCAAAAAGGATCCTCCAAATGCAAAGTCCCAGCAACACACAAAGTCATTGTCTCCCAATAATGGCGCCAAACATGGAAATTGCTCAAATTGCCAAGAATGGTGGCTTAACCAGCCACCCAAATCGCTGTAACTTCCCTCTTCAATGGAGCGCCAAGGTGTAATTAGGAAAAATCACCCTCCAATCTTCAACTCGTGTCCAATGGACACTTAGACAAAATCGCCTAGCTTGAAGCTCTCCAATCTGCCACATCAGCCACTTAAATTATTATTATAATGCTTGCAGGCCCCTTTTAAACTTTTTTTTCACCTCAACAGTTCACCACACAAGCAATGTGGGATAAAAATTTGCCTTTTATACTTGCTTGGGAAAATCGATTTGCCTTAAGAAAATATTTTATTCATTAAATGATCATTGCAAATCGTTAAATAATTTTTGTTAATCCTTAAATAATTGTTTAAAAACTATTAAATTCCAACCACGTTTGCATTTAAAATCGCTCATCTTCATCAAACTTGGCCAATTGGGGAAATTCGCCCAATGTCTGGATAAAAATCCACATTAAAATCATCATAAGTCATCACAATTGCCTCTTGGGGAAAATTGACCCCCATTTGGATACATACAATCACTTCATTTTTCTCATTAAGTCAAAAATCCACCTTTTGGGGAAAATCGATTCCCATCTAGATAACTATCCACATCAATTTTGATCATAATACATATCTGGGGAAATTCGCCACCCATCAGGACAATCATCTGCACTAAATTCCTTCAAATTTGCACATAGGTTGACTTGGGGAAAATCGACCTCCATCAGGATAGTCAATTTCATCTGCATAAAACTTCATACTTCATTCCTGGGGAGAAACGTGGGTCATCAGGAATCAGGATAATTTTCAACACTTAGACAAAATTTGGGCCCCCTGGTGGAAAAATGTGGACCATCTAGACAGTTGGGGAAAAATGCTCCTCATCAGGATTTTGATTGGGGGAAAATCAGGGGTCGTCGGAAATTTGCTTAAAAACTTGGGGAAAAACGTCCCCTATTAGGATAATTGGCCCTTAGACCTTAAATTAATGGATTTCCATCGGGAATTTGATAATTTCCACACTCAAAAACACCTAGACATGTCAAATTTCATCACTATGCATTGGGAGTTAGCCAAATTTATCAAAATTTGAGCGAGAAAATAGGGATTTCATCAGGATAAAGTGCAATTTTGACCTGAATTACCTGCTAGGAGCAAGAAAATAACCCCTAAAGGACCTCTTGACTCTTAGGCACAAAAATATCTTCGACCTACAACACTTGGGCATATTTACGGTCAAAATCTAGACTTGGACAAAATTAGGATCACCTAGATTTTTAACATGTTACACGCACTTGATCCTATTCAAAATTTAAAAACCCTAATAGCACTTAGGCATGATCATATCAAAACTTGAGACTCGGGCACCTGAAAGCTCAAAATTGTCGCCTGACTGCCAAAACCCTAACCTAATACGATGCAAAAAGCGGGAAAGAGGGGATCCTTGTTTGCAATGGGGCGATGCGTGAAAAAGTCACAACACCTACTCACCCCTTCCTCCATATGTTCCTTTTTTCATTCCTTCCACTCTAATTTTGTAATGTCCCCTACTAGAAGGCTGCCAATTCATGTAACTTAATAATAGTTCTGATCTAATCAGATCGATGATCATGTCACAGAAAAGACTACTTTCCTTTATATCTCTCAATGTGAGGGAGAGGTCACACCTCTTCATTATGGATGCCCTTTGGCAAGAGACACACCCTTTCACTATTAGCACCCTTTGAAAGAGTGCAACTCTTCATTACTCTGCCCTTTAAAAGGGACACAACCTTTCACAATCAGATCTGCACTTCTTATTTAAATCAGATTTGCATTTCTATTCCCAAATTATCCCCTTCTCAAAATGAGGTTCTCTTCTCCATTTTATATCCCATATTTGCGGGGGTCACAACTTTTCCTTCCATTTCTTTTGACCATTCATTAATTTAATTAAATTTTAATTATATTATTTTGTATTTTAATTTAAATTTTATTTTGAATTCTTTTCTATTTTAATATTATTATTATTAAATTCTATTCCAAAGTGGGGACATTACATCGACCCCACTCAAGATTGCTTGTCCTCGAGCAATGATTATGGAATGTTCAAAATGATTCCCAATATGAAATGGCTTTCGAAACACTCATAGAATAAACATGTTGCTACTTTTTTTGTAAAAACCCTAGTTCTTGCCCTAAATCACCATTTTATGTAAAACTACAAATGGAACAAGATGCGTACTTGATTGAGATCTTGCAATAGGTTAGGAAACCATTGAAATGTATATAAAACATAATATAAATCTTCTAAAAAGTATATTAAACATAAATTCTGTATACCTAGGATCAAGAACATTAACTTAACCATAGCTATATCTAATTCCTTATCGGAACTCAACCATAAGAGAGTGGGAGTAAGGAGAAACGATAAAGTGTCCAAGAGATCCTCTATCCTAGGCCCAAGAGCGGAGCGAAAGCCAGAGTCCTCTTGGCCTCATGGGACCACCGGTCAAACTACCATGAGGTGGTCTACCTAGTGAGGTATCCTATCACCATTCCTTCATCACTTCCATCCTCATCCTTCTCTTGTGATTGAAATTCCCTTGATAATCAACGATGGAGTTTGGAAAGATACAATAGGGTGTCCTGAAGATCCTTCCCCTCCAAGTCCAAGAGCGGTGGACTCTGTCTACACCCCCTTGGCCTCATGGGACCATCAGTCAACTACATGAGGTGGGTTACCTAGAGGAGGACCTCATCACTGTTCCCCCTTATTGTACTTCCTTATATCACTACCATGGCAATTTGCACAACATATGCATCATAGGGTATTCTTCATACAAATGATAATATGAATTATATATACATTTCATAATTATGTAAATTTTAAGACAAGTTTTCTCTCATCCTTGTCTCTCATCACTTCTTAAATGGTTTGCACAATATCATAGATATCACTTAATGTTAAGAACTTATGATTAGAAGCATGACACACATCTATGGCCTCAAATACAATATTCCTAAATAAATGTCCATAGTAATCATAGACACTCATGGAGCAAACAAACACATCAGATATGAATCAAAGACGGAGCATACACTTGAAAACATGAAGCATACACATGGATATCTGCAAATACGAAGCATACATGTGAATACACATATTGTTAGATTCTTTTTCCTTAACTAGAATGATTCATTGATTCATCTTTAGATTCTTTACCCTGCAGGATGGCAGGATCATTGCTGTGATACCACTGTAATGTCCCCTACTAGGAGGCTGCCAATTGCTGTAACTTAATAATAGTTCTGATCTAATCCGATCGATGATCATATCATTGGATGCTTTTGACTCCTTTCCTTTATATCTCTCAATGTGAGGGAGAGGTCACACCTCATCATTATGGATGCCCTTTGGCAAGAGACACACCCTTTCACCATTAGCACCCTTTGAAAGAGTGCAACTCTTCATTACTTCTGCCCTTTGAAAGGGACATGACCTTTCACAATCAGATCTGCACTTCTTATTTAAATCAGACTTGCACTTCTGATTCCCAAATTATCCCCTTCTCAAAATGAGGTTTTCTTCTCCATTTTATATCCCATGTTTGAGGGAGTCACAACTTTTCCTTCCATGTCTTTTGACCATTCATTGACTTAATTAAATTTTAATTTTAATTTAATTTTTTTTTTTTTCTATTTTAATATTATTAGTTATTATAAAATTCTATTCCAAAGTGGGCACATTACATATTTTCTTCCTTCACACCTTCCTCCTTTCTCTCATGCCTGCCTTCTTTCCTTTCTTTTTCCATCTTGACTGCTTTTCTGCCTCTCCTGCGCCTCTCTCCTCCCTCAATCTCTCCCATCACTTCTACCCCTTCCATCTTTCCATTCACCTTTTTCCCCCTCTTGCCCTTCTGCCCTACCGTAAACATTTTTATTTTTCAGGGAAATGTATGCCTATGCCTGCAAAATGCGTATATGCTTGAATTGTGGAATTTAAAATTTCATGGAAATGAGTCACACTGTGAGATGAAATTGTAATGCCCCTACTTTGAAATATAATTTAATAATAAATAATATTAATAAAATTAAAATACAAAAGAATAAATATAAAAATTAAATTAAAATATAAAAAAATATACTTAAAATTTGATTAAAGTTAATGAATGGTCAAAAGGCATGAAATGATAAGTTGTGACTCCCTCAAACGTGAGATATAAAAGGGAGAAGAGAACCTCATTTGAGGGGGGGGAATTTAGAAAATGAGAAGTGCACATCTGATTGTGGAAGGTTGTGTCCCTTTCAAAGGGTAGAAACAATGAAGAGTTGCATGGGGATGCGTTTAATAAGTATGCTTAATATATGAAGCCCAATAATGCTCTTATGCAGAATTAATAGTAATATTAATATGGACTGCAATATGTAGATTAAAGTTAATGAATGGTCAAAAGGCAGGAAATGATAAGTTGTGACTCCCTCAAACGTGAGATATAAAAGGGAGAAGAGAACCTCATTTGAGGGGGGGGAATTTAGAAAATGAGAAGTGCACATCTGATTGTGGAAGGTTGTGTCCCTTTCAAAGGGTAGAAACAATGAAGAGTTGCATGGGGATGCGTTTAATAAGTATGCTTAATATATGAAGCCCAATAATGTTCTTATGCAGAATTAATAGTAATATTAATATGGACTGCAATATGTATGACACTCGTACTTAATTTCATATATATAGTCATAATACATAAGAAATTAGTATACTTATAGTCTAAATCATGTTATTACTGTCAGTATTTGAGAAGATGGGAATGAGATGTTCCAAAGAGGGGCAGTCTAAATCCAATTAATAGGTTAAGTCCCAAGATAGGGTGGGGATCAGCAACCCATAAGCCTTGAAGGTATAGACCCAAGATAGGTAAGGGCTTGGATCTGTAAACTTTGAGGGAACCTATTGTATTTGGTCTCTAAGCGCTTTGGTAACATACATAGACCCTTCTCCCTTAAAACTGAAGTAGTACCAGGGTTTGATATCTATATTAAGAACTATGAATAATGAAATTAATCACCTAATGAGGAAAATAAACAAGCACTTGTTAATAACATAAATTAAAGAATATCAATGACTAGCTTCATGATTAGTCTCTCAATTAATTTTAGTATATCGGAATAGATTAATTATGTTAATCAGGTAGGGGACATTACAGAAATCCAAAACTTGTATTTGGAATAATAATTTGTGCTCACATAGAATCCATACACAAACTACTCAAATTCTAGATAAACAGAGAAATTCATGAGTGAATAAGGGTTGCCAATGATTATATTTGTAACAATCTAAAACTTAGAGAAAGGATGATCTAGCGATCGTTTCTGCATACCTCCTATTTGTGCTATATAGATACATGTGATTTTCTCATGTATTTACTAAAGCAGGTTCTCTAAAACCCAGACATCTTGTAAACATTATTTAAAGGGTTCATCACAACTACTAGTATAATGGCAAGCATTATGAATTAAGTGTCATGGTGTTAGTTGACAAGTAGAGACATAAACCAAGAGCAGTAGTGATAAAAATGAGAGCTTTGTGCTATCATATTCAATAAATTTTACCATTAGCTCAAATTTATTTTGATTTAGAGAAATAGAATAAAGAAGGCTCTAAAAAATATTTCAACATGTAATGATTAGAAGGGAAATAATCTTGAACACTAGTAGACTTGATAGTGTACTTATACACCGCCGAAATATGATTGCTCTTTATGAGCTTGGGAAAAAATACATATTAACAAACCTTGTTGGCATAAAATAGGTAGGTCAAATCAGATAAACTAAACCAATTGTTCAAATTTGTAAATAAAATTTGTCCAAGAAGATTGATAGGTCTAGTGATTTTTTCTTAATATTTCCCAAATGAAGTGGCTAGGAGGGTAATACTTAAGCATGAGCTACCAATCTTCAATCTTTCAATTCCGACAAATTTATTATTGCAAATTTATTTTTGGCTTGTGAAAACTTTAGTAAAATCTGGTAGTTGATGAACTCTCTACGCCTACACAATTCCTTACTCCCCAAACATTAAGCCTAACTATGAATCCTTTCTGCACACATTGTGACTTTGAATAAATCATACAGTATTGGCTCTAGAAGAATCTTTCACAACCAAAATGGATCTTATCTTAGGGTTTTGTCTATGGCAAAAGAGATGAACAATGTTCAACCACACAGAGAAAATAGAGTAAAATGAAATATTCGAAATGAGCTTCTTCTCTTCCAATTGCCCTTTTATAAGCACTTTTAGAACTTTCTGGAAATTATAATTTAAAATCTCCTTTTAAATAATAATCCTTTAACTCCATAAAGTGACTTTATTTTATTATTTACTTTTTGAAGTCACTTAAAATTCACTTATATAAATAATTAATATAAGTTGTCTTTTAATTCATCCTTTGACAACTTAAATATTAATTATTTTTTCCACATTTGCTTGAAGTTGTGAAAAATATAAAAATAGCTTGAAAGCAAATTTTGATTTTGCCAACATACTCTGAAGTTCATTGAAACCCAACTTAATGAAAATTGATATTTTCTAAAAATAGAATTGAAAGATCCCTGATGGATCTCTTTTACTAATCTGCTGTAATTTTTACTATTTTAAATTGATTTTTCCTGCTTATTAATATTTTCTTTCAGAAATAGACAGAAGTTGCAGAAGGGTTGGATTCTTTTTGTATTTTGATGATTTTTCAACAAGTAAATAATGAAGTACAAGTACATGAACAAAGTACTGAAAATGAAGTTCATATACAACCAAAACAAATTCGATTCAAGGCAGATTTCTGAATATAAAATCAAATATTTGACCAGATGAAGATTTCCAATAATTTCAGGAAGATTACAATCAGGAATAATCCCAACCTGGATGCTGAAAGAGTACCATAACCAGGAATGAAGCTGCGGCAAGATTCCAGCCCTCCAAGTGTTGCACGTGGGAAGGAAAGTGGCTGCCAGGTACAGCCGTACGGCTGCCAAGTACACCCAATTGGTTAGAAACCCCAAACCCCACGCTGAACTCTGTCAAAATCGCTGAACCTCCAGAAAGAATGCCGTACAATCTCCAAGATGCTAATAGTTGCAAAATAAATCCAAACCTCTGTATTGGGGGCTACGTCCCAAACAGGCAAGGCATTGGGGTTGGCGTCCTAGATGCTGAAAAGCTCTTCCAGAGCCAAATCTCAAATCCAAGATGTAAAATGTGTAAAATATAATAAGAATTAGGTCTCAACTTCCTTATAACACCTTCCCACTTAGCTCGAACCCTAAAAGTGACTCAATGGGGCGTTTAGGGTTAAAATGTTATATTTCTCATTTTAAGTTGCCAAGTGCATAGAAAATGACCTTTTTTCAAATATAAAGAAATCCGTTCACCGAAAGGATCTGAGTCAAAAGAGAAATATTTAGAAAAGTCCAAGACCTTTCTAACGAGCTATTACACCAAGGGATACACATCCAAATGAGGCCAAAAAACCCTTATTACTCCAAAATGGCTATAAACATAGCCTTATTTAAATAATTAAACGCTAACTTAGAAAATATTTAAATATATTAAAAATATATCCCAAATAACCGTAGAAGGCTCAAATGACTTCAAAAGCTTGAAACGGAACCTGCCACCTGTCTGTGACTGAAGTCGGAAATCATGGATCAACTGGCAGTCTCATGCCTAAAATCTAGGGATGCTCCTAGAAACTAGGAAACACACCCAAATCTCCTAAAACTGAAACCATCTAAAAGGTCATGAATAACCTCACGACTGGCAACTGTCATGACCTCCTAAAATTTAGGGATACCCCCTAAAATCTAGGAATTGCTCCAAACTGGCTCTAAACTGCCTGTAAAGCCAAAATCCAATCACTATATGCACTGAATGAGTCCCAATCAACCTCTGCTAGCCTACGAGACTCCAATGATAGGCCAACTCCTCCGTCTCTGATGTCCACTCTAGAAAGGGGACATGACAAGCCTCCCCTCTCGGAGTTGCTTGCCCACAAGCAACTGAAACACCAATCCTCCACCATCCCAAATAAGACGTAAACAAATCATTGCATGTAACTGCTGCTCATCTCTGATATAAACAACATGCAATACCCCGGTTTGGAATGGCACCTCAAAACGCTGAAGCACCTGTGTTGTCAAATCAACACTGCCTGGGTCCTAGAGCGAAGCATAGCTCCCGCTGAATACCTCAAGTGAGCAATGGAAAATTATATCATCTCCATAGATCAAATATCCATAAATGCCAAGACCACTAGTGTGTCTGTGATCACCAACTTGCATAACATCCGTCATAATATCCAATGAGTGCCAATCCATGGAAGACCCTCTGTGATTTGACCCCATCTGACACAAGTGACACACAACTGCCACACACTGCTGCTGATGTGCCGGAAGATCTAATGCCAACTCACTAGACAATGTATAATACTGACTAAAATCATCACTGTCTAGGCTAGCATCTAAAAATATGTAATCACCAACCAGCAATGAAACAATCACCTTGTCTAGAGAATCAGGTGAAACTGCCACATCAACTGGCTCAAAGTACTCACTAGGAGTAACATCACATAACTCATCCACGTCAGCTATCTGATGACAATCAACCTGTGGATCAACTGTCGTCCCACTCTGCTCGATAAACTGAGATGGATAGTGGGTAAACTCCAGCTCCATCCTCGTGATATTCCGAACATACCATCCAAGTGTCGACAACCACTGTACACCCACGACTACAATTATACATCTGAAGTGAAGCAACCCATGTAGGATCCACGAAAGAAAGGTACTACACATGTCTATACCATGATCCCACAGAAACCACCTGTAGGACATAAACTGCTCCTGCTGCTCTCCTCTGATATAAGTGCCATATAATCTTAATATCTGGAGCAACATACTATAATCCCTATAAGATGTTGTATCAAATGAATTAACACCTGGATCCCAAATAAAACTAAATCCACATCCATCTGTCATGAAGAGACAATGATAGTAAGAGGCATCCGCGATACTGTGTCTCTCTACAACCATTGTGAAACTCTCACACCTGTGATAACCATCCACAACAACACACCTGCTAATCCATGCATCATCCTTCCCCCATGATCCTGGATGAAGTCTCTGTGTCAAGGAGATGAAAAACTCTGACGATCGCTACTCATCATAACGGTTGATTGTTTGCTGATCCCGCAAACAATCCATCCCAAACTACTATATCAGGTGCCTGCAATCAATAACTCTATCCTCTGAAGATGGGAGAGCACTATCGCAACACGGATAGTATAAGTCTCAAACCAACTCACATCTGCGAGCCATCCAATCATCTACATTCGGACTAAAAGAGAAATGAAGTGCACTCCTCGCGAGGTAATCTAAATGGACTCTAGTAGGCTCACTCAATGGCTTTGTGTCATAATCTTGTCCATCAAACTCATCATCACTCCCACTGCTCTCAAACCATATATCCGAAGACAACTCATATGTCTGAGATCCGAAATCCAAAATACACCTCAACTGAGCACTGTGGCTCTGCGGTGAAACATGTTGGTTTCCCTCGTCAGCAGTAAGAGGTGTAAAAGAAGATTTGCTTTTCAGAGAAGGAAACAAGTCAACAAGAGTATCATACTCCCAACCAACTGACAAACTGCTAGTCGCTTGTGAGAACAACGATGGAGTAAGTCAAATCACAACTCTCTGGTGAATCTCGCAATGTCACAGTAGAACACTGTACTGTATCTGTCGCTGATGATGTCTGTGCCACTCTCAATCTATCAGAAAGCTCCTCCAATTTGGAGTTCGCTTCCTAAAGGGACAACTGGGTATCCTCCCATGCAACAACAGTCGCCTCAAGCTCTTGAGAGAGGATATCAACTTCCTCCTCTTCCCTCAACAAAGCACCATAACTAATAAAATCCCTCTGAAGGAGATAATCTCAGTCAGCCACTAACTGTAAATACTCATGCTTCAGTATCCCAATGGCTCCATAAAGAGCATGAAACTCTGGTAAGGAAAAATCACTGCTGCCCTGCTCATCAATCATGAGGGTGCTCCAACTATGTGTAGCCAACAACTGGCGAGCGACATCGAAATGCTCAATAACTATGTCTATATTCTTGTCATCAACCTTGAGTTGTCCAATCAGGTGATGAGGAGTTCGAGAATGTTGGCTCTCCTATAACTGTACAAATTCAAAATCTACATTGTGGAAAGAAGTTGTATCTGTATCCTGTACCTCTCTGTAGTCAACATCGTGTATGCACTCGGCCATGGATACAGCCTCATCCAAAGTACTGCTGCTCTGTGCCTTTGAGAACACCACATCCGTCAATGATGATACCGCTGAAAATGCACTGTCATCACTCTCTTCTGCATCCCATGTGTCCACATAACCCACTGGCTCACGATCCTGGGGTCCAGTGCTACTAAGAGAACATACTGGGCTGGATTCTAAGGTCTGATCTATAAAATCAGAATCATCATGATATGAGTTCTCAACATTCAAAGCATCATTGGTACCCGAATTTTGAATACCTTTATGTGACAGCCCATTGGCACCATCTTGTACAAGTGTAGACATTGATACCTCAAGCTGATGCAAAGGTACCTCACTGCTGTCATGAAAATCAGAATTGCTAACCTCTAAATCAGTTGCCTCTTGGGAAATCCCCTGCACACTTGATTCTTTTTTCCTTCTTTGCCACTGATCTGAACTTGTAGCTACCAAGTTATCTTCGTCTGCTTCGGGTACACCCATAAATTGTGTGAAGGAAAGGAGCTCACGTATCATCTTAGGAAGAGAACAATACTGATGGTAGCTGCTCATAACTGTATCATTAAATATCTTGGCAGGAGGCATCCTACTTTTACGTGTTGGAGAAGATGAAACTTTTGAGTGCCCAATTTTATTTCTAGCCATGGTATTTACCTGTAACTGTAGTCACATAAATCTGTCCAGCTTAATTAAATGAATATTTGCTATTTATTTAATTAAAAATACACTAGCCATGAGTTAATTAAATTAACATTTAATTAATTCATCTTCAAAATATTCTTCTATTAATTAAATAAATTATTCAATTTATTTTAATTAATTTATTAAACCAAGTTCACAAATCAATTAAATGAATAAAATCTATTTATTTAATTAAATCCCCCTATTCCTTTTTTAAATAAATTAAATTAAACATTTATTTAAATCATTAACCCCCCCCCCACTTGCATTCTCCTAAAAATGCAACTTGCACACATTTATTGAAATAAATTAATTTTATTTTAATAAAAATCCTATTTTCCCTCACCCACCAAATCCAATTGCATTCCTAAACCCCCTTCTAGATTCTTTTAACCCCTTCCTAATTAGCCTAATCCATTCCCTAATTATTGTCACATTCCTAAGCAACTTTAAGTCACTTCTCAAAAACTCCAAAAGTCTTTGAAAAACATTTAATGCTTTGTGTGTTCAACAATTTAACCTCCAAAGTCTTCCAAACCACTAATGGCTTTTACATGACCATTGATGGCTCTTACATAACCATTTATGGTTATTTCAACTTGCACTCGTGTCTCCTCAAGCATTTATTGCTTTGACCGTGGTTATCCCTTTTGCCTTTGCACAAGAGTTTATCCATTGGATAAAAGCTTTATTCTTTGAATAAAGAGTTTATTCATTCAACTAACCTTGAACTTAACTCCCAAGGTCATGTCAAGCATTTAATGCTTATTCCCTCTCCTCTCAACCTATCTCACATTGACACTTGTCATCTTGGGATTGGGTTGAAAGCCCTCACATGGATTTGAAATCATTCAATCCTGACCCTTGTTGAGATTGCTCAATCTCAACCATCCATTGCTCCATTTTTTCCTATAAATAGAGCCCATTTCTTCATAATCCAGATCCTGAAAACTTGTATGCATTTAACCTATAGGCATTTTAGAGAGCATTTAACATAGCAATCTAATATCTTGTTATTTTGGTTAAAATCAATCATTTTTAATAGCATCTAGTATTTTAGCTTTTCATTTTACATTTGGTGCAAATACTCAAATCTCAATCCTCTATAAGCATCCATAGTGCAAAAAGCTGCTGAGAGCTACACTATTTTGGAACTTGGAGAGGAGAGGAACAAGGGAGAAGAAACCAAGAGCATGTTAGGAGGCATTTGGAGATGCCTCATCGTATTTACCTTCTTAGTTAGATATCTTATCATGCTTTTGATGTCTCTTTTGATATGCCTGTTTATATTGGTTTTTGATTGATTAACACTAACGGTTTCTTGTGTGTTGTGTGTTATTTATCATTGACTAACCTTGCCCGTTTTGCAGAGTATCATTTGGTGAACCCGACGTGAATCGAACACGCAACCTTCTGATCCAGCACTATGGGCATATCGAACTAGCATTCGAACCCCTACAGGCGCAACCCCTTACTCATTGGTCTATGGTGCAGAAGCTATTTTACCTATTGAGGTAGAGATCCCATCACTACGGGTTTCCTTGCAGAATCTCGTTGATGATGAAGCATATAGAATTACTTGATGAGAAGCGACAAGCTGCATACAACCATCTCAAAGCCTATCAGCAACGCATGAGCAGAAGCTACAATCACCGAGTTAGACCTCGTACATTTGAGGTAGGTGATCTTGTTCTCCGAGAGAATCCTCGTAACCAACCAAACAGAGAACATCAAGGATAGTTTGAATCAAACTGGCTGGGTCCATATGTTATCACTGCTGTATTTGGGTTTGGGGCATATCAGTTGGCTACTTCAGAAGGAGAATCGCTCGCAAATCCAATCAACAACATGCACCTCAAACGGTTTTATACCTAAGCTGTATAGAGCATCAGGCTCCCCTGCATACCGGAAAACAATACCAAAAACATCCAGATAAATGACCTGAAGAAAATATAAAAACATCAAAAGAATAAAGAAAAATCATGCATCCAAACGGTGAACAACCACTCCGGTGGCACCTTGGGTAAGTACGATGGTGAAAACTTGGCAAACAGGCGCCACTCGTAAAGGCTATGGCTCCATTGTTTTTCCGACTTGTTGCGCTCACATTATACTTCATACATACATCCACTCGTCCACAACCATGGCTTGTTATCAATTTGCAATCAAGAAAGTACTTCATGCATCTTGCATCCCGCCTTTTCATAGTCATGTCTAAACTGGGGGCAATGCCCTTAATCTAGATTGATGGAAGTGGATTTCTACATTGTTTTGTTATTCACTGAATTCTTCATTCAAAACTATCTCACAAAATACCAAAAACATTGGAAAACAAGCATCAAAATCCAAAAAAAACATTCAAAACAATCATCAAAATACCAAAAACATTCAAAAATATCTCACAAAATCCAAAAACAACGGAAAACATCAAAAAACAAACAAATACATGGAACCACATTGTACATACTCATCTGAGCAGATACCAAACAAGCATTAAACAAATACTCGCACGATGATCACTTCTCAAAATTAACCAAAACAATCGACATCAACAATCAAATTGTCTTCAACAAGGATGCATCCTTCCTTACCAAAACACAGACAAAATGACATTTTCTTTGACAAGAAAATTGTGATAAGCTATCAAATACTTGGTTGATTAGTGAAGTAATTCATTCGTTTATATGCATCAGGTTCTTACAGCATTGTTTGTGTATCATCTGCGAATTATTCCGATGAAGTTCTGGGGCATGTCCTAATGGTGTCTACGTGGGAAGTTCACTAAGCTATGTGATCTTATGCAAAATACAATCATAGATCATTACGGCTTGCTGACTACAGCGTATACCTCGACCATATGAGCATGAACCATTACCAAGGATCCATATTTTTTATTCTTTATGTATATACTGTTTGTTTGCAGGTACCATGCTCTTCCTTTGGTTCCTCCTACCTCATCCAAATTGGATAAAGGTTTTATCTCTTATTACGGTATGAACTTGTCTCAGGATATGATCAGCCTAAGATCAAGGAGGACGATCCAAGTCATGCATGAACGGAGATGATCCTTGTCTGTTCCGCAAGCAATACTCTGGTTAACTTGACCCATTATATCAAGTTACTTGTATTCACTTGCTATATCAAAATCCATGTAAGGAATACTCAGGTCATCTTGAATTATTATGTCAAGAGCTTGTATTCTCTTCCAACATTTTAAAGCTCAATGATGAAAATAGAGCACTATGGATCGTCATTTCATCTCATCTGTTTATATATTGCATTTCGTTGCATATCACCCATCCATTCACTCATTCATATGTATGATTTTATATGCAAATGTGAACAAGGTTCATATGAACAGTTATGTGAACATTAAGCTGGTCTTGGATACAATCACGACCGAGTACTCTGATACATCATCAATGCATCATGCAAAGTCTCAAAAACCTTGCCTTCATCAGGATCAAACCATCATTACATTTAGTTGCATTTTGCATTAAGTACATTCATGTCATTTTAATTAAATTGCATATAGTTTCATTTAGTTTATTGACATTAGTCTTCATTAATCATTTGCATCATTGCATAATCATAAATAAATTAGATTCATTCATGAGATCAAATTGTCCTTGATTGTATTAAACCATTTACTATGCATTCATTTAGTGTCAGTTATCCATTATCATTTCATTATCCTTTATCATTTATCATTGCATACATTCATTTATCTATTCATTAATTAAAAGATGCATTCATTCATCCATTATTAAGTATCTTATTATGCTCATGTTAGGATTCATTTACATTGCATTCATTATCCTTTTTTAATTGCATTAAGGTGCAGTTATTAAAACATAAATTGTAGTACCATCACATTATCATTTTTACTTAATCATATTTAAGCATTTAAAATCATAAAACCATTTGTTTTCAAAAAAACATTGGTTCATATCATTTTATATGTCCATTATACATATGCATTCACCTAGACATTATCATATAAACATTTGTACTTTACATTTTGTTTATCCATATTACATTCATTTAAAAACATCTAGATGCATAATCATACATAACATCATTTATTCAAACATTGCATTAACATCATTGCATATCATTATCTCATCATTATATCAAAATAGGAAACACCAAAATCCTGTTCATCAATCATCATTATGCATATATCCTCATCATGACATTACATACATACAAACAATGCATCAAACAAATCATACATATATAAACCTGCATTCATATGTCAGTATCCAACATCATAAATCATCATAAAAACATGCATATAAGAATTATCTCATCAATGCATACATATCCATCTACGCAATAAACTCATAAACTCATCATCCTGCATAAACATCCATACATATCAAATGCATATCATTAAAATATGGGATCTCCTCATATATATCATCTCATATCTCAGAGTCCAATGAAGTCTACAAAATCGGCTACCAAGAGCCATCCAAGATACAGTCCAAAAATAAACAATGATAAAATACATATATGCAAAAATGCTCTCTCAGATGCCACTCTGACCAGATGCTGTACCACCATCGCCACCTGGTCCCCCACTGGTCCCCGCACCATCCGATCTATCTCTCCGTGGAGGCCCCATCAAACCCCCACTCACTCCTGCATCCCCTGATCTATCCCTCCGTAGAGGACCCATCACACCCCCACTGCTCTGCATCCTCTGTGATCGCTCTGATCTGGCTTGCCGCATCTGTGAATAGCTCAGTGCTCGCTGACTAGCTGGCACCACCTGCTCATATAACCCCCGCCAGTAATCTATCTCAGCCTGTGCTCACTGGATCTCCCTCATCACCTCCCCCGTAGGCCCTTGTGCTTCTACTCCAACCGGGACTCTCTCCTGCAGCTCTGCTAATCTCTCCACCGCACTATCCCTCTCCTGCAACACTACAGCCAGCTCTGACTCCCGTGCAAATAGCTGCACATCTCTAGCCGCCACCTCTGCCTCCAAATCCTCTACACAGGTCTGCAAATGTACTATCATATGATCCCTAAGATCTCCAGTGGCTCCCTCCCCTGTATCCATAGTAGCCTCACCTGTATCACCCTCTCCAGTGGCTCTCTCCCCTCTGTCCATCGGGATCTCCCTCTCTATACCTCTACCACCCAGTCTAACTCCTCCCTGCATCAACGGTCCCTGCAATATCCGCAGTGGCAGTCCACCTCTCCCTCTCCGCTGAATCCGACTCCCCAACCCACCACCTCCTCCACCACCACCTCCTCCTCCCCCTCCTCCACCTGCCATTGGTCCTCGACCTCCTGCCCTCCTCCGTCTCCGTCCCCTCTCATCCTCAAAATCTGGCACTGGCTCTGCTGGATCGGATATCCGTAGAATCGGATGCGCCGCTTGGTATTGCGTGTACTCATCTGATACCCTTGCATCCACGACCTTCGGTCGTATGTCCCAAGGTCTCGCCTGCAGCGTCCGAAACTTCGCCAGTGCTTGGTCATACGGCAGCACTGGCCCCCATGCATATCTCTCCCGTATCACCCGAGCATACTCCCCTGATCCACTAGGCAGTCCCTGCTGCCGTCCAAACTACCTCATCACTCTCCCCGGCACCTATCTCTCTACATGGTACGAGGTCCTCCCAATGAGGAATCGGGTCATGAATACATAGGGCAGTGCCTCCGCATCATCATCCCAGGGCTCGCACTCCAAGTATGGTCTCCATATAACTGCATCCAGATCATCTAATGCCCGCCGCCACCACTCTAACTTCCCCAAGTGGGGCTGACTCATCATACCGCCATACATAAACATATATGGCTGATCCACTGCGCGGAACCTAAGACTCACTGGTCGAGTCACTGGTAGGTGCTCCCATGCCCAAATATGTAGCAGCGTCACTCCCACTGCTAAGGAACCCCTCCCACAGTATACCACCTCATGCAACTCCTGGTAAAGGTGTGCCAGCACGCACGGCCCCCAAGCAAATCGGGTCCCCTCGGTAATCATCATCTCGATCACCTGCCCCCAACCAACGGCCAGCCCATGTGATCGCCTATCAGGACACAATAGTCTTCCCACAATGCCAGACACGACTGCTGGTAAAGGCTCATATAAAGCAGCTATCTCCTCCCAAGCAATGGAGCCATCATCAATAAAAACATCCTCATCGAAGAACCTGTGAACCGCTAGAGTCCCCCATGATCTGTCATATGTGACCAGCTCCCCCCGAATCGGAATACGCAGGATGCGCCACACATCCTCCAGGGTCACTGTCATCTCCCCCTGTGCCAGATGAAAAGTGCACGTCTCGCTGTGCCACCGCTCTGCTAGTGCCGTAATCAATCCGTGATTCATCCGAATCATGGGCATGTGCATCACATCATATAATCCAGTCGCGGCAATACAATCGATCTCCGCCTCCGTCAACCGATCCCGCAACCCCTGTGTCACCGGGTGTCTCTCGCGTAACTGCAACACGCGTAGATCCTCTTACACATGGGCATCAATCAATCATCATCAGTTGTTTTGTTTCAAACTTTCTTAAGCTTAAACCTAGACTATCAACAGATACTTTGATCAAGTATCTTCGGGTCTCAACAGGTAAGCAATCATGGCAACCTAGACTTCAAACAGACATTTATCCTAACAATGACCTAAGTCTCATTAGGCTGCTATGGTTCAAAACAACTCCCACTTCGCCTTCCTATCCATCCATCTTTGGCATCAGGAGATTATCACACAAACTGGGGCATCCCTTATCTTGCAAACAAAAGCGCTATTTTGCACACAAAAGCGCTACTTACCTACAATAGCGCTGAACTCCTAACAAAAGCGCTCAATCAGCTATCCAAAAGCGCTAGAACAACAACACAATTGCGCTGATTCATAACAAAAGCGCTCAATTAGGCAATCAAAAGCGCCTAAACTAGCCTACAATAGTGCTACAATTTTCACAAGCGCTCAAACAGCACCTCAATAGCGCCATTGCGGCACAATATCGCTAGTTAATTGGACAATAGCGTCGTTGCGGCACAATATCACTAGTTAATTGGACAATAGCGCCAAAACGTAGTTTCAGCGCTATTGTTCTGACTCAACTTGGATTCAGCAAAAAGTGTATCAAAAATGCATAAAAATTAAAATTTCAAATTTGCGTACCACTTGTCCATAGTCGTCTGGCCGCTGGAACCGACGAACTCGCTCGAGACGGTGCTCTGGTACTGGTACCGGCATCCTGACTGCTGCTCGCTCCTCTCACATGTCACTGTCAGAGCTATAGTTTCACACTGGTTGCGGTAACAAATGATCCTGTTTTCACCCCTTTCTCCCCATTTAAACCCTTCGCAATCACCGTAATTTTCCCCCGCTCGCTGCCGTGGTCCTTGTAAACTTCCCGAGCCTCCCATTTCTCCATTTTACCCCCGATCTCTTCTATTTTTCACTCATTTTACTAACTTCTTCTCTTCTACCACCCTACCAATTTTCATTCTTTTTCGAGAGATCGCCCGATTTTTTCGAAAATTTTCGGCCCATCTCTCGAGGGGGCATACCACCCATTAAATTTACATTTTATGGGGCATTTCTTCACACTAGTTTTTCTTTCTTTGAAACAACGCGATAAACCGCACCGTCTCAAAGAGGGACAAATGTAGTCACATAAATCTGTCCAGCTTAATTAAATGAATATTTGCTATTTATTTAATTAAAAATACTCTAGCCATGAGTTAACATTTAATTAATTCATCTTCAAAATATTTTTCTATTAATTAAATAAATTATTCAATTTATTTTAATGAATTTATTAAACCAAGTTCACAAATCAATTAAATGAATAAAATCTATTTATTTAATTAAATCCCCCTATTCCTTTTTTAAATAAATTAAATTAAACATTTATTTAAATCATTAACCCCCCCCCCCACTTGCATTCTCCTAAAAATGCAACTTGCACACATTTATTGAAATAAATTAATTTTATTTTAATAAAAATCCTATTTTCCCTCACCCACCAAATCCAATTGCATTCCTAAACCCCCTTCTAGATTCTTCTAACCCCTTCCTAATTAGCCTAATCCATTCCCTAATTATTGTCACATTCCTAAGCAACTTTAAGTCACTTCTCAAAAACTCCAAAAGTCTTTGAAAAGCACTTAATGCTCTGTGTGTTCAACAATTTAACCTCCAAAGTTTTCCAAAACCACTAATGGCTCTTACATGACCATTAATGGCTCTTACATAACCATTTATGGTTATTTCAACTTGCACTCGTGTCTCCTCAAGCATTTATTTCTTTGACCGTGGTTATCCCTTTTGCCTTTGCACAAGAGTTTATCCATTGGATAAAAGCTTTATTCTTTGAATAAAGAGTTTATTCATTCAACTAACCTTGAACTTAACTCCCAAGGTCATGTCAAACATTTAATGCTTATTCCCTCTCCTCTCAACCTATCTCACATTGACACTTGTCATCCTGGGATTGGGTTGAAAGCCCTCACATGGATTTGAAATCATTCAATCTTGACCCTTGTTGAGATTGCTCAATCTCAACCATCCATTGCTCCATTTTTTCCTATAAATAGAACCCATTTCTTCATAATCCACATCCTGAAAACTTATATGCATTTAACCTATAGGCATTTTAGAGAGCATTTAACATATCAATCTAATATCTTGTTATTTTGGTTAAAATCAATCATTTTTAATAGCATCTAGTATTTTAGCTTTTCATTTTACATTTGGTGCAAATACTCAAATCTCAATCCTCTATAAGCATCCATAGTGCAAAAAGCTGCTGAGAGCTACACTATTTTGGAACTTGGAGAGGAGAGGAACAAGGGAGGAGAAACCAAGAGCATGTTAGGAGGCATTTGGAGATGCCTCATCGTATTTACCTTCTTAGTTAGATATCTTATCATGCTTTTGATATCTCTTTTGATATGCCTGTTTAGATTGGTTTTTGATTGATTAACACTAACGGTTTCTTGTGTGTTGTGTGTTATTTATCATTGACTAACCTTGCCCATTTTGCAGAGCATCAGTAACTAAACTGAAAGATCCCGGAAGTCGAAATAAAAGTTTGTTCTCAACAATTTTGGGACTTTGGCCAACATATTGTCTTACCAGCTGTCACTGTAAGCATAAATGTGTAGGCTGACAACTACCCAGTTGCTGATATGAATTATCAAAACCTTTTATCTTGTACCCAGATGTGACAATTTCTCATAAACCCTACAGGCTGGCAGGATGTAGGCTCTGATACCACTGAAAGATCCCTGATGGATCTCTTTTACTAATCTACTGTAATTTTTATTATTTTAAATTGATTTTTCCTGCTTATTAATATTTTCTTTCAGAAATAAACAGAAGTTGCAGAAGGGTTGGATTCTTTTTGTATTTTGATGATTTTTCAACAAGTAAATAATGAAGTACAAGTACATGAACAAAGTACTGAAAATGAAGTTCATATACAACCAAAACAAATTCGATTCAAGGCAGATTTCTGAATATAAAATCAAATATTTGATCAGATGAAGATTTCCAATAATTTCAGGAAGATTACAATCAGGAATAATCCCAACCTGGATGCTGAAAGAGTAACATAACCAGGAATGAAGCTGCGGCAAGATTCCAGCCCTCCAAGTGTTGCACGTGGGAAGGAAAGTGGCTGCCAGGTACAGCCGTACGGCTGCCAAGTACACCCAACTGGTTAGAAACCCCAAACCCCACGCTGAACTCTGTCAAAATCGCTGAACCTCCAGAAAGAATGTCGTACAATCTCCAAGATGCTAATAGCTGCAAAATAAATCCAAACCACTGTATTGGGGGCTACGTCCCAAACAGGCAAGGCATTGGGGTTGGCGTCCCAGATGCTGAAAAGCTCTTCCAGAGCCAAATCTCAAATCCAAGATGTAAAATGTGTAAAAGATAATAAGAATTAGGTCTCAATTTCCTTATAACACCTTCCCACTTAGCTCGAACCCTAAAAGTGACTCAATGGGGCGTTTAGGGTTAAAATGTTATATTTCTCATTTTAAGTTGCCAAGTGCATAGAAAATGACCTTTTTTCAAATATAAAGAAATCCGTTCACCGAAAGGATCTGAGTCAAAAGAGAAATATTTAGAAAAGTCCAAGACCTTTCCAACGAGCTATTACACCAAGGGATACACATCCAGATGAGGCCAAAAAACCCTTATTACTCCAAAATGGCTATAAACATAGCCTTATTTAAATAATTAAACGCTAACTTAGGAAATATTTAAATATATTAAAAATATATCCCAAATAGCTGTAGAAGGCTCAAATGACTTCAATAGCTTGAAACGGAACCTGCCACCTGTCTATGACTGTAGTCGGAAATCATGGATCAACTGGTAGTCTCATCCCTAAAATCTAGGGATGCTCCTAGAAACTAGGAAACACACCCAAATCTCCTGAAACTGAAACCATCTAAAAGGTCATGAATAACCTCACGACTGGCAACTGTCACGACCTCCTAAAATTTAGGGATACCCCCTAAAATCTAGGAACTGCTCCAAACTGGCTCCAAACTACTTGTAAAGCCAAAATCCAATCACTATATGCACTGAATGAGTCCCAATCAACCTCTGCTAGCCTACGAGACTCCAATGATAGGCCAACTCCTCCGTCTCTGATGTCCACTCTAGAAAGGGGACATGACAAGAATATTTCTCCAGAAGTGTGGAAAACACCCAGAATGTCGAAATTGCTTCAAGAAAGAATTAACGGATTCAACTTGATCCCTGGAACACAATGCCACTACCTGAAAGCCATTTTGAAAAGGTTGGCACTCTTCGAGAATGTTGGAAAGGCTATAAAAAGGGGACATTACATCCTCCTTGAACTCTTTTAATTTTTCAATCTTTACAATATAAAGGTTATGTTTCCTATTACAAAACAACAATCACATTACCACATTTTTTGCCAACCTTTATAACATACTTCCTAAGCATTTTTCCGTTACATGTGACCTCTTTTCAAAATATTCATCTCTTTCATATAACAAAATAAGTTCTTTATTCTTATCTTGCACGTGCATTTGACTCCCTCTAATGTTATTGCAAAACTCAATCCTTCTTGTTTAGGAACTGCCTTGAAATGCAATAGAATTTCAAAACAAAGCATTAGCAAAATGTTGCCTTGGCCATTTTGGCATTTCTGTCAAATGTTTGTTGTTTTTCCAGCGTACAAAAGAAAATAAAATAAATATATTGTTTATGGGAATGTAAAGAGAAACAAACTATTTGCTTCTTAGTGCAAATAGTTCCAAATGTATCCGCACTTATATCCGGGCATCAATTTCAAAGATGCAAAGCAATAAGATGAAATACAGCATTTTTAGGTTCAGCAAGATGCAACTTACCATTTGCAAGCATTTTAACAGTGACAAAAAACCAGTAATGAAGACTACACTAGTATGGCGCTGAAGAAGTGCTCCATCCAAATGAAAATCAAATCCACATCAAAATTTTGTCTGTGAAATTTAATAACAAATTGTTCTCAAATGGAACTGTGTGCGGTCACTGTGTATGAAGAAGACAGCAAATGATAGCAACAGTGAAATGTATCTTCTTTTCTCTAGCAGCAATCTTCAACCACTCCAGTTGCACTCCAAATCAAATGCTGATGTACAAATGCATCGGGTACAATAATGCTTCTTTTAATCCTAGGTTCTCAGAGAATCCTTCAAAATCAATATGCCAATAATAGGATACAAGGACAAAAGCCGAATTCCAAATGCTATTTTTTCAACGTGGCTGTATATAAAGATTCACGCCACTATCTTCTGCATCAAACTGCTTGTTAAATACTAACAATATCCTAAAACGATTTCTGAATTTGTTCTTCTTGTTGTGAACTTTCCAAAACATCTTAAATTCATAAATTTTGTTATAACTTGAGAATATATTGCAGTTTTAGTGGGACTGTATCAAACAGTAATAAAAAAAGTCATTTTAAAATCAGAACAATGTACCAACAACAGAATTAGGCTTAATGGTAACAAGTAATGCACTTGAGGATCTCTAGAATACATCCGAGTCTTACACATTTGGGAATCCAATTCCATGGCATCTTTTACCATACTCCACAATTCTACTGCACAATATTAAAATATTGCTTCTCCCTTATGAAGGCTCCATTGCTTCAAGACAAGGATGGCCTCCACTACTCATAGGTATAGGAAGGATAAATGCTCTGATACCTTGTTGAAATGGTGAGCAGGTAGCATATATAAATTACACCATTATTACACAGGAAAAAAATCAAAATATGTAATATTATATGATTGATTTAGGATTTCACACATACATATGTTGATTTTACTCTAAATTGCATTTTTCCCAAACTACCCTTGGTCTCGAACCCATACCTAAACCCAAACTCAAAGGTTTTAAAATAATAGGACAACACTTGATCTTGAAATATGGCCTACCATCTTAGGAGAAGCCCCATTATTTTAACTAAACTTGTATCAAGGTATGATCGAAAAGAAAACTCTCATTGCTGTTTGAAATTTAACTTGTCCAAAAATCTATTTTTCGGCCTTTAAATGTAAAAACGAGCTTCAAAAAGGTAGGTGTATACAAAAGAATATCAGATCCATCGTGGCAAATGTCATGGGGTGTGAGACTCGGATTAATCCAAGTTTTTTTGAGTTTTATGCTACAATATTTTATTTTATTTTAAATTATTTTTTCAGTAACTTTTGTGTATCATTTTAATAAACTTTCTCAGCTGTTGCAACTTCTAATACCACACTCATTTAAGGGAAGAACTAACACATAATGTTTGATCAATTCTTTCCCTGTTACATGGAAGCAATTGCTATCACAAATTGCCAGATAGCTATAGGAACTTCTTGCAATTACATCGAAGTCGGTGCAAATGAAAGAACAATAGCATTCAATACTTTACATGGTTTGATATTTTGCTTATGTCGCTTATGAATTTGCATTAACCAACTGACAATGCCAATGGTCAGTGATAACTGCCTTCGAAGCGAGTATTGCATTTATTATTTTATAGGTTATGTATTGGTGTTGGAATTAAGGAACAATTTTGCATTCAAATGTCTCGTATGCTGTGAGATTCATCATTGGTATTATTGTCTCGCAAGATATAGCTATATGACTCCAGCAAATTAAATAGCGTGAGGATAGAGGCATGTTGCTTTCTCTATCCAACAGTTATTGCATCATAAGGGTTTATTAATTTTGTCTTTAATTTTTTTCATTTGCACTGTAGGCTCTGGAGATGGAAGCCTCCGTGCATGGAATGTCAACAATGGAAATGAGGTGTGGAAAATAATGACCACCTGATTTTTTTAATATAAATATAGTCTTTAGAGGTGAATAATTTAATGATAATAATAGTATTCATAACTGCAGGTTACATGCTGGAAAAATCATACAGGCGTTCCCACTTGTCTCAAGTGGGCTCCTCGACGTGTGATGTTTGCAAGTGCATCTTCAGTTTTGGCATTTTGGATTCCTGGCACACCCAGGCAGACTCATAATGATGCCATCAATACTGAATCCTCTCCCAAAGATTAGAGAACTGCTATTTTTTGTTTAGCTGAAAGAAAATGACGCAAGACAAGATTTATGGCACTGCTTTCTTTCTTAAAATCACCTTTTGTAATGAACGTATATCTAATAATATCAAGTTAATGGGGAGAATGATACAGAAGAAATTATTGTTGGTTCAAGCTGAAATTAGTCTAAACACGAATCTCTTTTGACGACTGGGAACAAACAGGCAACAATTGTGCTGTAACAAAATTGTATGTCAACAAGGGACCAAGAAAGAACAATAATTACACTTTTTGAGCAATAAGTATATCAAATAAGTATTAAATTTGCTTAAAGAACTATTATTATATTCAATATTAATATTCGATATTTCGTTAAACAATGTTTCCAATCAGTTCGACAAATTCTCTCAGCTTACATTGAGCCCTTGTTTTAAGAAAATTTTGAGGCTTCTTTCTTGCTCTTATAGTAACATTTTTGGGTGCCATTTGTTTTTCTTAAGTGCATGATTTTTCTTGTACTTTGTAGTGGAATGATCATTTGATCCTATTTTGTGTAAAAATTGTACTTTGAGCTTGTGGTTGTAATCTTCATGCAAGATTATTTTGTGTAAAAATTGTACTTTGAGCTTGTGGTTGTAATCTTCAATCAATCTTGCATGGTATAGAAAATTCCACACCAATTTTTACATGGTATAGAACATTCTACACACATACACATTCATATATCAATAAGAAATAAAACCACAAGAACAAGCATAGTTCAACAAAATATATTCCAATCTAAGACTATTTTTATTTCAAATCCTTGTACAAAACAAGAATTATTTTTTTAGTGTTTTGATTCATATCTTTCACTATGACATAACATAATACCACTCTTCAAATTGAAGTGGAAGCACCTTGTAAAATAAAATTAATCTACTGGGAACAATATGTACTTAAAATTTACAAAATTTATAAGTTATTGGGTTGGTACATGGTTGTGTTGAATACAAAGTAAATGTACATTTTTTGTTTTTACATAGGGTAAAATGCTAAAATATTTTTTGTACAATAGACAAAAAAGAATTATGTTTCTTGACTAAAATTCTTACACACTTGAGTTGTTTAATTAAATGTAGAGAGTGACAAATACACAAAAGTTTAATGATAGTGGATTCAAAGCTAAAGAGTTCTACTCTACAACTATTATAATACAAAGGTTTCATTAATTGGTAAGTGATAATTAATTCATAAAGTTACACTAACACATGAACACTAAAGTAGTTATTTAGAAGCACGGTAGACATACTTAAATCACATTGAATGAATAACAAAATCTAGATTGACAGATAACAAAGAATAATAATGCAAGCGTAAGAATTAGTATTGATTGATTGATTTCTTTTAGGTGTAAAATACACTTATTTGTATTGTATAGAAAGATGCATGATAATAATGAAATCAATTGCTACCCTAATTATAAGTAATTGTATAATTTGCAAGATTTATTATAAATTATCAAGTCCATTAATTAAAATATGATTTCCAATTAATATATTAGAATCATCCATCAAAAGCTTATGTCTCTAGCATGATTAAATAAGTAATTTAATAATAGTCAACTTTAGATTAAAAATAATGGATGCTAAAAAATAGGGGGAAGCAAAAAATAGTGTTTGCTTAGATAGTATGCTTTCTTTTTTAGAATGGTGGTAAATTATTTCTAGTGCTAATGAAAAATATTTACTATAGATTATTGTAGTGAAGTTTATTTTGTGGAAAATCATTTGTTTTGATGCAATCTCAAAAATCCTTTTGACAAAGGTATTAAATTCTTTGAGATTTCCAAAACATTGATCAATCAATGAACATTAGTGACACATTTAAAACTCTTGTTGAAGCTCTAAAAAATTACTTTGATGCTTTCTCTTTTTATTGAAATCTGCAACTCTAAACACTATTTCAACTTCCATTAAATCTCTAAAAGAAATCAAAATAAGAACATTTTGCCAAAAATAAAATTAAAAAAAATCTAAGAATAATATTGATTAACAACTATACACAATAAATAACACCAACTTAAAAAATCTTCAATCACAATTTTTACAACCCAAAAAATATTTATTATGATACTTGAAATCACACTTTGTGATATAAGTAAGAAAATATACTATATTTTCTCATGGACAATAAAAATGATTTGCTTGTGAATAATTAGTTTTTTTAATCATATTTCTTGTACAACACTTTGTTGTTTTATAATTTTTATTTTTTAAATTTCAACATTGATCATTTTATTTTACATAATAATAATAAATACTAATTAATAATATTAAATTTAAAATTAAAATAATACTTAAAATTTAAAACATAAAATAACCACAAAGGATGGTTGATTCTAGGAATTTAAGATATGAGTTCTGATGAAAATAAAGAAATTAAAAAGATATACAGTGTTTGAGTGAGTGTGTGTGCGTGTATGCGTATGCGTATTTATATGTATATATGTGTGTATCTATATATATGCATATACATTTAACATTTTTCTTAAACTTATAATGCTATCATTTTCAATTTTTTTTTGTTCTCTTGCATTTGATTTTAATATTAATTTTTCTTTTATTAATAATTGATTATTAAAATTATTACTTTTTCTAATTGTTTAATTTTTAGACTATAAGAACAATATTAAAAATCAATTTATTTTGTATATATTGACAAACAAGAATACACATTAATTAGAAAAGTAATATTTTAAACAATAATTTAAATTACAACCATTAACTAACAATCAATAACAAATAAAAAATATACATATTATGGCTCGTACTCTCAGTTTTTCCTGCCCATCATTGTTGGTTTCGGCTACAACTATTACTATTCTGACTCCAAAATAGTCAAAACGTACATCGTGATATTGACAACTGAAAAAATCAGTCATAAATTGCGAAATCAACGATCAATATTGTGCGTATAACCTTCGTGTTATTGACAAAATGTATTTTTTATGTTTTTTTTTGGAACTGCGTGCGTTGGTTTCTTCCTCTCTTGCATAGGGTAATCCGTCTCCTACACGGCTGGGGTTTTGTTAAGTCATCCGCCTGCGTCTAAGCTGGGCTCTGCCTTTTCTCTGACTGGCTCGTGCCCTAGGTCGTGTGCTACTCTCGATGGTGTTATGGGGATTCCTGATGTTGTTAGTTTTTGCGCTAGGGCCTTCCTTGTTGCTCTCTCAACCACCTCTTAGTAGTTGAGCTCTTCTCTACACTTTGTTAGGAGTTTTCATCGCCTGTTTTGGGTTTGAGTATTCCTATTTCTAATGGCCCTCCTCTAGTGCTTGGTTCTAGAGAGTTACTTCCTCAAGTGTACTGCTTCGAGGTGCTAAGAGTTTTGCCTAGGTTGTTGTTGTTCATCCTTCTTCCTGTATATCTTGTTCACTCTCTTGTGTCAACCCTCATGTGGTGGTCTATGGTGAAGATCAGACTAAGAATAAAGCTTTGTATCATCAAATGACTTTGGTTTGCAAATCTTCTGATCTTTGGCCTTCCCTACCATAACTTCATTATTGTGTTGTGAGTTCTTGGTGGTCTTTTGAGATTGGTAAGATTGAACTCTTCCCTTGCAAGAAAGGTTTCTTTATTCTTGGGATTGGTAAGATTGAACTTTTCCTTCCAGGAAAGGTTTCTTTATTGTTGCATTTACTTCTTTGGAGGATAGGGATTTGATCTTATGAAAGTTATGGTGTTGGGGAGAGAATTCTCTCTCCTTTAAGCCTTGGAATTGTTCTTTCAACCCCCTTACTAAACCACTTAATGTGCGTCCAAGGTGGGTGGGGCTTTCTAATCTTCTCCATTAGTTCTGGGAGACTTCATATTAAGAAGCTATTGGAAACTCTATTGGCTGGTTTTTGAAGGCTGATTATTCCACTTCCTTCATGGGGCATTCTACTTTTACTCATTGTCTAGTGGATATTGATCTCTCCTTACCTCTTTATGGAGATGTGGTTTTGATGGTTGTAGATTGGCCTTGGTCTAAACCATTGGTTTATGAGGGGATCCCCTTTCGTTATTGTCATTTCTATGCTACATGCCATTTAGCTTTGGATTGATCTTTGGGTTGTAGGAAGGGCCCACTACTTGATGGCTAAATGCTTCTAACGATCACTTGACTGATGAGGATCTTGCTTCCTTAGAGGGTGCTTCTTCTCAGGGTTCTAATTGGTTTGATTTTGAGATGGCCTTGTCCTATCTTGTGGACCTTTTCACTAACTCATTTGGGTGCATTTTTTGACGAAAATTTCTGACGAACTATGGGATTTCTTTTGTTTTGTCGGATCTTACAAGGCAATTTGTGTCAATTTATTTTTATTTTTTAAATCTTGCCCGACATTCGTCAGAATTCCGACGAAACCAACTATCATCGAAAATATGACGGATGTTCGTCGGAATTCTAACGAAAAACAGAAAAGTGAAAAAGTAAAAAAAACCAAAAAAACCCTTAAGGTTAGTCAAGTAAATAATATAAAAAATCGTGCGGACAATGTTTTACGTACTTGCGACATCGTTTTGCTTGGTTTGTGAAGGTTATAGACCGAATTTTCCATAGACCGATTTTTTTGTCTGAGAAAGAAAATCATGTCAAATAATATCAACAAAGAGCAAAATAAGGAGACAATTGCTAGATTGTGGTCTAGCTTGAAAAGAAAAGGTGATGGGAAATGTTATTGTCCCTGCAAAAATTGTAAGGGCTTAAAGACTAGAAGACTTTTAATCACAACAGTTGAGAAACATTGTAGGCAACATGGACACATTGAAGGGGGGCATGATTATCGTCCATTGGTAAGTTGCTCATTATATGTGTTTATATTGATTTCATTTGTAAATGTTTATATCGTTTTAACAATTTATATACATAAAAAATCACTTGTTAATGAGATCGTGATCATGGTTTATTTATGTTGATCATTTTTATATAGGTGGGGTGCCCTAGGGCACATGATATGGACTACCATGACTCGAAGAATGTGGTTTTCCAAGTGGATGAACATGGAGGTGTGAATATCGAGGCTGAAGATAATGATCCTATGGAAGAAGATGATCATGCGCCAGAAAACACAGTTGAAGATGATGGTACAAATACATTTATCCATGACACATTTAGTACTAGCGCAGCTGATCATGATGATCAAGATGTTGTTCATGATCTACCTGTACTTGAGAAGGCATACAAGCCCCTTTTCAAAGGCTCCTAAACAACTCTTCTCTTTGTTGTATTGTTGTTAGTGAACTTGAAGGTTATGAATGGTTTATCCAACATAACAATCTCACATATGTTAAGGTATGTCATATATGTCATCTTTTTTCATCTATTTTTGTTGTTATTTCATCACTAGTAAATAAAAGGTGAAATATGTACCATTAATATTTTTTATATTAACAAATTATTATTTTTTGTTCTAAATTGATAGGTGATTTTTTGTTACCACCATCAAATATTCTACCTCGCTCATATCAAGAAATATATGTTGGTATGAAAGATATTGGAATGGAGTATCAAGCAATAGATGCATGTCCCAATGATCATATTATATATCATAAACAACACGAGTTTGCAACAGAATACCCTGAATGTTATATCAGTAGATATCGAACAAATCAACTAACAAAAAAGGTGCCTCGCAAGGTTCTTCATTATATTCCCACTATTCCACGTTTGCAACGATTATTTAGGTGTGAAAGCTTGGCACAATTTATGGATTACCATGCACACAATAGAAGTCGAGATGACATTCTTCGAATGCCTGCGAATGGTTTTGGATTTACGGACATAGAGGAAAAATGGCCACACTTTAAAGAAGAACCTCGTAATCTCAGGCTTTCATTGGCAACGGACGATGTCAATCCATTTGGAGAGCTGAGATCTATTTACTCGGTGTGGCCTGTTTTTGTTATCAACAATAACATTGCTCCCTGGATGTCAATAAAGAGGGAGCACATAATGTTGGCAATGATTGTTCCAGGTATTTTTTTCATTTAATAGTCATGTACATTAAATTATATATATTGCAGTAAAATGGTTATAATAATTATGTAATGTTTTTGTTCATTCAACTAGGTAAGTACCAAGTTAAAGATATGAATGTATATATCAAACCTCTTATCGACGAGTTGCTGGAGTTATGGAATGGTGTCACTATGTATGACGTCTCTAGACCAATAGGACAAAGACAGTTTCAATTCCATGCAATGCTTGTATGGACAATTCATGATGTCCCAGGGCTAACACATTTTTGTGGTATGTTATAATGTTCAACTTGCACACTTTAATAATGTTTAATTTTTTAAAGTATAAATCATGCATTTTTTTAAATAATTCATTCAATATATATAATTATAAAAATTAACATATTTAATCCAATTATACATGATCTTGCAGGTCTTCAAACAAAGGGAAAATTTGCATGTCCAGTTTGTGGTGCAAAGATGAAATCTCGTCATTCAACAAGTTTAGGAAAGTAGGTGTTTGATGAGTATAGGCACTTCCTCCACAAAAATCATAAGTATCGAACTACTGAAAAACATCTTTTCAATGGGAAAGAAGAGACTACATCAAAACCACGAAGAATGACACCTCGCCTATGGAAGTTGGAATATAATAGAATTAATCATCAAGGTAATGTTATTCAATCTAATTGTTTATCTATCATATATGATATGTTTGGAATTTATATTTTTATATTGTTTTTTGTTTAGTCATGCTGTAATTGACGATGATTGTTGTTAACTTTTTAAACATATTGTTCAAGAAGGTTGTCAAGGCATTAATTACCACCTTCCAAAAGGACTAAAAAGTTATCCCAAACAATTTAGTAGGTTTCCCTACTATGAGAAGCTACAAATTGTGCATTTTTTTGATACTATGCATATTGGAAATAATATAATAGAGACATTATGGAAAATATTGGATGGAAGGCGTGACAAAGAAAAAAATGTCAAAATTTGTAGTGACATTTAGATATCCAATCATGCAATGAAAAATGTCATTCAATTAAATAGCGATGGAGACCAAATTAATATAAGTTCTCTTACTTGGTTATTAACGAAGCAACAAAGCAATGCTATAAAAGAGGTCATACAAAATATTAGATCTCCCACAAGATTTGCTGCGAACATAAACAATCTCATAACAAAGAAAAGTGAATTTGGGTTAGGGATGAATACGCATGATTGGCATACCTTCATTAAGGTAATTCATGTTCTTGTATATTTTCTATAAATTTGTATACTGCATGTACTTTTCATTGTATTATGTTTAGTACTAGTTTTGGAAAAACAATGAAAAAGATCATTTTATAATTGTTGCAGTACGTTATACCTCTATCTCTCCTAGACCACTTCGACAATAATGTCAAGCAAGTTATATATGATCTTGGAAAATACATGAGGTAAGTAGTGTTATTTGTTTAATTTGTTGTGTAGATATTATATTTTCCATTTGTTTTACTTGTTATGTAATATATTGTATATTATTTTGTTAATTCTCGTTAATATATTTGCGTCTTGAATCACTTGTAGATGGTTGTCATCTAAAGAAATTCATAAAGGAGATATAAAATATTGGAAGACAAAAATTCCTCGTCTAATGTGTGAAATGCAAAAGTGTCTACCTTAGACATTTTTCAATGCACAAGAACACTACCTCATACACCAAGTTGAGGAGACTGAATTGTGTGGACCTGTACACACAAGGTCAATGCGGATGGTTGAGAGGCACTTGAAATTTTTGAAGGCTTTGGTTCGACAAAGAGCACATCCTGAGGGTTCTATAATGGAGGGATATATGGTATACCAGACTTTGGTGTACATTACTGAATATCTTCCTAAGTTTGTGACAAAGATCCATGTAGATCGTGTTTGGGATCGTAACTTCATTAACAAATTCGAAGGGGAGTACCTGATGGGGAAAGGTAGATTGAGGAAAGTGAAGTAATTATTGGATGTTCATGAACATTAATCTGAATACATTTTACATCTGGTTTTTATATATATTGTAGTTAATTAATTTTTAATCTTCAATATACATTAGTTGTAAATTTCTAGTTATTTTTTCTGTAGTTGCTCGAGAGTGGGATGCACTACATTTGTATGTCGCAAACAATTTTGATTGGATGCCGGTATGGATTGAACAATGTCAACAATCTGGTCGCACATTAACATGGGAAGGTGTGGCTTCATTGATTAAAGAAGCTCATCGTAATGGATATTCCAATGTTACACCAAGGGAAATTGATTTGGCATATGGTTTAAGAGATAAACAGGTACGTCTATATATATGTTGTTTTTTGCATACATTTGACCAAGAATAAATATGTTTATCAACTGGCGATGCAATAATTTTTACATGTTTGACATATTGCTAGCGAAACATCACAAGGCTATGTGGTGCAATGGTCATAAATTTCGCATCAAAAAGTTGGATGACATGAAGAAAACTTGCGATTCTGGGATAACAGCAGTATTTCAGGTGACTAATGTTTCATCTAGAAGCGACCCACATCCTCAAGTCTCAGAAAATCGATACTATGACATTTTGGATGATATACTTGAGTGTGACTTTGGGTCCTTCAAATTAGTTCTTTTCATCGTCCAATGGTACAGGCTACGATTGCATGAAAATGATCCTGACAGAACTGTTATTGAACATGATAATGGATTTACAATGGCCAATACAAGGTCGTTTGAGCGAGCTGGAAATGAGCCCTATGTTCTTCCAAGCCAATGTGAGCAAGTATTTTACTCAGAGGTTCCACATAAACCGGGTTGGTCATTTGTTGTTAGACATGATCCTAGAGGAAGGCCGGTAAAGTATAATGTCATGGAAGAAGAAGATACAAAAGAACTAGAAGATGATGTACATGATGATCAAGATCAACAGTTAGTTGATGATGTGCCCGATGAAGATGTCGAAGAAGAGGAACAAGATCACGATGATGTAGGAGTTAATGTTCGTGAAGAAGAAGATGGTGATGATGATATGACCAATCCTTACAATGTCGATTCTATATCGGAAGATATAGACAAAGAGTTGGATGAAGAAGAAGATCAATGACATGATTTAAATGTATGAGGTATGCGATTAGTATATTATCTATTTGATATTTATTTCTTGATATTTTTGGGTGAAATCTAAATGTTGTGATTATGTGGGAGGACTTGTTTGTAATTATGTGGGAAGACTTGTACTTTGTGATTATCTTTACATGTCAAGTCATTTATACTTTTACATTAAAAATATTTGCATCATGTTGTGTTCCCTGCTGAGATATTTATGAAAAATTTAATGGATGAATAATCCTTGATAATTTTTACCCCCTTTCTCTTCTTCTCATTTGATTCATTTATTTTTCAACCTTTTTTTCCTTTCAAATCTTCTCATTTTTCTCTTATATCCTATTTTATCTTCGTTTTTCTTTTCAAAAGACCACTCATGTTATTTTTTTCTTGATGTACCCTCTAGAGGGGGCATCATCCTCATTTTTCTATCCTAATAGGACATATCACCACCTTTTTGCATCCCAAAAGTATCTAATTGAAGCAGATCCCTAGGACATTTTTCTATTCTTTTCAAAAGAATTGAATGAATCCTAATTGAAGCAAATCCCTAATGCATATAATTAACTAAATGTATCTAAAATAAACTCATCTAAGATGAATGGACGAATCTAAGCTAGAGAGAGAGAGAGAGAGAGAGAGAGAATATCTACAAGTTATCCACAAGTTAGTTTATCAATCATAATGTCTAGTCAAGTAGGTCCTAAAACCCACACGTTACTCCAAGAGTGGGGACATGAACTACATGTCACCCAACCCACACTATACTTGGTCCAATGAACATCTACACACTTTGTCTAGCTAGAGCATAACACAATACTCTAGTGCATTTATTTGGAACACCCTGGAACAAACTACGAACTAGTCATAGTGAGCATAATGTCAACCTTAACTTTCCTTCTTGATCACCCCCTATAAAATTTGAATATATTTTTCTTTATGTTTAACCTTATTTATTTTTCAAACTAAAAGCCTCAAAACAACATAGTGCTAGAACATGGAACAAAATATTGCATCAATGTACTAATAGGTTGTGAGAAATAGAGCTTTGGAAAATATCATAAATAATTTTTAATATATAAATGTTTAATATCACATAGGTCAATTTTGATTTTTACATATAATTACATATAGAAATGTATAATATCCCATACCTTGGCAATGTTTACTTATAATTTCATATAAAAAATGTTTAATATCCTATAGGTCAATTTTAATTTTTACATATAATTATAATATCCCATATAATTATAATTACCCATATAATATCCCATTTAATATCCCATTTAATTAATAAATTGAAATATCACATTTACATATAATTATAATATCCCATAGGTCAATTTCAATTTCAAATTACTCTGCAAAGCAAAAGACTTCAAAAAACTTCATTCCCGTAAGGCAAAGCAAAAGACTTCGAAAAACTTCATTCCCGCAAGGCAAAGCAAGAGAGGAGATTCACAGATGGTGGTGAATGAAGAGTTCATTTGCGCGCAAGAGAGGAGATTTGCAGGAGGAGGAAATTAGTTTACAGGTGAGCAATCACTTAGCTTCATCTTATGTGCATTTCAAACATAATCAGAATTATTTGTTTCCCTTTTCAATGATCTTCTAGGGTTTTTTAGGGACTTGTTCTTGGTATTGCAAGGGTTTGTATGCTTTATGAAGGCTTTGAAGGATGTTCTTTGAATGTTGGGATTGTGTCGAGTACTTCTTTTTTATATGGACAATAAATTGAATGTTAGGGGAAGACATCGTATGTGATGTGCGAGGCGATTAACACGTCTTGTCACTAGGAACCTTAAGCATAATGAAAGATTATAACTCAGACATGTATTGCAATTACATAATTTTTTTTAATTATTATTAAGTGCTATAAAAAAGGGATAGCTCCCTTATATCCCATATGCAGGATATATAGTAGCATAAACATAAAAAAAACAATTCAAAATAACGGAAAATTGCAGTGAGCCTTTCACCAATGTCCACCACATTCATAGCCAAGGCCTCACTAAGCCAGTTATCATTTGAGTTTAGGAATCTCTTGAAGGGCCCCAAGTCGCGGTTTCTGGCACCCACCCGGAACACCTCCCAGGCCTCTTCCATGAAATTCTTCTTCCTTTCTCGTACAACCCTGGACTCTCGAGCATCCTCGTCCTCTGGCTCAGACTCTTCCTTCGGTGGATCTTGTATCTAATGTTCCAGATTGAATTATATGTCTACAACACTAGTCCAACCGCTCGAATCCAAGTCCAGAATAGCACTTTCTACCGCCTGCCCATTAACCGATCTTATGAAGCCATCGATCATCTATACGCATGTTTCCTTGGAATAAAGGATGTCAACCATTAGGCACAGAATCACCTCATAGATGAAACCATCACACCAGTGCCTGTCCCCATCCAAAATACCCCTAGCCAAACGCCACAGTGCATCCCTAGTGAGCTCATCCGGGTTAAAAAGTCTCTTGCATTGTTGCTAAAATCTTTCCTCCGCACATAGGTAACTCAACCCAAAGTGATGGACCATTTTACCTCAGTTCTCCTCCTACATTCATTGCTCGATCTTCCTTTCTATTTAACCTCAGCCTTATGATCCATTGAAATGGCAAGAATCTTGAAAAAGACAAATTAGATCCTTCTATTTTCAAGATGCAGATTTCCTGTCCTTATCGAACAATGAGCTTTGTCTAAAAGAGAAAGAAATCTGATATCCCATGAAAACCAAATCCATCTTTGGATTTTAAGTGTCCTAATATCTTGCCACCTTCTCCTAATGTCCCTTCATTCACTGTAATTGGAGCCTTATTTTTGTCTATCATGATCACCTCTATCAGTCTAGATCCAAATTTGTGGTTTGGAATCCATATTAGTACCTTCCCTTAGTCGTACCTATCCAATGCCTTCTTTTTTCTAACTCCCCGAGGCTTCATAGTCGTCCACTAGAATCGAAATCCTCACTCAAGATTGCCTCAAAAACCTGCTAATCCTTTGTCCTTAAATTTATTCTCATGTTTGCCATGTAATTTGCATCCATGTTCGCCTCCCTGAAAACATGTTTGACCTCATAGTTGGGAACTTTATTTAGAGAATCCATAATGTCCATCAGAATCCTCTATATTTTCCAATTTGGTGTGGCACCATTCTTAATAGCGTTGATAAGTATTTTTGAATCACCTTCTATCAGTATTGAGTTATGTGTAGGGGAAAAAGTGAGACTGAGTATGGAAACCCTAATCCCATTCTCATACACACTCATGGAATATGAAAGAGCCTAGGGAGGTGACAAACTTCAGGCTACTTCTTGTATGGAAGAGAGAGCCAAGGATCACCTCTTAGGTTTTCTATTCCATTTATGTAAATGATAAAGAGGAATGATTCAAAAATACAATTTAACCTAGGATACAAGTAAGCAAGCAAACCCTAATCTGGAAATATAGATCAAAGGACAACTAATATAATGTTGAAAAAGTATAGATTAGGAGGCAAAATCAAAGGTACACTTGTGTTTGAAATTTGAGCAGAAATGTCCAGGACCAGGGTAACACGCCATTATCCTGATTCTGCAAGTCTAGAGTTGCAACTAACAAGATAGGTCCTGAAGCTTGCAAGACACTGTTATGCCAAATCCTATTGACAGAGGGCAGGACCAAGGCACCACACCCTTGTCCTCAACAAGACTAGGGCACCACTCCCCTGTCCTAGGAAGGACTAGGGCACCGTACCCCTATCCTGAGGGTTTTTGATGAAATCTGCACCCAAAAACTGTCTTTGTGTGCCCTTTTGGTCCTGAAACTTCCAGCGACGCTCGGATCCGAACTTGTACCGGAAGCTAAAAAATAGGGTTTTGGGTGGCTATATAGGGTTTTGTCTTAGTCAAACCCCTGTGTTGGTGATTTCCACCTTCATAAATAGCCGATAATGTACTGAATATATGTGTGCAAGAACCTTGTGTGTGGGCAAGATCCTAAAATGAAAGCAAACAATCTAGAGCAACCCTAAAGAGCAAACCCTAATTGCTTATAATTGATAAAGTAAATGCTCTATATCCATGATGCAAAGTGATCTAAAGAATGAATATGAAAAATGAAGCTTATGCAAATACATGAAAACAACATGAAACCATACCCAACCCCTAGGGAGAGGCACACACCAATCTTCAGTTGGTAATCTCTTATTGTTCTCCTATATCTTCAAAACCCCCAGTTGATGAAATGATGATTGATGAATGTTTGATGGATTAATGTTGAATGTTGTTGAAGACTTCAAAGATCTACTCTTTCGCTGCAAAGAAGGCTCTTTATGCTTGAAAAACCTGCTCTTAGATTCTTAGAAGAAGACCCCTTCAAATGAAAAAAGACAACTCTTAAGTACGAAACCCTAGATCTTAATTTCATGTTTAGGGTGACCTAGGATTTGAATTTCCCGCCAAAAGTTTTGGGTTAAGCATTATTATATCATAGGATTATGCTCTCAAAATTTTGGGAAAAAAGCCAAGGACCATGTGCATTCCCGCCACGGTTCGACCAACTTTTCACCAATTTTTTTAGGCCATTAGATATGATGATATTAGAGCACATCCCATAGTTACAACTGATTTCGAGATGTTTTGATATGTGAAATCGAGCCATAAAGATTGAAATATGACATAATTAGGGTTTATGATTAAATGATTTATTGAAGGAATAAGATAAAAAGGGGAATGGTAAAGGGCCCAACTTTATAACATGTAAAGTGATGAAACATGACTTTAGATTAAATTAAATTAATTAATTAAATGCTTAAAGAGAAATTAGAAATGCAAGATGCAAGACACACTAAGGTGGGTGCTAACCTAAGTGTGAAATTGTACCACCCTAACAAAGGTGTATAATTTATGACACTACATTTAGCCCCCACTTTAGCGGTCATATGACACTACGTGCATATGCAAGCTAAAGTACATAAAAGTAAACATCATTTGAAAAAGGATATATCCATAAGTTGTTGGACGAAGCCCCGAGCGGTATCTATAGTACACAGTTAGGAATCATACCCTACAAAACCACATGTTAGATAACAAAATAACCTAATGCTTGCTAAGGAAGGTGATGAAATTCGTGGGTAGCTATATGCCCCCCTATTTCAGCTTGCAAATTAGTGAGATGAAACAGGGTATCATATTTACCACAGTTGTGATAAAGATTTTGATGAAGCAAGTTCATAATAAGGCTTGATTATTCATCCAAGCACATTATGAAAATAATGTGGAGCAAGAGGGCGAACTCACGATTCCAATTCCACTGATGGTGCGAGAATCCGAGCTCCCTAGCTCAAGATATGAGAAATTGAAGGAAAAGTGCATAAATTAGGGTTTTTAACTTAAAATCATAAAACGAAAAAAGTGCATTACTCATAAATATGAAAGTGACACCTTCATTTGTCACTTTTTGGCACTATTCACTACAAAGGAGACCACCTATTAGTTAGAATGCCTCGACGCCGACTTGAGAGACCTACACGGATGGAGATCCTGCGATAGTCCGTACTCGTCGGTTGATCACTTGACAAGGTGAGTTGACCTTTCATTGATTGCCTTTTGAATTTTTTCATTCTTTTAGTGATTTCAAGATTGTGATGTTATCACTGAAACTAGGTTCGTGCCCCCTGTTCGGGCACCTTGGGGTCCTAGGGCACCCTGGTCCACTAAGGGTGCCCTGGTCCTTGTTCGGGGTGACCAGTGGTGACACAGGATCAAGAAATTGAATGTCGGAATAGATAAAGTGAATGTTTTGATTAGAAGATGATGTTGATTGATTACTGATGATAAAATGTTTCACTTTTTGTAGGTATTATCGTACATCTGTGAGCATACTGCCAGGCTCACCTTCCAAAGCCTCCAGGAACAGATTCCAAGGCTGACACCAGGGAGAGGGAGTTGCTGCGCATGGTGGGCTTAAGGTATGCGATGACTATGCTAACCATAAGATTCTGTTCTGAGATACTTATGCCATTGATGGAAAGGTGGAATGAAGACACCTCGACGTTCTTGTTGCCTATGAGGGAGATGACAGTTACCCTTGAGGATGTATACCACATCTTGCACCTTCCTAGTAGGGGGGAGACTGTGAGATATCGATCCGACCGCATTTAGGAATATTATAGGAGAGATCAAGTATATGTCATGGGGAGAGTGATGCTCAGTGAGACAAGGGGTCGTATCATGGTCAATTGGCTCCTACACCGGACTGATGAGGTTCCATTGCTGAGGCGACTCATGATAGCTACCATCACATTGGTCGTGAGCCCTAATGGGCGCGACACACAAATGCATAGAGGCCTCATGTACACTATCTGAGTGATGGAGAGACACCAAAGGGTATACTCTTAGGGTCAGAGCATGCTTGCACATCTCTATCATGACCTTGGGGAGTATGTATTTGGACAAGGATGCAACCTGATGACATGCACATTACTACAGGTGTGGATTTTTTAGCACATTACCTTTACTAGGCCTGGTGGAGTCCGTATAGATAGTCCCAAAGCAGAGTAGGGTATTTGCTTATCCACTTATCCGTGAGTGGTGATTTGGCAATCTCCTGCATTGGAGATTGAGCTTAGATAGATTGACAACAGGCGAAGTCATATGGAAACCCTACATGAGGATGTACATGTGGGTAGGGATAACAGGCAGTTGTTCTACATGCAAAGGAACCGTCTACTAGAGGGATGGTACATCCACATAGTCGTCCCCTTCTACTTCGATTGAATCTGGTGGCAGTTTGGGTTTGAGCAGTGTGTTCCTACTAATTTGCCTGTGTACATCCATCATTCTTATGTGATGTCAAGGCCTAGAGCCATTCCTCGGTCCACTAGTGATGAGATCAACATCACGGATTTAGATGGGTTAGATCTCGAGACATTGCAATTGACTACAGAGACGATGTTGGCTCACACCGACGGTTCATTAAATGGTGGGGGAGGACATATCCTAGAGCCATCTTCCCAACAGACTTCTGTAAAGGGAACCTCGGACCATGGATACAAACGATTGACGGAGGAGGGCCCGATACATCCGAGGAGGGCTCAGATGATCAGGATGATGATGCATGAGAGCAGGAGGTAGGTGGAGAAGAAGATGATCCTTATATCGGAGAGGGAGATCAAGATGGAGACGATGAGGATGAGGAGGATGAGGATGAGGAGGATGAGGACGAGGATGAGGAGGACGAGGACGTGGATGAGGAGGACAAGGAGAATGAGGAGGAAGATGAATCAGATGCAGTTCCTCATCACTCTAGGGATGACACCATAGCACAAGATCCACCGACCATCCCATCATAGGCGGAGAAGGACCCTATAAGGGGTCCTAATTCTGGTCTCCATCGGCCCATGCCCACTACACAAAGACAATATAAGCACAATGAGCCTAGCATGTCCCAGTCTCAGGCGATCTCTTTCCATGATCCCTACTAGCGAGAGGGAGATCCAGGTAAGGTGTTTAATTTATGTATCTTATTAGTTTATATTTGATGATATAAAATGTTACTAATGAAAATCTCTTCCTTTTCCCTGCAGCTATTGTCCAGGAGTGGCGCTCACTCATTCAAAATGCAGTGACAAACCTCATCATGACCGCACACATTCCCAGTTCCTCGTAGATAGCGCATAGATCATAGAAGAGTGTAGGATGCCATGAGGATCTATTCACCCCCCTTCGGATGTAGATCCTATGAGAGAGATTGCAGCAGACAGAGCGAGATCTAGTAGAGTTGCAGATAGAGGAAACCACAAATCATGGGATTATGATGGAGAGGGATCACAAGAGCTCCTCACAGAGTCACTTGCAGTCCGTATCACAATATACACCCATGGGCCAACCTCCACGGTCATATCAGGAGGGGACATCTAGCCTGCATCCTCCACTACTAGTCTCAGGGATAGGAGATGACCTTACTATGTCACGAGACATTTTTGTTGATGTATATGTTATGACACTCATGTATATGTATTGATTAATGCTCATGTTATATCTCAAACATGTTATTTTAATACTTAAACAATGTATGCATTGCTTTAGATTAAAAGTAACACATTTTGTGATGATCATGCATGTCTACTTTAATTTCCATGTGATTGATTTCTCAATGCTTCGTGATTAAATTGATACATGTGTGATTTAATTAAATAACTAAGTATTTAATTAAATGCTACTTTGATGATGTAGAAGATTTTTTTTTTAAGATTAAGAACTATATGACTAATGTGATTTAATTAACTCTAATTAAACATAACATGATATAATCCTACTTAACACATAAGAAATTTTATAATATGCTAGCACATATAAAATGTAAATCTATTACAATTTACATAAATGAATCCAAGGCAAACAATAAAGTGAAGAAACATGCTTGTCAAGAACGAAATAATGTAGACTAAACGATACAATATCATTTAATACCACATACTTTAATGAAGATATGCTAATACATTATCCAATATTGAAGAAAGAAAAGAGACAGAGGCAAAGACTAGAAAGATAGAAAGAGGGAGAGAAAGAAAGAGATAGAGGCTAGGCATAGTATCTACGAAGGTGCATGGCATTTATAGGTTCCCTGAGAGGTGTAACTTCCACATCTACTATACTGTAAGCACCTGATCTATAGACCTCGACAATGATGTATGGTCCAAGCCAATTAGGGCTGAATTTTTCTTTTTCCTGAGGTAAAGCATTCACGTTACACTGATTCTCATAAAGCACTAGATCACCTACCGAGAAGGACCGTTGAATAAATTTATCATTATAACTCCTTTGCAAAGTTTTATGATATGCTTGAATAAGCTTGAGAGCGTTTATACGTTGTTAATCAAGCATTTGAATTTGTTGAAGTCTTTGCTATCTATAAAAATCATCATCCATTATACCCCTAAGAGAAACTCTTAAAGAAGGAATTTCTAATTCCAAAGGCATAATGACATCAACACCATAAACGAGATTATAAGGAGTACAACCCATAGCAACATGTACACTTTTCCGATAGGCCCAAAGAGTGTAGGTTAATTGAGTATGCCAATCCTTACCATGCTTGTTCACCATCTTTTGAAGAATCTGTTCAATTATTCTATTCGAGGATTTAGCTTGACCATTTGATTGAGGGTAATAAGGTGTAGAAAATTTATGTTGAATATGATATTTCTTGAGAAACTTCTTCACATCCTTATTTTTAAATGGCGTTCCATTATCCAAAACTAAGGCAGAAGGTATTCCAAATCGGGAAATAATGTTTTCCAAAATGTATTGACAAATTACTTCAGCAGTAGTGGATCGAAGAGGAACAACTTCCACCCACTTCATAAAGTAATCGGTTGCATTTATGATGAAGGTATGTCCTTGATATGAAGGAGGAGATACCTTGCCAACAATATCCAAACCTCATGTAGAAAAGGGCCAAGATACTACTTGAGATCGAAGTTCTTGGGTAGGGGCATGGATCAAATTGCTATGCTGCTGACACTGATGATATTTCTTAATAAACACGAAGGAATCCTTTTCCATGGTCTGCCAATAATATCCCATTCAGAGTAACCTCTGAACTAAGGATCTACCCCCAAAATTTCCCCCACAAGCACCTCAATGTGCTTCCTCAAGGGCAATAGGGATTCCAGCTTTGTTGAGACAATGGAGAAGAAGACCATTATAACCCCTCTTATAAAGAAAATTAAAAAGGATAATGTATCTAGCGGCTAGCTTGTGAATCCTAGCCCTAGTATTCTTGTTCAAAGAGTTGGGAAAGGTACCATCACTCAAATATCTCACGATATGAGGGTACCATTCGTCAAAATCTAAAATGCAACAATATGCCACATCACTAGGACTATCAATAATATCTGGGGTAGTGAGGTTGTGAATAATGAATTTAAGATCTACCAAGGGATCCTCTAAAGATACAAGAGAGGCTACACACTCCATTGCATCAACATGTTGATTATCTTTTTGAGGAATAGACTCCATGGTATAAGAATTAAATTTATGTAACAAGGATATATCTAGATCTCTATATTGTGATAATTTGTCTTGCTTAGCTTGATAAACTCCTATCACTTGTCTTATGATTAGTTGAGAATCTCCATAGATATGTAGATGTTTTATATTTAATACTACAGATGCTTTGATTCCATCTATAAGAGCCTCATATTCAGCAATATTGTTGGTACACAAGAAATTGAGACGATATGATAAAGGGATAGGCTTCTTTTTAGGAGAAATTAAGATCACCCCTGCCCCCAATCCTGTATGACATCTAGAGCCATCAAAGTACAATTCCCAAGTATCATCAATCTCAATAGAGGAAATGTATTCATTAGGAAAGGACTCCAGATTAGGCAGGGAGAAGGGTGAAGGAGCCTCAGCTAAGTGGTCAGTCAACGCTTGACCCTTTATTACCTTCTGCGAGACAAACTTAAGGTCAAACTTGGTCAACATCATAACCCACTTAGCTAAGTGTCCGAAGATGTCAGTTTTAGAGAAAAGATGCTTGAGGGGATCAAATTTAATGATAACATGGACTTTAACATTCAAAAGGTAATTCCTTAATGTTTGGGTTGTAAAGACCAAAGAAAGGCACTACCTTTCTATCATAGAATATTGAATTTCGTAATTGAGTAGAGTGTGACTTATATAATAAACCAGACATTCTCTACCATCCTTATCATGTTGTGCCAACAAGGCTGCCAGAGCATGAAGGGAAGCAGCTGCATATAACAGAAAAGGCTTACTAGGATCAGTAGGTCAAAGGATAGGAGAATTGGCCAAATAGGCTTTTAGGTCTTAAAATGCTTGACGACAATCCTCATTCCATTGGAAAATGGTATTCTTTTTAAGCCATTGAGTAAAAGGAAAGGTATGATCTGCCAGTTGAGAAACAAACCTACGAATAGCTTGGATCATTCCCTGCAAACTTTTTAGTTGGGAGACATTCTTAGGAGGTGGCATCTTAACAATAGCATCTATTTTCTTCATATCCACCTCAATTCCACGATGTGAAGCTATAAACCCTAACAGTTTTCCACTATCCACACGAAACACACACTTTCAGGGATTCAAGCGCATGCTATACTTATGAATTCTCTCAAATATTTGGCAAAGGATCTTAACATGATCTATATGAAGAATGGATTTAACTAAGATATCATCAACCTAATCTTCTAAAGTCTTATGTATATAGTCATGGAATATGAGAGTCATAACACACTGATATGTTGCACTTGCATTTTTCAATCCAAAAGGCATCATAACCCAACAAAACATGCCCCAAGGGGTGGTGAAAGCATTTTTGTATTGATCTTGAGGATTAATGAAGATTTAATTATATCCTGAGAAACTATCCATGAAGGATAAGAGGGCATGACTTGCTATGGAATCCACAATCATATCGATATTCGGGAGAGGAAAATCATCTTTTAAAGAGGCTTTGTTTAGATCACTGAAGTCTGTACACATCCTAATCTTGTTTTCAGACTTAGCCACAACCACAATGTTTGAAATCCATACAGAATAATCAATAGGATAGATGAATCCAACATCCAACAATTTTTCAATCTCAACTTTAACAAGTAATGCCACTTTAGGGTGAATCTTTCGAATCTTTTTCTTCATAGGTTTAGCATCAGGAATTAGGACAATGTTATGAGTGACAATCTTAGGATCTATGCTGGGCATATTAGAGTATATCCAAGCAAATATTTCAGGAAATTCAAGTAATAATTCAGAATATTATTTTTTCTCTTCTTCATCAAGACATCTTCCTATCACAATGATTTTATCTTCAACGTAAGGATCTATCTTGGTATCAATAGTGTCACTTATTAGGAGATTGCTTTGTTGAGGAGCATCTTTTAACTGAGGAAACTCTTTAAATATCTCATCGTTATTTATTTCTTTCCCAAAGTAAGCTTCCACATTTAGACAATAGGGAAAGCCATGATTATGGTGATAACAAGGAAGGTAGTCATAAGATCCTAAGAATTCGGCTAAGGAATCATTGTTAGGAAAAACATCCAAAGCTAGGACACTAGAAGAGTCACAATCAATATACTCTAGATATTTTAGTGAAAGAGAAGCAGATTTGACATTGACACTAATAAGGGATCTCTTAGAGATTTTAGTACACTTAAAAGGATCATAACCAAGCCCAAATGTCATATCGCGAAAGTTGTTTTCCAAGGGAACCTTGATCCCCTGTTCGTGAGCACCACATCCATTACCATTATATCCGCATCTAGCTAGGATATGAAAACCAATACCATAAAGATTATCCATTTTTGTGGAAGAAGGAGGATTTTCATAAAGCGAAGGGTCAAAGTCCTCCGGGTCAGAAATGGGAGACAAAGTCTGGGAAGCCCCCACAAAGTTATTAATCAATGGACCAGACAAAGCAGATTGCACCTTAGGTTCTCTAGGGGGAATTTTGTATTCCCCTATGAAAGTAGGATTGAAATCAAGGGATCCCCCATTATCTTCTGCTAGAACCTTCTTAGGAGAAAAGGTGTTCTCAATAGTAGAATCAGGCTGAGAAGATTCTCTCTCAAGAACCTTAGGTTCACTTGAGGAAGTATTGGGAATAGATTCAGATGTAGGAGATAAGTTTGATGAAGTGATCACATTAGTAGGAGTAGAAGCTTTAGAGGAATTATCTAAGACGATTGGGGAGAACCAATTTAAGAGGATTTAGAACTTGATGTTTGTAGACAAGCCTAGAGATTTGTGTCACCTAGCAAGGTATATGTTTTATTGTTGTAAATGATTTTAATTTGCCTATGTAATGTAGATGGGACATCTTGCATGCTATGAATCCAAGGTCGCCCTAGAAACAAGTTATACATCAATTCTCTAGGCATGACATGGATAGGTATGGGTAAAGTAACAAGACCTACCTTAATAGGTAAGGTAGTGATACCTAATGAAGATTTAACAATATTTTCAAAGCCTCAGATAGTAAGAGAATCAAGATTAATAAGAGATGTATCAACATTGATCTTATGCAACAAGTTAATGCTATAAACATTAAGGCCATAACTGTTGTCCACTAGTGTTCACTTTATTGAACTATCATTTATGATAACCACAATCACCAAAGGATCATATTGTTGAATTTCACTAGAGGGTAGCTCATCTTGTGTAAACACAATCTGAGCCTTAGGTGTTGTGATAGAGTTAATCAAGGAAGACATATTATGGGAACTCACGATGGGTTGGACATTCAATATTTTTAATGCATCTTGTAGCATTCCATGATGAGTTGAAGAGGTTTGAATCAAATCCCAGAGGGATATCTTGGCAGGAGTAGCTTTAAGTTGTTCAACTAGGTCATAGTCCTTACCAAGAGTTTGTGAAATGCGAGACACTTGAGGAAGAATAGTTTGAGGAGTAGGAAGAGAAGTTAGAATAACCAGAGTTGAATTAGGTTGCCTATTGTTTCTCGTATTATAGGTATGGGAAACTGCATTATAAATCTCCTTAGTTAGTTGTTTAGCATAGCTATAAGGACTCTTAGTGGGATTCCTTCCTTGAACTGTAATGATGGGTTTGTCTGGAGTACTAAAGGAATCATGACTATATCCACCTTGAACCGTGAAAAGATATTGATTAGGAAGAGGTGAATTTGGAGACGGACAAGCACCTTGGACTACAAAAAGAGGTTTGCTATGCTCATTCACATTGATCATATTGATTAACCTTTTACATGAATTATTCTTGTTTGAAGGTTTAGGCAAAGACATAAAGTCATCAAGGCCACCATATAATAAAACATGATCATAGTGATTGTAAGGCTTATCTTTGGACTCAAAAGGATACATAACCTCATAAAGGGAATTGTGAAGGTCAACCATGTCATTATATTTGGTGGAGGAGTTGATAGGAATGTACCCATGAGAGGAATCATTCAACTTATATTTCTCATCACCACGAAATGGCAAAGTAACAAGGTTGATTAGTTTTTGGCAAAATGAGGGTTTAGAAGGCTTAGGGTTCAAAAACTCATCTAGAGCTTCATCTAATTAATCCTTACTAAACTCATAATCAACAAAATTGCATACATCATCAAAAGCATGAACATCTTGCAAATAAAAATCAGACATTTTGAAATGAGAACTGAAATGAAATCTAAACACACAATTCAAACAAATAAAGGGAAATCTCTTTTGTTTTTTCCTTTTCTTGAATTTCTTTCACTTTTTTTTTTCAATTTTATGTTTATAAAGTAAAATGAAAAATTAAAAAATCTAGATATAACAATGCAATGTAATGAAAATGCAATTGGATTCATGTCAAGTTCACCAAAGATGTGTAGGGGAAAAAGTGAGACTGAGTATGGAAACCCTTATCCCACTCTCATACACACTCACAAAATACAAAAGAGCTTAGGGAGGTGACACACTTCGTGCTACTTCTTGTGTGGAAGAGAGAGCTGAGGATCACCTCTTAGGTTTTATATTCCCTTGTTGTAAATGATAGAGAGGATTGATTCAAAAATGCAATCTAACCTAGGATACAAGTAAGCAAGCAAACCCTAATCTGGAAATGCAGATCAAAGGACAACTGATATACTGCTGAAAAGTACAAATTAGGAGGTAAAATTAGAGGTGCACATGTGTCTGAAATATGAGAAGAAATTTTTGGGACTAGGGTGCCACACCACTATCCTGATTCTACAAGTCTGGAGTTGCAACTGACAAGATAGGTTCTGAAGCCTGCAAGACACTTTTCTGCCAAATCTTACTGACAGAGGGTAGGACCAAGGAGCCAGACCCCTGTCCTAGGAAGGAACAAGGCACCACACCCCTATCCTAAGGGTTTCTAATGAAATCTATACCCAAAAACTGCCTTTGTGTGCTCTTTCAGTCCTGAAACTTCCAGCGACGCTTGAATCCAAACCTGTACTTGAAGCTGCAAAATAGGGTTTTGGGTGGCTATATAGGGTTTGGTCTTAGTCAAACCTCTATGTTGGTTATTTAAACCTCCATAAATAGTCTATAATGTACTAAAAATATGTGTGCAAGAACCTTGTGTGTGTGCAAGATCCTAAAATGAAAGCAAACAATCTAGAGCAACCCTAAAGAGTAAACCCTAATTGCTTATAATTGACAAAGTAAATGCTCTAAATCCATGATGCAATGTGATCTAAAGCATGAATATGAAAAATTAAGCTTATTAAAATACATGAAAACAACATGAAACCATACCCAACCCCAAGGGAGAGGCACACGCCAATCTTCAGTTGATAATCTCCTATTGTTCTCCTATATCTTCAAAATCCCCCAATTGATGAAATGATGATTGATGAATGTTTGATGGATTAATGTTGAATGTTTCTGAAGACTTCAAAGATCTACTCTTTCGGTACAAAGAAGGCTCTTTATGCTCCAAAAACCTACTCTTAGATTCTTAGAAGAAGACCCTTTCAAATGAAGAAAGACAACTCTTAAGTACGAAACCCTAGATCTTAATTTCATGTTTAGGCTGAACTAGGATTTTAATTTCCCACCAAACTTTTGGGGTTAAGCATTATTATATAATAGGTTATTCTCTCGAAATTTTGAGAAAAAATCCGAGGACCATGCGCATTCCCGCCACGGTCAGACCAACTTTTCACCAAATTTTTGGGGCCATTAGATATGATGATATTAGAGCGCATCCCAAAGTTACAGTTGATTTCAAGATGTTTTCATATGCGAAATCAAGCCTTAAAGGTCGAAATAAGACAGAATTAGGGTTTATGATTAAATTATTTATTGAAGGAATAAGATGAAAAGGGGCACGCTTAGGGTAAAGGGCCCAACTTTATAACATGTAAAGTGATGAAACACGACTTTGGATTTAATTAAATTAATTAATTAAATTCTTAAAGGGAAATGAGAAATACATGATGCAAGATACACTAGGGCGGGTGCTAACCTAAGTGTGAAATTGTACCACCCTAGCAAAGGTGTACAATTTATGACACTACAAGTTCAAACCCTTCTCTACACATTGTCTGAGTCCTCTAGCAATATAGTAGCTATAGATGATGCTAGGCAGAGGTATATACATGCCTATAAGATTTCTACAAAGCAAGGGTCAAGTGTTGAAACAAACAAAGACAATATAGAGTTGATTAGTTTCTTGCTAGACTAAATGAATCGGCTCTACCGGATCTCTTATGGATCAAACACAACAAATTTGTAAAATAAAACTGTAAAAAAACCTTCTATATCCCGTAAAGGGTTAGATTTGATTACAAAATAAATAATATGTGCATGAATAATAAACCTTCTACGTCCCTTATCAAAGGGCCACATTTAACTTATTGGCTAAATAATCTCAAGAATCTGGTGAACAAACTCTTAGATCTAGAAGGAGTTGCTAAATACAAGGCTCTGATACCATGAAGGATTGATCAACTCCATTCCAGGACCTGTAAACAACTATACATCTTCACATGAGAGAAGAAATATTTCATTAGATATGATGAATGAATTGAGATATATTGAGATGATAGGTACATACAACAAGCTTTGCTTAAATAGGCAAGAGCAAGTAGAAAGAGTGGACAAGGTTGACGGATGTGTCTCAACCTAGAGGAAGTTGAGTTCAAGTGGAACTCAACAATATCCATCTATTTAATACCTAAGTTAAACTTAAGTAAATAGTAAAACACTATTAACTCCAACAAAGGCTCTGTAAGAAAACCTAAATAAAATGAGGACTATGGAGAGCATGTTTGATCAAAATAGGGAGATTACTGAGAAGAACTCTGTTGCTGCAACATATATACATACACACACACATATATACATACATACACACACACACATATGTATACATATATACATACATAGACACACACATATATTGTATGTGTATATATATGTATGTATATGTATGCATGTGTGTGTGTGTATACATATACAAACAGAGGAAAGGCTTGAAGCCACTGAAGTGTTGTGTCCTCAGGATCAATCACTTATCTAATCAGTTTACAGGTCAGCAATCACTTAGCTTCATCTTATGTGCATTTCAAACATAATCAGATTTATTTGTTTCCCTTTTGCTAAAACATTATTATAGACCTATGTCAAATCCATGGATTCTTCTCATATACCCGAAAATGAACCAAGGATAGAATAGTTGTATAGCTAGATAAATTTCTGCAATATTTCTCATCTTCTTTTATTAATTTTTTCAATCACAATGAAAGTCTTGGATCAGACAAATATCCAACTATTGTGAGGGATTTACTAAAAGTGGAAGCCATTTTGAAGTGATCCTTGACTTTCATTGTGATTGAGTCAAGGAGTTTAACCCATGAATTGTTGGAAATAGATTTTTTTTGTTTATATTCATTTTGCTGATTACATAGGAAAATATTCATTTAGCTTTTTAAAAGGTTAGTCACCAAATACACCAAATAGTTGTCTGACTTTGAGATCAAAGATTAGCTTGTTAGATAGTTCAAATAACCAGAAGACAACTAAGAGGAGGGGGGGGGGGGGGGGGGGGGGGGGTGAATCAGTTGTCTCATATTACCGGAATTGTAAGCAATTAAAACTTTAATACCAGAACCCAAAAGATCAATACCAGAATGCAAAAACCAAATACCGAAATAGTAGATATACCAATTAAGCATAAACAAAAATCAGAGAATAAATACCATCCACATGACACCAAGATTTGTATGTGGAAAACCCGATAAAGGGAAAAACCATGGTGGGAAGCCTACCCACAGTTAGATAATACTTCTGCAATAAGTATGTGAATTATATTTGAGGGGCCTACACTTGTAGGAAGGCTAACAACCTAGAGCGCACTTCTCATCACAAAAGGATTCTCACTAACTACGAAGAAATCCGGAGTACAATCCAGAAGAAAGAATGAACTGCAAAGATAACATCTCCTATGCCTAAGTACAGTTCCGGTTAAGCTCAATACCAGAGAAATAAATCCTCTTACATAAACCCAAATCGATATCCAAAGCTCGACCAAATCCTTTGCTTGAATTATTATTACATTATTCGCTCATTACATTCTCACATATATGATCTACAATGAGATCTTACATCATATATATACAAACCCTTGACCATAAACAATAAGGTCGGCCACCAAACAATAAACCAATTACATATTTACAAAACATGTCAGCCTAAGACCAAACAAATAATATCCAACCCATAAGACATCCCAGAAACACATTGAGAGGTCCAATCCACATGTTACATTAAGTCGGTCCATAACCTAGATACACTGGGACCTAATATATGTCCACACACGATAAAGCAATAATCCCAATCAACCAAGTCTTGAACATGATCACCATCAACATCCTGAATCTCTACTAGAAGCCGCACCAACACCACTTATGCATAACATCAAAGATCTTCATCAAAGCTCTGCCGGTGAAACCCTCGCCAGAACCACAAACCAAGCTTACTAGAAAAACATGATAGCATCCGATCACAATATCAAAACCAACTGACTAAACATGAATATTAGTAGCATGAATAAGCCAATTCCATAACCCAAACATACCAGATCATATCGGATCATGTCAGATCCAATCCAACTAGAAACTAAGCAACTTACCAGGACCAGAAGGATGTCAGTAAAGCAACCAAAACAACTAGTGTTGACATCAATGACAAAACATAAATACAAAACATAATCAATTCCTCCAATGGCCAACAATATCCCCCTTTGGCATTGATGACAACACTAGATGTAAAAAACATCTAAGTACCAAGAAATGCTAAACAAATATCCCACAAAAAGATATAGCAATGAAGTTCTGAAACGAAGACCAAACAAATAATTTCCAATCCATAAGACATCCTAGAAACACATCGAGAGGTCCCACATGTTACATTAAGTTGGTCCATAACCTAGATACACTGAGACCTAATATAGGTCCACACACACTAAAGCAATAATCCCAATCAACCAGGTCTCGAACATGATCACCATCAGTATCCTAAATCTCTTCTAGAAGCCACACCAACACCACTTATACATAACATCAAAGATCTTCATCAAAGCTCTGCCGGTGAAACCCTTGCCGGAACCACAAACCAAGCTTACTAGCAAAACATGATAGCATCTGATCACCATATCAAAACCAACTGACTAAACATGAATATGAGTAGCATGAATAAGCCAATTCCATAACCCAAATATACTGGATCATATCAGATCATGTTGGATCCAATCCAACCAGAAACCAAGCAACTTACCAGGACCATAAGGATGTCAGTAAAGCAGCCAAAACAACTAGTGTTGACATCAATGACAAAAAATCAATGCAACACATAATCAATTCCTCCAATGGACAACAGTATCCCCCTTTGGCATTGATGACAACACTAGATGTGAAAAACATCTACGTACCAAGAAATGCCAAACAAATCTCCCACAAAAAGATATAGCAATGAAGTTATGAAACGAAGACCAAACTGTCCCTGTGAATGATATCTCTGTAAAGCTTTGTTTTTCACATATATCTCTCCCTCTTTGACATCAATGCCAGATGTCTGACAAAAATATCAAAGAAAAAACAAAAACCACTTAATCACAAGGCTAACTACTCCCCTTGAGCAGTAGCATCCCCACATCAATATAGAATGAATAATATCTCTAATAATGCATACCAGACTGATGCCAAAAAGCATCAATCAATTTTCTGTTGGAGGGGTAGAAATGCCTAACCTATCTCTGAGGTACTCAAATGATTCTTTAGGAAAAGGTTTAGTGAAAATGTCTGCAATCTTCTCTTTAGTGTTCACATAAACCAATCTAACCAATGTGCTTTATCTTAGAGTGAAATACCAGATTCTTTGATATGTCAATAGCAACAGAGTTATCACAGTCAATAACTATTGGTCCAATGCAATGCACTTTAATGTCCTTCCAAATTTGCTTCATCTATAGAACTTGTGTACAGTTAGTAGCAACAACAATATACTCGGCTTCAACAATAGATAAAGAGGTAGATGATTGTTTCTTGCTGATCCATGAAACCAACTTCTTTCCAAGAAAGAAATCTCCACCGGATGTACTTTTCTGGTCATCACCATCACCTGCCCAATCAGTATCTGTGTATGCACATAAAGTAAAGTCATCATCCTTAGGGTACCGCAAACCATATTTAGATGTACCTTGCAAGTATTTAAAAATTATTTTCACCACACTCTCATGATTTTATCAAGGATCACTCTAATATCTTGATGCAATACAAACAACATTCATTATGTCAGGCCTAGTCTGAGTCAAATATAGTAGACCTCCAATCATAGATTTCTATCTTGTAGGATTTACCAGTGCAGATTAATCTTTCCTTGTCAATTTCTCACTTGTAACCATAGGAGTACTTACCGGTTTAGAGTCTTTCATACCAAATTTCTTCAAAAATTTCCTAGCATACTTAGTTTGATAGATGAAAATACCTTTATCAGTCTGAGTAATCTACAAACCTAAGAAACATTTCATTTCCTCAATCATAGACATTTTAAATTCTTTCTCCATATTCTTAGAAAATTCCATGCACAACTTTTCTTCACCTCCAAAAATAATGTCATCAACAAATACCTCAATAATTAGTATATCATCATCAGTGACCTTATAATATAGATTACTGTCAGCATTACCCTTAGTAAAACCAAGCTTCAAAAGATATTTATCCACTCTTGCATACCAAGCTCTAGGTGCCTGTTTCAATTCATATAAAGCTTTCCTTAACCTACAAACCATGTTTTTATCATCTGAAAGTGAAAAACCATAAGGTTGCTCAATATAAACTTCTTCATCAAGATCTCCATTCAAAAAGGGACACTTAACATCCATCTGATAAACCTTGTAGTTATTATGTGTAGCATAGGCAAAATAATCTTACAGCTTCAATCCTAGCTACAGGTGCAAAAGTTTCACCATGATCAATTCCTTCCTTCTGAGAATATCCTTTACAAACCAATCTAGCTTTATTCCTTACAAATTGACTATCTTCATTCAATTTATTTGTAAAAACCCATTTAGTTCCAATAATATTCTTATTTTTAGGTCGGGGAACTAAAGTCCATGTGTTATTCTTCTCTATCTGATCTAATTCTTCTTCCATAGCTTTCAACCAACATTCATCTTTGCATGCTTCAATTACTGATACTGGTTCAACTTGAAAAATTAAACGTACCTCGTTAGTTGCCAGTATTCTTGGTGTCATCACTCCATTGTTCTTATCCCCAATGATCTGATCTTCTGAATGATTCAATCTCACATACCTATGAGTCTTCTGACTCTCTGTTCCTCTTCCTAGTTCTTCAATTACTATTCAATTTTCTGATACTGTCGGAATAACTGGTTCAACATTATATTTCGATAAAGGTGTTACTAGTTCAGTTATGATCATTTCCACTGTCGGTTCTTGTTCATAAACTCTGATTTGACTTCTATTCAGCTCATCCACTTTGACATTAGCACTCTCCACAATTCTCTGCAATCTCTTGTTATAACATCTATATGCTTTTCTTTCATTAGAATAACCAAGAAATATGCCTTCATCACATCTAAGATCAAATTTTCCAATGATATCATCTCTCCTGATATAACATTTACTACCAAATATTTTGAAATACTTAATTGTAGGTGTATTGCCAAACCATAATTCATAAGGTGTCTTACTGGTCTCTCATTTGATATGTACTATGTTGAATGTATAGACTATTGTGCTCACTACTTCTCTCTAGTAGATATGAGGTAGATTATGTTCCATCATCACAGTTCTAGCAGCATCCAAGATTGTTTTGTTCTTCCTTTCCACAACTCCATTCTGTTGAGGTGTCCAGGGAGCAGATGCCTCTCACAAAAGTTATTAAGCTCACCAGATGTGAATTCTCCATCATGATCTGACCTCAAACTTTTAATCTTCAATCCTATCTCAGTTTCCACTTTAGCCTTAAAGATTTTAAACTTTTCAAAAGCCTCAGATTTCTCTCTTAGAAAAGTAACCCACATCATTCTAGAATAATCATCAATGATTAGCATAAAATATCTATCACCTTGAAAAATTTTAACTGTAGCAGGGCCACACAAATCAGTACGAATAAGATCAATAACATCATTATATTTGTCTTGTATACTCCTAAAAGAGATTCTGACCTGTTTCCCCATTTGACATTCTTTACATACCGGATTATAGGGCTTCACTATCTTAGGTATATATCTAACTTCCTTAGTTGAACTGATCTTAACCATGCAATCAAAATTCACATGACATAGCCTTTTATGCCATAGTTGACTCTCATCCATTTGTGCAATCAAACATGTCTTCTCACCTAAACTCAAATGAAAAAAATTACCTTTTGTTTGTGTACCGGTTTCAATCTCCAAACTAGATCTATTAATGATTTTGCATTTTCCATCCTTGAACTCTAATTGAAAACCCTTATCCACCAATTGTCCTACACTCAAAATATTATGCCTCAAACCTTCAACATAATAAACATTGTTAGTATTATGCTTACCATCCAATGATATAGTTCCTTTTCCTTTAATCATGCATGCTTTGTCATCTCCAAATCTAACCATACCGCCATCAAATTCTTGCAAAGATAGAAAATTCCTTTTATCTCTAGTCATATGATGTGAACATCCACTGTCAATTACCCATTCATCCTTATCTTCAATTTTAGCAGCAAGTGCCTTCTCTTCAGGTACATTCTCTTCCAGTGCCGGAACATCTTCCTTGATAGACAAGAACACCCATTCCTTTCCATTGCTGGAACCACTAGCAAAGTCAGGTGTCAGTTCATCATCAGAATCAATCACACCTTCCTCATCCTCTATGTAGCATGATTTATCTCTATTTTTCATGTACTTATACTTGTTTTGATATCCAGGGTTAGGCTTAAAAGGTCTTCTAGCTCTCACTTCAAATCTTAAATTCCTTTCAGGACATCTAGATGCAAAATGACCTATCTTATTACATGCAAAACATTTAAAAGGTGTTTTTCCTTCATACTTACTACCTACTAGTACTTTAGGTACTCTTCTAGCAAATAGGGCTTCAATTTGCTCTAATTCATCATCTTCTCTCTTCATAACATTCAATTCCTTTGCATATAAAGCTTTCCAATCTTGCTTGTCGATTGATGATGCAGATGCATGAAAAGCAGGTTCAGACTTCACAACTCCAGAAGGTCCAAATTCTTCAAGCTCAAAAGCAAATAATTTCCCAACCAAGGTATCTTTGTTGACAAAAGTATTAGCCATTATTCTCAATTAATTGATTGCAGTAGCCTTCATATTGTAAGCTGGTGGTAAAGCTCTCAGAACTTTAGAAACTATTTCATCTTCACTTAGAGTTCCACCACAAGATTGAATTCCCATAACAATCTCATTTACCCTTTCCATGAATGTAGTTCTCCTTTCATCTTCTTCCATCTTCTTCCATCTTCAAGTTTTCATATCTCACCTGGTAACCATCAAGTTTAACAATCTTCATAGTAGGGTCACCTTCATTAAGAGTCTCCAACTTATCCCATATAGCCTTTGTAGATGATTTGTTAGTTAATCTGATTATTTGCTGATTAGAAAGTGCACACAAGAGGGCTTCTCTTTCTCTACAATCATTCTCAAGCTCCTTATCCAAGTTTGTTAGAGGAGGATTGCTAGAAGCTAGATTATAAGGTGTAACACTATTCTATGTGATTTCCCAAATCTCCTTGCCAAGACATCTCAGATGAGTCTCCATCCAAATCATCCATACTCTATAATTTGTTCCATCAAGCCTAGGAATATCTCTCCGAAAGATAGCAGTAGATGAGCTAGATGTACTTGAATTGTTAGTCACAATAGGATCTTCCTCAAGTGGTTAAGCTTCTGCAGAGAGGACCAGAGCTCTGATACCAATTGTTAGATAGCTCAAATAATCGGAAGACAACTAAGAGGGGGGGTGAATCAGTTGTCTCAGATTACCAGAATCTTAAGCAATTAAAACTTTAATACCCAAATACAAAAACCAAAAACTGAAATAGTACATATACCAATTAAGCATAAACAACAATCAGAGAATAAATACCATCCACATGATACCAAGAATTGTACATGGAAAACCCGGTAAAGGGAAAAACAATGGTGGGAAGCCTATCCACAGTCAGATAATACTTCCGTAGTAAGTATGTGAATTAAAATTGAGGGGTCTGCACTTGCAAGAAGGCCAACAACCTAGAGCGCATTTCTCATCACAAAAGGAGTCTCATTGGCTACAAAGAAATCTAGACTACAATCCAGAAGAAAGAATGAACTGTAAAGATAGCATCTCCTATGCCCGAGTACAGTTCCGGTTAAGCTCAATACCAAAGGACTAAATTTTCTTAAACCCAACTCCATCTCCAATGCTCAACCAAATCCTCTTCCTGAATGATTATTACATTATTCACTCATTACATCCTCATATATATGATCTACAATGAGATCTTACTTCATATATATACAAACCCTCGACCATAAACAATAAGGTCGGCCACCAGACAATAAACCAATTACATATTTACAAAACATGTCGGCCTAAGACCAAACAAATAATATCCAACCCATAAGACATCCCAGAAACACATCGAGAGGTCCAATCCACATGTTACATTAAGCTGGTCCATAACCTAGATACACTAGGACCCAATATAGGTCCACACATGCTAAATAAATAATCCCAATCAAACAAGTCTCGAACATGATCACCATCAGCATCCCAAAACCACTTATGCATAACATCAAAGATCTTCATCAAAGCTCTACCGGTAAAACCCTCACCGGAACCACAAACCAAGCTTACTAGAAAAACAAGATAGCATTCGATCACCATATCATAACCAACTGACTGAACATGAATATGAGTAGAATGAATAAGACAATTCCATAACCCAAACATACCAGATCATGTCGGATCCAGTCCAACCAGAAACCAAGCAACTTACCGGGACCAGAAGGATGTCGGTAAAGTAGCCAAAACAATTAGTGTTGACATCAATGACAAAACATCAATCCAACACATACTCAATTCCTCCAAATGGCCAACATAGCTAACATTAAAATTTATCATAATTTGATCCATTCATTGTTAGGAACATATAGAAATGAATAATATCCCATAGGTCAATTTCAATTTCAGAGTAAAATACTTCAAATTACTATGCAAAGAAAAAGACTTTAAAATTGATGCAAAGCATCCACACACAAACTCACCAATTAGGGACAACTTATTCCAACTCACCTATCTATTAGGTGTGTTTCATCAACTAGGTTCTCTCACTCTCCTAATTCATCAACACCTTTCCTTAATAGGATTCACAAATGCACACATCTACAACTAGCCCAAGGCTTGATAAACACCATGTACCTCACTTCCATGACTGAACACAAGACCCAATACCTTCATACACCCCTCAAGTTCTCACAACACCCGATTGCCAAACCACATTCCATTGGCTCAACACACATCCACATTTAGGACAGTCATTATGAAACTCAAGACCCTTGCTTGGAAACACATATGGGAATGAAAAGTGTAGACTTGATTTAAATGAGAAGTGTAGATCTGATTATGAAATTTTATGTCCCTAAGTTACGAAGCTAATAATAATTTAGGGCTTCATTAAAATGGAGACTACATTAAATCTTTATTGCGGAGTCCAAGTGAAATAATCAGATTGTAAAATTTTGAAGCAGTAATAATTGTAGAATCAGAAGTGTACGTTTCATTTAAAGCCACCGCCATGTAGTCATATATTGCTTTTAAACTTGGTACTTGTAGTATAAGCTTATTAACATAGTCCAAAGTAGTTGAACCTTCTTCTATATCCAAAACCTTATTAGATACACCAGCAAGATCATGGGCCTTGGAAAAGAACAACACTTTCACTTTCATGTTTTTCTTTTGTTCCCGAGTGCATTTGTCTAGTTCCTTGGTGTCTAGTCCTGAATGTAAATGAGAAGTGCACATCTGATTTAAATAAGAAGTGCATACCTGGAAGTTTATGTCCCTTTCAAAGGGCATAAATAATGAAGAGTTGCACTCTTTCAAAAGGGTGCTATTTATATTAAGAACCATTATATGGGATATTATAATTATATGTAAAAATTGAAATTGAAATATCCCATTTACATATAATTATAATATCCCATATAATATCCCATTTACTTATAATTATAATATCCCATTTACATATGTCTATGAAATTGAAATATCCCATATAATAACCCATATATATTATAAAATGCACATAAGATGAAGCTAAGTGATTGCTCACCTGTAAACAGATTTCCTCCTCTTGCATGCATGAATGAAGTCTTCATTCACCACCATCTATAACCCTGTGAATCTCCTCTCCTGTGCACACCAATGGTCTTCTGTCTTGCCTTGCGAGAATGAATTTTTTCTAATTCTTTTGCTTTGTAGAGTAATTTGAAATTGAAATTGACCTATGGGATTTTATAATTATATGTAAATGGGATATTTCAATTACATAATTAAATGGGATATTATATGGGTAATTATAATTATATGGGATATTATATGAGATATTATTATTATATGTAAAAATTAAAATTGATCTATAGGATATTAAACATTTTTATATGAAATTATAAGTAAACATTGCCAAGGTATGGGATATTAAATGGGATATTATACATTTCCATATGTAATAATATGTAAAAATCAAAATTGACCTATGAGATATTAAACATTTGTATATGTAATTAGAGAATTTGTGATCCGAATGAACATTTCCAAGCTATGTTGAATATATGTTTTGCACTATTTGACCAATATAAGCAATGTATGAAAAATATGGTAACATAGACAAGGCAGTGAACTGTCAGAAAAAATGCCTTAAAGAAATGTGGTCTCATGGTCATGGAATGCCATGACAGTCAAATTACTATAGATTGTCATGGCATTCCATCACCATGAGAACACATTTCTTTGAGACATTTTTCCAAACAATTCACTGCCTCGTCTATGCAAGGTAGTGAACCATTTGATAAAATTATTAAGACAAACATGTATTTAGTTGTATGTACCTGATTCTAATTAGTAAATGTTACTTTTACCTACCCCTAATTGTGTATTGTGTAGTGTGATGAAATGATTGAGTTTTTACAGTCCTAAAGAATACTCTTTACCATTCATTCCAGTATTTGTATAAACTATGATGACTACATATTGTAACAAGAAATAAATCTATTCACATTGTCTACTATGAAATTTTTAGCATACGTATCATGTGACATGTAAATTTGATTATGATTGACCTTCATATAAGATGTAAGATAACATAAGATAAATGAATTACATATGTAGGAACCTGAACCCCTTTGACGAGGATCCTACACAGTCTACATAAAGGAAAGGCGACAATTCTTCTAATGGATCGACATGTATAAGTCAATACACCCTATAGAAACCATTTATTATTTGCTTGCTTTCTCTTTACGCCCATCTTGGAGTGGTTTAATAATAAGCCAGGTTTTAGCAATTATATTTTGTCAAAACTTTGATTTTTTTCTCACCTAAACCACCTTGACACCCACATGGTATAGCTCATTCCACTTTATTGACCCTCCTATATGCTTTAGGTGACAAGGAAGACTATTTTTCTGAGTTTTTGAAACTCTTAAATTACCAGGGAAACAAACTTGCTCAGTTTTTGAAACCTACACATTAGCAACAACTCTAATACAATTATCAGCACTTGAGGCCGTAGTTGGCCTTATTCGAATTTAAATCTCAACATCAACGTTAGGGCCAACTTCTTCATCAACATTACCCTCAATGATGAACTTGGGGAAAACGTATGAGCCATTCTTATCAATCCATGCAATGGACCTTTGACAACCTGCCCTCAAATCTATTTGCAGCATTTGCAAAAAATCAACAAGATATGGTGAACCATCTATTACAACTTCTTTTCATCTCTCTCCATAAAATCCAAAAATTTATTTCCTTTCACAATAAAAATCGACCCTCTCCCAACTATTTCTCTCATTTGATGGAGTGCAGGTACCACCAAATAGGTATTTGTTAGATGTGTCTTCCTCGAGTGAGGGAGATTTAGGAAGAGAATAGCAAAGCAAGACATGTAGTAGGTCTAAAAGAGGGAGATCAACTAGAGGTCAAAATATTAGAAGAAAATTTCATAAACGCATGGAATTTTTTCTTGCTCAAGGGGGGTCATGTTCTTATGATGATGAGAGCATAGGCAACATTGAGGTGCCCTTGAGGTACAAACATCTACAAAAACAATGGGTACCCAAGGAACTTTCTCCAATAAACACTGATTTTTGTTCTAATGGGAGGATATATCGCATAACGCCATCGTCATTACATGGTTTGGGCCTATTTTCCATGGATGACATAAAGGTCTGTTACAACAAAGTTTTTGAATTGATGGAGTATGTCAGACCTTGTTACAATTACAAAAATTGGATGCGGCTGGTTCGATATACATGAAGTATGCGTAGGTATGCACTGTTAGCAAATTATATACAACTAAAAGATAATGATCAAAGTAAAAGAGTGGCTATGTACATTGATGGAAGGCCAAAAGCGACAGGGAATATTGCAGGTTTTATAAATAGTACATGGCCTGGGTCAATTAATAGGCAACCCAATTGCATATTTGAGGTGCGTGAGGGAAACCATGTATTCGTATGTGCGATAAAATCAATAAGTGCAGGGGAAGAGATCCTAATTGATTACAATTTTAATCGCATAGATACAAACAAAGTTACTATCATGGGAGTGGTACGTACTTATATATACCATTTAAACCAACCTCCAATTAATGACTCCAATATACCATTTTTATATTTAATTTTTGTCACAGCGCGACATTGATCTGGCACATAGCACAGATTGGGATGTAGCTCTGAGCACTTCTACTGAGCTGGTCAACCTCATTGTAATTGTACAAATTAGATACAAGAAAAATGTTATATTATTATGTTATTTTCTTTAGGGTTTTGGATTAATTTTGATAATGTTACTAATATTCTTGTCACTATTATGCGATGCTGACATCGCATATTCCACAAAACCTGTTGAAATGATAAGAAAGACACAAAAAAAAATTAATAAATAAATTCTTAAATTGTTATTCATAGTCCCTCAAACTGATGAGATACAAGAGAGGGTGAAACAATTGATAGAGAGAGCACAAAACTTGCAAGTAAGCAGTCATAGAATCTTTCATTATAACATAAGTTCATTCATGATTTATATTTTATACTCTTTAATGTCATGAACTAAAATATGTATGTGTTGTTTTTACAAGAATTTTTGCATCCTCATGAAGCTGGTGGCCACGATCAAGGTACTCCAGGTAGTTCAAGTGATGGCCATGTTTTATGCATACACCAACTCATATTTTTACATGTTCCTGTCCTTCCGTTAATGTGTTATTGCTCATATATTTAATGTATTAACCTTTAGGTGTTGTCCATGTTCCCGTGCATATACCACCTCATCCGACCCCATCATCTGCACCTATATTGCCGACTACAATGTCAGCAACACACAACATGTAGGCATCAAGTACTACACTGACTTGTGCAATAGGACATGTACCTGGAGATACAGAGGCCACTAGTGGTGATATTTTAGCAACATTACTTGGATCTCCCCGTATTACTAGTACAGGAACATTGCCAGTCACATTTATGGTGACCAATGATCTTGTTCCCATAAAGATAGAGAAGGTTCTAGGCACTTTAAAATTATTATTATATATAGTCCAATTGCAATTTACTTATTGATCACTCATTTTGGACTAATGATCTCATGATTTTTTTGTAGGCAATGATGTTTTTATAAACATATAAATGATATTACATTGGAGATCTTCGGGCCCACCATACATACACGGTGGAATGCCCAAAATCAACAATTAAAAGATGAACTCATAAACCGTTTGGCTGTGTTGTTCAGAAATGACACATTCAACAAAACCAAGGTCCTTCATAAAGTTGACACATATCTAAAGTATTTGAGGGACCAATATAGGACACATTTAGAGAAGAACAGAAAGTACGAGCATCTCCCCATGATTCTAGAGAGGGAGTGGAAGGACCTAGTTTTAGATGGAAAGGAGAAAACTGAAAAGAGAAAAGGACATACACCACCTGGCAAAGGAAGGTATGTGATACAATTAACAATGTAATTATACTAATTGCTCTTTATATTTACATAATCTAACATATTTTAAACTTTTCATAGGTTGCCCAACACATCGAAGGCAACTAAGGCAAGACTAGAAAAGCACGGGCAACACAAATTTGGCTCTAGTGGTTATATGAAAGTTGTCACGCGAATTGTAAGTATCAATAAATGAAATATCACATCGAAATAATAAATTGCAAATAATTTTTTTTAATCAAACAATAGAAGCAAAATTCATGATATTAAGAAAAAATTCAGGGCTCTAAATTCAATAGAGTGCCCATAGAAGATGACATGAAAATTGCCTTCCAGCAAGGCTATGGAGCTGTGGCTGAATGCCTAAGAGAATTGAGTGGGCAAACACAAGATTTTGATGCATCCATCACACAGGTAAATAAACTAAATGAAAATTATTTAAAATTGAATAGTTGAGCAATAATCTATTCGATGTTAATTTCCAACATAAAGTGACTATATTTGTTTTAAATAAGCAAGCAATGATAACAATGCACATGGCATTGGAATGAAACCTGCTAAGGGTGGAACACAACCTGCACATGATGAAGGTCATGGTGTGCATCCCGATACTGGAGGTATTCATGTGCTATATAATTTTTTTATGTAATTATTAATACAATTAAACATCTTTAATTGAAATTGGTGTAGTAATTAATGTAAGCTTTTTTGTTTCTATTTTAGAGCATGTAGAGCGTGGTGAACAAGTGGAGCATGATCGGGGTATACAACATCAAGAATGTGATGTGCCCCCATTAGGTAAAGAGGACCACTGTTATTCCTTTAAATGGATTTAATTGCAATTGGTGTATTGATTAATGTAACCTTTCGTGTTTCAACTCCAGAGGATTTAGAGGGTATTCAACATGTTAAGGATGAGGCTAGACAAAATTATCAGGAAGATGAGTTGGCCCCATCAGGTAAAGAGAACTCCTGTAATGTTCTTTTAATTAATGAAATAATTTTTACAATAATAAAAAATATTATGAATTTAACCCATTTCTTTGTTATTGCAGCACACCCTCATTTGCCTAGGCGTCCTTGTCGTGAGTACAAGACTAGGCATACATTAATATCACTAGCCGAGGGAACAACAACTAAAGAGGGAGAAAATGATGAAGAAAATGATTCTCCACTTTGTCTTTACTTAGCTTCAATAAAAATAAAAATAAATAAATGATTGTAATCATATTATTTGTTAATGAATGAATTTTATGTGTTAATGAATGTAATTATGTGTTAACGAATGTTAATGAATTTTAATGAATGATATGTGTTAATGAATGTTGATGAATGTTACATGTTAATGAATGCTAATGAATGTTATGTGATAATGAATGAATGTTATATGTTAATGAGGAATTTAGAGTGATGTTAGGTGGGGGGAATGAGCTTCCACCTTCACGTGGTTGGCCCTGTTAAGTAGAGAATATTAAACTATTCTTGAAACAAAGAGAAGATCAATAAGGTAACACACTTTTTAATATTTCATTATGCTCCACTTTTAATCTTATCAAATAATATGTATTGAATCTTAATTGCAAGGTCCAACAGAACCAACATGAACAACAACACAAGAAGTTACTTAGTGGAGACCATCATAGGTAAGGTCCTTGATTAAGATTTCTGATTTTTTGTTTCTTTTTTTTGTTTGTGTATCAGCTTGTTGATTATCAAGCTTAATTCAACATGTAATTAGTTTGAAACTTTGATACAAATTGCATCAATTATCATCAAATAGAAAATGCATTGGCCAACATTCACCAATTATGTATCCTTCATCCTAATGCTGAGTATAATATTCATATACCGTTCATCCTTCCATCAAGTATGGACACCCCTATCTCTTCTTCTTATACATCATCTTGTGTGAGATATTCTTCTACCCTAGGTTCCCTTTCTTTGGTTATCACTTCCTTAACATTAACTTTTGAAATATTAGTCTTTTCAAGAACTCATTCCTTATTATTTGTTATATCAATGGTCTAGGATTTTTTGCTTAGTGGTATCCTTTGGAGTGGTTGGTCTTCTTGTCTTCTTTAGAAGATTCAATAATCATTTGTTTGGAACCTTTTCTTAATCTCTTATGGACCATTGGAATGTCTTTAGGTGCTTCCTTAGTTCTTCTTTGGCCTCAGAGGACCTTGTCCTTTTATGGATTAAAGAAGGAGTTGTATTAGTAATAGTAACAAGTCTCTCCTTTCTAAGATTTTCCTTGCTAAATGAATGGATCTTCTGAGCTCCATGCTAAAAGAGAAAAGGATTCATGCTCTCATCATTGTCTCTATTAATTCATCAACTCTTGGACTGATCCTTTTGGGTTTGACTGAGACCATGGAGGCTTTGAGGCCTTTTCTTACTATCCTATCTCTGAGCTAATGCATCTTGGATTGTGCATATATTGTTTCATACTGATATGATCTCCTTGTTCACTGTCTTTGAACTTTCTTCATAACTGTGTAGAGATTATTTGTGACCTTTGAGTTGGTTGAAGTCCTTTTGATATTTGTTGCTATCCCTAGCTAGTTTCTTTTCTCACCAACTCAATAGGTGAAACTTCTTCTTTGACTCCTCAACCTACTCACTAGGCTTCAATAGCCCAAAATAACTCAAGCCTTCTAAAGCCCTTGTCCAACCACTCACATACATTCTTCTACTCATAACTAGCCTTCTTGAACTCTTAACCATGTTTCTCAACTCTAAGACAATCATCAACACCATCTTGGCCACTCAACTAGGACTGTCCAACTAGAATCTCATTCCTTCTCTTGTAATAACTCATAACATGTAACAACTCTTCATAAAACCATGGGAATCAAGAGAGAAACTATCAAAAATCTCCTTTAAGGTGCTCACTGACCCATACAAACTACACTTTGACAGGTTTGAAGCATTCTCTCAACTACTCCCATCAATGGAGCATCCAATGGCTGCAACTTAGGTGTTCATCCAAGCATCCACCTCTCCTACTGCCACAAACTCACAACTCCCTTGCCTCACCTAAGAGTTGCTTTCTCCTCTCACCCTAGTCTCTTGGCAACCACAACCAGGTTTTTTCCTAACCTATTCCAACACCTTCTCTATAGTTAGGTGGATCAACATCTACAACCAAACACAACACAAACCACAAAATAACTTTTCCAACCCAGACCTTTTGTTGGGCTCAATAAGTTAACACACTTTTCAATATTTTATTATGTTGTACTCTTAATCTTATTGAATAATGAGTATTGAATCTTAATTGTAGGTTCCAAAAGAGCCAACATGAACAATAGCACCACAAGTTGCTTGGATCGACTTCTTAAATGCAGAGTTACATATTCCCATGAACATCAAACCTTAAAGGAAAAGATGAGAGAAAAGATGAGTACACTAACGAGTCTTTACTATGAAGCATTGGATGTGTTCGTGTCTTTGGGGCATCCAATGCTTCATAGTATAGACTTGTTAGTCTATCCATATTTTCTTTCTTCATGTCTTTGGGGCATCTGATGCTTCAAGTCCCAATCTTTCAGACTAAGAGAAATAATTGACATCATCAGATCAGTTGAGAACTTCATTATTATGTCTTCAACATAATTGTGAGAATAAGGTATCTGTGAGCCGTGTGGCTATATTTCAAGCCAAGTAATTTGAATAAATTACCTAAATTATTTACTAAATTAAGTTTATATTCTTGTATTTTGTTTTGTTAATTTTTTCACTTTCGATCACATAAGCTACACATACATAATTCTTGATAAATGTTGGTTACAGATTAGGCAAGGAACAATTCATGTATGTTTACCATTCAAAGACTCATTGATGGTTGACTTTGACTATGGTTTACATGGAAATAACTCACCATTGCTATTTCATTTTGTTACTAGGGGCTGAATTTATTGATGTTCATATTTTCTTTAAGACAGATCAATACAACCTATGTGGGAAGGTATAAATCTATATATTTTTCAAATTTTATTTCCTCTCTTTAATTTTCTTGAAGCTTTGCAGATGAATTGTTTTTTTCTTTAGAATAGTAGCATCTTGTCAATGCAATCATTAATGTTTGTCACTATCAAATACATATGGATATTTTGAGCTTAGTCAAGCTAAGGACCTAAATAGGACAAAAACATATCCCCTCATATCTAAGGCTTCCCATAAACAATTAGAAATTTTACATTTAAAGATTTTAGAGAATATTCTACACAAAACTTGCAATCATTGAACTAATAATTTTGTAATTAAAATATTACCCAAAATTACATAACAATAACTCGGTTCCTCCAAGTCTTCCTTTAATAGTGTCTCTCTAATCTAAAACCTCTCATTACTATCGGTTCTTGGTGAGTGATTTAACTCAAGGGTTTTTTGATCGTATTCTTGGAACTTCTTTCACCCTATCTTCTATCACCTCTTGATACTCAAAAACCCTTATCTCTATTTGATAATAAAAATCTCATAGCATTCTTGATAAATGTTGGTTACAGATTAGGCGAGGAACAGTTCATGTATGTTTACCATTCAAAGACTCATTGATGGTTGACTTTGACTATGGTTTACATGGAAATAACTCACCATTGCTATTTCATTTTGTTACCAGGGGCTGAATTTATTGATGTTCATATTTTATTTAAGACAGATCAATACAACCTATGTGGGAAGGTATAAATCTATATATTTTTCAAATTTTATTTCCTCTCTTTAATTTTCTTGAAGCTTTGCAGATGGATTGCTTTTTTCTTTAGATTAGTAGCATCTTGTCAATGCAATCATTAACGTTTGTCACTATCAAATACATATGGATATTTTGAGCTTAGTCAAGCTAAGGACTTAAATAAGACAAAAACATATCCCCTCATATCTAAGGCTTCCCATAAACAGTCAGAAATTTTACATTTAAATATTTTAGAGAATCTTCTACACAAAACTGGCAATCATTGAACTAATAATTTTGTAATTAAAATATTACCCAAAATTACATAACAATAACTCGGTTCCTCTGAGTCTTCCTTTAACAGTGTCTCTCTAATCTAAAACCTCTCATTACTATCAGTTCTTGGTGAGTGATTTAACTCAAGGGTTTTTTGATCATATTCTTGGAACTTCTTTCACCCTATCTTCTATCACCTCTTGATACTCAAAAACCCTTCTCTATTTGATAATAAAAACCTGATAGCACTGATGTTTCGATAGCACTGATGTTTTCTAAAGTTAAGTTTAAGTTTTGACAACCTTCTATAACCCTTAATCAAATTAGAGTAACTTAACCATCTATTAGCCAAGTAAAATTTTCCAAAGTTAAGTTTAAGTTTGTACTGATATGTAATGCAAATAATATGGATATAGAGAGTTTGTAGTGAACCATCAATCCCCAAACCTAACTCTAAACCTTGTAAAGAAAGGGAGAGATAGAGATAGAGGCTGAAATAATGGTAAAAGGAACATCTAAGATTTTAAATTAAACTTTAACTTGAGGGTGATGGAACCAATGGTGGGACAAGTGAAACCATCATGCACCTTAATCAAGACTTCAGATTTATCATAATTGTCTCGATATAATGCATATGTGAAAAGATATTATTTTGTATTCATATTAACCACACGTAGTGGATCAATAAGAACCCTACATGTGGGTTTGTCATTAGTTATAGAAGCAATGTATATTGGTCCATCAGGTGTATGCTTTGAGTTACCAATTTGGGTAAAGGTGATATTAGGTTCAATCTTAGGTTTCAGTCTATATTGTTTAGGAATTGGTTCCATCACATTCACTAGATGTTCAACTCAGTTGGTAATTACAAGGGTCACCTTTTCATCCTAGTGACTACTTTGAATCTTATGAATATCATTATCCCTTGATAAGGCATTTTCTTCATTGATGTTGAAATATGTCCCTAATGCCTTTATCATATGACTGGATTTTGTGATGCTATACTTTGTCTTGTTTTTTTCTCTCTTAACTACCATAGTTGCTCATACACCTCTTAATTACTTTAATGCTTATCTTGGTTATATGTTGAGGCTTTAAACTATCAATGTAGCTTGATCTTTGATATTTTGTGACAATGGTTGCATTCTTTTGTGACCGATACTCTTGATATTCTATATAACTATGAATTATCCTTTTGTTTCAATGATGTTACTATTTTGACTATGTATTGTAGGTCTATGAGACTTTGAGACTATCAAAGATTTATTCATATTGATGCTACAATAATATCATGTTCTCATTCATCTAAACCTTATACCCCTTTAACCCTAAATCATTGTAGCTATTTTTTGACTTCATCTATGTCCTTTGAGTAGTGTGAACTTTTGAATTCATTGCAGCTTATTATGGATTCTTCATTTTGTCTTAACACACCATTGTCTCTACTATCAACTCTTTGATGCTTGGGACTATTTTTTATTATGATTTATTGAATATCACTTTAATTGGTCATGGACCTTCTATTCATCTTTTCTCACTACAGAGACAATTTTTGATTGCCTTGGGTTTGAGGATTGTGTTTTGAGAGTGAAAATAATCATTGTTTGTTGCCTTTTCATTTGAGAGCTCCTATTAGATTTATGGTGATGACTCTTGAGGGCTTCATTGTTATATTGATTGTGCATCAAATACCTCTTATGACAAAATATTGACATCACTCAATATTAATTTTTTTCTTTTGTACTCTAGGCATGCTATTCTCTACTCTCTGTCATTAACTTGCTATAATTTTTTCTGATCCAATCCTTGTATATGAACATCTTTTCTTATGGACTGTGAGAGGTCCCTTTGTGGTTTGAGATCTTTATAACCTTATTGTGTTGCTATGATTGTAATCTCTGCATCCTTTAACCCTTCATGACCTTGTACGTCATCTTTGACCTATAACTAGTCATTGTATTGTAGTAGAATGCATAATGGCTACCTATCTTCATCAAGGCTTTGCATGTTACTTCTATCATTTAACTCACTCTCATATACATGCTTTATCAAGGTCTTCATTACCCAAATAGTCCCTCTTGGTTGTGTTTTTATATTGTTAGAATATATGGGATTGTTGATTTTTAATATTGTTAGAATATATAGTTTGCCATAGTTAGTTAGTCATTGAGGTAAGGAGTTATATAGGGGTAGTTCAATATTTGAGAAATCTTATCAAATCATATTCCATATTTGCAATGCTTTATATTCCCTGATGGCAATTGTTTTTTTTTTAAATATAGCCCGTTCGTCAAAATTTTGACGAACATGCCTAATATAGTCCCTGATGAGAGTGTTGTATCTGCGACGAAATATTTTGTCGCAGGCACAACACTCTCGTCGGAGCTTCCTTGCATTTGTTATCAGAATTTCTACAAAAAAGGGCACTATGCTTCAACGAGAATGTTGTACCTATGACGAAAAAAATCCATTGCAGGTGCATCATTCTCGTTGGAGCTTCCTTGCATTTGTTGTCAGAATTTTGACAAAAAAGGGCACTATGCTCCGACGAGAATGTTGTACCTGCGACGCAAAATTTTGTTGCAGGTGTACCATTCTTGTTGGAGCATAATGCCCTTTTTGTCAGAATTCCGACGAAAACCCTAGTGCATGGATCATTGGAAGATTGGTGATTTTGTCAGAATTTCAACAAATTAGATCGCCACATTATGTGTCAACTTTCGACAAAGAAGGCACAAGAATTCCGACAAAAAGTTGTCCATTGAATAACTCGATGAAATTTGAGCGACGAAAATATTTTCGTTGTTTCGTCATATCTAGGACATTAATATGTCAGAATTACGATGATAGTTTGTTGGAAAATGACCCCAAATGTGTTAGTGTTTGGTGGCTCTTCTTCTTTGAGCTCCTCCTACTCTATCAACTTTTTCTCTAATTCTATCTTCTCCGACAGATGTTGACTACCTTTTGCCTCATCCTTTTGTTGTTCCCCCTTATCTATTGTTTGTCATCTTGAGGGGAGTATTCCTATCACTTGCCCTTATTGTGTGAGTCTAGATGATTCCTTTACTTGGACCATTGTCTATAGACAAAAAAAAAGTTCTTGTTTCCTCTTGTCTCCATCATCCTCTTGTCAAGTAAAAGTATTTTTATGTTTGAGGCCAAGACCTTTGTTTCTTATTAATTCAAAGCTTTGGTCAAAAGCTTTTCCTTTGCTTTCTCTTTGGTGTCTTTGGTAGTCTCATAGCTTGTGAGATCCCTCCAATTCGCCTAGTTGTTTGTAATGTATATGGGTTGAGGGCCTATCCTATTGGCATTGCATGAAAATTGCATTAATGAAGTATAGAGTTGTCATTGATGTCAATTGTAACCAGTAGTGATGCAGTAATGCAATTGGTAGTGAAGTAGTGTTGGAAACCGGTATTGGTATTTGAAGCAGAGTGATCAATCGCTAACCCTAACCGACGGAGCTTGGAGAATCGGTTATGTTGATCTATGATCAAATGGTGATCGAAGATGATTATGCCACGTATGCATGTTTCCCGTGATGAGTTTCATAGTGATTTTAGCGCATGAGGATAACTGTTTATCTCGAGAATGAGAAAGTAAATTGCATGAAGTGGAACCATGTGATGAGTTACAGGATTCGATGAGCGGTGATCCAGGAGCATTCGAGGTTGTCTAGAATTATGTGCAGATGATTATTATGTAATCTAACTGTCATATTTGAACCGATATATTTGTAATCTCTATGAGATCTTAGGTTTTGTGATGTGTTACTGACCTACTGTATTTGGTTATAAGGTCAATGAGTTGTTTTGTAATATTGTTGGCAATTTTGGTTCTGTGTGGTAGTCTGATTGTTGTTGAACCAGAAGGAGTATCTGTAGAATGTTTTGAAGGTAGATATGAGCATAAAAAGATTTGATCAAGCAGAGCAGTGCTATTACCATATCAACAAGACCCTGTTGTTCTATAGAAATTACAATAGTTAAATCCCCTAATCGGATAAGCTTTAATAGGCTTGGTGCCATCTAAATCCTCTAACCAGGTGATCCATTAGCTTGGATTTCAAATCCTCTACTGAGGTCACTCCTAACATGGTATTTCTCTTAACAGGGTATTATAGTCAATCCCTTAACCGGGTGGTCCTTAGCTGGATCTGTTCCTAACAGGACATTTTTGTAAAGCTTCTAACAAGGCTTGGCTCCTAACAAGGAGAACTTCAGAAGAGTTCAGAATACTTGTGGGTATTCATCCCCACCGTGGTTTTTCCCATTTGGGTTTCCACGTAAAAAATCATTGTGTCAAGTAGTGAATGGTTTTGTGGTTATATGTTTTGATATGGTTAATATGTTTAACTAGTAAAGCCACTTAGATATATTTAGATGACCAGAAGTGATCTGAAATGAGCTATTACTAATTTTAGTAAAGTGTATTGATGTTATGGATAAAAGGTATCTATATTACGGGTCTTATTACATTGTTATATTGATATCTTAGTCAACCAGTAAACTTGACAATGCAGTTGCAGTTTTAGATATAGTGTTTAAACTGGTTAGTTCAGTGATTGATTTATGAGTTGGGTTTAAGTTTGGTGAAAGTTTATTTTGTTTTATATCTACTGACTCACCCCCCCTCTCAGTACTTGACCGGATCATTATTGATTCATCATATCATCAATTGGTATCAGAGCATTTCAGGCCCTCTTGTGTTTAAGCCTAATAGATTGAGGTAGATCTAGAAGAACATGATGAGAAAATAAGGTTCAAAATTCAATAGGGAAAACTACAAAATATAGAGTGATAGGATGAAGATCTATATCAATAGCTTAGGAAGTCAATATTGGGAACATGTTGTTACTAAATATAACTTGCCTAGTGGGATTTTATCAGATGATCAAAAGAAGGAGAAACAAGAGAATAATCAAGCATTGGAGGCCATTATCAGTTCCTTGTTTGATTCAGGGTATGTTGATGTCCATGGATTGGAGACTGATTTGAAGTGTGGAAGAAACATGAGGAAATATATAGCGGTGATGAGCATGTGAAGATTGCCAAAGAGGAGAGCCTGAGAGGTAAATTTGATGACATGCAGATGGCTGAAGGTGAGAATATTCAACAGTATGGTCAAAGGATCAAGGAGATAGTCGGTGAGATCAAAAGTGTTGGTGGTACAGTGGAGGATACCACAGTGGTTAGTGTTGGATCTCAAATCAACAGATTGGATAAGTTCTAAGGAAATGCCAACTCCTATGATCAAACCCTCCAATTGACTTGGGCCAACTTACAGAGTGAACCTATTTGGTTACTAACTCTCTCACTTTAGGCTCTGCAAGACCTATTCACTAGTGGCTTTCAATGACTAGTGCTTTTTATAGCAGATTGAGTGTCTTGATCTAGGTTCTTCCCTGTCCCAGAATGGCATAGGTTTCTAGGATAGGTAGCTTTTAGATAAGTTCAAGATGTTATTTGTGAAAGCTATTCGATATTTTCACTTGAAATTTATATATTTACACTATTTCTAGTTTATTCTATATTTCCTACTCAACTATTTTTATTGCTTTAAAGTAAAGGTAATTGATATGGTAAAAAGTTATGATTTGTGAATGACCAGTGTCTTTTCTGTTATTTGGGCTACAGAGTCTTATATTTCTCTAGGACTTAATGTATGATTTGTGAGACAATTTTTAAACTTACCCCCTTTGGTAAATCTATCAGTTACTGTTTCTTATGAGATCTGCTAAATGTTTATATCATAAACCACTTGAATGAATTTAACCCTAATGTTAAGGGACCATTCAAGGAATAACTACAAGGAACAATTACAGTCCACAAGTAGATCTTTTTAATCCGAATTTATAACATAGGAACATAGAATTCCTATAAGAATACGAATAACCTTATCTCCTTTAGATAATATCACAAACAACTGCCTACAGAAAATGAGATAATCCACAACAGATTGAATTGATGGTTCAAAAATGATATAGTATTATCCAGAGTTTATATTTTATTTCTCTTCTATTTCCTCTTTTTTCTCTCCCATATCTACATTTTTTAACCACTTATATATGTGTTTGAATGGGCACCATACCCCTTTTGGGGTGAAAAGTCACCATTTCACATTAAAATTAACAAAACCCTTTGAAATTAATATGCAAACTAGTTAGTCAATAACCTTACTTTAAGCTATCCTTCGGATTTTTGTTTGGTCGGAGGCCTTAAACTTTAGATACAAATTTGAATTTTTTTTTGGTGGTAGGGAAAAACCACTTCTGAAATGGGTCTTCATCATATTTGACATTTGTATACATTTGCATTCCAAGTCGACATCTTCTTTCATGCAGGTCAAAATAACAGGCTTTTCAGCCTTCTTATGGTCTTCTATATGGTCTGCTACCAAAAACACATTGTACAGATCTAATATTTTTATGGGAGCTTGGAAACTTGATTTTTTGAAATGGGTATTTCTTATATTTTCATGTTTCATTCATTTTAATTCTATGTTCATATCATCTTTTCTACAGATCAAAAACACTAGTCTTTCATTGGGTCCGTTGGAATTAATTTATTCATATCCTCCTTTACTTTAGGTGTGCAAATCATTAATCATCCATTATGTGTCATTTCCATGAATTGAACACCATTTTCAATAGTAGGGTTCTTGAATTTACTTGGAAATTTGAAGCCCCAACAGTTAGCAAGGGGTTGAGAACCCTTCTACCAGTCTACGCTATCCAAGTTGCAGCCATTCAGGAACTCAAGTCTATTGATAAATCAAAGGTAACTCTTGACTCCATCATTGGTAAACTAACTGCATTTGAATTAAATGGTTATGATGGAAGTATTCAGAAATCTAAATCTGCATTTAGAGCTTCAGTTTGTAACCCACCGGTAAGGAAAAGCAGAGAAGCTAGTTACAGTCATGAGTCTAGATACAATAAAGAGGTTGATGACGAAGACAGTCTGATTGAGCTTGAATCATTGTTGGCCAAGTGGCTACCCAAAGGTACCGATAAGTACAAAGGTAAATTACCATTGAAGTGTTTTGCATGTAACCGGATTGGACATATTGTAGCTAATTGTCCAAATGGAGACAATGAGCAAAAACATGAGAAGTATAAGAAGTACAAAGGCAAAGGTAAAAGAGATTGCCTCATTGTAGTGGATGGAGGAATCATAGATGAGGAGTCTGAAGAAGATGCAAATGAGGACATTGTCTTTGTTTCCATTAAAGAAGAGACATCAGATGAGAAGGCATTAGTCTCTCACATGGATAGTTCTGGTGATTGGATTATAGACAGTGGTTGTTCACACCACATGAATGGTGACTGGAGTAAGTTTCTTACTTTGAAGGAATTTGATGGAGGTGTTGTGAGATTTGGGAATGACTCACCCTGCATGGTAAAAGGAAAGGGAACCAGCTCTCTTAATGGTAAGAGAAGTGTAAATGATGTCTACTGGGTTGAAGGATTAAAACACAATCTTTTGAGTGTTTCTCAACTCAATGACAAAGGTTATCCACTGGAATTCAAAAATGGGATGTGCAAAATATATGGAAGCAAAGGTGAAATTATTGCAACCGGCAAGAAGACAAAAGGTAACTTGTTTCATTTAAATTCTAAAGTCAATAGCTACTTAATTGCAAAAGTAGATAATAATTGGCTTTGGCATCGAAGATTTTGTCATGTAAATTTTGATAACATTGTAAAAGTCAGTAAGTCCAAATCAGTAAGAGGTTTGCCACAATTGGACAAATCGGTGAATGCTCTGTGTAAGGAATGTCACTCTTTCTCAGCAGATAATTTGCTAGACTTGGTTCATACCGATCTTTGTGGACCAATAAGGACTAGGAGTATTCAAGATGATCGACATTTTATGATTTTTACTGATGATTGCTCAAGAATGATGTGGGTCACATTCTTGAAGGACAAAATAGAAGCCTTTAGCAAGTTTAAGGCATTCAAAGCCTTAGTTGAAAAAGAAAGTGGTAAGAAGATAAAGTGCTTAAGAATTGATCAAGGTGGTGAATTTACTTCAGAGGAATTCACTAGATACTGTGAAGACAATGGAACTAAGAGGCAACTTTCTGCACCTAGGACTCCACAACAGAATGGTATTGCAAAGAGGAACAATCGATCAGTTGTTGAAGCTGCTAGGACTATGCTAATACAAGGAGGTGTAGCTAAGACATTCTGGAGAGAAGCTGTCAGCACAACTGTCTACACTATGAACCAGATACTTGTTAAAAGAGGTAAGGATAAAACTCCTTATGAATACTGGTATGGTAGATCACCTAATGCCAATTACTTTAAGATTTTTGGCAATAGACGTTTTATCAAGAGAGGTGACTATGTTGGTAAGTTTGATGCTAAGAGTGATGAAGGCATATTTCTTGGTTACTCCACCAAGAGAAAAGCCTACAAATGTTATAACAATTGAACAAATAAGATCATTGAAAGTGCTAATGTCTGAGTGCATGAGTTTCCTAAAATTTAGGAGAAATCAGTAAGGAGAAGGAGGAAGATGAACCTTACATTCTAATTTTGGAACCGAAACCAATGAAACCAAAAGTTGGTGAAATGAATACTGCAGCACCAGTTCAACTGGAACAAGAAGATTTTGCAGAGGATGAAGAAAGTGAAAAAGAAGAAGAATCTAAAGACCATGATCATGCTATTCCAAGGTATGTTAGACTCAATCATAATCTGGATAAGATTATTGGAGATAAAGATACTGGTGTGTTAACCTGAAGAAGAATAAGAGAGAATTCTTGTATGTTCTCCACCATTGAGCCCAGAACAACAAAGGAAGCTTTTGGAGATGATCACTAGATCAAGGCTATGGAAGAAGAACTTGACCAGATTGAGAAGAAAAATACTTGGACACTTGTACCTAGACCGGTGAACAAAAAAGTAATAGGTACTAAATGGGTGTTCAGGAATAAACTAAATGAAGATGGAGTAGTAATCAGAAATAAAGCCAGATTGGTATGCAAAGGTTATGCACAAGAAGAAGGTGAAGACTATGGTGAGACATTTGCACTAGTTGCAAGATTGGAGGGTGTCAGGACCCTACTTGCATTTGGAGCATATAGAGGATTCAAAGTATATCAGATGGATGTGAAGTCAACATTTCTAAATGGAATATTGGAAGAGGAAGTATACATTAAACAACCAGATGGTTAATGTAGCATAGGAATTAGGAATCATCAAAGCAATATATAAAAGGACATATTATTAATTATTAGCTCAATCCCAAACACACATTGCAATGATCTAATCCTAAGCACACTCAATAGAGACATAAAAACAAAGCATTCAAAAGCAAATATTCATGCAAACCAGATGACAATTTGGATGCTTCTTCCATGCGGCTCCATTGTTCTTCTTTCCTCTTCAAATGGATTTGTGGATCTCACCTACAAGTGCACATACAATTGAAAGCAAGATTGACTTTGATGAAAAGCTCAAGAGTACTAGAAGCATAAGTTCGATAGTCTGATAGGAATTCGGGATTAAGGATTCGGGATTAAGGATTCGGGATTCGGGATTCGGGCTTTGATTCAAGAAAATCATCCAATTTATAGAAGAATTGGATAAATGACAAGATTAGCATGATGCAATTCAAATGGAAATTGCAAATCAATATGACAAATTATGCACTTTCCATGCACAATTTGATTGATTGATAATTGATGACAAATTATGACACATTCTATGTCAAAATTGATTGATTATCAATTATGACAATTTATGACAAATTGAAATGTCATTCCCATAGAATTAGGAGATGAAATAGGAGGGAAAAGAAATTAGAAATTAAGAAAATTAAAATTGATGAAAATTAGGAATTAGAAATTGATGGAAAAAATGGGAAAATTAGGAACTAGAAGAAATTAGGTAAATTAATTAATAATTTGTCATTTATTAATTAATTTACAAGAGGAAGAATAATTAACCAATTAAATAAAGATTTAATTGTAATGAGAAGACTTAGGATTAATAAATAATTTAGTAATCCTAGAGGAAGAAATGAGAAATTAGGTTAAATGAATAAATCATAAAACCCTAGAAGATGAATTAGAAGTGCAAAAATGACAATTAGGTCTTGATTGAAGATAATTAATGTCGATCATGATTTTGATTTTGGATTGATAAATGACCAATGTGATAAATGATTTGATAAATGCGCCAATTGACGAGGAACAATGACAAATTGATCCAAATTGACATAATTGAGATAGACAACAATTGATAGCGAAATGATCGCAAAATGACAAGATCGACAAGAGGACAAGAATCGATGACAAAATGGATTGCAAGACGACAAGATTGAAAATGACCACGATCGATTACAAATCGATCGCAAAATGACAAGATCGAACATGACAATGATCGATGACAAATCGATCGTTAAAATGACAAGATTGATGACAAATCGATAAGAGGACAAAACCCTAATTAGGATTGACGATGTCCAAAATGATAAGATTGATGATAAGATTAATAAGAGGACAAAACCCTAATTAGGATTGACGATGTCCAAAATGATGACAAATAAGCACGCACATTGATGCAATAGGATAAGATCGATTAAAATCATGACTGGATAGTGTTGTTGACAAGACCAAATTCGAGAGTGAGATAAAGGAAGAATGTAGAAGAATGACTCGATGTTCGCAAATGATAAAAACCAAGTGCGTGACATAGGAGAAATGTTAATGCGATGCAAAAACCTAAAATGAGGCAATGCGCAAATGTTAAAGTATGATTCCGCAAGCGTTGACCATTTTTAGGTGTCTACAGTTATGCTTTGGCTGAAGGAAAGGATGGTGTGCAAACTACACAAGGAACTATATGGTTTGAAGCAAGCACTAAGGGCATGATATGAAAGACTACATTCTCACTTGGTGAAGATAGGTTTTTAGAGAACTAGTGAAGACAACAATATATATCTCAAGATTGAAGGAGATAAGATACTAGTTAGTGAGGTATTTGTGGATGATATCATTTTTGGAGGCAGTGATGATATGTGTGATGACTTTGCCAATGAGATGAAAAGTGAATTTGAAATGTCTCTAGTAGGAGAGATAAAATTCTTTATAGGTTTGCAAATTCAACAGATGAAGAATGGTATTTTCATCACATAGCTCAAATATGTGAAAGATGTATTGAAGACTTTTGGAATGAAAGACTGTAAACCATTTGGGACACCAATGGTTGCATGTTGTAAATTGTCAAAGGAGGATGATTCTGTATCACTTGATGAAAAGGAGTATAGGTCAATGATAGGGAAACTACATTATGTTGTTCACAGTAGACTGAATATTGTTGATGCAGTTGGATTAGTTGCCAGATTTTAGAAAGGTCCTAAGGAGACACACATGGTAGCAACTAAAAGGATATTCAGATATTTGAAAGGTACAATTGATTATGGATTATGGTATCCATATGTAGGTAACTTTGATTTGAAAGTCTATACACATGCAGACTGGGCAAGAAATATTGATGATAGGAAGAGTACAACTAGAGGAGCTTTCTTTCTTGGAGGAAGGCTAGTGTCTTGGAGCATCAAGAAGTAGAGTTGCATATCACAATCAACCGTTGAAGCTGAATATGTTGCAACATACATGAATTGTACTCAAGAAATATGGATGAAACATATTCTGGAAGGTTTTAAGTTGAAGATTATAGAACTGGTAAGGATATTCTGTGATAACACCAGTGCAATAAACATTTCAAATAACTCGGTGTTGCATGCTAGAACCAAGCATATTGAGTTAAAGTATCATTTCTTGAGAGAGAAAGTACAGAGTAAAGATGTATCACTAGAGCATGTTTCTTCTAATCAATAGCTTGCATATATCTTTACTAAACCTCTACCTAAGGCGACATCTGAGTATCTTAGAGGTGAGCTAGGGGTTGTACCCCTACATGAAGTTCATTGAGAAGATGTGGAAGACATCAGTCCTGAAGCTTATTGGAAATCTTGTAGAAGGATTAGTATTGAGTGGTATCAGAGCCCAAGTTTCAACACTGGGTACTCTGGGTTTTTAGTGAGCCCATTCAACTTGACCTTTTTGCTTAGGTCTTAATATTTGTGTTTCCCTTGTTTTATCCTTGCCATAGATCTAAACCATTTTCTCTTTTACAGTGCTAGGTCATGGCTAGGAAAGCTACGGGAGGTGGCAAGTAGAGTTGGCTACATGTGTCCGTGTCTCTATAGATGCCTTTATTCCCAGTTGTGAGTTGGACCTAGGATCCCTGGTTACTTTAGCTGACCTTCGAGTCATTCCTTTAGGGTTCCTAACGGTAGCAGGGGGGGTAGCCATTAAAATAAAACTGCATCATCCTCTTTAAATTTTGCCCTCCGAAATTTATAATTTCGGTTCTTTTTCTTTTATTTAATTTTTTTTATTTGTTTAAATAATAATATATATATATAGTATTTTCGGTGATTTTATTATGTTATTGGAAATGAAAGATATTTCAAAATTAAATCTTCTTTTTATTATATATTTTAATGTGATATAATAATATAATATTATATTTGAAGAATATATATATTTATGTTATTATATATAATTTGGAATTTGGAATTTAATTTACATTATTGATATAATCTAATTGGGTTTACTTGTAAATTAATCATGAACATATAATTAGGGGGTTAATTTTAATGTGATTTTATTTAACTTTATTGGACAAATGACAACATTGATTTCCTTGTGTTAATATAGTTGTATTTTCTTATTTTTTGGAAAATCTTTAATTGCAAGTATTTTATGCTTTTGGCTGTTTAAAGAAAAGATTGTCTGTATTAGGATCTTGTGTAAATGGTATTTGCAGTCAAGCTTAATTTCATTTCAATTTTGGTTGAGTTGTTGTTATGTCATATGTTATTATACCCCCTTGGTCAGGTGTTGTTGTGTAACCTTGTTGATACGAGTCATTGTGTGTTTTGTTCCAAATGGTCAATCCTGGGTTAGTGATTGTGTATCCTTCACCCGTGGTTTGTCAGGATTAGTTATGGCTGTCTGTTCGCCATAGAGTTCTCATAGAGAGACCTTTCTTGTTAGTGTCCTATGAGAGAGAGTGGCTTTCAAGCGGGGGCCGCTCCCGAAGTGGATGGCAGGATACCCCTCGAAGGTCGGTTAAGAAGTGATAACCTAATAATTGATTAGGGGTGGATAGATTAAATATTAATTAAGATAATGTGCCTCGCACATGGTTGGGTGCTTGTATAGGCTCAAGATGTGGTGAGAAGGCCTGGACTAGAAAACTTATCACCTTGTCTTCATGAAAGGATTGGTAGGGTCCGCATGAGGCTTAGATGGAGCCGGAGGTTCAGGAGAGGTTACCAAGATAACCCAAGATGGGGGTCGGGACCTATGGAGGCCTACTAGGATAACCACCTTAAGCCATTCAATGACACTCTCTCCTTAGAGTCACTAGTGTTTGTGAGTTGAGTCACATGGATGTTTGCGGAGTCATGTAGTTCTGTCATACTTGTCTTATTTTGCTTGCTTGAGGGTCTTCTACTATCTCCTAGCACGGTGGGGTGGTTCCATTTTGGGATCACATGGTCGGGTGGTAGTGCCACTTCCCATCGGATGTTTTGGATTGTATCTTCAGGCGAGGAAAGGTTTCACTGGTGTTTCTTAGTTCGTGGTTCATGTACCAGCTCTTGTTCATGATCATTGTTCAGTTGAGACCTTGTGGTCATTGTATCAAACTTTAATGTAACCTTGCTATAGTAACGTTTGGATTCCGTGGTATTTTTGGAAGCCATGTATATATGGATATTGTAATATTGTATCGGTGGAATGCATGTTAATTCAGTTGCTTTGATCTTTTGTATAAATGAAATATGGATAAATAAATGCATTAGAATACTTTGATTCTTTCATTATGGAATTTAGATGTATGTGTAGGTTTATTCTCAAGCATTTAATTTACCTAATTAAAATGGACAATCGGATTAACCATGGTGTTAATATAATCTACGAATTAATCTTCGTTGGTAACCCTTAGGAAATCATGCGTTAGACTTATGTTGTGTTATTAAACATGCTATTGTTATAATTAATGCACTTAATCTTTAAAAAAAAAATATTTCACCCTTTAGTTGCCTAGTTGTGTTGTTTTCCTTTAGGGTTCCTGGCAGGGCATTACAAGTGGAGCTACTCCACAGGGGGAGCAACTAGTTGCAAAATAGTGAAGCATGACACTGTATGTTTTACTTTCACTTTGGCATTATTGTCAAAGGGGGAGAAGAACTGAATGATTGATGAGGACAAGAACTGTAGTCATTTACCAACTGAAGACATGAAGATACAGTTGAAGGAGAGTACATGGAAAAATGTAAACCAAGATTCCTATACCTGTGTATGTGTTGTTGGCCATTTGGTGGAATTGATTATGTGTTGCATTGATGTTTTGTCATTGAAGTCAATACTATTTGTTTGGATGCTTTACCGACACCCTTCTGGTCCTCGTAGGATGAGTGGCTTCTGGTTAAATTGGATCTGACATGATCTGGTAGACTCCAGTATAATTTGGTGATGGAATTGTCTTGTTCATAGTAATTATACTCATATTTGATCGGTTGGTTTTGGTCTAGTGATTGGATGCTATCCCACTTGCTTAGAAGATTGGTTTCTAGTTCTGGCGAGGGTTTCACTGACACAACTTTTGGTGGAGATCTTTAATTAATTGTATAAGTAGTGTTGGTGCAGCTTCTGATGGAGTTTTTGGATGTTGTTGGTGATCGTGTTTGAGAATTGGCATTTGGAGATCATTGCTAAAGCGTGTGGACCTATACTTGGTTCTGATTGATCTAGGTTATGGACCGACATTAATGTAACATGTGGATAGGCCCTATTGATTTATTTCTGGGATGTCTTATGTGTGGGATATTACTTGTTTGGTCTAAGGCTGACATAGTTTGTAATTATGTAATTAGTTTATTGACTAGTGGCCGACTTGATTATTTATGGTCGAGGGCTTGTATAAATAGAGGTAAGATCTCATTATAGATCATCATGGTTAATGTAAGAGGTCATGGTCAAGGAATGTAATGTGCAAATAATGTAATATCATTCAAGTAGAGGAGTTGGTAGATCATTGGAGATCAAATTAGGTTTATGTAAGAGAATTTAGTCCTCTGGTATTGAGCTTAACCGGAATTGTACTCAGGCATAGGAGATGCTATTTTTTGCAATTCAATACTTCTCTGGATTGTAGTTTGGATTTATATGTAGTCATTGAGACTCCTTTTGTGATGAGCAGTGTGCTATAGGTTGTTGGCCTTCCTGCAAGTGCATGCCCCTTCATTGTAATTCACATACTTATTGCAGAAGTATTATCTGACTATGGGTAGGCTTCCCACCATGGTTTTTCCCTTTACTGGGTTTTCCACATACAAATCTTGGTGTCATGTGGATGATATTTATTCTATGATTACTGTTTATGCTTAATTGGTTTATCCGCTATTCCACTATTAAAGTTTTAATTGCTAATGCTTCCGGTAATCTGTGACAACTAATTCACCCCCCTCTCATTTGTCTTCCGATTATCTGAATTGTGTAACAATTGGTATCAGAGCTTTGGTCCTCTCTCCAGAAAGCTTAACCACTTGAGGAAGATCCTATGGTGACTAACAGTTCAAGTTCATCCAGTTCTTCTGGAGCTATCTTTCGAAGGGATATACCGAGTCTTGAAGGAACAAACTATACAGTATGGAAGATTCAGATGGAGACTCATCTGAGATGTATTGGAAAGGAAATTTGGGAGATCACATAGAATGGTGTCACACCTGTTAATTTGGGATCTGACAATCCTCCTTTGGAAAAGGAGCTTGAGAATGATTGTAGAGCAAGAGAGGCCCACTTGTGTGCACTTTCTGATCAACAAATAATGGGATTAACAGACAAATCATCTAGAAAGGGTATATGGGATAAGTTGCAGACTCTTAATGAAGGTGACCCTACAATGAAGATTGCTAAACTTGATGGTTATGGGGTGATATATAAAAACCTGAAGATGGAAGAAGATGAAAGAATTACTACATTCATAAAAAGGGTAAATGAGATTGTTATGGGAATTCAATGTTGTGGTGGAACTCTGAGCGAAGATGAAATTGTTTCTAAAGTTCTGAGAGCCCTACCACTAGCTTACAAAATGAAAGCTACTACTATTAATAAATTGAGGACAATGGATAATACATCTATCAACAAAGATACTTTGGTTGGGAAACTATCTACTTTTGAGCTTTAGGAATTTGGACCTTCTGGAGCTGTGAAGACTGAACCTGCTTTTCATGCATCTACATCTACAATCAGTAAGCAAGATTGGAAAGATTTATATGCAAAGGAGTTAGAAGATATGAAGAGAGAAGATGATAAGTTTGAGCAACTTGAAGCACTATTTGCTAGAAGAGTACCGAAAGGACCGGTAGGAAGTAAGTATGAAGGAAAAGCACCTTTTAAATGTTTTGAATGCAATAAGGTTGGTCATTTTGCATCTAGATGTCCTGAAAGAAATTCAAGGTTTGAAGAAAGAGTTAAAATATCATTTAAGACTAACCCTGGTTATCAGAACAAGTATAGATTCAAAAAAAATAGAGACAAATCATGTTACATAGCGAATGAGGAAGGCATTACTGATTCAGATGATGAACCGACAGAAGACCCTGCTAGTGGATCCGACAATGGGAAAGAATGCGTATTCCTAGCTATCAAGGAAGATGATCTGACACTGGAAGAGAATGTACTTGAGGAGAAGGCACTTGCTACTAAAATTGAGGACAAGGATGAATGGGTAATTGACAGTGGTTGTTCACATCATATGACTGGAGATAAAGGGAAGTTTCTGACTTTGCAAGAATTTGATGGTGGACTAGTTAGATTTGGAGATGGCAAGGCATGTATGATTAAAGGAAAAAGAACTATATCATTGGATGGTAAGAACAATATTGACAATGTTTATTATGTTGAAGGTTGAAGCATAATCTTTTGAGTGTAGGAAAATTGGTAGATAAGGGATTTCAATTACAGTTCAAATATGGAAAATAAAAAATCATTACCAGATATGGCTTGGATATTACAACCGGTACATAGACAAAAGATAACATATTTCATTTGAACTCCGGTGAGAAGACATGTTTGATTACACAAATTGATGAGAGTTGGCTATGGTACAAAAGGTCGTGTCATGTGAATTTTGATTGCATTGTGAAGATCAGTTCAACTAAGGCTGTTAGAGATATACCTTAGATTATGAAGCCGTATAATCCGGTATGTAAAGAATGTCAAATGGGTAAATAGGTCAGAACCTCTTTTAGGAGTATACAACATAAATCAAATGATATCCTTGATCTTATTCATACTGATTTGTGTGGCCCTGCTAGAATTAAAAGTTTTCATGGTGATAGATATTTCATGCTAATCATTGATGATTATTCTAGAATGATGTGGGTTACTTTTTTGAGAGAAAAATATGAAGTATTTGAAAAGTTTAAAATCTTTAAGGCTAAAGTGGAAACTGAGACAAGATTGAAGATTAAATGTTTGAGATCAGACCATGGTGGAGAATTCACATCTGGTGAGTTTAATAACTTTTTGTGACAAGCATGGTATAAGAAGACAATTTTCTGCTTTCGGGACACCTCAGCAAAATGGAGTTGTGGAAAGGAAAAACAAAACTAGCTTGGATGCTGCTAGAACAATGATGATGGAAGCTAATCTACTTCATATCTACTGGAGAGAAGTAGTGAGTACAACAATTTATACATTCAACAGAGTACATATCAAAGGAGAAACCGGTAAGACACCTTATGAATTATGGTTTGGCAATACAGTTACAGTTAAGTATTTCAGAATTTTTGGTAGTAAATGTTATATCAGGAGAGATGATACTATTGGGAAATTTGTTCCTAGAAGTGATAAAGGCATATTTATTGGTTATTCTAATGAAAGTAAAGCATATAGATGTTATAACAAGAGATTGTAGAGAATTGTGGAGAGTGCTAATGTCAAAATAGATGAGCTGAACAAAAGTCAAATCAGAGTTTATGAGAAGGAACCGATAGTGGAAATGATTATATCTGAACCGGTAGCACCTTACTAGAATAGAGAGTTGAACCAGTTACTTTGACAACGTCAGAAATTCTACAGTAACCGAAGAACAAGGAAGAGGAACAGAGAGTCAGAAGACTCCTAGGTATGTGAGACTATATCATTCTAAAGATAAAATAATTGGGGATAAGAACAATGGAGTGATGACAAGAAGAAGAATGGAAACTAATGAGGTATGTTTAATTTCACAAGTTGAACTGGTATCAGTAATTGAGGCATGTAAAGATGAATTTTGGTTAAAAGCTATGGAAGAAGAATTAGATCAGATTGAGAAAAATAACACATGGACTTTGGTTCCCCGACCTAAAAATAAAATTATTGTTGGAAGTAAATGGGTTTCTAGGAATAAATTGAATGAGGATGGCAAAATTATAAGGAATAAGGCTAGATTGGTTTGTAAAGGATATTCTCAGAAGGAAGGAATTGATTATGGAGAGACTTTTGCACTGGTAGCTAGGATTGAAGCTATGAGATTATTTCTTGCCTATGTTGCTTATAAAAACTACAAGGTTTATTAGATGGATGTTAAATGTGCATTCTTGAATGGGGATCTTGATAAGGAAGTTTATATTGAGCAGCCTGATGGTTTTTCACTATCAGATGATACAGATAGGGTTTGCAGGTTAAGGAAAGCTTTATATGGACTAAAACAAGCACCTAGAGCTTGGTATGCAAGGTTGGATAAATATCTTTTGAAGCTTGGCTTTAATAAGGGCAGTGCTGACAACAATTTATATTATAAAATCACTGATGATGATATACAGATTATTGAAGTATTTGTTGGTGACATTATTTTTGAAGGTGAAGATAAATTGTGCATAGAATTTTCTAAGAATATGGAGAAAGAATTTGAGATGTATATGATTGGTGAGATGAAATTTTTCTTAGGTTTGTAGATTACTGAGACTGACAAAGGTATTTTAATTTGTCAAACTAAATATGCTAAGGAATTGTTGAAGAAATTGGTATGAGATATTCTAAACTGGTAAGTACACCTATGGTTACAAGTGAGAAATTGACAAGAAAATATGTTTCTGCACCGGTGAATCCTACAAGATACAAATATATGATTGGAGGTCTGCTTTATTTGACTTAGACTAGGCCTGACATTATGAATATTGTTTACATATTATTTCAAGATTTTATAGTGATCCTAGAGAAAATCATGAGATGGTGGTGAAAAGGATTTTTAGATACTTGCAAGGTATATCAGAATATGGCTTATGGTACCCTAAGGATGATAACTTCACTTTATGTGCATATACAAATGTTGATTGGGCTGGAGATGTTGATGACCGAAAAAGTACTTCGGGTGGAGCTTTCTTTCTTGGAAAGAAGTTGGTTTCATGGATCAGCAAGAAACAATCATGTACTTCTTTATCTGCTACTGAAGCTGAGTATGTTGTTGCTGCTACTAACTGTACACAAGTTTTATGGATGAAGCACATGTTGAAGGATATAAAGGTGGATTGTGATGCACCGATAGTTATTCACTGTGATAACTTTGTTGCTATTGATATATCAAAGAATCTGATATTTCATTCTAAGACAAAGCACATATCTATCAAGTATAACTTTTTGAAGGAGAAGGTGGAAGGAAATGAAGTTAGATTGGTTTATGTGAACACTAAAGAATAGATTGCAGATATTTTCACTAAACCTTTATCAAAGGAATTATTTGAGTACCTAAGAGACAAATTGGGGGTTTCTGTCCCTCCAGTAGAGACTTGATTGATATGGTTTGGCATCAGTCTGACATGGATTAGGTGAGATACTATTCATTCTAGCACTGATGTGAGATGCTACTGCTCAAGGGGAGTAGTCAGCTTTGAGATTCAGAGGCTTATGTGTTTTCTTTGATATTTCAGTCATATTTCTGGCATTGATGTCAAAGGGGGAGAGATAGTGATGTGAAAAAGTAAAAATGTCAAAGGGACATATATTATTCAAAGGGGGAGAGATATTGATATTCAGAGCTATATGCAGGAGATTGTTGGTTGTCTTTCATAGGGGGAGACTTGTTTGGCATTTCTTGGTACTTAGATGTTTTTCACGTCTAGTGTTGCCATCAATGCCAAAGGGGGAGATTGTTGGCCGTTTGGTGGACTTGATTATGTGCTGCATTGATGTTTTGTCATTGATGTCAACACTAGTTGTTTGGATGCTTTATCGACACCCTTCTGGTCCTGGTAGGATGAGTGGTTTCTAGTTAACTTGGATCCAACATGATCCAGTATAATCTGGTGATGGAATTGGCTTGTTCATAGTACTTATACTCATATTTGATTAGTTGGTTTTGGTTTGGTGATTGGATGCTATCCTACTTATTTAGAAGATTGGTTTCTGGTTCGGCGAGGGTTTCACCGATAGAGCTTTTGGTGGAGATGTTTGATGAATTGCATAAGTGGTGTTGGTGCAGCTTCTAATGGAGTTTGAGGATGTTGTTGGTGATCATGTTTGAGAATTGGTGTTTGGAGATCATTGTTGAAGCGTGTTGACCTATACTTGGTCCCAATTGATCTAGGTTATGGACAGGCATTAAATTAACATGTGGATAGGACCTATTGATGTATTTCCAGAATGTATTATGTGTGGGATATTACTTGTTTGGTCTAAGGCCGACATGGTTTGTAATTATGTAATTAGTTTATTGACTGGTGGCTGACCTAATTGTTTATGGTCGAGGGCTTGTATAAATAGATGTAAGATCTCATTGTAGATCATCATGGTTAATGTAAGAGGTCATGGTCAAGGAATGTAATGTGCGAATAATGTAATATCATTCAGGTAGAGGAGTTGGTCGATCATTGGAGATCGAATTGGGTTTATGTAAGAGGATTTAGTTCTCTAGTATCGAGCTTAACCAGAATTGTACTCAAGCATATGAGCTACTATCTTTTGCAGTTCAACACTTCTCCGGATTGTAGTCTAGATTTATATGTAGTCAGTGAGACTCCTTTTGTGAGCAGTAGTGTGCTCTAGGCTATTGGCCTTCCTGCAAGTGTAGGCCCCTTCATTGTAATTCACATACTTACTGCAGAAGTATTATTTGACTGTGGGTAGGCTTCCCACCATGGTTTTTTCCCTTTACCAGTTTTTCCACATACAAATCTTGGTGTCATGTGGATGGTATTTATTCTGTGATTACTGTTTATGCTTAATTGGTTTATCTGCTATTCTAGTATTAATGTTTTGGGTTCTGGTATTAATGTTTTAATTGCTAATGCTTCCAGTAATCTATGACAACTGATTCACCCCCCCTCTCAGTTGTCTTCTAGTTATCTCAACTGTCTAACATGTGAATTACTCTCAATCATCACAATCAGGTGGTATTGATATTTGTATTTCCATCAATGCCAAAGGGGGAGATTCTTGGAATTGCATGAAGATTGCATTAATGAAGTATAGTGTTGCCATTGATGTCAATTGCAACTGGTAGTGATGTAGTAATGCAGCCGATAGTGAAGCAGTGTTGGAAACCGGTATTCTTTTTTGAAGCAGAGTGCTCAATCGATAACCCTAACCGATGGAGCTTGGAGAATCGGTTATGTTGATCTATGATCGAATGGTGATCGGAGATGATTATGCCATGTATGCATGTTGCACGTGCTGAGTTTCATAGTGATTTAAGCATGTGAAGATAACTATTTATCTTGGGAATGAGAAAGTACATTGCATGAAGTGGAAACCGCATGATGAGTTACATGATTCAATGAGCGGTGATCCAGGAGCGGTCAAGGTTGTCTAGAACAATGTGAAGATGATTACTATGTAATATAGCGGTCATGTTTGAACCAATATGTTTGTAATCTCTATGAGATCTTAGGTTTTGTGATGTGTTACCGACCTACTATATTTGCTTATAAGGTCGATGAGTTGTTTTGCAATGTTGTTGGAAATTTTGGTTATGTGTGGTAGTCTGATTGTTGTTGAACCAGAAGGAGTATCTGCAGAATGTTTTGAAGGAAGATAGGAGCATAAAAGGATCTGATCAAGCAGAGTAGTGCTATTACCAAATCAACAAGACCTTGTTGTTCTCTAACAATTACAACAGTTAAATCCCCTAACCAGGTAAGCTTTAACAAGCTTGGTGCTATCTAAATCCTCTAACTAGGTGATCCATTAGCTTGGATTTTAAATCCTCTAATGAGGTTACTCCTAATAGGGTATTGCTCTTAATAGGGTATTATAGTCAATCCCTTAACCGGGTGGTCCTTAACTGAATCTGTTCCTAATAGGACATTTTTGTAAAGCTTCTAACAAGGTTTGGCTCCTAATAGGGTGAACTTCAGAAGAGTTTAGAATACTTGTTGGTATTCATCCCCACCGTGGTTTTTCCCATTGGGTTTCCATGTCAAAAATCATTGTGTCAAGTGGTGAATGGTTTTTATGATTATGTTTTGATATGGTTAATCTGTTTAACTGGTAAAGCCAGTTAGATGTGTTAAGATGACCGGAAGTGATCTGAAATATGCTATTACTAATGTTAGTAAAGTGGTTTGATGTTTTGGTTAAGTGGTTTGTGAGTTTTAGATCTGTTACACTGTTATATTGGTATTTTAGTCAATCGTTAAACTTGACAATGCAGCTGCAGTTTTAGATATAGTGTTTAAACCAGTTAGTTCAGTGATTGATTTATGAGTTGGTTTTAAGTTTGGTGAAAGTTTATTTTGTTTTCTATCTATTGATTCACCTCCTCCCTATCAATAGTTGACCAGATCATTATTGACTCATCATATCATCATATCCTAATTTACCTAATCAGATTAATGAATAATAAATTATTAACTATTAATTAAAATTCAATGTTGAAATTGAAAAGAAAATTACAAATACTTGACAATATACTATTTTAAATTTTGACATGACATGTGACACCCAAAATTTATCATTTTAAATTTTGACAAGGAATTCAACACATAAATGACAATATGATGATGGCATTTCATATATCACAACAAAGTATTAGATTGGGTACAATATTGGCTATGTTTGGGGACCCTATCATATACTTCCAATGCATGAAAACTTTTGAATCTATGAGTTTACGAGTAGATATGTACTTAATTAGATGGACAACGCATTTGAAACAACCTAAGGATGAAAAATTTTACATATAAATTGATAGGGTGAATACAATATGACATGACAAAACTTCACAATTTGAAAAATATAATATGACAGAATTTTAGAAGACAAAAGTTCTATTTTTCGAGCAAGAAGACATGAACATAAAATGGGCTGCACAAAACCATTTATAAGTTTGCATAATTACTAATGTCTTCTTTTGAGTTGGGAATCTAGTTATGATAGCACATAGCTTGAAAATTATCACAACACTTTTGCCAAGTGTCGTGATTTAAATGGATAAACATGATCACGGAGTGATAAGTTTAGGATGAATTAATGGATATGAATTGATTTAGGATGATAATATTCCATAATTAGAAACCTTATGGTAGGTGAAGATACTAAGCCTCCTTTTAAAAATATTTAGTAAGGTCACATGGTCATAATATATCCATAGACAGTAGTGACCACATTTCTAAATTGATCCTCTTCACTTGTCTCTTCAACATACACTATCTTGTTCTTAGTTTAGTTATCATCTTATAGGAAAGGCAAAACTTTTTGAAACCAAAATTTGTTAGATTCGTGTGAATGTTGTGATTGATGTCAAACCCTATGATTCGGTTAGGACTGAATATAGCATATTGAGCAATAATGGAAGATAGGTATGTATGTGATGTTGAGAAGCAATGGAAGACATGGATGCATGCAATGTTGAGCAATAGTGGAAGATAGGTATGTATGTGATATTGAGTAGCAAGGTATGTATGGTTTATAGAGAGTACTTTCCTGAAGATCCTTTGCTCTAGAATCTAGTGTTTTGCTAGTCATGGTTTGTATTAGGTTTTGGTATTAGTTGTAACAGTTGAATTGCTATCTGGACATTGGTATTGCAATATGATCTATGAACTCTATTCTTTGGAATCTATGACATTCATATCTTGAAGATGGAAATTTTTATGCTTGGAATTTGTGTTTATGGGTCTGTGTCTATGGATCCGACAAACCTTTGTTACGTTCCAATAATTGAAGCATGTGTTCCTATAATTAAGAAGGAAGCATGTGGAAGATTTGTGAAGGTCGACTTGGTTACCCTATTTTGGTCAAGGCATATTTGAGTAGCGCGTTGATTTGAGAAATACATTATTTTTATAAACTTTTTGTTCTTGGCTGGCATATTATCTTGGTGTATGTGCTTACCGGTATATATATCTATATGACATGGGAGGTACATAAGTGTATGAGAGTGACAGAGTAGTGGTATGCAAGATATACAAGAGGAGAGAGAGAAAGTGTATGTGGGATGTGTGAGCAGTAAAGAAACAAAGTGTATGCGAGTAATGTGCAGTGTTAGTAGTGGAGAATGATGTGTGTGTAAGAGAAAAGGTGAGTAAGTGTGGAAAATGCGAGTGCAATTACAGTGTTGTAGTAATCCCTCAAATCTTATACAAGTAGTTGGTTTGACAAATTGAGGACAATGTTGCAGTAATCCTTTACCGGATATGTTGCAAGTAGTTGGTTTGACAGATTGAAGATAGAGTTCCAGTAATCCCTTACCAGATCTTCTACAAGAAGTTGTATTAATTGGTTGGAGAAAGTGTTGCGGAGATCCCTCACCCAATCTACTATAAGTTGTTGTTTTGATATCTAATCCTGTCGTGAAACTAACCTCATGCATTTGGAGATGCAATTTTCCTTAGTTCACTTATTTCTATTGTAGTGAGCATTTAGACAGTGAATCGTGTTGTATTTCGATAGTAAGTCGTATTATAATCAGGCGGTGAGCCATTTAACAATGAGCCACCCTTTTGTAAGCACCATACAACTAGTTATATTTTCCTAAGAGCTAACCCTCTCCGTGGTTTTTCCCATTTGGGTTTTTCATGTATAAAAATTTGGTGTCTATCTTGTGATTATTCTTTTCATTTATTCTGCATTTGTTGTTTCATGTTGATGAGATTAATTGCCAAGGTTAAATTCAGTCAATTTTTTTTATTACTATGGAATATTGATTCACCCCCCCCTCTCAGTATTCTGATCCATTCAACAAATTTCACTTACCTTCTCTTCACTTATTAAAACTCATAATTTATATCAACATGTCATCTTATAGTGGGGATGATTCTTAACCATCATCATTAATTAAGCCTTTGATAACAAATTTGTAGAGTGAATCTAAAAAACTCTCAATGTGTGAGTCTTCAAGCATTAAATTATTATTAGGTAGATATACTAAAAAAATATCAATTTTTAAAAGCTTACTATACAACTAATCATTTTCACAACAATGGTCCTTGGATAAATTGATTTGTGTAAAGAAAATAAGGTTGCGAAACAACTTCCTACACTAATCTAGAGAGGAGGGTAATGCATAACTTTCATATACCTTTAAAAAAGTTACAAAACCTAATAGAAATAAACATACATGGTATGCGTACCACAACACAATGATTTACGTAGGAAAAACCCTTTCGGGAGAAAAACCCCACACTCCAAAAATTGCCCACTATATTATTTAGAAATCAAAAATAATTTGTAACATACTCATAGAGCAAGATTCTCACAAGAGTATCACCATTGGAGATCTAGAGCTAACTCAATGCTATAAGACTCTTACACACAACCTCCATCTCACACCCCTAATATATAGAAGATACAATACATGAAACTATCAAATGGTAATACAAAACCACGGGCTAAACCACCCAAGAGTGGTGCTCATCTTATCTCCAATACAAGATGACCTATGATGTGTCAATACACACACCAACACATGGAACTCCCTTTTACAACTCATTGACGTGTCCAACATGTTTTTATATTTCTTATTTTAGGAGACCGAACTTACGAAGGCCATAAATTTTGAACTGAGTGTTCAATTGAAGAACAATTTGAAGCATCATAGAGATTGTGACATGTTCTATCAAGATATAACCTGCCAAACTAGTTACAAACATTTTCAAGTCATTTTGCAGCCTCTAAGACCCTCAAAATTGACTTCAAAGCTTTCATTCACAATTATCAAATATAGAAACTTTAATATCTTCAAATCTAGACATGACCTTGAAACAAAAATTTATTAGCATGCTTGTCTAGCCAATTCAAATATTTGGGGGTGAGTGAAGGGGAAAAGAGAGAGGTAGAAAGGTAGTGCTAGATCTTGGGGGAAAGAGGTAGAAAGGGGAAATAGAAAGAGTGATAGAGAGAGATCTATAGGTCTAGAGTTCGGGGGAGATAAAGAGAGTGAGATAGAGAGAGTGAAAGAATGCTAATAGGAGCACGTTGATTACTAGAATCTGAATGTTTGAAAATTATATGATCTTCTAAAACCTATAAACTACATTATAACTCCTAGAGATTTGAAACCACTCTCAATCATCCTACCAATATATTATGAAACATAACTTAAAGTATAAGAAATAAAAAAGAATTGAAATGTGACATACTTTTTGAATTTGGTAAGAGCCAAATACAATGAGCACTATATTTGGCACTCACCAAGTTATTTTAATTAGAAATCACCAAAACCCTTTGGGTTGGATTCGCCTTGGACATCCAACCCAAAGGGTTGGACAATTATTTCATGTCAATGACAAGTTTTTATAAAAAGATAAAAAGTGGCACCTTTTTGGTACCATAGGTTGGTGCACATACCTAGATCTATGTGTAGTAACAAAATAATCATTATTTTTTTATCTTTGATAATGACGGCCGAGACATGGTTTTTGGCTTGTTGGATATGGTTAACCATGTACTCATAGGCTATGCTAGTGTAGTTGGTATATTAGTACTTAAACTTGAGGCTTTTCCTTTCCCATGGTTCTGCAAGGGAGTTTTGAATATTGTATGATCAATATTAGAGGATCTAGACCACTTGTTAATCACTATTTCTCCTTGCTCTATAAGATATTGAATGAGATTATTTAGTTTGAAGTAGCAAGAGGTTTTATGTCCTTTTGCTCTATGATATTGCAAAAGTCATGATTGTTCCACCATGATGGTTTGGAATATCCTAGTTGATAATGTTTTACTTCTATAAGAGTGATGATGTTCAATTGCACACGCTTCTTTAAATTTGTTTCACTTGGTTTCCTTAAGCACATTTATTTAAATCTTGGCTTGTTGTTAGTCCTAGGAGGACCACATTGTGAGTTATTTTGCACTACATTTGTCGATTGATCATTGTTTTGTGATTGATTGATATTCAATCTTTTCATGTTTGATGTATGAGGTTCTTTGAGGCTGACTACAAATTGAGCCTTGCTGACAAATTTTATGTCTACAATGTTATATTTTACTACGTTATTGTTATTTGAAAAAAATCTAGATTTGTTGTTGGAGCTATTAGGATAATATTTGGTCTCTTTAAAAAAATTCACAAGTCCTTTTGCAATGAGGAATTTCTCAATGAAGATACTTGTTTCAATAACCTTGTCAAATTTATGCCTTGGACTTGGAGATAAAACAACATCTCTTGATTGAGATTTTGTATGAAGATTTAGACTAGCTATTTTTCTAGCACATGACAAGGATGTTTAATGGCCAAGTTTCTCTACCTTTATAAGAAGGAAGTGTTCAAAATATTCTTTGTTCTTTATTTTGTTTTATGAGATATGTCATAGATATTTCATGTCCGATGTTGTAGGATAAATGTGTGATAAATTTTTTGGTTAGTTCATTCTATCTCCTTATGCCATGTGGTAAATGAGAGAACCATTTTATAGCTTGTCCACTAAGGTTTTGTTGAAAGAATCACATAAGATATGTATTGTTGTGTGCCACCTCTAGAGAAGATATGTCAAACTTGGCATCTCAAAATTATGGCTTGGAAGAATGGCATGTGTATGCTTCCATTGAAAGGGTAAGGACATGTTCTTCATGGTGTATTTCTTCTTAGGTCCGCTAACTTTCAAGTTGGTCATTTATTGTTGCAAGCTTTGTACTTGCTGAACTAGAATATCCATTAGGGATGTTTGGACTAGGTAGTGTTTATTTGTGGAAGGTATGATTGTTTTTCTATTGGGTCTATGAATGGTTCTGTGCCTTGATATGTTGGGGGTTGGTTGAATGTGTTTTGGTAGGAATGGGAGGTCATAGGTTGTGTTGTTTGGTTGAAGTTTGATGTGAATTTTTGGTTTGGTTGGGGTGTAAGTGTGAATGTGGATTGTTGATTACGTATAATGTTATGTTGGGGGATATAATTATGATGTGTAATTGTGGGATTTTGTTTGTGTGCATTATTTGTGGAAAAGACTTTTGGTTTTTGTGGTGGAGTTATGAGGTTTTGGTTCAATTTTTTGTTTGGTGTAATGAAGGTGTGAATTTTTTGGGTATGTAAGTGTTGGTACTTTTGTTTCCTATTGTGTTGTTAAGTGAAAGTGAGGAGGCATTTTTTTGGGATGAAGTTTGTGTTCATATGTTGAAGAGGAATAGTTTTTTTTGTAGGATGGGAGATGACATGTCGAGATATTGATTTTGGGTAAGTGGATTGTGGTTTTGGTTTTGATTGGGTTGGTATATGATATGTTTTGGATATTAACTGGTTGAGTTGATATTTGGGTCAATGGTGACATGTTAAAGAGTGGGTTTGTGAATTGTAGTCCATAATGTTGGTGTTGGAATGTTAACATTTGTTGTGTAGTGAGATGTGTTGATCAAGAGAATGCTCACATTGAGTTGTTATGAAACAAGATTGTTTGGTGGGGTCATCATGTTTGTTGAGCCTATTTTTTGGGATATGGTGCTTGGTACAAACTCTTTGACATTGGAAACATGAAAATCGGATGGAATTCTAGCTCCTTTTTGTTTGAGAAACAAGAAGTATCTATTTGGATTTGTGGACAATAAAGATTATACAACTACTAGAACTTTGGGATCCTTTGATGCGTTATCAATCTCTTCATGTGTCAAGTTTTTCTCTTTTTTGGTAAAAAAAAATTGATAGTGGATGGTTGCAATGTAGCTCCTTGTCGTGGTGTTTGGTATGAACATGAAAATTACCGATATTGCATCATGCTAGCAAGATTAAAATAGTTCTCTTGGTTGAGATCTATTTGTAGCATTTTTATTTGTGACCTTCTTTCAACCATGTGAGATACCTAGAGACAGTCATTGATATGTGGTGAATGCTAACAATGCTATGGATATGAATCTATACTAAATGATGTTTTTTATTTTATTTTTTTTGTTTTATGATGCTAATTTGATGCCAATGTGATGGTAGACCAAAGTGAACAAAGTAAATATCTAGATCTCAATGATAATGATCAAGATGTTGGATTGATACTAGTCAAACCTATATTAGAATGATGATTATATATCTAATGGTTTGATAAGAGTTAAACCTATACTAGACTGATGAGTATTAGGTCTGATTGAATATGAGATAGTGGATGATGTGATATCATCATTTGAGTTTGACTGGTTTGCTAATTTTGATCTCATTGATATTTTTTTGATTAAGGTTCAAATAGGTTTTGAAGGGACTTGAAACTCTTTTTACAAAATGCTTCTTACAACATAATGATAGGAAATTAATCAACTATCAAAAGCCAAAAAACAAAGCAAGACAGAAAAAACAGACCAAAAGAAATACCTAACTTAATGAAAGTTTGATGTAAAGGATGTGTTTCTAACCTAAGTGAAGGAAAGGATATGCAAGTCATGGTTCTTGGCTAAGAGGAGATCTACTAAGTCTTAGGTCTTTATCTATTATTTGTGTCATAATAGGCTTGGTTTCTAAATTTTTGAAATCCCTAGGTACAAACCTAATGTCTCAATTTAAAACAATCATGTTAGGGTAAGGTTCAATTTCAGTATAAAATTTTATAGATGCATGACAAAAACTATCATTTGCGGTATTGTTCTCAGAAGGTAATAAAACTCAAAATGATAGTCGATAAGATATATGTGTTACAAGAATGTAAGTTGTATCAAAAGATAAACCAGATGCATTGTTTGATAGCTCAATTACAATGTTTGATAGCTCAAATGCATGACCAACAACTATAATTGTGGTGTTTAACGCTACAGATGCAATGTTCTAGCCAATTTTAGGAAATTTTTGTTTAGGACAGTTGTTTTGTTTTGAAAAAGTCTTTGATTTTTTTGTTTGACACGAAAAAACTCTAAAGATAATGAGACACGATGGATTATTAACTTCAATCAAGGTAATAAGGCCAATAGTGTCACTAGTATTTGACAATTTGAAGAAAGTCATAAGATGAGCACAACCTAATTATTTAGGCAGGTGTGTTAGCTCAATATAGGCCCATAGTACAAGCACTACTACTCCAAGATTAGTGTGAGACACCTTTATTTTGAGAGCCAATAAATTGGGATCCAATGACACAAGGGCTCATCTTTTCCCTCTCTTTGGGAGGCTTGAAAACCCCAAGCCAAGAATTCCTATCTCTACTCAGGGGAGTACATTGTGAGTAACTTTGGGGTATGATATGCATCACCTACACTACACTAAGAAATGATTGATAGCTCCTAGGCTTCTAAAAATAATGGTTCTTAGTATGGGACTACTTTGAATAGAGAGCCCATTTGTAATATCCTGAGATTGGGGGGTCTCCCCCTCTCTCCTCACTAAACAAGTCTCGATAGATCGAGGATCTTATGGCTCAGGTTTGAACAACATTGGCCATTCGTTGAGGTACAATTTTTTTTCTCCCCCTTTTATATACACTGTCAAGAAATATAGTTAAGGTTTAACCCTATGGTGATGAAATCTCCAAGGAGGCCTCCTCCTAAAAAGGAAAAAGATAGGATTGTTGTTTCTCTTGCACCCAAGTTTGCATGGGAATGTTAGGAGAGATAAGAAGCACCAATATTTCTTTGGGATTATAAAAATGTGAATGTACACCAAATGTAGTTGAAAAGTTTCTTTTCCCTTTAGAAAATTGAAGTGTGAGTTAACTAAAAATCATAGACACTCAAGATACAACAAATATGTTAATAGTTTTAGATCAATGTCTTCTCCAAACATTCGCCAAGTAAGCTACATGGATTGATCAATAACTCAAAAATATCTATCAATGTGAATTGAAGTGTGCAAAATGATAATGATCCCAAAATTTTACCTTTTCTTACCAATAGAATAGATGTCTCACAAGAATAAATGTGCCATAAGATGTCCTACAACTACTTTTGCAGCTGTCTTGTTTTGTTTCCTTCTTGAATATCTTTTGAATGTAATCGGGTTTCGGGTCCCTTAAAACCTGTTTTTACTTAATCAAAACTATGCTGAAACAGAGCTTAGATGCATTGCAAAAAGCTACTAATGTTTCAAAATAAAGCTCATATGCATTGAAAAGTGTTGTTATTGCATTGAATAATCGAACAAATGTGGTGTGGGATTTGTAAATAAAAAAAAAAGCCAAAGGACACACAAAAGCACCTAGAAAATAATAAATCTCTATCAGGGGTTATAATCTATGAAATTTAATAATAATCAATACTCCAAATTAGAAAAGTCTTAATTTATATTGAGAAAAAATAGATGCATCATTTAAAGTTGTATATACATCACAATATGCTATCGATGCATCAAATCTCTGACAGATGCATCAAAAGGTCTTGAAACTGTTTAAAATCAAATTTCCTCACAAATTCATTAGTAAATAGGGACATGGGTTACATTAGAATACCAAAATGCAGGATCATAATTAGGACTGTGTGAATCAATATTAGGTTAACCACAAACCTTAAAAAATACACAAATTTATAATCTTCATAATGGAGTATATGAAATCAATGCATGAAACAAACAAATAAACAATCAAGATATACCTTCATATAAAGAATTTGGTTACCTCCATTGCACTTTGTAGATTTATTAAATTGATTGTATGTTTCTCTTAGAATTGTATGTAGCACTATTTTCACAACATGATTGCATGAAATTTCAAAGACTATGGTTGTTTAAAATGATGAATGGAGATTGGTTTTATGAAAGTTTGATATTGATCAACTGTGGAGATTGTATGAGAAATATTCAAGACCAATGGATGAGAATGATTAAGATGGATTGATTAATATAATTACAAAGTTGGATGATTTCATGATGGAGAGAATTGGATGCATGATTGTAGAATAGAGATTTGATTGATTAATGGACTCAAAGTGAGTGGCAATTAAGAAAAGAGAGTGGAGATATAATTAACATTAAATAATTAAAAATTATTTAATCATGTGCATGAGGGAATAAAATAAATAAAATATTTATTATATTTATTTTTAGAATAACTTTATTTAGAAAAGTGAATAATAAAAAAATCATTAATTAATGTTGGAAGAAATTAGAGTAATGAAATAACTAAAAATAATTTGATTATAATGGTGGAGGGAAAATTGAAATTTGAATTTGATTTAGAAGAATAATGCCAATTTAATTAGTGAAAATGTTGCAAGTATGTGATAGACAATTTTTAGTGTCTATAATATAAGTTTCAAAAGTAATTAAATCAAAATAATAATTAGTGAAAATGTCACCAATAAGTGATGGAAAATTTTAGTGTCTACAATACAAATTTCATGTTACCAATTTATTTAGAAAGGAAAGAAAACTAATATTTAATAACACATGAATTATGTAAAATAATGATGCTAAAGGATACAATATATGCCAAGATGAAGAGTCATACATTTTGAACTACATGATAAAACTTTTGTCATATTTTTAATTATAATTTTCTTATAATGATTCAAAAAAATTTATCAATAAAGTTTCTCATTAGAACCTAGATCTCCTCAAAACAATCCCCTAGTTTTGTGTACATTATATACAACATTTTGACAAGTTGAATAGGGAATATAGAGGAAGAGATATATAGTGCCCATACCTAACTTATGTACAGATTTTAAGAAATTATTATAGGTATTACATAAAATTCTTATAGGCATTATCCCTATTCCCTTAGGTATTATCCAATTCCCGTAGATCTTACTATTCCCTTAGGTATTATACAAAGTTAGGTACTATGAGGTGTCATTGTCATAAACACTTGGACCCGTTAGTCTTTTTTTAAATTTTATTCTTCTATAATAAATGTAAGTAGACATCTAGGAAGAAGGGTCAATAAAAAGAGAATTTACTTGGTAAGACTTGAAGAAAAAATAAAAGAAGACATAATGTTTTTTAAAAAGAAAAAAAACAATGAAGAATCTATTTCAAGTGTATGTTCTTTTGAATTATTATTTTATTCAAATTGACATAACCCTTTCAATAAAATTTCATGTACAATTTTTTTTTCCAAAGAAAGGGAATCATATAAGATATTTTTCTTGGCGCAATACGTAATATTATTGTTGTTGCAATTAGTACGTAATTATTTGATGGTTTAATTGTTTTTCGCTACCATTACTTTTGTATAAAACAACGCCCTCAACATTTAAAGAATCATTGAGTGTTTACCTTTTTTTCGTCATGTGGTATTATAGCTATTGGATATTGTTGTTGTAATTGATGTCAACATATTCCTATGTTTCGGTATTGTAGAGAGTTGATTTGGTTGTTTCAGTTGGTGTGTTGTAGATGTGATGGTTCGGATTTGTGATTTCAGTAATGAAGTATCTCTAGTTGATTTAGTGTTGGTTTCATGATGATATGTGTTGGTTTGATCGGGTTATGGATTCTGGTATGAGGATTGGTTTTCAGTATTCAGTGTTGCAGTGTTTTGGTATTTGATCCATTGTGCTCTGGAATGATAATATCTTGAGTTGTGGATTTGGGAGAGTGTTTGGGATGTTCACGTGTATCTTCAATTCAGATGGTTCATGATTTGGTACTCTGCAAGTTATATTTCTAGTCCTAGTTGCTGTTGTTAAAGTGTTCTTGAGCATCAATGTGTTGATTGATGAATATTTGATTAAGTGGTGTTGATGCAACTATTGTGGATGGTTCCAACGTGCTTGTTGGTGTTTCCTATCATGTCTTATTTATTTTTCTAGTTTGCATTGATCATTGTGCGCGTTATTGAAGATCTTATGGGTCCGGTGATGTTCTTCGTGTTATGCGACATTTTTGGTGGTGTAGCATGTTGTGGATGATCTTTGCGAGATTTCTAGTGGTGTTGCATGTTTGTGGATTTGATTTGGGTCCATGATATGTCATCATGGCAATGTATTGGTTTGGTGGTTGATCTATGTATCGTGTGATGTAATTTTGTTATTAGGTCTTAAGGGTTGAGCCGAATTCGTAGTCAAGGTTGATGATTTGTATAAATAGGTCTCATATTAATGTAATTTGGATATGGGTGTTGTGTCTGCATTATCAGAGAGTGGTGTATGTGTGAACAAGCAAATTCATCTTTCGGTGAGAAGTGTAGAGAAGAGAGTGTTGCAGGGCAGACAAATGTGCTTAACCGAAACTGTCATCAGGCATTTGGAGATGCTATTCTTACATTTCATCTAGTCCAGATTGTTGTCTGATCTTTGTAAGGCAGTGAGCCTTCCTTAGGGTTGTAGCCCTTCTTTTTTTTGAGCAGTGAGCTCTAAGTAGTGTGCTTGAATGCACGTGCATTCCTCATTATAATATTTTAACATATTACTGTAGAGTATCATCTTATTGTTGGTAGGTTCCCACCATGGTTTTTCCCTTAACCAGGTTTTCCATGTCAAAATATTGGTGTTATGTGTGTTGTTATTATGTTTATCTTTGTTCTTGCTACAATTGATCATATATGAAGTTGTGTTTAAATTTTTAGATCCAGTGAAAACTGATTCACCACCCCTCTCTATTTTCCTTCATTGTCGTTTCCAATAATTGGTATTAGAGCTAGATCCTCCAGAATAAGTTTGACCACTTCAGGAGATGCAGGATGACAACTTATGTTTTCAAGAAAGAGAGTCTAAGATTTGATGGAAGCAATTACACTATATCGAAGGACCAGATGGAGTGTCATTTGAAGTGTCCTGGAGATGATTATTTGAAGATTACAAAGATTACCTACAATGTTCCTCAGAATGGACTGGTTACTGCAAATGAGATCAAGGATGTTGAAAATAACATAAGATCTAAAGAAGCATTGTTGAGTTCCCTGACTAATTAAGAGATTACTAATGTGATTGGCTTGCAAACTACACATGAGATCTGAGAAAAGTTAGAGACCTTGTGTGAAGGAGATAAACATGTCAAAGTTGCTAAACTTCAGAGTTTGAAAGGAAAGTATGAGATGTTGAAGATGGGAGAAGATGAGAACATATCATACTTTATGGCTAAAGTGAATGAAGTTGTCATGTACATCAGATGTGCTGGTGGAACTCTTGAAGAAGATGAGATTGTTGCTAAAGTGTTGAGATCTTTAACTCCTGTTTACAAATCTAAAGTTGTTGCTATTGATAAAATCCAGACTATGACCACTGTGACAAGAGACATGCTAGTTGATAAACTTTCTACTTTTGAGTTGAGCGAATTTGGAGAATCACATGGTAAATCTGAAACTACATTTAAAGCCTTTGTATCCTGGAAGGAGAAGTATGGTTTGGGAGAAAGTTCATCTAGGGTTTCTAGATATGAAAGAGAAATGAGAGAGATGGAAGAACATGAAAAATATTTGGAAGAGCTTGAAGCACTTATTTCTTGGAGATTGCCAAAGGAAGCCGGTAAGTATGATGAAAAGTTACCTTTGAAATGTTTCTCTTGTAATAAGATAGGATATTTTGCTTCTAGATGTCCTGAAAGAATGCCAAAGTATGATAGGCATGATAATTTGACAAGCATGATAGATATGAGAAGCATGACAAGTATGATAATCCCTTTAAGCCTAACGACCCTAACCGAAAGTATAGATATCAAAAGAAATGTTATTATGCTACTGATGAAGATGTGATAAATGAAGAAGTTGGGAATAAAAATTCAAAAGATGAATTTGTATTTATTACTATCAAGGAATATGATTCGGTACCGATGAATTCTATAAGCTGCATTGTTGAGGAGAAGATTTGGCTACTAAGATTGAAGAGAAAGATGAATTAGTAATTGACAACAGTTGTTCTCATCATATGATAGGTGATAAAAGTAAATTTGTGAATATGGAGAAGTATGATGGTGGCATAGTAAGATTTGGAGATGATAAAGCTTGTGTAATTTGTGGTAGAGGATCTATTTCTTTTGATGGTAAGCATAATACTGATGATGTTTTATATGTTGAAGGTTTGAAGCATAATATTTTGAGTGTTGGACATATGGTTGATAAGGGATATGATTTTCAATTCAAGAATGGTAAATGCGAGATTCTAAATGCCTCCGGTATAGAGATTGCATCAGGAACTAAGACTAAAGGTAATATCTTTCATTTGAATGCTGGTGAGAAAAGTTGTGTGATTGCTCATGAAAGCTGGTTGTGGCATAGAAGGATGCATCATGTTAATTTTAATTGCATGATTAAGATAAGTTATATTCAATGTATTAGATATTTTCCTAAGATTGTGAAGCCTTCTAATCCGGTATGTAAAGAATGTCAGTTGGAAAAAACAAACAAGAATTTCATTTAAGAGTAAGCAGTATACATCTAATGGATTATTAGATCTTGTGCATACTAATTTGTGTGGTCCTAAAAGAGTGAGAAGTATGCAGGGTGATAGATATTTCATGTTGTTGATTGATGACTATTATAGAATGATGTGGGTTACCTTTCTAAGGGAGAAATCAGAAGCACTGAAGAAATTCAAGATATTCAAATCTAAGGTTCAGACATAGACATGATTGAAGCTGAAATGTTTGAGATCTAATAAAGGAGGAGAATTCACATCCAGTGAGTTTGATTTATTTTGTGATAAACATGGAATTAGAAGACAATTATCTACTCCTAGAACCCCTCAGCATAATGGAGTTGTTGAAAGGAAGAACATTATTTTGGATGCTGCTAGGACTATGTTGATTCAAGGGGATGTTCTGAAGACCTTTTGGAGAGAATCTATTAGTACTGTTGTATACGCATTCAACTGGGTGTATATACAAGGTGATTCCGGTAAGACTCCTTATGAGTTATGATTTGGTCATGTTCCTACAGTTAGATATTTCAGAAATTTTGGAAGCAAATGTTATATCAAAAGAGATGAGGATATAAGAAAGTTTGATACAAGATGTGATGGAGGAATATTCTTAGGTTATTCTACTAAGAGAAAGGCCTACCGATGTTACAATAAGAGGTTGAAAACAATAGTGGAAGTGCAAATGTGAAGGTTGATGGGTAAAAGCACAAAACTGTGTCACATTTTAGGTCAACTTATCAACACAAGTGAATTTAAGTAGTTCTAACTAAAAAATAATTCTAGTCAAACATATGGTCTATATAGATTCTGATGCTCTGCAAAAAGGATTAGAAAATCTATTTGATGGCAACACACACAAGAGCACAAGAAACAAACGTTAGTGTTAGCAACAAAAGATCATCCTAAATAGGCATATCAAGAGAGATATTAAGCATGAAATAGAAAGCATACAAACATAGAATAGATAAAATATACTCCTCCAAATGTTAATCAAGATGCTCATAGTTGCTCCTCCCTTGTTCCTCTCCTCTCCAAGTTCCACATGAGTGTAGCTCTCAGCTTTTAGCACTAGCCATGGATGCCATATGGAGATTCAAGATGGTTGCATATGATAAGAAAATGCTATGCAAGTGTAGATAGTGATGCTATGAAAAAGCTCTATGCTAATACTAGTATAACAACAATACTCTAATGCTTTCTTCTTTGCTTGAGAAGGGTTCTATTTATATAAGAAATGGGGAAATGAAGGGTTAAGATTGAGTAATCTTAACAAGGGTTAGGATTGAAAGATATTCAATCCATGTGAGACTTTCAACCCAATCCCATGTTGACAAGTGTCACCATGAGGAGGCTTGAGAGGAGAGATAAGGAGCATTAAATGCTTGAGGGGACATGATGGTTACCCTAGGGGGTTGGGTTAGGGTTAGGTTAATGGATATTCCTTTTATCTAAGGGATAAATGAATGTGCAAGGGTTAAATGGTTACCTTAGTCAAAGAAATAAATGCTTTGAAGAGACCCATGAGTCAAAAGGATGGTTAAGTTAGAGGAAAGTCTCTAACCAAAGGTAAAAGGTGAGTTAACCATAAATGGTTATGTAAGAGCCTTTAATGGTTTGGAAGACTTTAGAGGTTAACCATTTGAAGACATAAAGCCTTTAATGGTTATTGAAGACTTTGGAGGTTTTTGAGAAGTGACTTCCTTTTATTTAGGAATGTGACAATGATTAGGATAGGATTAGGCTAATTAGAAGGAGTTAGAAGAATCTAGAAGGGATTTAGGCATGCAAGTGGATTTTGTAGGAGAATGCAAGTGGGAGGAATTTTGGGATTTTCAATTGAAATAAAATCATTTATTTTAATTAAATGGTGTAATTTGCATTTGGATAGATATTTAAATAAATATTAATTTATTTAAATGTGAATGTGAATTTTGGATTTTATTTAAATAAATTTTAATTTATTTACATGAGAAAAAGGAAGATAAAGCATTAAATGCTTGAAGACTTTGAGGGAAACCATTAAAGGCTTGAGAAGACTCTAGAAGGAAGCCATTAAGTTTGAAGACTTTAAGGGAAACCATTAAAGGCTTAAGAAGACTCTAGAAGGAAGCCATTAAGTTTGAAGACTTTAAGGGAAACCATTAAAGGCTTGAGAAGACTCTAGAAGGAAGCCATTAAGTTTGAAGACTTTAAGGGAAACCATTAAAGGTTTCAAGTGGGTGAGGATAAATAGGATTTTAAATAAATAATTTATTAATTTAAAATAGTTGTGCAACTTGCATTTGTAGGAAAATGCAAGTGGGTGGAGGATAAAGGTGATTTAATTAAATGTAAATGTTAATTTATTTAAATGTGAGAGATGGGATTTTGGGGGATTTAAATAAATATTAATTTATTTAAATGTGTGAGAAGATTTAATTAAACAAATATGATTTATTTATTTAATTAATGGTCTGAATTTGGTTAAGTGAATTAAATCAAATAAATTCAATAATTTATTTAATTAATAAGAGAAGAGGGTTAAGATGAATTAATTAAATATTAATTTAATTAATTATTAATTGATGGTTAAATAATCAAATAAATACTAAATATTCATTTAATTAAGTGGATAGATTTATGTGATTACAAATTCATTATAGCTAATTTATATATGGGCCAAAACTTTTCCAATTGGAAGTGTCTACTAAATGAATAGTTTATACCACTTTGGGTCTAATTACCAAAAAAACAAAAAATAAGAAAACTCGATGTTTCAACAATTTCTCTTATAAATAATATTTTTTTTAAATGTAAAAATACCCTTTTATAGATTTATAAGTGAATTTTCCAAAATATATATCTTTTAATATTTTAATTAGTTTTTTATATTTTATATTTTATTTTTATTGAAAGTAGGTCATCAACACATAAATATAAGGTTGATTATCTTGTCAAGGAAAAATACTTAAATTTATTTTAAAAAATTGAAAAAAATATGTTGCAGTAGAGAAAAGAATCTATGTAAAGATGATATAAATCTTTTCTAATTTGGATAAATAATTCAGAAAAAAGGTGGCAGGAATTGGAAAGAGTTATATTTAAGCAAACACAACTTTTTAAATTTATTGAAAATATATATTTATAAAATATAGTAAAAAATATATACATGCACTAAAGTTTCAAGTTATCAATATACACAAAAAAAATGAAGTAAAAAAGGTAAAATTTACTAAATAAAGTGTGGCGGCCTGTGTTTTTTTAATTTTAACATTTTATCAACAACTAAAATTATAGTGTTTACTTAATAAAAAACTACTTTCAATTTTTTTTAAAATTTTTTTGTTAAAATTACAAACATAAAATAGATAAAAGAATATAAATTTATTAGTTTACATCATTTCAAAATTCAAAACATATATTTCACTTTCTATTGATTTAATTTAAAAAATTGAATCAACATTGACCATTTCATTTATAAAAGTGTGACACAACTTTGTACTTTTACCCTGATGAATGTCATGGAAAGCAGATTAGAGAATGTGGATATGAGTTTGATGATCAGGATGTTATTTCAAGGCAAGTGCATACTGAGAGCCTAAAGCAAAATGATCTAGTAGAGACAATTAACCCAGATATTGTTGATGTCGGTGAAGAAGTTCAAGAACTTGAGAATCTAAATAATCAGAAGACTCCAAGGTATGTGAAATAAAATCATTCAGAAAATTAGATTATTGGTGATAAAAATAAAGGTGTGATAACTAGGAGAAGGATTGTTGCTAAAGAAATATGTTTGATTTCCAAGATTGAACCTAAATATGTTGTTGAATCTTGTAAAGATGAGAATTGGATAAAAGATATGGAAGAAGAGTTGAATTAGATTGAGAAGAAAAATACATGGGAACATGTTCCGAGAACAAAAGACAAGAATGTGATTGGTACAAAATGGGTATTTAGAAATAAATTGAATGAAGCCAATGAAGTGGTTAGAAACAAAGCAAGATTGGTATGTAAAGGATGTTCATAGATCGAAGGAATTGATTATGAGGAGACTTTTTCTCCAGTAGCTAGAATTGAAGTTATTAGATTACTTCTTGCATATGCTGCTTATAAGAATTTCAAGGTATATTAGAAGGATGTTAAGTCAGCCTTTTTGAATGGTGATTTGGAAGAGGAAGTCTACATTGAGCAAACATATGGGTTTTCATTATCAGATGAAAGAATCATGGTATGCAGATTGAAGAAAGCACTGTATTGACTTAAACAAGCCCTTAGAGCTTGGTATGTTAGATTGGACAGGTATTTGATGAAGTTGGGATTCTATAAAGGTACTGCTAATAGTAATTTATACTTTAAGGTTGATAATGATAACATTTTGATTAATGAAGTTTTTTTTTATGACATTATTTTTGGAGGAGATGATGATTTGAGTATGAGGTTTTCTACTGATATGCAAAAAGACTTTGAGATGTCTATGATAGGTGAGATGAAATTCTTCTTAGGATTACAGATTACATAGATTGATAAAGGCATTTTCATATCTCAATCTAAGTATGTGAAGGAATTGTTGAAGAAGTTTGGATTAACTGACTCCAAACGTGTTGGAACTCCTATGGTGATTGGATGCATGCTTTCTAAGAATGATGAATCTTCAAAATTTAATCATACCTTATATAGATCTATGGTTCGTGGACTGCTATACTTGACTCAGACTAGACTAGATATTATGCATGTTGCTTATCTTTGTGCAAGATTTCAAACTAATCCTAAAGAAAGTCATGCTACTATTGTGAAGAGGATTTTTTAGATACTTGAAGGGGATAGTTGACTATAGTTTGTGGGATCCGAAGAATGATGATTTCATGTTGTGTGCTTATACTGATGTTGATTGGGGAAGTGATGTTGATGACCAGAAGAGTACCTCCAGTGATGCATTCTTTTTGGGAAAGATGTTGGTTTCTTGGGCAAGCAAGAAGCAAGATGCTATTTCTCTATCTACTGCAAAAGGTTAATACATTGTTGATACTAACTGTAATACCCTAAAAATGGTCACCTAAACCATGGGCCCCTAATCTTGACTACATCACCAAGGTCCTAACCAAAGACAACTAATTCAATCTTGAGAATCTAATTAATTAATTCTTCGATCATCAATGTCGCATGGCAAATAAATCATTCTAAATTAATTAAATATTTATTCAATTAATTAATCATTCCAAGTAAACCATTTTAATCAATTATCCTATTTATTTAATTAAATATCCTAGCATATTTAATTAATAAATAAATTTGCCATTAAATCATCAAAAAAAGGAATTAATCATCAAAAAGGAATTAATTTCAAAAAATGATTAATTAGAAAAAAGGGAATTAAATTGAGAAAAAAATCTACTTGAGATATTTCTTTTTTTAAATTTGAGATAACATGAGAAATATCAGAAAAGAAAGAAAAGAAATTAAATTGAATAATTCATTTCTCTAAATTTAAACTCAAAGCAATCTCAAGGAAAATGATTCAGTTGCATTAAAAAGGTTTTTTCTAATAAAACAAGTCTTGAGCAAATAAAAGAAAAATACATGGAATTAACTAATTTTATCTCAAGTGCATGACTTCAATTGATTTTATCTCCAATGCAAACTTAGACTTATATTCCAAATGCATTAAGGCATGCTTTATTAAATCTATCTCCAAATCAACTCAATCTTATCTCCTGTGAAACTGAATTAAAGTATCCAATCATTTCAATTCACCTGGATTGTGATTTCTCTTGAGGAATCTCAACCGCTCATCATTAATCAATCTTGACCGTTGGTCTCTCTTTGGATTCTCTATAAATTGAGGATTTCATCTCTCAATCAAGACACCGTGGAGATTTATTGTTATTATATTGTTTTTGCTCTAGAGTCATTGAGAATATTGTGATTTGAGATTATTGCATCTTAGCTTTTTGCATATTAGTTTAATCATGATTGCTCGCATCTATCTAGCTTAATTCTTACATCTATCTAGCTTAATCTTGCATCCATCTAGCTTAATCTTGCATCCATTTACTTAATTTTCTGCTCATATAGACTAAATCCTCCATCTTGGTGTAGTCTAGTCGTTGGTATTGCTTAGATAAATCTGAGAGCAAGTCTATACTCGCATCTTTTAGGAGGCAATAGGTCGATTTGTTATGGTTTTTACATTCATTGATTATATTTGTCTAACCACACATGCAATGATTTATTGAAGTGTTTGTGTCTTACAGCTTATAGAATACCACTTTTCATACACATTTTTGGCACCCACTGTGGGGCAGAAGATTACAATTTTTTGCCCTTGCAGACTCTTTTTTATTTTTTTTCAAATTTCGTCCATACAATTCCTGTTAAAACTCGTATGAGTTTTTGTTAGGGGTAGTACGATAATCTGTAATGTATCGTACGGTATGTAGATAATTACCGTATGACTCAGTGAGAATACTCGTACGATTTTCTGATTTCTCGTATTAAAAGGCAGTGTATTTTTTAGGGTTTTTTGATTGAATTTTGATGATATTAATGCTAACCTTGATCTGTCTCTATTTATCTGAGAGATTTTCATAGCCTAACCATTTTTTGCAGAACGTTTGTCCAAGAACATGCCTGTTGCTCAAAAACAATATGACTACTGATTCGTTGTTTTTCTAGGTTGCCTGAGGAGATTCAAGTAAACTTTGTGTATTCTTAATTATTTTCTAGGCACTTAAATTGCGATATGGTAAATGAACAAATATGTTTTTCTTGTTTGAGAAGAATCTAAAAGGTAGCAGAGTATTCTCTTGTTTGTATAGACAATTAGAAATCTAGACCCTTGAAGCTTTTCTAGTTTTGATATTTGTGTTCCTTTAGCGGGCCTGTCACAGTGGGAAAAAAGTAATCACCCTGTGAGAACGACCCAAGTGAGTACAACTAGATCTAAGCATTTTGACTCACTATAATAAATAGGCCTCTTGGGATTAAAGTCTTGGAGGACAAAGTTATTTGAGTTTTCTCTTTGAGATCTCTCATATCGGGCATTTTGTAGGGCCTCGCGGTCTCAATCACACTTGTGTGACTACATCTTGTTTCGGTACCTTGTCGGGCTATAGGCCTCAATCGTGTTTGCGTGACTTCAAGGGGTAATTTTGAACGGAATTCCTTATTAATAAATTTAAGATAGGAGCTACTCGGTTCACCTCCGAAAGGGGGATAATCTTTGTGCAAGAGAGATAGTAACTCTCCCAAGATACTTTCCATATCGTTCTCCCATTAGTATTTGGAGTTGGCTAATACAATGTTGATAATCCATGGCATGAGACTCATTGATCATATTCTAATTAGCTATTGGGTGAGTACCTAATCTTGCAAGCAAAGGTTTTCTCTCTCAGCCAACTTCCTTAAGATTAGTGTGTTGTTCTTGAAGTCACTTTACATCTTGTGTGTGTCTTTGTCCTTGAAACTGAAACTGAAACCCTGAAACTGGAAAAATAATATTCAAAACATCAAAAACTCAATGATCAAAACTCTATTCTTGTCATAAACTCGTCCCTGTCTAGTACTGTGGTGTACGAGTCTTCTAATTTGTCATGTGTGTCTCTGAGAATTATCGTCTAGTTAACCTTAAACTGTCATATGAGTCATAATCTTCAGGGTTCATATTTGCTAGTTATCATACTACTCAGTGGGAATTGTCATCTGGTCAAATCTAAATTGTTGTACAAGTACAGGCATTTGATACAACTCTTTATCAAATTAAGGCAATAACTCATATGAGATTTCCAGTTTGTTGTCTGGAAGTCCTTAAATTGTTGTGTGGGTCATAATATTTTATTGTACAAGCCTCTGATTTCATCAATAGAGAAAAATTTGTTTTTGTGTGCCTTTTCAAATATGTCTTACTTGCCTAATCAGTCCATAGTGAGCATATATATGGTCTTTTTCATCTTGACCATAGCAATCTTGATAGTGTACCTCTACCATTGTGTTACACAAGTTTGTCAATTATATCCTAGCTAGTTCGATCAATCATCCATCAATATGATCAACCTAATCTACTTAGATCACGTCTTATACAGGATAGATCATTCCTAAAACTAGACTTGGTCTCAATCACTTCATCCAATCATCACATTAAACAAACAACTAGCTCTGATTTGATCTTGACATCTGTATCACTTCTAGCTCTCAATCACATCAATTGTAAATGCCTGTTTGAACCATAAGCTCTTCTAAGAATTCTGACAAAAGCAAGGGATGATCTTTTTCATTACAAACTAATCCATTCTTTCAAGAAGAACCAATCTCTGACAAACATTCATCCTCAAGTCAACCAATTTTTGATCAACCATTATCTTCCAATATGTTTGGGGAAAGACAAGAAAAAGAGGCTTCTAAACACAGTGATCGAGATAACATTAATACTCAAGCTACTTATAGTGACTCTTCATCTAGTGACTCTGAACCTATTGAACCTGAAGAAGATACTATAGTTAAATGTTGAAAGGACAAGTATTTCAGAAGAATGATGAAAATTATCATGGCTCGGGAAAAAGAGGAATATTTTCTAGAATTGGCTAAACAAGGAGCCATACTTCCCGCTGACTACAACATTGAAAGCCTTATCACTAAAGAAGAAGATACTCCATTAACATTGATAACCAAACAATTGCAAGAACTACAAACTGAGATCAAAGAAATGAAAGACAAGGATAAATCTTCTATCCAGTATTCCTTGGACACAATCTGCCCATTTTCATTAGACAAGAATCTTCACATGCCTCCATTTCCTTCAAGAGTGGAAATTCCTAAATTTGATAAATATGACACTAACTCAGATCCTCAATACCATGTCTAAGAATTTTGTGCTTTATGCATGGAGTTCATGCACGAACAAACATATCTCGTGCGTCTCTTTCCAAGAATTCTAGGAGGACAAGCTATGGAGTAGTTTTCAAACCTGCCTAAGGGAATTAAATCTTTTGAGGAGTTGGTCGAATTGTTTCTCCAACAATAATCCTGCAAAATTCACCATCCAGTCACTATGATTGACCTTTGTAATACCAAACAGAAGACATGAGAACCTTTTCTCACTTTCCTTCACTGTTGGAGAAAGATATTCTCTAGATATTCACGACCCATTCCTGATTTTAAAAAGATGGACATCTTTGGCAATGATTTGGTTCTTGAGATATAATATAATATTCAAATGCAAGTATATCCTTCATTTAATAAGATGGTGGACAATGCTCTCAAAATAGAAGATGTGCTTGTAAGGAAGGGAGAGTATCACTTTATAAGGAAACACAACATGGCTCTAGTTCTAAAGAGAAAAACAAATATTGGAAATATGGCAAAGATAATAACAAAAATGTTGTGAATGATGGAGTAGTTGATACTATTAAACCAAAACCAAAACCAACAGTATTTAATCTAAATAGTGGTACATAGGCACTCGAAGCTGCTCAAAGTGCTATGGAAAACCCTCCTAAGAAATCAAAAGAGTGGTTTAAAGATAAGCCTTGGGTTTTGAAGCCTAAACGTGATTTTACTCCTTTGGGAGAATCCTATGAGTTAGCTCTTAAGACTTTGTTGGAAAACAAACTGATCGCATTGCCTGACAACTCCAAACCATACGATCCTGAAGTCAAACCCAAATAGTGGAGGGAAAATGATTACTGCGAATATCACCGAAACAAAGGGTCACACAATGAATAACTACATGAAGCTCAAACATGACATTCAAGACCTTATTGATAGTGGCAAAATTGTTGTGGGAAATCATGCAACCAATTCTGATCACAAAGCTTTCAAAGATCCCTTGCCTACTTATGAGCAAGGAGATACCTCTAAATCCAAGGGAGGTGCCAAGGTAAATTACACCTATACAAACAATGATCACATCATTAACATGCTTGAACCCTCTCAATTGGATCTATAATGTAATCATAGTTAAAGAAGAGCGAAACAAATTGAGAGAAGTAAATGTTGTGACTCGTGCTCAAGGAAATGTTACTCTCAAAGGAGTTGGTTCCTTATCTTCCAATCAGACATCATCATAAAATCCATCGACATCATCAAAACTACCAGAATCTTGAAACAAACAACTAGCTACAATCATTGATAAGTCTCCTCAATCTAAACAACTGGTTTCATCATCTTCTTCCAACTACAACATTGTTGAACAGTTAAAATGAACTACTACTCAAATATCTATTCTTGATCTTTTTAAGATCTCTCCTACTCATAGAGAGATTCTGGATAAAGCTTTACTTGCTACCAACGTCCCTAAAGACTTAGATCTAGATCAGTTTCAATCTATGGTGGGTCATCTAACTTCACCTCACTACTTGTCCTTCTCTGAAGAAGATGATAATTCCTTGAACCATCCACATAATCAACCATTACACATTGAAGTCGTGATCCATAAACATCGAGTCAAACATGTTTTCGTAGATGGAGGTGCTAGGATGAACATTTGTACTTACAATCTACTCATACAATTGGGATTTTATGAGAATGATATAGATCCAAGAAAGAAGATAACAATAAAAGCTTATGATGAAGAAGAGAGAACCTCTAAAGGTCTGGTGTTATTACCAATCAGGGTAGGACCCCGTAGAATGAGATGTTATCTGTTAGGTGCTTGATCTTCCTCTATCTTACAACATTTTACTAGGAAGACCATGGATTCACAAAATGCAAGTAGTGCCATCTACATACCACCAGTGCTTGAAATTTCCCTATAATGGAGTTGAGGCCAGTGTTCCTGCTGACACCAGCTATGCTTGAAACACATTAAAATAGTGTATTGATAATATTGTTCCTCACAATAGAGAAACCTCTATAGCTGAGAGTTCAGAAATTATGCTGAAAGATTTCGAAAAGAAACTAAAAATCACAGATGCCGACATGGGTGGATAGAAGATAGAACCTGTACTTTCACTGATGAATCTTCCTCCATCACCTAGACAATTTGGAAAACCATCTGAAGCTATGAAACCACAAACTTCACCTACAAACGTCATCTATGATAGTACTTTTGTGTAATCCTCTGCTTCTCTTGCAAATGAAATAGAAGAGGCAATTGTTCTCGAATAGATTTACAGAGGAGAAAATGAAGATAGAGAAGTGCAATGTTGTGAAATTTCTCCTGAACAATATGGTAAAGGCCATCAGATAATCCAACGTATGGGGTATTCAGGTACAGGTCCTCTGGGAAATAGTCAAGAAGGAATTATCCAACCCATCAAGCTACAAACCAATTCTACAAATGACAAAACTGGACTTGGATATAGTGTAGATGTATCATCAGATGAAAAAAAAAATATTATCAACCTAAGTGTAGGAAGAAGACAATACATCAAGAATCAAAGGAAGTAAACACACAACAAACTTAGGAAGAGTATGAGAAAGAACAAGAAGAACTGGCAATTAACAAAAAAGAAGCAGCTCATCAACAAGTTCCAAAGGTATCAGCAGGAACAATATAAGAAGTAGAAATTCCAGAAGAAATGAGAGAACAGGTGGAAAAAATCAAAGAAATGTTTGCACCATTAAACATTCTTGTCACATATACGAGAAGAATGCAAGAAGAAGATTCAGAAATGAACTCAAATGAGTATGAATGGGGTCCAGAACCTTTATTAGATGCATCTACTAAAGAAAATCCTAAAGAACCTAATGATACTATAGATGAATCACAAAAGATAGAATGCTTAAAGCTACAACGAGAACTAGAGGAAATTAGACTAAAAAGACAAGAATCTTATGAGAAACAACTAAGAAAAGAGAAAGCACAGGAAGATCACTCACCTACTGTATCTCCATCTAATGAGATAAAGAAAATTAGATATGGGAACACAACTAAAGAACTGGAGGATAGACAAGTAGGACCGGTCATCAGTCCAGAGGAAGCTGAATGGGAAAGAAGACATAGACTAATAGAGTCATCAAGGCTAGGTGATCGGGTATGTCAACTACAGGTGATCACTGAACCAGAAGAAGAAGGAACTTGCAACATAAAAGATGATGACATTGATATCATACATGCTTTCACTGAGCTTCTTGAAGAGGAGTCAGATGATTCATTTTATAACTTTGATCAATCTGAAATAAGATCTATCTATGACATTACCTATTCGACACCAAGCTATGACTACTTTGTCATGAATGTTGAAACTCTATCTGAAGAAACTTTTTGAACCACAATACATAGTCTAGTCTGAAGTAGAAGAAGGTGCTAGTATTAGGTCTGTTGGGTTAGATTCTCTAAATGCTAATATAAACTTTGATAATCATGTTATAACTCTTCCCGATCTTGAGACGCTTACGCAAAGTAGTCTTCTAGAACTCAACTTATTGGTCTGAGGTTGTGATGACAATACTGTGAATTCCCTTGAACCCATTGAATCTTTATCCCTGGTACACCCTGAGCTTATTGACCGTACTCTACAAGATCAACCCATAGATATCCCTACTTTTGTCAATGACTATACCTTAGCATGTTATCTCAATGCAGTCAAACACATGAACTCTTCCACCAGTGAACAAAGTGTGAACTTGATAGAAGCAAATGTTAAGTATCTTAGTCTAAAATATCAAAAAAAGAAAAATAAGTGTTCTGATGGTGAAAACCACATTGTGGCGGTATCGAAATAGAAAAAAGGAAAAATAAAAGATGTATCTAACAGTGAAAACCTCTTTGAGGCACCTAAAGATGAGATACTTGATATTCTACCTGATCACTTTCAAGAGCGATCATCAGTACTGATTGAACCTACACAACCAGTGAACATTGGAATAGAAGAAATTCAGCATACAATACATGTGGCTCAATCCCTATCAGCAGAAGAACTAAAAGACTTTGTTGATTTCTTTATAGAGAAAAAAATCAACTTCGTATGAACATATGTTGATATGCTGGGTATGGATCCTGACATTATAATGCATCATCTTTTTTATTGCTTCTAGATTCAAATCTGTCAAGAAAAAGCTCTAAAAAATGCATCCTCGTGTTGCATTGCTTGTTAAGGCTGAGCTAGAGAAATTACTCAAAGCATAATGCATCCGAGCAATTGATTATGCTGAGTGGATATCTAACATTGTACCTATTTCCAAACCAGATAAATCAATCCGTTTTTGCATAGATTTAAGATATTTAAACAAGGCATGTACAAAAGATGATTTTCCATTGCCTAACATTGACATGATAGTGGACATGACTGTTGGTTATGAAATGTACTCTCTAATGGATGGATTTTCTAGCTACAATCAGATCAAAATCGCGCCTAAGGATCAAGAGAAAACAACGTTCACATGTGCAGCCTGGGGAACTTTCTACTGGAATGTTATGCCCTTTGGCTTAAAGAATGTAGGTGCTACTTATCAAAGAGATGTAACTACAATCTTTCATGACATGATTCACAAAAAAATGGAAGACTATGTTGATGATACCTTACTCAAATCTATGAAAAGGTCAACACATCTCTTAGAATTGGGTCTAATCTTAGACATAATGGAAAAGTTTAAACTCAGACTAAATCCTAAGAAATGTGCATTTGGAGTTACATCTGGCAAACTCCTAGGATACATTGTTTCAACAAAAGGGATTGAAGTAGATCCAGAAAAAGTTAAAGCTATAATGGAAATGCCACCTCCAAAGAATGCCAATCAAATGATAACTCTACAAGGGTGACTTCAATCAATAAGATGCTTCATTTCTTAGCTAGCAGACAAGGCTTAACCATTCACAAAAGCATTACAGAAAGGCATTACATACAATTGGGATAAAGACTGTGAACATCACCTGAAGCAAATCAAGGAATATCTTACTAATCGACCTATCTTGATGCCACCAATTCAAGGCAAGCCTTTGATTCTTTATATATCAGCTACCAACACATCACCAGGGGCACTTTTGGCTCAACGAGATGAGAATAAAAAGGAAAGAGCTATATACTATATCAGTATGACGTTGGTGTCCTATGAGATGAACTACACTATCATTGAGAAAGACTGTTTGGTATTGGTCTTCGCATCACAGAAAATAAGACATTGCATGCTAGCACATTATATTAAATTGGTGACCCTCTGAAATATCACCTAAGCAAAGCAACACTTACAGGGAGATTGGCTAAATAAGTTATGATACTCACAGAGTTTGACATTGAGTATGTAGAACACAAAGCTATCAAATGGAAAGTCATTGTAGATCAACTTGTTGATGCTCCTCTTGAAGACAATCAACCTTTGAACACAAAATTTCTAGATGAATCCATAATGCATCTTACTCAGTGATCCTAGAAAATGTTCTTTGATGGATCTTTTACTCAACAAGGTGCTAGTGCTGGAATCCTTTTTATCACTCCTCAGAGATACTAAATTCCAAAGGCATACAAGATCTTCTTTTCTTGTACCAACAATATTGCAGAATATGAAGTCTTGGTAAATGGCATCAAAAGTTGTTGAGTTATACATCTATGGAGACTCCCAGCTGATAATCAACCATATCAATGATATATATCAAACTCGGGATGAAAAATTGATGCCCTATAAAATAATGGTTGATGACTTTAAGAAATACTTTGTCTTTGTTTCATTTCAGCATATTCCTAGATCAACAAACAAAGCAGCAGATGCTATGGCTACATTGGCATCTATACCACAACTACAATAAACAGAGTTCCGCTATGAGTTCCTGGTGGAAGAGCTTCATTATCCTGCTTATGATTCCCTTGGTTCCTAGATGGTTTGTTCTATCATTGGACATGACTCCTCTCACTATAACCATATCTCCTCTTACTTACATGACCAAATTATATCAGATAACCTTACTCGTATTGAGACAAGAAACCTGATCCAAAATGCTTCATGGTATGTCATCATCGCTAATGATCTGTATAGGCAAGGTTTAGATAGTACTTTGCTTAGGTGTCTAGAACCTGAAGAGTCTCAACGTGCGTTATCTGAAGTCCATGAAGTATTTTTGGATCTCACTCAAATGGTCTAACTCTAGCTCAAAAACTGCTAAGGGTTGGATACTACTAGCCATATATGGAAAAAGATGCTATAAATTTTCTAAAACTTGTGAGAAATGCCAGTTACATGGGAATCTCTTACATGCTCTAGCAAGGGAGCTAATACCTTTTATCACACATTGGATTTTTCAGCAATGGCCATTTGACCTCATTGGCCAAATCTATCCTACATCATCCAATGGACACAAGTCTATCATAACTGCCACCGAGTACTTCACTAAGTGGGTTGAAGTAGTTCTGCTAATCAAAGCAATCGACAAACAAGTGGCTATGTTCATTCTTAGCTACATCATCTGCAGGTATGGAATCCCTTCTTCAATTGTGTCTGACAATGGAGGGTAGTTCAAAAATAAGGATCTAGATGAGCTCTGTGACAAGTTCAAAATCAAACAACATTGGTCTTCTATATACTACCGTCAAGGTAATGGACAAGATGAAGCATCTAACAAAAATATGTTGACTATCTTGCACAGAACAATCAACAAATCTAGAAAGGATTGGCATTTTCAACTCAATCCAACACTATGGGCTTGTAGAACAAGCATCTAAACACCTATTAGGGATACACCTTTTTTTTTGGTGTATGGGGTCGAAGCAGTCTTTCCTATTGAGGTTAAAATTCCTTCTTTGAGAGTTTCTTTGTAAGGTCTTATTACTGATGAAGATTATAGAATATCTAGATTGTAAGAACTTGAGTTGTTGGATGAACACCGACAAGTGGTATTCGATCATCAAAGAGCTTACCAAAAGAGAATGTCTAGAGGTTATAGCAACAAAGTTTGAAACAGAGAATTTCAGGTTGGTGACCTTGTTTTGAGAGAGAATCCTAAAAATCAACAACATTGGGAACAAAAAGGGAAGTTTGAACCCAACTGGATGGGTCTCTACATTGATACTACAGTCTTTGGCTCTAGCGCTTATCAACTCTCAAAATTGGAAGGAGAATAGCTCCGTGAACCGATCAACACCATCCACTTGACGAAATTCTACACTTATCATTCTTTGCTCCAGCAATCTATATAGCTAAAAAGTCCTGAAAAAAATCAAATGCTTGGTGAAACCCTGGTAAACAGGCACCTTGGTAGTAAAAAAGAGAATCTTTGCCAACAAGGCAAAAACCTGGTAAGGCACCTTGGTAGTGAAAAAAGAGAATCTTTGCCAACAAGGTGAAAACCTAGTAAACATGCACCTCTTGTACTGAAGTGCTCCATATATCAACACAAATTTGGCATTTCCTATTTTATTTCCCACTGTCTTGCATCTTTGCTTTAGCTTGTACATATCTTGCAGTTGCTTTTGTGACACCCTAGTTCTTCTTGGAACCCTCATGGCTTGAAATCGATCAACATCCTAGTCTTAGGGTAATCGACTGATCAATCTAAATGTCCTAAGTAGTTTAACCAAGTCATCTTTATGTTGGTAGTATTGGGTCATCCAATCCGAGTCAGTTACCTGTCTCCTAATCATTGCAGGGTTTTACCACCGAGTAAACAAGTGAAACAAGAACAATGAAAATAATCACTAAACACTATTTGAGATATGATTGGAATTTTCTTTGTATGTTGTCTTTTAAATTGGTTTTCATTTATTATCCCTTTGAGTAACTCGAGGAAGTCTATCTTGACTAAGAGGAGCAAGGACTGGGGGCATAATACTTTACATTGTTTTCTGCTTGTAGGAATGATTTCGATGATCTGGAAACATCTCATAAGCTAGGTGTCTCTGATAAGTGCCTTCACATCAAGGTGAAATCGCCACACATATCTCGACTCCATATATTTGTATGCTACAGGGAGGTTGGAATCATTTCCTTGTCTGTTTTGAGTAAATTTCTTTATCATGCAATTTGGATGAATGCTTAATCTATCATAGGATATGAACGATAAAAAGGTCATTGCGGACAAGATAATCAATATTGCATATGAAAAGAAAGGAACTCAGCTTTATTTGGTGTATTTGCATGCAAGAAACATTTAGGTCATCTCGACTCTTCATGCCTTGGTGCTTATGTTCACTTGCTAAATCAAAAGGACATGACATTCATGTCATCCTGGCTCTTCATGCCTTGGTGCTTATGTCTATCTCTGACATTGTAAAATGATTAGTGATGATAAATAAGCATACCAAATCCAATGACTAATTTTTAGGTTGCATTCATACTAAGCTTTGTGCATTTCAAGTGATTTCAGCTTAATAACTTTACTTTTTCTTTCCTTTGAATGAAGCTTGAATCTGAAATAATCATCATAATTTTCAAAATTGCTTTGATTGAAACAAAATTTGTACTCTTAATTAAATTAACCATCCTGAGTCCATTTTCAAGATCGAAATCGAAATCTGATGTCAATTTTCTAGTCAAATTCTCACAATGTTGACCACTTGGCACTTCCATCTTTAGGTCAATCTTCACATCACTTTGTGCTCAAATCTTTTCTGAATCAACTCTAATTTTAAATTAATTCTTGCATCAATCTTCGTGCTCAGATTATCATCGATAAATCATTTTATTAAATTTTTTTGCCTAAAATCACTACCATCTCACTATCTTTCGATTTCGCTCCCGAGGGGGCATACTCATTATATCAATATTATTAGTGATTACATCATCAAAAAGTTGAGAATTTTTTTCAAATCTTCATCAAAAGTCGAGTGAAAAATCTTTTCAATCAAAGATTAATTGAATATCAATTAAATCAAATCAACTAAGACCTTGTTACTAGGGGCATCTTAACTAAATCACATCATATCAAGTTGAGATTCTTCAATGTCAAATAAAAACAATCTCTAGGGGCATATTAGTTTTTGTCCTCATCTAAATCAATCTTCAAATCGATGTTCAATATCATCACATCAACTCAAGATGGACATTCTATTTCGCTAATCGGTTCTTATTCAATCAAGTTCAGAATCGGTATTATCTCTTTGCTCAATCGATTTTAGTTCAATCAAGGTCTAGATCGGTACCCATTTCTTGATCCATCAAGTTCAAGATCAATATATCGCTCTTCATCGGTCCTAGTTCAATCAAGTTTGGGATCGGTATCGCTTTAATCAATATGTTCAGTTTCATCACTTCAAATCAAGTTGAACATCTCGCTCTTCATCGGTTTTTGATCCGTCAAGTTCAGAACTGATATCTATTTGACATCAACTATTCTTTGAATGAATGCACTGCTTGCACATCAATTCAAAGAGGGGCAAATGTAATACCCTAAAAATGGTCACCTAAACCATGGGCCCCTAAACATCACCAAGGTCCTAAGCAAAGACAACTAAGTCAATCTTGTGCATCTAATTAATTAATTCCTCGACCATCAATGTCACATGGCAAATAAATCATTCTAAATTAATTTAATTAATGATTCCAAGTAAATCATTTTAATCAATTATCCTATTTATTTAGTTAAATATCCTAGCATATTTAATTAATAAATAAATTTACCATTAAATCATCAAAAAAAGGAATTAATCATAAAAAATGAATTAATTTCAAAAAGGGATTAATTTTAAAAAAGGGAATTAAATTCAGAAAATAAATCAACTTGAGATATTTCTTTTTCTAAATTTGAGATAACTTGAGAAATATCAGAAAAGCAATTAAATTGAATAAATCATTTCTCTAAATTTAAACTCAAAGAAATCTTGAGGAAAAAGATTCAGTTGCATTAAAAAGGCTTTTTCTAATAGAACAAATCTTGAGCAAATAAAAGAAAAATGCATGGAATTAACTAATTTTATCTCAAGTGCATGACTTCAATTGATTTTATCTTCAATGCAAACTCAGACTTATAATGCAAATGCATTAAGTCAATCTTTATTGAATTTATCTCAAAAGCAACTCAATCTTATCTCTTCTGAAACTGAATTAAAGCACCCAATCATTTCAATTCACCTGGATTGCTCTATCTCTTGAGGAATCTCAACCACTCATCATTAATCAATCTTGACCGTTGGTCTCTATTTGGATTCTCTATAAATTGAGGCTTTCATCTCTCAATCAAGACACCCTAGAGATTTATTGTTATTATATTGTTTTTGCTCTAGAGTCATTGAGAATATTGTGATTTGAGATTATTGCATCTTAGCTTTTTGCATATTAGTTTAATCATGTTTTCTCGCATCTATCTAGCTTAATCTTGCATCCATCTAGCTTAATCTTGCATCCATTTAGCTTAATTTTGTGCTCATATAGATTAAATCCTCCATCTTGGTGTAGTCTAGTCATTGGTATTGCTTAGATAAATCTGAGAGCAAGTCTATACTCACATCTTTTAGGAGGCAATAGGTTGATTTGTTATGGTTTTTACATTTATTGATTATATTTGTCTAACCATGCATGCAATGATTTATTGAAGTGTTTGTGTCTTACAGCTTACAGATTACCACTTTTCACACACACACTAGCAATTGCACTTAGGTAGTTTGGATGAAGCAGATGTTGAAGGACATTGGAGGTGTTTATGGTGAGCTTGTTGTTATATACTATGATAATTCAAGTGTTATTAATATTTCCAAGAATCCATTACTGCTTTCTAAAACAAAACATATATCAATCAAGTATCATTTCTTGAGGGGGAAAGTCAGTGAGAAAGAAGTCAAATTGGAGTATGTATCTACAAAGGATCAGATTGCATATATCTTTACTAAGACTTTTCCTATAGATACATTTGTATATCTAAGAGATAAGTTATGGGTCTCTGCCCCTCCTTATGAGAACTATGTGCATTGAGATGCATCAATCTGGTGGACTTCATAGCCTTATATTCTTCTCCAGATTGATGAGCATATGCTGCTACTCAACAATAGTAGTCAGTGTGTGGTACAGTGGTTTGTGTTTGGGGGTAGAATCATAATTTTCATGTTCTTAGAGGGATATATTATGTTTTTAGAGCCTGTTTGCATTGTTGTCAAAGGGGGAGAGAGGCATGTGAAAAACTACCTTGGAATCTTTGTGTGCATGATCTTAGGGAGAGATTACTGGTGTTGATTTCTTTCTTTGCATTGATTGTTTTTCACATTCATATGTTGCCATCAATTCCAAAAGGGGAGATTGTTGGATATTGCTACTGCTAGGATATGTTGTTGTCATTGATGTCAACATATTCCCGTGTTCCGGGGTATTGCAGAGAGTTGATTTGGTAGTTTCAGTTGGTATGCTACAGATGTGCTAGTGTGGATTTGTGATTTCAGTAATGAAGTATTTCTAGTTGATTTAGTGTTGGTTTCATGATGATATGTGTTGGTTTGATTGGGTTATAGATTCTAGTATGAGGATTGGTTTTTCAGTGTTCAGTGTTGTAGTGTTTTGGTATTTGATCCATTGTGCTTTAGGATGATTATATCTCGAGTTGTGGATTTGGGAGTGTTTGGGATATTTATGTGTATCTTCAATTCAGATGGTTCATGATTTGGTGCTCCACAATCTATATTTCTAGTCCTAGTTGTTGTTGTTAAAGTGTTCTTGAGTATCAACGTGTTGATCAATAAAAATTTGATTAAGTGGTGTTGGTGCAACTATTGCAGATGGTTCTAACGTGCTTGTTAGTGTTTCTTAATCGTGTCCTATTTTTTTTGTTGGTCCGCATTGATCATTGTGTGCATTATTGAAGATTTTATGGGTGTAGTACCCCTCCTTGTTTGAACTTATTAGATTCATATTTTACTATTGTTTACTTTCAGTGGATACATTACTATGATGTGTTATTCAGATTTATATGACATTATTTCATGTTTTATCTAGTTATGAGATGCATGATTTATTTATAGTATTTCAGTACTGGTGATTTGTGGTATTTTATGGATTATTGTTATATACTGACACTTTACTTTATCTATGCAATGTGTAATTATATGTTGCATGTCTGCGAGTGTATTGGATGCAAGGGGACGATTTTCCTTCACTCACTCTGGTGAGACAGTGAACATCACGATTCTCCTTCATCAGCGTGTGTGTCATGTATTCTATATTTATATATATGTATATGTGGTTCGATGATGCAGGTCATTGCAGGTACAAGTATCGGGTAGGTACGGGTTATCGTCTCCACCTTGCTCCACAAGTCTGAGCATGCCTTACTTGTTCGATGGGAGTGGAGGAGACAGTGGTTGACCCTAATTGTACCTCAGTTACACTCTTGTGAGTGTCGTTAGTCGGTTGTCCCTTTTGGTTTTGTTCAGTCATCGAGTCAGTTTGTTTGACTTTTTTAGAATCTTTGTTTGGGTCTTCTCAGTTTGTGTGCCTAGTAGATTGAATTAATTAATTGAGTTATGGCGTCACTTTATAGATAGCATATTTAAATTATGAATTATAATGCTTTAGTGATTATGAATTTAATTATTTAAGGGAAGTGATTAAATTTAGTTGCAAATTGCATTACATTAGAAATATAATTTTATTCAAATTTAGTAGAAAATAAATTAGTTGCATTTATTATTCTCTAGATTTTAACAATAAAATTTCCTTCCTTTATTAGTTTGCAAATTTCATGATTTTAGAAGTATAATTTTATTTAAACATTAGGGGTAAATAAATAAAATATATTGTATTTATTGTAATCTAGATTTTAAAAAATAAATAAATTGGAAATAAATAAAATAAGTTAAATTACTTTCCTAAATATTGTTTTTAGAAAGTTATTTAATTGGGCATGAGAAAAGAGTAAAAGAAAAGGGAAAGTGTTGTTTTTAGAATAATGCATTTTTACTTGCCTTTTTGGAAAATTAGAAAAGAAAATCCTTTTTTGTTTTAAAATAGAATAGTATATTTTGGGGAAAGGAAATTATTTTTTGAACCTAGAAAGATTTAGGTAAAAGGATATTTTCAAAAAAAAAAGAAAGGATTTTTTTGGAAAGTTGACGGGAAGGAGGCAAAGATTTTGGTGAAGAAAAAATTATTTTGGGAACGAATATTTTGTTGAAGAAGAAATTATCAGAGGATTGCTAGAAGAGGGATTAGCTTGGAAAACCGGTTGCAGGATTGAGCTCTTCCATGTGAATCTTCCAAGAAAGCGTCGCAGGCTAGGTTGTTTTGCCTGGTTTTGTTTTCTTTTAATAAAAATAAATTAGTTTGTTTGAATCTACAATCTTTGTTGTGGAGATTCTCATGTTTATTAGTTCTTTCCTGTATTATTTAGTTTTGGTATTGTGAAATTATAGGGGGTTATGCTGGCAAAATTTTGCCAGATTTACCCTCCTTTGTCCCATAAAAGTTTCTTTGTGTGTTATGCAATTTTTGTGTTCTTCCTGGTTGAAGAAAACCATTAGAATATGGGTTAAGAAAAACATTGGGTCATGGAAGATATTTGTGTAAATAAAAATGGAGTAGAGTGTGGATGCATTGATTTTTATCTCTGTTGAAAATTGATTTTTAATCTCTGTGAAAATTGATTTTTAATCTCTGTGAAAATTGATTTTTTTATTCTCTATTGAAATTTTTTTTTTTATAAAAATAAAAATATTTCACTCTTTAGTTGCCTAGTTGTGTTGTTTTCCTTTAGGGTTTCTGGCAGGGCATTACATTTGGTATCAAAGCCCAAGTTTCAACACTGGGTACTCCGGGTTTGTAGTGAGCCCATTCAGTTTGACCTTTTTGCTTAGGTCTTAATGTTTGTATTTCCCTTGTTTTATCCTTGTTGTAGATATGAACCGTTTTTTCTCTTTTGTAGTGTTAAGTCACAGCTAGGAAAGTCGGGGGAGGTGGCTGTACGGGTGGTCACAATAGAGGCAGAGGTGGAGGACGGGGTCATGGTCCTAACCATCATAGTCCTACACCACCACCCACTCATGTGAGTGTCGAGCTAGAACACTCTGTTCATTAGGATTCATAGAATGCAGGAGAGCAGGTTCCCGAAAGGGAAGAGCCGAGACAGATGTTTCAGGAGGTTCTAGCCAGGTTAGACCCCAGGCCTGAGGTTGATCTGCCTAATCATGCTCAGGTTGAGGAGTCACATCAATAGGTTCCAGAGGAGAGAGAGAGAGAGAGAGAGAGAGAGAGAGAGAGAGAGAGAGAGAGAGAGATCACCCAGGAGGAGGGAGATCCCAGCCGACTGAGATCCAGCTTCATTGGGTCACATAAAGGACTTGATGAGGTCCAACCCTCCCTTCTTTGATGGTAAGGGTATCGGTCTCAAGACAGAGACCTGGCTTATCAGTCTAGATTGGTCTTTCACTATGTTCCCATATAGTAGCAACACCAAGGTGAGATGTGATATTATGTGTCTCAATAGTTTTGCTTCGATCTGGTGGAGATTAGATGAGGAGAAGATCAGTGTGTACATTAACATCGTATCATGGGAGATATTTCTGAAGAGATTTCGGGCATGATTTCTCTCACCCTAGTGGAGGAAGACTCGGGCTGGCGAGTTCTACGCTTTGCACCAGTATGGCTTGTTAGTGGATCAGTTTGAGCATAGGTTCTATGAGCTTAAACAATATGTCAGAATTGGTAACAATGAGGCTATGCTTGTCCAACACTTCTTGAGGGGTTTGAATGACCGCATCAACGGAGGAGTGAGGGTGTTTAAGCCAGCTTCAGTTGATATAGCTATGACGAAAGCCAGATTGGTTGAGAAGAACCTTAGCCATGCACTTGGTGGTTAGTCTGGTGTGTAGATAGGGAGTGCACCTTTCAGTGGGAATAGAGCTCATGGGAATCAGTCCCAATCAGCTCCACCATTTAGGACTCCTCAAGCACCCGCTAAGGGTAGACAACAGCAGCAACAACAACCGTTGAGACCGAAACAGTTCCAGGGTCAGCCGGGTGGCAACTCTCAGTATAGGAAGAACAGGAACTGGCAGAGGAGCAGACAGGGCCCTTCAGGGCAGTCCTCGCAGAGTGCATCTCACGCCCCTAGCCGGGGAAGTTTCTAGCAGTCTAGTGGGTCATCAGGTAGTAGAGGACCAGGTAGGGGAGCTTGCTTCTCTTGCGGGCAGTTTGGTCACATATCTGCGCAATGCCCTCAATGTTCCCATCATACAGGTAGTCAGAGACCAGCAACATCAAAGCCTACAGTGGGAGATGCAGGAAGATCCCATAGAGTATTTGCAGCGGTGGATGACCGCTAGGCTGATCATCAGGGTATAGGTATTGAGGCAGTAGGTGTGTTGTGTGGAATTCCTATCTCTGTACTTTTTGATTTCGGTGCTTTGAATTCTTTCATTTCTTCGTCCATTGTGGAGCGGTGTGGATTCACGTCTGCTAGGCAGGTGGATAGGTGGCAAGTAGAGTTGGCTACAGGTGTGCGTGTTTCTATAGATGCCTTTATTCCTAGTTGTGAGTTGGACCTAGGATCCCTTGTTACTTTAGTTGACCTTCGATTCATTCCTTTGGGTTCTTATGGAGTTGTGTTGGGGATGGATTGACTATCATCTCACAGTGCTCGTGTAGACTATCACAAGAAGACAGTGGAGTGTTTAGATGACCTTGGTAGGGAAGTGGAGATTGTTGGAGTTCAGAGACTGATATCCTTACGTATGATTTCCACTATAAAACTTAAGCGGTACATGCATAGAGGGTGTCAGCTTTTTGTAGTTACTCTTGAGGATGTGGATGAAAAAGAGAGTTGAGAAATCACTCTTGATGGTCACCCTATTCTTCGAGAGTATGTTGATGTGTTTCCATTGGATATTCCTAGTATGCCTCCAAAGTGAGACATAGATTTTTGCATTGACTTGGTTCCTGGTGCAGAACCTATTTTGAGAGCTCCATATTGGATGACTACTTAGGAGTTGAGTGAGTTGAAGTTGTAGATAGAGAAATTGTTGGCCAAGGGATTCATTCGTCCTAGTGTTTCCCCTTGGGGTGTGCATGTTATCTTCGTTTAAGAAGAAGGATGGTTCTCTTTAGTTATGCATTGATTACCGACAACTAAATAAGGTAACCATCTGGAATCGATATTCATTGCCTCGTATAGATGATCTTTTTGGTCAAGTAAAGGGGGCCAAGGTGTTCTCTAAGATTGACCTAAAATCTGGGTACCATTAGTTGCACATTTAGGATGCAGATATTCATAAGACAATGTTTCATACTCGTTATGGACACTATGAGTTTACAGTGGTGTCATTTGGGTTGACGAACGTGCCTTCAGTTTTCATGAGCCTCATGAATTGGGTTTTTCACACCTACCTTGATCATTTTGTCCTTGTGTTCTTGGATGACACATTGATTTATTCTAGAACTATGGAAGAGCATGAGGGTCACTTGCGTCAGGTGTTACAGTGCTTGAGAGAAAATCAGCTTTATGCCAACTTGGCTTAGTGTGACTTCTTCCAGTAAGAGGTGAACTATCTTGGTCATGTGGTTTTGAGAGAAGGTGTATCGGTGGATCCTTCAAAGATCCAATCCATTGTTGATTGGCCAGCTCCGACCAACGTTTTAGAAGTTTGGAGCTTTATGGGTTTGGTCAGATATTACTGTCACTTTGTTCAGGGCTTTTCCCGGATAGGAAACCCGATTACTTCTCTTCAGAGGAAAGGGAAGAAGTTTGTTTGGTCAGAGAAGTGTGAGTCAACTTTTCGTACCTTGAAGGAACTCCTTGTCAGTGCTCCGATTTTGGCAGTTCCTGATCCATCTAGAGATTTTATGGTATGCACAGATGCCTCTTTGGAAGGTATAGGTGCAGTGCTTATGCAGGATGGACGTGTGGTTGCCTATGAGTCTCACAAACTCAAGAACCACAAGTTGAACTATCCAGTTCATTATGGAGTTGGCAGCTATAATACATCCTTTGGTTAGATGGCGGCATTTTTTGTTAGGGCGTCGGTTTGAGCTACATAGTGATCACCGTAGTTTGCAGTATATCTTCACATAGCCGAACTTGAATGCTCGATAGCGGAGATGGATGGAATTCCTCTGCGAGTATGATTTTGAGGTTTTTAATATTTAGGGGAAAGAGAACGTGGTGGCAGATGCTTTGAGTCACAGGTGGCATGAAGTTTTAGCATTGTCCCTTGGAGTAGACTTGAGAGGGAGGATTCTTGGAGTTCTTCCTCAGGATTCTTGGTATTCGGATGTTAGAGCCGTGATAGAGTCCGGAAGGCCTTTAGAGGGTAGATTTTATGGATGTAACCTTGAGGAAGATGGAATTTTTCATCACCTTGGACGGATCTATGTACCTCCTTTAGAGGGTCTTCGCGTTTTGATCATGACTGAGGCCCATCGTGCACCTTATTCGGCACATCCAGGTGTCAAGAAGATGCACATAGATCTTAGACAAATTTATCATTGGGTTAGTATGAAACACAACATTGCTAATTTTGTGTCAAAGTGTTTAGAGTGTCAGCAGGTGAAGGTGGAGCATCAGCACCCGACAGGGCTTTTACAACCTAATTTGGTATCGGATTGGAAATGGGATATCATTTCCATGGATTTCATTATTGGGTTGTCTGTCTCTTCGCGTCGTCATGATGCTATCATATTCATTGTTGACAGATTGACAAAGGTTGCTCACTTTGTTCCTATTCGAGCTTCCTATACGGTAGCAGTGGTGGCACGAGTCTTCTTGGAAGATGTGGTGAGATTGCATGGGATTCTGAGGCGAATCATCTTTGATAGAGATCCTATCTTTACCTCAGCATTGTGGACCTCACTTCAGCATGATTTGGGGAATTAGTTGAACTTTAGTTCAGCGTATCACCCAGAGACAGATGGTCAGACCAAGAGAGTGAATTAGGTTTTGGAGGACATGCTTCGCATGTATGTGATGGACCAGCAGTCGCACTGGGAGGATTATATTTATCTAGTTGAGTTTTCTTATAACAATGGATATCATAGCTCCATAGATATGTCCCCCTTTTAGGCATTGTATGGTCATCCTTGCCGCACTCCTTTGAGTTGGGATCGACTAGAGGACAAGGTGCTTATAGGACCGGATATTCTTTGAGAGATGGAGCAGCAGGTCAAGTGGATTCATGAGCATTTGGTAGCTGCAGAGGATAGGCAGAAGAAGTATGCAAATGTTCATAGGGTAGATCGTCAGTTTTTTGTTGGCGAGCGTGTGTTCTTGAGAGTGCGTTCGCAGAAGAGTCTGATCCGTTATGGAAAGGGTTCTAAGTTGGCACCTTGATTTGTGGGCCCTTTTGAGATCCTTGAGAGGATAGGACCTATTGCCTACCATCTTGCCTTGCCACTGAGTTTATCCTGCATCCACGATGTCTTTCATGTTTCAGTTCTGCGACCTTATCATCCTGATGTGACACATGTTCTTGATTGGAACTCCTTGCAGGTCAAGGATGGGCAGCTTTCCATGGAGCCCATGTGCATTCTTCAACATTGGGATTTGACCCTCAGGGGTCGTACCATTGACTAGGTAAGGGTCCTATGGGAACCAAATGATGAGACCTCGACGACTTGGGAGGATGCAGCGAAGATGAGAGAGCTCTATTCTTATCTGTTTTAGGCTTCCAGGAGTAAGCCTAGTTTTGGGAGGGAGAATGTAGTACCCCTCCTCGTTTGAACTTATTAGACTCATATTTTACTATTGTTTACTTTCAGTGGATACATTACTATGATGTGTTATTTAGACTTATATGACATTATTTCATGTTTTATCTGGTTATGAGATACATGATTTATTTACAGTATTTCAGTATTGGTGATTTGTGGTATTTTATGGATTATTGTTATATACTAACACTTTACTTTATCTATGCAATGTGTAATTATATGTTGGGTGTCTGCGAGTGTATTAGATGCAAGGGGACAATTTTCCTTCACTCACTCCAGTGAGACAGGGAATGTCGTGATTCTCCTTCATCGGTGTGTGTGCCATGTATTCTATATTTGTATATATGCATATGTGGTTCGATGATGCAGGTCATTGCAGGTACAAGTACTGGGTAGGTACGAGGTATCATCTCCACCTGGCTCCACAAGTTTGAGCATGCCTTACTTGTTCGATGGGAGTGGAGGAGATAGTGGTTGACCCTAATTGTACCTCAGTTACACTCTTGTGAGTGTCGTCAATCAGTCGTCCCTTTTGGTTTGGTTCGGTTGTCGAGTCAGTTTGTTTGACTTTTTCAGAATCTTTGTTTGGGTCTTCTCAGTTTGTGTGCCTAGTAGATTGAATTAATTAATTGTTATGGCGTCACTTTATAGTTAGCATATTTAAATTATGAATTATAATGCTTTAGTGATTATGAATTTAATTAATTAAGGGAAGTGATTAAATTTAGTTGCAAATTGCATTACATTAGAAATATAATTTTATTCAAATTTAGTAGAAAATAAATTAGTTGCATTTATTATTCTCTAGATTTTTAAAAAAAAAATTTCCTTCCTTTATTAGTTTGCAAATTTCATGATTTTAGAAATATAATTTTATTTAAACATTAGGGGCAAATAAATAAAATTAAATGTATTTATTGTACTCTAGATTTTTTTAAAAATAAATTGGAAATAAATAAAATAAGTTAAATTACTTTCCTAAATATTGTTTTTAGAAAGTTATTTAATTGGGCATGAGAAAAGAATAAAAGAAAAGGGAAAGTGTTGTTTTTAGAATAATGCATTTTTACTTGCCTTTTTGGAAAATTGGAAAAAAAAATCCTTTTTAGTTTTAAAATAGAATAGTATATTTTGGGGAAAGGAAATTATTTTTTGAACCTAGAAAGGTTTAAGGTAAAAAGATATTTAAAAAAAAAAAAAAGAAAGGATTCTTTTGGGAAGTTCACGGAAAGGAGGCAGAGATTTTGGTGAAGAAAAAATTATTTTGGGAAGGAATATTTTGTTGAAGAAGAAATTATCAGAGGATTGTTGGAAGAGGGATTGGCTTGGAAAATCGGTTGCTGGACTGAGCTCTTCCACGTGAATCTTCCAGGAAAGTGTCACAAGTTGGGTTGCTTTGTCTAGTTTTGTTTTCTTTTAATAAAAAAAAATTATCTTGTTTGAATCTCCAATCTCTGTTGTGGAGATTCTCATGTTTATTCGTTCTTTCATGTATTATTTAGTTTTGGCATTGTGAAATTATAGGGGGTTATGCTGGCAAAATTTTGCCAGATTTACCCTCCTTTGTCCCATAAAAGTTTCTCTGTGTGTTATGCAATTTTTGTGTTCTTCCTAGTTGAAGAAAACCATTAGAATATGGGTTAAGAAAAATATTAGGTTATGGAAGATATTTGTGTAAATAAAAATGGAGTAGAGTGTGGATGCATTGATTTTTATCTCTGTTGAAAATTGATTTTTAATCTTTGTGAAAAATGATTTTTAATCTCTGTGAAAATTGATTTTTAATCTCTGTGAATTTTTTTTTTTATTCTCTGTTGAAAATATTTCTTTAAAAAAAAAGGGGGGGCTTTGTGAATTTTAATCTATGTATTCATTAAAATTTAATTTTAAATTTAAAAAAAAAAAACAAGGGCCAAAGGGGAGGGAGTCGGTAGCAGTACTACTGGCGGTAGTAGTTGCTACCGTGCATTAGCACTTGCTACTGTAGGGTAGCATAAAGTTGCCTCCCTGTTATTTTTTGGGGGGGAGTTTCCAGTAATGTTAGTCTCGGGTTTTCATGCCCAGTTTTATTTAATTCGGTTTTTTATTATTTATGTTTAATATATATGTGTGTGTGTGTGTGTGTGTGTGTGTGTGTGTGTGTGTGTGTGTGTGTGTGTTTGTTTTAAATTTTGGGCATTTTAGTAATTATGTATTATTTAATATTGTACAAATTTATTCATGTTTTAATATATATATATATATATATATATATATATATATATATATTTTGTAATATGAATATATGTGTATGATATATATATTCGGTGAATATATATATTCATATACTTATATTATATTTTTATATGTATATAATTAATTCAGAATTTAGTTATTTCCAGAAAAGCTTATATTTTAGATTCTATATTTATTCTTGGAAATACATTAGGAGGTTAATTTTTATGTGTTTAATTTAGCCTTAGTGATCAAATGACAATTTTGCTTTTCTTTTATCAATGAGATATATTTCCTATTTTTCTGAAATATCTATATTTGCAAGTAATTAATGCTTTTTACTGTTATAAAAAGGTTGTCTGTTATAGGATCTTTAGAATAAAGGGTATTCTCTGGTAAAAGCATATTTCGTTGTAAATCTGATTTTGAGTTATTGTCTTGTCGTAAAGGTTGTTTTTTTAATCCTTGGTCAGGTGTTGTTGTGTAACCCTGTTGTTGTGAACCATCAAGTGTTTTGTTTCAAATGGTCAACCCTGGGTTAATGGTTGTGTATCCTTCACCTGTAAATATGTCAAGATTAGTTATGGTTGTCAGTTTCACCATAGAGTTCTCGTAGAGAGACCATTCTTGTTAGTGTCCTATGAGAGAGAGTGGCTTTCGAGCGGGGGGTGCACCCAAAGTGGATGGCAGGATAACCCCTTGAAAGTCAATTAAGAAGTGATAACCTAATAATTGATTAAGGGGTGGGAAGATAAAATATTAAATTAAGATAATGTGCCTCGTACATGGTTGAGTGCTTGTATAGGCTCAGGATATTGTGAGAAGGCCTGGAATGGCAAACCTATCACCTTGTCTTCACGAAAGGATTGGTAGGGTCTGCATGATGCTTAGATGGAGTCGGGGGTTTGGGAGAGGTTATCAGGATAACCCAGGACGGGGGCCGGAACCTATGGAGGCCTACCTAGGGTAACCACCTTAAGCCATGTGATGACACTCTCTCCTTAGAGTCACTAGTATATGTGAGTTGAGTTACATGGGTCTTGCAGAGTCATGTTATATTGTTGTACTTGTCTTGTTTTGCTTGCTTGAGGGCCTTCTGCTATCTCCCAGCATGGTGGGGTGGTTCCACTTTGGGATCACATGGTCGGGTGGTAGTGCCACTTCCCATCAGATATCTGTGTTCATACCTTCATGCGAGGATCAGCTTCGCTGGTGTTCCTTGGATCGTGACTCTTGTACCAGCTCATGTTCGTGATCATTGTTCAATTGAGACCTTGTGGTCATTGTATCAAACATTTATGTAACCTTGGCATTGTAACTTTTGTATTCCGTGGTATTTTTGGAAGCCATGTACTTATGGATATTGTAATATTATATCAATGGAATGTATGTTAATTCAGTTGCTTTAATCTTTTGTATAAATGATCTATGGAAAAATAAATGCATTGGAATACTTGGATTCTTTCATTATGGAAATTAGATATATGAGTATGTTTTTAATTTAAGCATTTAATTTTCCTAATTAGATGAACAATTGGATTAACCATGGTGTTAATATAATCTACGAATTAATCTTCGTTGGTAACCCTTAGGAAATCATGTGTTAGACTTCCGCTGTGTTATTAAACGTGCAATTGTTATAATTAATGCACCTATCTTTATATATATATATATATATATATATATCACCCTTTAGTTGCCTAGTTGTGTTGTTTTCCTTTAGGGTTTTTGGCGGGGCATTACAATGGGTCCGGTGATGTTCTTCGTGTTATGCGACATTTTTGGTGGTGTAGCGTGTTGCAGATGATCTTGGCGATATTTTTGGTGGTGTTGCATGTTCGTGGATTTTATTTGGGTCCATGCTATGTCATCATGGCATTGTATTGGTCTGGTGGTTGATCTATGTATCGTGTGATGTAATTTTGTAATTAGATCTTAAGGGTTGAGCCAACCTTGTAGTCAAGGTTAATGATTTGTAGAAATAGGTGCCATATTCATGTAATTTGGATATGGGTTTTGTGTTTGCATTATCAGAGTGGTGTATGTGTGAACAAAAGGGAATTCATCTTTCGGTGATAGGTGTAGAGAAGAGAGTGTTTCAGGGTAGAAAAAATTGCTTAACCAGAACTATCATCATGCATTTGGAGACGTTATTCTTTCAGTTCATCTAATTCAAAGTGTTGTCCGATCTTTGTAAGGTAGTGAGACTTCCTCCGGGTTGTAGCCCTTCTTGTTTTTTAGCAGTGAGCTCTAGGCAATCTGCATGAATGCATGTGCATTCCCCATTGTATTATTTTCACATACTACTGCAGAGTATCATCTTATTGTTGGTAGGTTCCCACCATGGTTTTTCCCTCAACCAGGTTTTCTATATCAAAATCTTGGTGTTAGGTGTGTTGTTGTTATTGTCTTTATCTTTGTTCTTGTTGCAATTGAACATATATGAAGTTGTGCTTAAATTGTTAGATCTGATAAAAACTGATTCACCCCCCCCCCCCCCTCTCAGTTTTCCTTCATTGTCTTTGTCAACAAGAGCAGGTGTAATACTTGGAAATGGAGTAGTTTAATCATGGTGAAAGCCCTTCTTATCACTGGACTAAGATGGAGTGAGAAGATATCAGTGTGATAGGGATGTTTAGCAATCCTATAAGCCTTCTTGAAGTCATGCATAGTATTTTGGAAGGAGAAAGTGAATGGTTGAATCCAAGCCCATTGGAAATGAGAGGCATGAGAATGCTTTATTGATTATATTATGCTTATGCAGTTATTTGAGAAATATATTAGTTTGATTGTTGGGGATGCAATTGAGTTTTTTTTATTCAAGGGAGGTGCTATAAGAATGTTTTTATTGCTAGTTGAAGTAAACATTGTCATCTTTACACATATGCCAAACATTTCTTGTGATTTTGGAGTCATTCATTCTACACTTGAGAGTAACCTTTAATGTTTCAATGGATTTTTAAATAGTTACGGTTTGAATGGATCTTCAAATATCCTTGGTTGGACATTTAGAGCCATCTTTGTTACACCTAACAAGGCCTCCAAAGACTCACATTAATCGCCAAATGAATGAAGTGTAACATGATTATTTGGAAACCGATGACATGAGAGAATGGAGTATTTCCATCATCTCAAGTTAGCTTCTTGCTTTGAGATGATGCTTTACATGAGAAACATTTTTGGATTTGATTTAACTTATTGCTTTCCTTTTAATTTTCCTTGTAGATGCTAATGGATTCAAATAATACATATATTGTGAAATTTTGATTTTTTGGAGATAAGTTTGGCGTTTGGTGAAGAGCTCGAGTATGGATGGTTGCCCAACTCTATTTCATGATAGTGTTATCCAGAATAATCACCCTCAAGCGACAATTTAAAGTATTTTTGTCTAGAATAATTTGATGTTTGTGATTCAAGAGTTTGGGAATGAGAGCTCAAGGATTTAGCCTAGAGCTACACCTTTACAAGGGTCACGAGGCAACTCGGGGGAGTTCTACTTGATTTAGGATTTGGGTCTTCAAGGAAATATCTTCTCAAATATTTGTATTTAATTTATGTAATCAACAAGTTATGTTATGGTAGCCTTAAGCAGGGTCCCTAGGGCAAGGTGAATTTGATGTTTTCTAGGATCAATGTATTAAGGGGGTGAATGTTGGTGTAATACATTGTATAACTATTGTTGCAATTTCTACCTAACTATTTGATGGTTTAGTTATTTTTCAACTGGCATTACTTTGTTGTAAAACGATTCCCTTACCATATAATGAATCATCGAGTGTTTACCTTTGTTTCATCAATTTCTTGGTATATGAAAAATAAGCAAAATGCCTTAGACTTATGTAATTGAAGTAGATCCACTTTCACACATTTACATATTTAGTAGATGTTCTAGAATGCAATGTGTATTAGAACAATAGAGCAAAGAAAAATTCAAGCATTCTATTTTCTAAGTTCTAAGACCATTAAGATGATCGTTGTTAGGAATTAATCTTTACTTGGTAAAGTTAATTTCCTTTTATTTGTTACTTATGGGAATATTCCTAAGGTATCCAGGCACAAGTCCTTTGTCTTATTTGAGTTCTCACAACTCATTTTATTTAATCTAAATATGTGAAATATTAAATTTCCTCCTTAAGAGGATGTTGACACTTTGCACCCACATATTGTGAATGGTGACATTCATAGAAATGAGAGTTACTTTGAAACTCCTCTCCTCATCTATATTTAAGAGATGCTTCTCCTCTCATTCTTCACTTCATGATATTATTGTAATGAGTCTCTCTCTCTCTCTCTCTCTCTCTCTCTCTCTCTCTCTCTCTCTCTCTCTCTCTCTCTCTCTCTCTCGGATTTGCCTTCATTCATAATACACAAGGGGTTTTTCTTTTCCCCTTTCAAAATTTCTTGTGTCTCCTCTTCATGTTTGGGTGATTTCTCTCAAGCTTCTCTTCTATTTTGGTAAATTTTACTTCATTCAATAACTTAGTTGTATTTCAATTTACTTCTTGATCTTGTTATTCCTTTCAATCATATTGACAAACCAAATGATATAGGAGTAGTCTTGAAGCAACAAGCCAAACATGAGGTCAAAGAATAAAACATTTCTTGAAGTTTTAGAATTATATGACCCAACTGCCACCATAACTACCATTCTTATTTACAAGCTTTTTTTTCAAGTACTCTTTACAAAACAAGAAAATTAGAGTGTAAAGTAATTTTCTTATTATAAATTTTCCGACAAGATTAATTAAGTATGATAAAAATGGCAATATTAACTTAGAATGACAATCTATATCTATATTTCTAGATATGTCACCCTTGACCTAGTAGTTTGAAGTTAATTAGTCCTATTTTAAGTTTTTTTTAATTCGCTTTGAGAGATACATTATCAAGATTCAAAATTTTAATAGTATTATTTAAATGAATAAGTTGATAATTTTAATACCAAGGGCCCAAAGTATAACATATAGTCTTCTTATAAAATACAGTCTTCTCTTGCCTATAATAGTGTGTACGAGAATGATTTTTTTTTTTAAATTTCAAGAATTCTTGACATAAAATTAGAACTTTTAAGATCTATTTGAAATCTTTGACATCAAAATATATATAAAAGAGTCATAAAGAACTATATTAACTTGCTTTTTATGTATAATAATATCATCATCACATGTATTTGTATAGTTTTTTTTTAACCATCAGTTATTTACTAAAATGCTAAGAAAGGTCGTAGTTATTTACTGAAATATCATACACTAGATACATATATACAAACACAATACTTCTAAGGTTTTAGAGTTTCTTATAGGTTTTATTTAATATGTGACAAGGTCTCAATAATATTGAATTAGAATTGACATTGCAAAATAGTACACTATTTGAGACCATATATATGTGTTAATACATGTATAGAAAAACATTTTTTTTAATTTTCTTATTCTCATATACATCTTAAGTAGAATATAATATCTTACAAAATTTTTAAAAAATATATTTTTTTTTTTCCTCAAAAATATACAAATGATAGTATTAAAGAGGAAGATAAGATGATAATAATAAACATTGCTTTAAAATTCTATTGTCATTGTTTAGAATTTTAACTATATTCTTTCTATAATTAATGACAACTTTTCTAACTAGAATAAAAAATAATAATATGTTATTTTAAAAAAAAAAGAGAATAAATCGTTGAAAAACAAAATATAATTAAATTAGCATATCTGAGATGCTTGCTTTAGTTAAATTAGGAGCCTCCTTGGCTGGATTTGGTAAGTGGTGAAGCCCATTTGAATAAAGGGGCGTCATCTTCTTGCGATTTCACACCACAGGTAAACTTCATTATCGCCTCTAAACTTCAGTTCGTTGAATTTCCTCATCTTGAATATGACACGCGATATTTTATCCAGAATAATCCTTTGAATGGTAACCAAAGGCGGTTAATCCACAAAATACAAATTTTATTGGGACTTGAAATTTTAAGAGGATCAAATGATTTAGCAGAAATTATTTGATTAAGGTTATTTGATTTTGAACAATATTATAATGAATATTTTTTCTAAAAGTCTTATGTTTCATCCATTTCATTATCATGGAGTAACAAGTGTTAAGTATATCTTTCATATTTACCAGAGATGGGTTTGTGTAAATTATTATCAATGACATATATGTCGATGAGTATGACTAAAAATACATTATTGAATCTTTGATAAGATATTGTAACTTTTAGTTTCTATTAATTTTATTATGTTAAAATGTGTTATAATACAAATCTTAAAATTTTTATACGGTCTAAAACATTTCTATTTGAAATGGACGACCTCCATTTTGCCATCAATCAACACATACTAAACTTTGACTGTCCAGATGGTTGTATAGATCCATCCCTTCCTCAAAGTCGGTTTCATCTGTTCCATGGAAATTGTTGGTTATGAAAGGAAGCCTAAGTGTGGAATAACACTTCCAAATGCTAAATCTAAGAGGAGAGGTGATGCAGATATTTATTACAAACTTTTAAACAATTGCAAATTAGATAAACACATATAAAATCAGATTTAAGAAAATAAAACCATAACATCAGATATACGTGGGAAAACCCTTTCGAGAAAAAACCCACACTCCAAAAGTCAAACTCAATTGTATTATCAACAACAAAAACAGTTACAATACAATGCATAGAGCCAATGCTCTTCAGGAGTAGTTACAACAGAGATTTCAAGAATAATTCCAGCAACATAACAACACCTTCAACTTGTCTCATCTAAAACCACTAAGGCATCAACATATTTATAGAGCTCATTACAAAGTGGTATGTGCACATGGTTTCCAAAACCAACTTCAAAGCACAAGAGGTAAGTTGTGTCACAAGCAACATCTTGCTAATCCAATGACATGTTGCACATAGCAACTTCCAAAGCAACAACACCTATCTCTTCCATAACCGTCATCTTGCCAAATGCAATGTAAGTACAACATAGAAGTTACCATGACCAAATAGGTGCCTTCCTTACCTCACACCACTTGTCAAAAGTGAACTCAAATCATAAATACAAATTGCCAAAATATAACTCTCCATGACTCTTCCACCGAACTAGAAACCATCATAATCATAATAGGAAATTTTATCATAATCTCAACATAGAAACTTATGACACTAGTTCACAAAAAATATTAGGACTTCCAAAGTGGAATGAAAAATAAAACAAATAATTAAATTAGCATGTTTGAACTCTAAGGTTGAGACACCTTAATCCCAACATTCTCCCACTTGTCGAAGACCTATCAAGAGTCAAAACACTCTGTCAACTCCTCAAGGCCCCAAGGCCCATAGAACTGACACGCCATCTAAACTTCTCAATGCTCACTAGCTTCGTCAATGCATCTGCAATATTCGCCAAAGTTTCAACCTTTTCCAACTTCACCTTTCCATCTTCTACCATATCACGAACAAAATGAAATTGTACATCAATATGCTTTGTTCTGGCATGGAAAGTAGGATTTTTCGCTAAACATATAGCACTTTGGCTATCACAATAGATAGTAATCTGTCTTGCATCAAAACCAATATCTGAGCACAATCTCTTAGGCCAAATAGCTTCTTTACAAGCATGAGTAGCTGCCATGTACTTTGCTTCAGTTGTAGAAAAAGTGACTACAGCTTGTCGCTTACTCATCCAACTCATTGCACCACCAAACATCGTGAACACATATCCACTAGTGGATCTTTTGTTTTCAATGTCACCTTCCCAATCAAAGTTAACATACCCACAGATACTCAAGAAATGTTGAGGTCTAGTAGGATTACCATGGAAACATAGAGAATACTCGGAAGTACCTCGCAAATACCTGAACAGTCTCTTTACTGCATCCCAATGCACCTGTCAAGGATTAACCATAAACCGACTAAGGACTTCCACTGCTTGTGCAATATCTAGTCTCGTACAGACCATAACATACATTAGGCTACCAACAACACTTGCATAAGGAACTCTGGTCATGTCCTCCATCTCGGTAGGAGACTTTGGACAATCTTCCACATAAAGTTTCGTCCCTTGTAACACTGGAACAACTAAATGTCTGCAATCTATCATGTTGAATCTCTCCAACACATAGTTCACATACTTTCTCTGGCTAACACAAAGCTTTCTGTGAGCTCTATCCCTTTTGATCTCCATTCCCAAAATGTACCTAGCCGCACCAAGATCTTTCATCTCAAATTGTGCTAACAACTGAGACTACAAATTTGAAATCATTCTCATCCCATTCCCAATAAACAACATATCATCCACATAGAGGACAATAATGAGAATATGACCATTTTTAGCTTTAGAATAAACACAATGGTCATATTTAGATCTCAGAAATCCCAATGACAACACATAGGTCTCAAATTTTTGGTACCACATTCTAGGATATTGCTTAAGACCATAAATAGATTTCTTCAGCTTGCATACCAGATTCTCTTTACCTTTCTCCATGAAGTGCTCTGGTTGTGACATATAAATTTCCTCCTCCAAGTCACCATGAAGGAAAGATGTCTTCACATCCATCTGCTCGACTTCCAAATCATAAGTTGTTGCGAGTGATAACAAAAGCCAAATGGATGTCAACTTAGCTACAGGAGAGAATATCTCCCCATAATCAATTCCCTCCACATAGGAATATCCCTTCGCGACTAACCATGCCTTGTACTTTTCAAGACTACCATCTAGACCAAGTTTCTTCTTGAACACCCATTTACAACCAATAGGTTTATGTCCCTCAGGCAAAGGTACCAGATCCCATGTAGCAATCTTCTTCAATGAAGTCATCTCTTCATTCATGGCTTCCATCTAGGAATCTGCATCATGCATACCCATAGCCTCTCTAACAGTCCTAGGCTCATCAGTGTTAGTAATCAAAGCATAAATACAACTGGAATCCAGCATAGAATATCCAAACTTTTTAGGTGAATAACCATATCTATCAGGTTGTCACCTTTCACGCGTAGATCTCCTCAAAGACTAAGGTTGAGGATCTTGTTCCTCTTTTGAACTTTTTGAGCTGCTAGAGCCCCCCTCATTATCAGGTCCCACAGGAGTATGTAGTTCAACTCTCTCAAGAGTGGGTGGAATCTGAACTACCTCCTTCTTTTTCTTCTCTTCCGTCTTTGGATGCAAATCTACTGTGGAAGGTTTTAGCTCATAGATGATAACACTTCTTCTATAAAGTACCTTCTCTACAACTAGATCTTGTTGTGCTCATTGCACACACACCCTTGTTTTAGGGAACCCTCATCTTTTGTCTACCTAAATGAGAGAGGGAGGGTCGTAGGAAAGTTCAGATCTTTCTTGAGTCTTTCGGTTTCTATGTAATCCTGTGATAACCCTGAGTCTAGGCGCCAAAGTATGTCGAGAGGTGTTATGTGTAAAGGGACAAAGCAAGTTTTAGACTTTTACCTCCAGATGTAAATCACGCATTTTCTCTTGAATGGTCGAGCTTGCAAGCAGAAAACCCCAAAGTCAAAATCGTGAAAAGAGCCTCTTAAGCCGAAGCGAAGTTCAAAATTGCAAAATTGGCTAATAAGGCTGAAATGTAAGGAGAAGTTCGAATTCACACAAAATGATCTAAAAGGCCGAAAAAAGGGAAAGAGACAAGCTAAGTTTGCAATTCACCCATTTTAGCTGAAAATAAAAATGGTTAAAAAGCTTGCAAAGTCCTCTCAAGAGTCAAAACAAACAATAAGTTTAAATCACGCCATAGAAGCTGAAGATTGAGAAGGAGGTCCAAGTTCACAATTTCAGCTCATGAGCCGAAAAGTTAGAAATCTATATCACACCAAACCATCTTAAAGTGCCAAAAATCAAAGAGCGCCAAGTTCACAAAATCCCCTTATAAGACAAAAGGGGAGAGAAAGGTCTAAGTCACACAAAACACTTCATTAAGACGTAAAACTAAAAGTTCCAAATTCGCGCAATATAGCCGAAAATTTCAAAATTGCGCAAACCTCCCAAGTAGCCCAAATTTCAAATGAAGGACATTTTAAGGCATTTCAAAATCGTGCAGATGGCTAAAGAGGCCCAAAGTTTTGATGACTTAGGGATAAAGAGAATACAAAGCCAAAATTCACACATTTCGTGAGAAAGTGTTGAGTTTTGCTAAATCAACTTTGGCATTTAAAAAGCCTAAATTCAGCCTCTCCTCACGTTTTGCAGGACACAAGTGAAAATCACACAACCTTCCAATGTAGCCAATTTCACGTCAAATGATATAGGCGTTTAAAATTCTTGCATTTTGGCTTAATAAGCCGGTTTTTTTAAAGGTGTTTGTATTTTCACCTTAAGGGCTGATTTCGCTTCAACAAGAGACATTTAAAAGTTAAATTTAATATTTGTTAAATTAATTTATTTAACTTTTCAAAATTATTAATTTAAGTCAAAATCGATTGCTTGCAGAATCAATGATATCGAGAGAGGTTAAGGCATCCATCTGAAACGCAAATTGGGGACGTGATCGCAAATAAAGCTGGGAACAAGGAGTACGAGATCAAAACGACAAAGCCAGACACTACTAATGAAGAACACATTGCGGAGCGTAAGATCAAAAAACCGGACCGCAAAGTTGAAGTCCACCAACTAGACTGAAGATAAAAAACAACACTCAAAATGCAACAAGTCTATGCATTCTCATAAATGCACAGCTGGAAGAAATTCCAGAACATCAGTTTGAAAATTGAATTGTTTAATGTACATGACTACTTGTGGGCCCCATCTAATGTATTCAAAATAGGGAGACATAGGTCAGTTATTTCCAACTACCGAATTGACCTGAATTGATGCCAAACAGTTGTAGGTAGTTGAAAATATGGTTGGAAGGATAGATGAGGATTAAATGGGCATGGGTTAAAGCTATCAGGCTTCTAGAAGGTAGATTAGGATTGTTGAATGCAGTCAATCCTGGCCATCGATTCAAATTGTAAAATCTATAAAAGGCATGATGCCTCTCATTATAATGGGTTAGATGGTTAGATTCCAGTTAGAATAGTTAGATTTTTTGTGTAAGGTTAGATTTTAGTAATAGAGTAGACCTGCTATAGAAATTCTTGTAATGACAACCAAAATCAATATATGAACATTGAAGTATGGTGTTGTTATCTTGGTTTTCTTTTGTTTGCATGGTTTCCTTCAGCAGGTTTAGATAGATCATTTCGGTGTGTAGGTATTTGATGGATTCGAGTTCATACCATTTGGGTTATGTTGATTGTGTATCCCTGTGTATGGTTAGTCCGAGCCATTAAAATTATGTTTAGTTCAATTGCAAGTGTCCGTCTGAGTTGTGCCAAAATTGGGTGTTTGGGCATGCATCCGCAGTCTGAAAATCTTCTAAGTCTCCCTTGAAGATTGCACTGTTCTTGTGAGGTTGTGAGTTATTCTAGCCAAGCAGGGATTTGTTATGTTGAATCTGTCTACCCACATACCAGTCTTGTTAATTTTAGATCTCCTAAATGCTTCTCCTTTGCTTTTATTTTCCAGTTCGAGAATCAGATGTAGACCAGCTTGTTGAAAAAGTAAGGCCCCTTGTGCTCCCAACAATACACATCAATCACTGAGTTATACTGCAATCATGAAATGACATTTGGAACCTTGAGGTTGTCCCCATTGATCAATTGAAAACAGCATTAAGGCTTCCTTATACAAGAGAGGATAGGATACTCATCGAGAATATTCTATTCTGTGTTGGTCGGATAGGGTCGTAGCAATATGATTTTAGCCTAGACGTCAACATAATTGGTGCTAGAAGGAGGGCATGATATGATGAACGCCTAAACATCTAAACCTAGATCGTATCAATCTATATTTGTGAGGAGTAACCTTATAGCCTTTTTTTTTTACCCTCCTTTGTGCTCAACAGAATTGGCGCTAGAAGGAGGGCCTCCTGTAAGGTTCCTTGCAACAAGTTGAGTCTATTGTGCCATTTTAAATGTTATATTTAGGATATACTATATCCCTATTAAACCAGGAAAGCCAAAATAATCAGAAAATCTAAAAATATCAAAAAAAATTTGAGTCAAAATGTCAGGTCAACCGCTTGATGGAGAATGTCCTCAATCCAACATTTTCCAATTCCAGCAAAGGCTGAGCTTGCAGCTGTCTGAGTTTGCATCTGCAGGTCATTGCAAAATTCATGGCACAACAGATCACAAAGAGTTGAGTTGCTTGACATTTATGTCAAGAGTTGAGTCAGCATTGTAGGGGCAGATATTCTTTCGAGATATTCCCAAATCGGAGGAGTTCATACAACTAGATATCCCCAGTCCTCTATCCAACACTGATGATTTTACCTGATTCAAGGATTGGATTGAGAACTAGTTTGGTCTCAATAAAGAATTATGCTTGGGGAGCGTGTTATCACCTTGGTGGTACAGAATTCACCACACTCCACATTCAGAATTCACCTGCTCATTATGCATGGAGGTAGTTAGTCAAGTCAAAGCCCAATATGGACTACTGGAAGAACCAGATGAGTGCATCACCAGCAAAGTGTGGAGTTCTTACCTTGTTGCAGATGAGTACATAAGATATCAAAATCAATGCAGCACCACACTCTTCGATGACAAAAATATGGAATTGCCAAGTGCTGACCAAGATGAAGTTGCCAATCGCACAGTGGTAGCAAATGATTGTGTTGTCCTTGCACCTAAGGAAGATAGGGCTGAAGAAGATGTTTTTGAGGATAATCTAGTTATCTTGGTGGATCAACCACAAGCCAAGGAGCAGTTCGCAACAACCCCACCAATGGAGGATGCAGTCCAGGAGTCAGTTGAAGACATTTTTGAGGACCAAGCTATCAAAGACTCCCTGCTATTTGAAGATATGTTGACAGAGGCGCATAAGGTTGCATGGTTTATGCAACCTGAAGATGCACCAGTTGATGATGCATTCCACTTTCCTGAGTTCGAATTCCAAATCGATTTTCAGCCTATGCAACCCAATGAAGAGCCTGATGTTGATTTGTGCGAACCATATGTGAGTGAGATGCTGCACCACCAATGGCGACCTCTAGATATAGTTGTCGAAGCATTTCCACCACACAACACCCCGCACGACTCAGAAACTTGCCAGGTTGTTTCTTTCCTTTCTACTGTTAATTTTGAAAGCTTTTAGTTTTATTTTAAATATTTTAGGAAAGCAACCTGTAAATGGATTAACCACAAACCAAATGAACTTCCCCAATTGTTGATACTGCCCGAGGTCCTAGTTAAATTTGAGAGTGGCCAACTAAAATTTTTTATTTTCAAAATATAAAGACAAACTAGCCAAACTTAGGACTATTCCCACTACCCTGTTACTGCTGCACATATTGAGAAATCTCCCTGGGTCGGGAACACATGTGTATAGTCCACATTTTGTACAATTGGTCTCTTCTTGTATATAGTTAGCTTAGGTTTTTTATTTTCTATTTTAGAGTAGTTTTGCTTTCTATTTCTAGCTTAGATTTTTTGTTTTCTGTTTTAGCTTAGTTTTCTTTCCATAGCGTAGGTGTCCTTTTGGAAGGGGTGTGTTTACTTTTCCTAGCTTTGGTGTGCGAAGTTAGGAAGTTTTTTCGGTCTGTTTCTTGGATGTTGACTTTGGTAAAGCACCTAATTGATGGTTGCCCCCGTAGTCATCTCATTTGGTTTAAGGCTTAGTTATTCTAAAAAATTAGTTGCTTACTGTGCCTTGTCACCAACATTGCGATCACTGCACCTTAAATGCTTAATGTCGCTTAAATCTATTGTTTTATCAAAGAGAAGTCATTGCAAGTGAAAATTTTGAAGCTCTACTTCAGTGACCACTATAACGCTCACTCCCACATAGGCTTCATTGCTTACCAGCCAAGGTGAAAAAGTGAAAATAAAGAAAATCAAAAGAAAATAAATTACAAAGCAAAGAAAAATCAAATTGCTTAGCTTTGGGAGTGCAGACACCTCTGCCAATATTTAAAAAGAAAAATCTAACGGAAATAGAGAAATCTTTGTGAGCTTACAGGTGATAATATCATTGGGGATATGGATGCTCGCTGGCAGCAAGGCAATATCCAAGTTGCTTTTGGAGTTAGACTTACCCCACATAGCTTGTCTTGATTGAACAATGATGTTTCAACTTTCTCCAAGAAGGAATGAACTTCACTGCACACACTTGATTTTCAGGGTTGGTGACTTCATTCAGTTTGCGACCTCATTTTTACTTTGAATCTGTCTTTTCTTGTTTGGGTTGTTTTGTGGGGTATATACTGGAGATTCTGGGGTTTGATGCAGATAGTTATCCTTGAAATATTTGGGAACATTTCCCAGTCGAGTCGCCATTTGTTGTGCTCGTTGCATACATGCCCCTATTTTAGGGAACCCCCTGTCTTTTGTCTACCTAAATGAGAGAGGGAGGGTCGTAGGAAAGTTCAGGTCTTTCTTGAGTCTTTTAGTTTCTGTGTAATCCCGTGATAACCCCGAGTCTAGGTGTCAAAGTATGTCAAGAGGTGATCAGTGTAAAGGGACAAAGCATGTTTTAGAATTTTACCTCCAGATGTAAATCACACATTTTTCCTTGAATGGTTGAGCTTCCAAGCAGAAAATCTCAAAGTCAAAATCACAAAAAGAGCCTCTTAGGCCGAAGCGAAGTTCAAAAGCTTGCAAAATTGGCTCATAAGACCAAAATGTAAGGAGGACTTTGAATTCGCACAAAATGATCTAAAAGGCCGAAAAAGGGAAAGAGACAAGTTAAGTTTGCAATTCACCCATTTTAGCCAAAAATAACAAATGTTAAAAAGCTCGCAAAGTCCTCTCAAGAGCCGAAACAAAAAATTAGTTTAAATCATGCCATAGAAGCCGAAGAGTGAGAAGGAGGTCCAAGTTCACAATTTCGGCTCATGAGCCGAAAAGTTAGAAATCTATATCACGCCAAACCATCTTAAAGTGCCAAAAATCAAAGAGCACCAAGTTCACACAATCCCCTTATAAGCCAAAAGGGAGAGAAAGGTCTAAGTCGCACAAAACACTTCATTAAGACGAAAAACTAAAGGTTCCAAATTCGTGCAATATAGCCAAAAATTTTAAAATCTCGCAAACCTCCCAAGTAGCTTGAATTTTAAATGAAAGGCATTTCAAAATCGCGCAGATGGCTAAAAAAGCCCGAAGTTTAAAGAGGCTCGAAGTTTTGATGACTTAGGGCTAAAAATAAATTTCACACATTTCATGAGAAAGTGTCGAGTTTTGCTAAATCAACTTTGGCGTTTATAAAGCCTGAATTCGGCCTCTCCTCACATTTTGCATGACACAAGTGAAAATCACACAAACCTTCCAATGTAGCTGATTTCACGTCAAATGACATAGGCATTTAAAATTCTTGCATTTTGGCTTAATAAGACGAATTTTTGAAAGGTGTTTGTATTTGCACCTTAAGGACCGATTTTGATTCAACAAGGGACATTTAAAGTTAAATTTTATATTTGCTAAATTAATTTATTTTTTTCAAAATGATTAATTCAAGTCAAAATCGATTGCTTGCAGAATCAACGACATCGAGAGAGGTTAAGGAGTCCACCTGAAACACAAATTGGGGAATCATGATTAAAGTTGGGAACAAGGAGTACAAGATCAAAACAACAAAGCCAGACGCTGCTAATGAAGAACACATTGTGGAGTGTAAGATCAACAAACAAGACCGCAAAGTTGAAGTCTACCAGCCAGACCGAAGATTAAAAAAAACACTCAGAATGCAACAAGTCTATGCATTCTCATAAATGCACAGCTGGAAGAAATTCCAAAAAATCAGTTTGAAAATTGAATTGTTTAATGTACATGACTACCTGTGGGCCCCGTCTAATGTATTCAAAATAGGGAGACACGGGTCAGTTATTTCCAACTACCGGATTGACCTGAATTGATGCCAAATAGTTGTAGGTAGTTGAAAATATGGTTGGAAGAATAGCTGAGGATTAAATGGGCTTGGGTTAAAGTTGCCAGGCTTCTAGAAGGCATATCAGGACTGTTGAATGCAGTCAATCCTGGCCATCGATTCAAATTGTAAAATCTATTAGAGGCAGGATGCCTCTCATTGTAACGGGTTAGATGGTTAGATTCTAGTTAGAATAGTTAGAGTTTTTGTAGAAGGTTAGATTTTAGTAATAGAGTAGAACTGATGTAAAAATTATTGTAATGACAACCAAAATCAATATATGAACATTGAAGTATGGTTTTGTTATCTTGGTTTTCTTTTGTTTGCATGGTTTCCTTCAGCAGGTTTAGATAGATCCTTTTGGTGTGCAAGTATTTGATGGATTCAGGTTCATACCATTTGGGATATGCTAATTGTGTATCCCTTTGTATGGTTAGTTTGAGCCAGTAAAATTGTGTTTAGTTCAATTGCAGGTGTTCGTCTGAGCTGTGCCAAAATTGGGTGTTTTGGCATGCATCTACAATCTGAAAATCTTCTATCTTCCTTGAAGATTGCACCATTATTGTGAGGTTGTGAGTTATTTTGGCCAAGAAGGGATTGGTTATGTCGAATCCATCTACCCACATACCAGTCTTGTTAATTTTAGATCTCCTAAACCCTTCTCCTTTTCTTTTATTTCCAAGTTCAAGAATCATATGTAGACCAACTTGTTGTAAACGTAAGGCCCCTTATGCTCAAAACACATCAATCACTGAGTTATCCTGCAGTCATGAACTGACATTTGGAACCTTGAGGTTGTCCCCATTGATCAATTAAAAATAGAAATTAGGGCTTCCTTATACAAGAGAAGATATGATACTCATCGAGAACATTCTATTTTGTGTTGGCTGGATAGGGTCATAGCAATATGATTTTAGCCACATCAACAGATCCCAAAGCTTGTATGCTATCAAACCAACACCATAGCCAATGAAGATACATTTAACCGCCTTGTTCTCCAATTTAGATCTTTTTCACTAGACACGTTAGCATATGCCTCACAGCCAAAGACTCTGACATGTCTCAATGAGGGCTTTTTACTAGACCACGCCTCCATAGGAGTCTTTTCAACAAGCGCTGAAGTAGGAGATCTGCTAATCAAATAAAATGCAGTGGCTACCGCCTCGACCCCAAACTTATGTTCAAAGCCAACACCACTTAACATACTCCTAGCCCTCTCCATCAGTGTTTTGTTCATCCTCTTCGCAACTCCATTTTGTTGTGGTGTATATGGAGTTGTCTTATGTCTTTGAATCCCATGGTCCTTATAGAACTTGTCGAACTCAGCATAACAAAACTCACCACCGTTATCCATCCTCAAACGCTTAATTTTTCTACCAGTCTAATTTTCAACCAAGGACTTAAATTCCTTAAACCGACTAAAAACTTCATATTTAATTTTGAGGAAATAAACAAATGTCCTTCTAGGATAGTCATCTATGAAAGAAACAAAGTACACAGATCTATTTAATGAAGGCACATTAATTGGACCAAAAACATTAGAATGAATATACTCCAAAACCCCAGAAGACTTATGAGAACTGGAATAAAAAGAAACACGATGTTGTTTTCCATATACACAATGTTTGCAAAAGTTGAACTCAACATTACAATCATCAAGGCCTTCAACACGGATCGTAAGCCATTTTCATTTATGTGGCCAAGCCTTTGGTGCCACAAGATTGTCTTCTCAGTTGGGAGCTTCATCTCCAAAGCATTAGCACCCTTAGGTACCCAGAAAGAATGACCATCAGATGTTGAAACAATAGTCTTCTTTTCTGCTTGATCTAATAGTGAGGATGAAGAATCCAAAGCCCTTTTCTTGGACTTCACAGAAGCACTATTGCACTGAACCGTGCATGCATCCATCTTATACAAGGTGCCAATCCGAACACCCTTAGCAATCACCATAGAACCTCTGGTCATCTTACCTCCACCTTGTGAGAAAACAACCTGCACTCCCACATCACTCAACTTGCTAACTAAAAGGAGGTTTCGTGCCAAACCAGTGATATGTAGGACACCATCAATCTCCTTCACTCTACCATCAAGGAATTGAATCTTGACTCTTCCATGGACAACAACCTTCAGATGAGAATCATCACCCATATACACCTTCCCACCATCATATTCTTCATACTTTGAAAATTAATCTCTATGAGAGGTCATGTGGAAAGAAGAACCTGGGTCAATCAACCATACATCTTTTGATGCATGGGTTGCCAAGGCAACGACAAAAGAATCAGAATCAGAATAAGAGGAATTCTTGTTTTTCTTTTTCTTCTCCTCTTTATAATCTTTCCAAAAATGATCGGATTTGTCACAGTTCCAACATTTTGACTTAGACTTTTTACTAAGAGACTTAGATCTGCCCGGAGACTTTGATTTACCCTTCTTGTCCTTTTTCTTGCCTTTCTCCTTCAATCTACCACGAGCAACCAGGGCCTCCTTAGCCATCTCAGAAGTCTTCCTTAGCATATTTTCAGATAGCAATGAAGAAACCATATCCTCCATCTTGAAAGTGGTTGTTGTGCTTCCAATGGCCATCACAAGGTGATCCCATGAGTCCGACAAAGAACATAACAAAAGAATGCATTTGTCTTGATCATAAATCTTATCACCAACAAAAATAATTTGAGCAACCAGCATGTTGAATGAATTTAGGTGATCTGCAACGGACCCTCCTTCCTCCATCCTCAAAGAATACAACTTCTTTCTCGGGAATAACTTATTTACCAAGGATTTCTCTTGATAAATATCACCAAGCTTCTTCCAAAGTGTAGCTGCAGTCTTCTCCTCATGGACATTTGGGAGCACTGAATTAGCCAAACAGAGTCTTATCAAACCTTTGACTTTTTGATCCATTTTGTCCCATTCAGCCTATGGTGTATTTTGGGGTTTTGTCAAAGAAACCACAAACCATAGATCTCTATCCACGAGCATGTCCTCCATTTTGAGTTTCCACAACTCAAAATTGCTTCCATTAAATTTATCCATCTCTATTCTGCTGGATGTGCTTTCCATATCTAACTTGCAACAAAGTTTTGAAATCTTCCACTACAAAAATTCCACTAAAACTAGATCAGCACAAAAAACCCGTCAACCCAACAACAATAACAAAGCTGGCCAGGCTCTGATACCAATTGAAAGGAACCCTAAGTGCGGAATAATGCTTCCAAATGATAAATCTAATAGGAGAGGTGATGCAGATATTTCTTACACACTTACAAACAATTGCAAATTCGATAAACACATATAAAATCATATTTAAGTAAATAAAACCATAACACCAAATATACGTGGGAAAACCCTTTCGAGAAAAAACCCACACTCCAAAAGCCATACTCAATTGTATTATCAACAAAAAAAATAGTTACAATACAATGCACAGAGCCAATGCTCTTCAGGAGTAGTTACAACAGAGATTTCGAGAATTTTTCCAATAGCATACCAACACCTTCAACTTGTCTCATTCAAAACCACTAAGGCATCAACATATTTATAGAGCTCATCACAAAGTGGTAAGTGCACATGGTTTCCAAAACCAACTTCAAAGCACAAGAGGTAAGTTGTGTCACAAGCAACATCTTGCTAATCCAATGACATGTTGCACATAGCAACTTTTGAAGCAACAACACCTATCTCTTCCATAACTGTCATCTTGCCAAATGCAATGTAAGTACAATATAGAAGTTACCATGACCAAATAGGTGCATTCCTTACCTCACACCACTTGTCAAAAGTGAACTCAAATCATAAATACAAAATGCCAAAATATAACTCTCCACGACTCTTCCATCAAACTAGAAACTACCATAATCATAATAGAAAATTTTATCATAATCTCAACATAGCAACTTATAACACTAGTTCCCAAAAAATATTAGGACTTCCAAAGTGGAATGAAAAATTAAAAAAATAATTAAATTAGCATGTTTGGACTCTAAGGTTGAGACACCTTAATCCCAACATGTTACACTTAACATTTGAATGTAAACATGTTTCCCATCTGAATGTTTCTAGCTATTCATGTTTGAACTCAAAATCAAACAAAGATTCCACTCTATCTCGTCGTAGCTACTAGTGATGGCTGAAGTTGGAAAGATTTCAGTCTCGTGGATTTCATGTTGAAAAGAGTTGAAGCAAATTCAGTTGGCAGGTCGGTAAAGCTGGACTCCGTAACCTTTGCCAGCATCTTCCTAGTGCAAAAATAGGAGATTTGGAACATTCATCACAGATCTTGCAGCAAAATATTTAAGCATTTGAACTATATGACAGGAGGCCATGACTTTAAAAGATATGTAAAATCTAAAAGCATAGCCAAGGCACATGAACTGTTAAACATCAAATCCTCTTAATATTAAAATCAATCTTGCATACAATTATATCAAGGAACAAGTTTATTTAAACATGAGATTATAAACAACTTAACTTATTGAAAATAATTAGCATAGTAGGGTAAAAATAGTATTTTTAAACTATTGAGCTCTTTTATTTGACACCATTTAAACATATATTATGTAGGAAAATTAATCATCAATAAATTGAGCTATATACAGGAACAGGGGAAAAAATTTAATTTATGCACACAATGATCTCTCAAAACATCTAAACTAGTATATATATCTTTAAAAAATATATAGATTATTTTAATATTACTTATTTAATATATATTATTATATTTAACAATAATAAAAATTACATTATAATACATTTTGATATAAATGTAATATTAATATAACTAGTATACCTATCTTTGAAAAAATATAGGTAAAGTGCATTGAAATATATCATATTTGTTTATTATTTTACTTAAAAATAACTAGCATACCTATATTTTCAAAAAATCTAAATAAAGTACTCGAAGAGATATTAGATTTGAAAATATTTAATATTCATAAAGAATAGCAAAGAATTGATTGTTATGAAATTGATGTGAAATGGTTCAATATATATTAACATTGATACTAATACTAATTCATTCCTAACTCTAATCCTATCTTTAATTTCAATTCTAAACCTAACCTAAATCTTAATTTAACATTGAATCTAACCCTAAGTGATCTATAATGCTAACCCTATTTAAACCTCGATCTAACATTAACCCTAACCATAATTAATCTCTAACCTTCACCCTACATAAACCCTAACCATAATTTAGGCCTAACTCACATATTTTTCTTATAACCATAATTTTACCCTAACCCTAAGTGAACCCTATCCCCAACTCTTATTGAACCCTAATCTAACACTACCCTAACCCTAACTTTACTAATCTAATATTAAGCCTAATAATATTCAAACCATAATCATAATCAAGCCCTAACCCTAACTTGAAGATTTCTCTTAAAATCCTAATTAAACCCTAACCCAATTTGAAACTCTTATCTTTAATTTTAATTCTAACCTTAAGTCTAACAAAATTATAAAATTGACTCTATTTGAACCTTGACTATATGCTAACTTTATTGAATCATAGTCTAACTCTAACACTAATCAAATCCTAACAATAATAAAACTCTATCAATAACATTAATTAAATGTTAATCTTAATTTAAATGAACCCTAACTTTTACAATTATTAAGACACAATTCAAGTTGAACACTAACCTTGATATTAGCAATAACCCTTATTGAAACCTAACCCTAATTTAATCATAATCCTAATTCTATCTCTAATTTTAATTCTAACCCTAACTTTAACCATAGTCTAACATTGAATCTAACCCTAATGCTAACCTTGTTTAAACCCTAGCCTAACATTAATACTAACCCTAATTTAACCCTAACCCTAATTTTAGTTATGGGTAAGTGCACCAAGATGGTGAACAATATGGGGGGCATAAGTGACCACTTTTTTCCTGAAATCAGCTAAGCCTGAACTTGGGAGAGCAATTTGAGACTCGTCCACTCAAAATTTGAAAATACCCAAAGAACAAAAAATGTAGTACTCTAAATCTAGTTTCCAAACTACAAAAGTTTTTCAAAATTGGATAAGTTTAAAAGGGTCAAATATTTCATGCACACAAAAGTGTCCCTATTTTTTTAGCAAAACATAACATAGTGTCTGACATGCGCATCAAAAAAGTTATAGTTGCATTTAGTATTTTGAAAAATCATTTGGAAAAAAGATATTTAAGAGTAAACACTAGAAGTTGTGTTTTTTTTGTAATTTTTTGTTGAGTATTCTTTTTAATGATTTTTTGAAGTGGATGCATCTTGAAAATCAGGTACCTATTCATACACATCACACAACTTGCACCAAAATAATCAAAAGTTCATTTTTTTAAAGTGTAAAGAATGAAGTGTAGAACAATAATATACAATTTATTTCAAATTTGGACAAGTAGTTCAAATTTGTTAAAAAAATGGTACACGTATGTCTCTGAGAACTTTGGAGACATTGGTAAAAGATTAAAAATTGATATGTTAATTTTGTTCAAATTTCAAAAACATTATATGCTTAGAAAGCTCAGAAGACGTGTGAAATTATGGTGGCAATTTTACAAATACCCACTTGATAACATGTAAACTCAGTGACAAAGAAGTGAAATCAAATTTGAAGAAGAAAACACGTAAAAAGGAGGCAAATGAACCCCCAAGCCTCAGCCCTACCATCCCAAGCTAATTATAAGCCATAACTCGATTGGACTTTCATTTTTTAAATAACTCGATTATGCTTTAATTTATTTAAAAACTGAATCGGGCTTTTTATTCATTAAAAAATCTGATTGGGTTATGTTCATTTATATTCATATATGTAAACATACATATATTCATATATATGTATGCATACATATATTCATATATATGTATGCATACATATATTCATACATCTATATATCTATCTATCTCTCTCCCTCCTCTCCCTTCCTTCTCTCTCTCTCTATCTATTTCTCTCTCCATCTCTCTCTCTCTCTCTCTCTCTCTCTCTCTCTCTCTCTCACACACACACACACACACACACACACACACACACACACACACACACACACACACACACACACACACACAACCCCCACACTCTCACTCAACCTCCCTCTCTCAACCTCTCTCTCTCTCTCTCAAGATCTCAATGTCACTCTCCCTCCTCTCCCTCCCACCTCCCTCTCTTTCTCTCTCTCCCCCAATCTCTTTCTCAACCTCTCTCTCTCTCTCTCATTCAACCTCTCTCTTCATCTCTATCTTTTTATCTCTCTCAACCACTCACTCTCTCCCTCTCTCTCTATCTCTCCCTCTTTCTCTCTCAACCCCCCTCTCTCTCTCAACATCCATCTCTCAACCTCTCTCTTCTCAAGCTCTCAACCTCTCTCTCTCTCTCTCTCTCTCTCTCTCTCTCTCTCTCTCTCTCTCTCTCTCTCTCTCTCTCTCTCTCTCTCTCTCTCTCTCTCTCTCACTCACACACACACACACAACCTCTCTCTCCCTCCTCCCCCTTCCCCCCCTCTCTCTCTAGAGTCAAAACCCCAGTTGAATTTTGGTCACTATAGATTCTCCCTCTCTCTTTGTTTATAGTGTCAAAACCTTGATCGAGTTTTGGTCATTATAGATGTTGGAACACTCTCCCTCTTTCTCTTTGTCTATAGTGTCAAAACCCTGATCAGGTTTTGGTCACTATAGATGTTGTGACACTCTCCCTCTCTCTCTCTTTGTCTATAGTGTCAAAACCTCGATCGATTTTTTAATGATAAAAATCTGATCAAGTTTTTGTCACTATAGGTGGTTTCATAACGACAAAAAAAACACAATTTCTAGTGAATAACCCACTATAACTATGTCTTCACCTGCGATATTATCAGACAGTGTAAGATTTATTTTGTTTAATATAATTTCAAATGATTAAAATGCATAATTAGTTTGATTTTTCAATGTTTTTTGTTTCTTTAATACTTTTGATTGTCAAATTCAATGATTTTCATAGTTTTATGAAATGATTTTTTTTTTTAATTTGTATAATATTTACTAACATATATGATGTTATTTAGAAAAATTCATATCAACGATGGGAAGGAAAAAGTGAGGAACCATTGAATCACAAGAGGAAGTAAAGGAAAGGTAGAGGGAGCACATGAAAAAGACTATGTGAAATAAAAAATATTGGGAGGAGAAGGTACGTCATCTACACCATTACATGAATCAAATGCAAACCAAGAACAAGTGCTAATCAATGATCAAACAAATGTGCTTAATGCAAGCCAAGAACATGCACCAATATTAACACCTCCTAGAATTATTCATAGAAAACTGAAGTATATTTGACATTGATGAAAATATTTTGAAGCCAATGTCCGATAAAATTGAACTAAATGCACTTGTCGAAGAATGACTAATAGAGTATGGAAAATTATTTTGAGAGCTTAAATCAAACTAGAAGATGCCAATTATTTGTTGAAATGATAAAAAAAATTGAATTTTAGAGAGAGAATGAAAATTATTGGCTTAAGATCATTGAAAAATAATAGTGAAATTTTTTTAGTAAGAAATCTATTTGATATGTATCAAGTAATTGGTTCAACATCATGTTCTAAAGATGCAAATATTACCTTCAGACATATTCTTACGTCAACCATAATGAGGAAGCAAACTAAAAAGTATCATTTAATAATAAAAATAAGTCATTAAAGATAAGTAGAGAAACACTATACCATGCTTTAGGGAGGCATTAAAAAATTGAGGATTGAAGTTTTCGTGGATTTTGACCATGTATAGATGACCTAGTGCAACTAGGTATTGTGACTTATTACTTACTTGAAATAAATTTTTTACTCATTTTATTTTATTTTACTTTTTTTTTGGTACTAATTTATCATTCAATAAAATGCAAGTCATGTGTACAGAATTATTGCTAATGAAAACAATGAAGAAGGCACATATTACTTTTTGTGTCATTATATTAAGGCAAAAAAAAATTAACAACCACAATCATTGATGGAGAGGGTATTGAGTACCCAATAGGGCCTTTTGTTGTAACTGGAACATGCCTTAGAAGGTACCCTATCAAGAAATCTGATGTTTGGTTGTTCAAGGACTTTGACACGCACGGGCATATTCTTCATTACTCTAACCCTCTTATTGCAATGAATATTCAGTTGATTAAATATTGTGGTAGACTGCTCAATAAGAATTTATGAAAAGTTTATGAATTTGACCACGAGGAAATGCTTGACACAATAAGGGTTAGAGTTGATCCATAAGGTTTATTAGATTGAATTTGGGCTAATTGCAAGTATTTAGTGTGCTGGAAAATTATGGTCAAGAATGATTCTACAAAAAGGTAGAATGATTTTGGAATTTTTTTATATATCCTTGGCATAGTTTTGTATATAGATGGCCATGAGCTGATTTGTACCTATTTAGGGCCAAATTTTGTATAAAGATGGTCATGAGCTGATTTGTACCTATTTAGAGGCCAAATTTTGTATATAGATGGCCATGACCTAATTTGTACATATTTAGAGGCCAATTTTTCTATATAGATGGCCATGAGTTGATTTGTACCTATTTAGAGACCAAATTTTGTATGTAGACGACCATGAGCTAATCTGTACCTATTTAGAGACACAATTTTGTATATAGACAACCATCAGATAATTTGTACCTATTTAGGGGCCAAATTTTGTATTTATAAATGACCAAATGATTATAAATACATAAATAAAATTTTGTGATGAATTTTGTATCTATGATTCTACTTGAAATTTATGCATTATACTTTTATCAATGTGTAATTCATGTGTTATTCTTATACCCAAGGTTGCACGAGCATGCAAAGAGAGAGCATACACACAATAATTTGGGTGAAACACAAATGTGCAAGCGCACCAAATATGACAAACACAGTTTTCTAAAGTTAAGAAATCCAAATGTGAACTAATCTAGAAATCAAAGACACAATGTTGCACCCAAAAATGTGTTAGTAGTCTTTGTTTCTAGCCTTGAATGCACGATAGACAAACTACACCTATTGGTTATTCCAAGGGTTAGACCAAAATAAATTGAATCTAAAATTAAAAGTTATGCTTCAACAACGTAGGAATACAAAGTAAAAGTGTAGGTATACCTAACAAATGTGCAGTAAGAGGACACAAATGCATAAAAATATGGAGAAAATGTGTAGAATTAGGAAGTATCTATGCATAAATATAACATGCAAAACAAAGAACCTAAGAGAAACAAATGTACAATATAATGATGCAAATACATAGCAAGATGATGCAAATGTGTGTCGAAATAGCTTCCTATTGTGCAAAAATAGAAAAAAGTGGCATGGGTTTATGCAACAAATGTGCAAAAATATCTAGAAACCATAAATATGGAAAATCTAAAACTAAAAAACTATTACCAAAATAAAATGCAAAGATCTCAGGGGTTGTAATTGCATAAATATGGTGATCAAAATCATTGAAACAGAGTGCAGATGCATAACAAAACCTCACAAAAGCGTAGAACTATAAATCAAAAGTGAACATCCCACCTACAACTCCTAAAAACACTCAAAAAGTCACACAAATCATTAGAAAAAAAGGACTAGGGTCTCAGGGGGTGTACCTATGTATTCTAAAATCTGAACCTATTGTAAACTCCTAATTAGTCCAACTACAAGCCTAGAATCTATAAAATTATTCAACAACACCAATGAAACTCTAAATCAAGTATGAAAACAAATGAAATAAACTAAGGATATCTTCACACACATGACAATATTTACTCCATTTTTCTCCTATCCTTCAAGATCTTATGAATATGATGTATTTTCTCTCAACATTAAGCACTAGCACAAGATGACATAAATAAATTTGGAGGGTGGTTGATTGATGATGCAAGAAAGATGATGATATGATGATGAAAGTAGTAATGTAAGCTCTAGAGAAATTTGGACATAATATATCTAGACTCAAATTATGGATATGAAAATGAGAAGAATAAACTTCTTATAGATCTCCAAGAGAATCAAGGTCTTAGATTAAGAGGTGAAAAGATGAATGGATATGATCACATTGTTAGAAGAGAATCAATAGAATTGAGAGGTGTTAATGAAATTGAGGGACAAGATTGAATGGTAGGTGAGAGTGAATTAAGATGAAGAGGTTAATTTGAATGAAGGGCTAAGATTGAGTGGTAGGTGAGAGTTAGGTAGATGTGTTGTTGCATAAAGAGGAGGAGAGAGAAAAGAGGAATGAAGAGGGGTGGGACACTTGCCACATGCCTATGAATCTAGATTATGATCCATGTGAACAAGTTGGAGGGCTAAGATTAGAAAGAAGAGGATAATGAATTAATTAAATAAATAAAAGTATTTATTTAAATAGCACTTGCACCAAATGGAGTTGCAATGGTTACACTGGTAGTAATATATGGCTAAAAGTTTTGGAGTTCTAAATATGGTTGAGTGTAATTTTTTTTAGAACTATGAATAATATTGTACAATGTAAGATATGAATCACTATGTTCATGGATCTGGGTACATTAAATACATTTGTTTTTGGATGTTGAAATATCACTATTTTCATATTTTTTGTGCAAAATAGAAATATGCTAGAATAAGCAAAAATAAGTTGTTTAAGCTAGCATGGAGACTAAAGAATACTAAGTCGTGTGTATGAATCATGGAAGAATTTAGGATAAATTGTAAAAGTGGAGAAAACAAGTAAAATCCAACAAGCTTTCTATTAGCTTTTTCATATTTTATAATAACAAGTTTTTTTGGTAATGAAAAAAGCATCCAAGAAATTTTAATCTGAATTTTAAATATTAGTATATAGATGGATAATAACTTAATTTTGTTTAAAATTTATTTTATTTTGATTTTTTCGTTATTTTTTTTTCAAATTTTGATGGATTGTTGTAAGATATTAATATTGTATTATATCTTGATGATATCAGAGAGAGTTCTTACATTTAGTGTACTTTTTATGAATTTATCTATTTTTTTATATAGTCTATTATTACCATCTACAATGTTTATGTGCTTGATAGTTCTTTAAATGATGTAACCTTTTGTAAGGGTAATTGAATTGCGATCTCTTAATGTTTCCCAATCTTTCTAACAATTCGCATGTACTAATTAAGTTTTTTTGTACTATGATCAATTGCATGTTGCACAAGATAATCTACCATTTTATTCCCTTCTTATATCAATGCTTTATGATAAAATAAATTATCATTCATTAAAATTGACCCATACTATTTCCATAAAATTATTGGTTTTCTACTTTGTAGTCAATCAATTGTTTACCTTCTTTAAAGGAGTTCTAAAAACTTATAAACCCCACAATATTGTGAACCTTGAATAAGTGCTTAGATTTCAACTTCACTATTTGTTGTAATAGGTAGTTTTTTTAGGTTGTAGCTAGTCTTTTTCTTTCAAATTTTTTTATTACAAAACCTACACATGATAATCCTAAATTTCAATTAAGAGATCCATAAATTTTTTCAAAAGAAGAAACCACTTTATAATTTTCTCAATGATTTTTTGTACTATTTTTCACAAAACCAATGAACAAGATGAACAATATATATTTTAAAAATATATAATATATTTAAAATCATTCTTTTATTTATCAATGAAATAAAATAAATTTAAATAATTTTTGTTTGGCAAAAAAGATAAATATCCATATAACTTAAGTATTTGGAAAAAAATATAGAATGATGTTCAAAAAATAAAAAATATTATTGAAACCTAAAGATACAAATTTAAGGAGTTTTTTTTAAAATTCAACCACCTTCTAGAAATAAAAATATCATAAAACCAACAAAACATAAAATTTTATAAAATTGAGATTAATGAAACTAAATGTAAATTTTTTTTAAGAAACATAAAAATTATTGCATGCGTTACTATAGTGTTTTGGGAATTCTACAATTAAGACCTTTAATCTTTTGTGGTTGAGAATCAAAACTTCAACTTCTTTAATATTAAGACTCCTATGAGACTCTTGGTACTTTACTGTTTTAACTCCTCTGATTTGACATGTTATGACTCCTTTATGAGTGTTGAGGATTTTCACAAAGTCATGTTTATTACAAACACTACAGAATTTGTTTTTTATAGTTCTCTATCTGAAAATTTATGCTTAATTAGAGGGTTTTGGAATATTTTGAAGAATTTTTTTTTATTGCACTTGAACAACGAGACTATTTAGATAAGTATGTATATGTTTGTCACTTCTACCACTTTATGAATATTACAATAAATTACATTGAATTTTGTTCTAATTCTTTATTTCAAATTTAACAAAAATTTATCTTGTAGTTCTACTTGAAACAATGTTTCAATGAAAATTTTAGAAAATTAGATGTTTTGAAATGGTTCCTTGAAAAGGTTATTGATTTTTTTAACAATATTTTAGAAAAAAATAATGTGTGGTTTATATAAGTACCCATACATTTGGTACTGATATGTGAAATTACAATCAAACATAGGTTAATATTAATGGTCAAAACTAGCTAGTCTAGCAAATTTTCAGTGCTTAAAGAATCACAAGGTAGCAAAAGGATTACGAGTAATAAATTTACAATTTTGGGCTTCTTCCACTACACACAGACTTTATTCAACTAGCCTCTTTCTCTCTTCGATTTGGGAGAAGTGAGAGGCTAAATATTTGAAGATGAGATGTAAAAAGAGGTCATCAATGGATGATATGAAATAGAGGTGCACTAGAATCTTGGAAGTTCTTTCATATTATTTGCTCAATAAACAACATGATTTAGGTGAAAGTTGGATATTAGATCTCAGCATCTATTTGTAGAATTCAACTGATCTTTTGGTACCACAGTTTATATTTTATATGGTATCCAGTCAATGTTTCTTGACAAAGATTGTTGATTAAGTTTTGATCATCATTGCACATACATAATCATTTATTTATATGTTGGTAGAATGGGACAAAATATGCTACATTTGAAGTTATTCTAGATATTGTGATTATTGATTTCACTAAAAGAAAGTAGTTTTTCTTTATTGAGAAGAAAGAGTGAATTGATAGAACTTAACACAATTTTATCTAGCATTCCACAAGTCCTCCCCTTCTCCAAAAATGGACCTCTTGAAAGTACCTTTTCTACAATTGTTAGTTTGAAAAATAAATATGTATCTACTCCCACATTGAAACTGAGCACAAATTAAGAGGCTTATAGTCCCGAGACTTACTCATTGGCATAGTAGAAGTACACAATGCAAAGTGTTTGGTTGAAAGTGGTGAAGAAATGAAGATCAGTGTAGATGTCAAAGATATAGTTCAAATTGAAAAGATAATTGTTAAGTAAAAGGGATTCAAAAGAAACAAAATGGGTCATCACACAAAAACCATCCATAATTCTTCTGATCTTATTTCTTGTTAAACATTATCATGGATTTTTATCTTGTGCAACTTTAAAGTTTGTCATTGCAATAAAGAGAAAGTTTGTTATTGCAATAAGGAGAAGAAGGATATCGAAAAATAGTATTATATATTCAAGTGTATTGCTGTGAAGCTTTGAATTTAAGAGTTATAAAATCATTTCAATTGAAACCAATTGCCACTTGAACCCATAAATATTAGTAATTACAATTGTCTCACCACCAAAAGAAGTTTAAAATTAGGACAATGTTGTGTCTTTGAGAAGAATAGTTCGACGGGAAATTGAATCACATAAACTTTTAACTTAATAATAGAGAAATCACATATTGTACCTTTGTTTCTAAAGAGGGACTTCAAGGAATGTATAAAAAATGTATGATTATTTTTTTCTTTTAATGAGAAGCTACAAAAATATTGTCATTTAATCTCTTTATATGCTTGGATGTTAATATTAAAGTTTGAAATAAAATATCTTTTGAGAAAATTTCCTTCTACAAGGTCTTAAGAAATGATTTGAAGGATTAAGGGTTAGTAGTTAGGAGAGCGTTTTCCCTTGTATCACATTTGTTATGAAATTTATAAGACTAACATATATCATCTTTATTTGTTGCTTTATGCTTATTTTGGACTATTATAAATGATTATCACTAATAAATTGAGACATGACTTTGAATAACATCTTTTAAATTTTTATTGTGGGAAAATGCTTTAGTTTGAAAAACTTTATAAATTTATTGCCTTTTATCTAAAAAAACAAACAAGTATATGCATATCCAAGATCAATATATATATATATAAGGTATTTATTTCTATATATTATTTTACATAATAAAATTATCAAATAAAATAATATCCTTTATTAAATTATTTGATTTTCACTCTCCAATATATTACTTAATGTATATTACTATTGGTGTACCATTGCACCTTCTTTTGGAGCAAGTGGTAGTTTTAATCAAGTTGACATAACCCTTTCAATAAAGTTGAAAGAACAAAAGTTTCTCTCCAAAGAGATAAATCATAAGGTCATGTACTTTTGCTTAAGTTTTAAGACCATCAAGAGAATCATATTGACAAACCCAATGATGTAGCAGTAGATCTTGAAGCAACAAGCCAAACGTGAGGTTAAATAATAAAAACTTTGTTGAAGCTTTGGCATTTGTATGATCCAACTACGAGCACAACTACAATTATCACCTAGCGCGACTTTATGGTACATGTGAAAGAAAAACACAGCCATGGTCATTCGAGAGAGATCTTATCTTGAAGCACAAGTTACACCAAGATTTTCTTTGTTACACAAGTCAATATGTCCCATCGGCTTTGAAAAATGAGGGTTGTTTTTTATTAAAAAAGCAGTGAGAACGAGGGCACTAACCCTTTACATAGCAGAACTATTAACGAGACAACAATGCAAAAAACAACACTATAACAACATTAACAGTAACATAACTAACAACAAAATAATACCAAGTCTTAGAAAATAAAAAACGACAAGCAGAAAACACAAAAACAAACTACAGGGACGCCTTTCGCACCCCAGTGGCATCAATGACATTGTTCCATTCATTAAACGAGAATTTATACAAGTCCTTAGCCTCCTTCTTATCCTCCTCCATGTCTATAGTACGTTCCCTCAGTAGAGAGAGGGTGAGCACCGAGCTATGTAAAATCTACAGATGAAATTTGTTAAGGCCCGCAATTTGGGTGTCCCATGCCTCCACCCTGCTCTTGAGCTGATTGACATCATCCATGATAACCCGCAATTCAAGCACAGGGCCCAGGTTCTCAATCCTCTATGTGATGTCCAACACGTCCATGCACAACATTTCCATTTGCTCCAGATTAGGGACACCCTGAGGGTTCACAGTAGCCATATCATCCATAGTCTTATCCATCACCTTGGCCACATCTTCAGCGGGGGAAAAATCAATATCATTGCCCAGGCTCATCAGAGGAATAGAGTTCATCACCTGTTCCATCATCTTTAAATCCGAGTCCAAGTCACCAGAGTCCAGGGATTTGGTATTAGAATTTTCATCACCCATGACACCCATAGTTCCCATGTTCATAGGGGCCCTATCCTTAACATCAAAAAAGTCTTGGGCTTGCATCTCATAATTGCCCGTGCCAGGGACACCAACAGTGCTCAAATACATGGGGTCCCTAGTCATGTCCACTTTAGCAACATCCTTACCGGGGCCCCTCATAGTGGTTTTAGGGTCCTCTCCCTCCTTGTCCTCAATGGGGTCCTCCTCTGAGTCAATATTTTCAATCACGGGGGTCTTCTTTTTGCGCAAGCTTTTGGAAGACAATCTGGAGGATCTCCTTTTAACCTCACAGTTAGGGGAAGGGTTGTCATTCTCAACATCCTCAGAGGATGATTTTTCATTGAAGACGGTGCGTTTGTGTTTAACAAGGGTTTTGTCTTTACCCTTGGACAAGGAGCGGGAAATGTTGGGAGAGGCAGACAAAGTCAAGCTGGGAGAGACCGCAGATAAAGAAACAACGGAGGAAAAAGAAGGCAGAGACATGGAGAAGTTGGTTGTAGAAAAGCCTTCATGTGGATAATGGAAAAATATAGGGAAGGCCATAGATAAGGCGGCAAGCTGTTGAGGAGTAGGCATGGGGGGCTGAGAGAGTAAGAGGTTCCGGGGGGCAAAGGGCCTCATGAAATTTGTACAGCCTGTAAATGAGGCCTTGATGAAGGAGGTAGGGTGGCTTATCCCCATGCTTGGGGTCTATGGTGTCTTCAACAGAGATTTCAATGGAATGTTGTGAATAAAAGGGTAGACAGAGCAAATCATTATTGCAAAAAATGATTCAGAAGGGGCAAATGATAGTAGTAAAATACCTTGTGCCTACCCTCGAGAGTGAAGTACTTCATGATCATAAGGTAGATCATATTCCACAGGTGTTTAAGCTCTTCCCGAGAAAACCCACCCTGGAGTTTGATAGGTTCCTTATGGTTGCGGAAGAAGCGTTTTAGACCTTCACTGTTGGCAACATGGTTGGTGTGCTTCCAGCGTCGTCCATCAAGGGCCAGCTTCATGGCCTGGGCAATTATTTCCTCAAAGACATCGAAAGAAATGTCACCCATCGAAACCCGCCTCCCAGACCAGGAGGAGGCAAAAGCAGTCAAGAGCTACTCATCATGGCCTTGCAGACATTCCAAAAAATCGGCAACCCCTCCTTCAACGCATAAATTCTAGACCAGGGGGTCATTCTTGAAATCATCCAGTTTGTCCAGTTTGTCTGATTCGTATCTAACTCTATCACCCCCCATATCCTTTGCCAACAAATCTTCTTTAGACATGAAAAAAATTCGCAGAGAAAATTGCAGAGACCCTTCAAAAAGCAAGCTGAGAAAAGACAATGGGAAGTGTGTGAGCCCGGTGTCATTAAGTGAGACATAAAGTTGGGCGCATGGGAAAAATTAAAATCACTTTTGAAAATGATTTCCTGGTTATGAGGCATGAAGAGACAACAAATATTGGTGGCAACCAACACATTACCAATCCAATCGTACCTCATCATAACGCGATAAGCCCAAAGGATTTGCCAACAAAGCAACACGTCATTCACCGACAGCTTGGCCAAATGAGTCACCACCACATCGGCATAGATCAAATGAATATTCTCACAATTTGAATTATGAAACCAACAGCTCCGGACAACCCCAAGGGAAGAGAGGAGAGTAAGGAAAACACTTGGCAACAACTCAATCATTGGTAGGAATTTTAGATTTCTCTTCCTGAAGAAGGAAGTTAACATGGTCTGGGAGGGAATTATGGATCCTCCAAGATCTCAAACCAGAAATATTTAAGCCAAGGGTCGCCAGAGCATTCGCCACTCTGTTGCCTTCACTGTAGACATGCATAATTTTAAACGAATCAAGCTCGGAGATGAGCCTCAGGGTGTCCCTGATGGTTCCCTCAATGGTCCAATTGAGCCTATTCCACCCTTTGACAACATCAATGATGAGCTTGGAGTCACCCTCAATGTCCATAATCCTGATTCCCATGGTGAGGGTGAGATGGATTCCCCAGGCTAAGGCCATTGCTTCAGCCTGATTAGAGGAATGTCCATTCAGGTTGCTCGCATAAGCAGCAACAAGGGCCCCCAATTGGGTTCTGATAACCCCTCCACCAGCAGCCAGACCCGTTGGCAGCTCCATCAAAATTGAGTTTGAAATGTGTGGTCGGAGGGGACCATACCATGCTTTGCCTTAGGAGTCTCTTATAGTAGTCAAAAAGAGAGAATGAGGGGGGGTGTTCCAACATCTAGCGATTTCCCAGTCCCAGGTAGAGGGAGGTTTGGAGGCCAGCCAGGTTTTAGAAATAGATATATTCTCAAAAATCAAATTTAGGAATCGAGCAAACATAGTTTCCATAGAGGCCTCTTTGTCCCTAAATATCTTGTCATTGCTTTCCTTCCAAATACTCCATCTCACACGAGGGGGGATCTTCTTCCACGGTTGTTGGGTAAGGGGGTTGGATGAGGGGCCCCAAAACTCTTGGGACAAACTCAACAAATTGTCATTCACAATCTAATAGATATCGAGCTTGTTGTAGACCATCCCCTAGAGCTATCAAGAAAAGACACAGTGGAGGAAGAGATGAGCAGGACTTTCCTCATCATTTTTGCAAAGGATGCATCTATTAGGAAAATGGAATCCCTGCTTGACCAAATTGTATTAGGAAAATGGAGATACCAAAGAGAATAGTGTCATCGACAAACTGTTGTAGAACATTAGGAGGCATCGTAGAGGCAGGTTTGATGCCCAGGAGAGTTCCCTTGTTAACCATCGAGTTCAAATTAGAAGCCAACACTTTAGAAAGGATGATGAAAAGGTAAGGGGAGAGAGGATCTCTTTGTCATAGACCTCTAGAGGCCCTGAACTTCTCCAGGGGGCTCCCATTGAGAAGCACAAAGTAGGTGACCATAGATATGCATTCCCCAATAATTTTAATGAGTTTATCTCCAAATCCCATTGTCTTTAGAACTTTGAAGAGAAATTTCCAGTTGACTCTATCATAAGCCTTAGAGATATCAAGCTTGAGTACCATCCTCGGTTGATGACACTTATCCATGGAATGAATTATCTCATGAGTAGAGATGGCCGCATCAAGAATCTGTCTACCCGGGACAAAACCTTTCTGGGTAGGGCTAATTAGAGAATCTGGGAAAGGTTTAAGCCTATTAACAAGAACTTTGCTGAAGATTTTATAAATATTGTTGCAGAGACTGATAGGGTGGAAGTCCTTGAGACTGGTTGCCTCCTGAACTTTAGGGAGAAGGGAAATGAATGTGTTATTGAGCTTGTTGAGAAGCCTTCCAGATCTAAAAAGATCCCTAGTAGCCAGAACAACATCAGGGCCCACACACATCCCAAAAATCTTGGAAAAAAGTCAGGGGGAAACCATCAGGACCTGGGGCTTTGAAGGAACTCATAGAAAAAATAGTGGACTTGACTTCCTCCTCAAAAACAAGGGCCAAAATGAGGTTGTTGTCTTCCACCGAGAGGAGGGGGTGGGAGGCAGTTGAGAAGATCCTCCCCAACAGGGGCCCCAGAGTCACCATCCTCCCTAAACAAAGTGGCAAAATAGTTAGCAGTCGGTCTGCCCAGACTATCCTCATCATTGACCTCTTGATTGTTATCATCCAAGAGGGAGGAGATGTGGTTTTTTTGCCTGTGGATAATAGCAAATCTATGAAAGAAAGTCGTATTCTTATCACCCTCTTTGAGCCATCGAACTTGAGATTTTTGTTTCTAGTAGAGTTCTTCTTTTTGGGAGTTCTCCTTCCATTTTTTGCGGAGAGCAGCCTCCTCCATATGGGTAGCTTCAAGAAAGTCACCTTGATCAATGCGCTCTTGGATAGCTGTTAGTTTACTATTGAGATCCTTTTTTTTGCCTAAAGATGTCCCTGAAGGTATATTTATTCCAACCTCAAACATTCCTTTTGACCAAATCAAGCTTCTGGGAAATCTAGAACATAGGTGTGCTAGGGATGCAGGTGCTCCACCATCTTTTAATGCAGTCCTTGAACTCTAGATGAGAGTTCCACATAGTTTCATACCTAAAAGGATGATTTTTCCTTACAACATTCATGGTATTCCAAAGGAGTAGGGGGTTGTGATCAGAGATTGTTTTGGGGAGGGCAATGAGCTTCAAGGAGGGACCAATTCCCCAATTGCCCAAGATGAGAAATCTGTCAAGTCTGACCTGAATAAGATCCTTTATCTTCCTAAGATTGGACCAAGTGAATTTTTGCCCCGTTAGTTCCAGATCCATTAACCCATTCCTACCAATGAAGTCGACAAGATCAGTCATGTTGTTAGAGTACTCTGGGAGCCCCCCCAACTTCTCAGAGGGGATAAGAGGAGAGTTGAAATCACCCGTGATCAACCAGTGGGCATTGGCATTATGTTGTATTAGAGTTGTTATGTCATTCTAGAGATTCGGTCTACTCAATCTGACATTGGGGGCATACACATTAATGAGAAGGCAGGAGTCTGTCGGGGAAGAGAGTTAAGAGACCAAAAGGTTGGCAGAGGAGGAGAGAAGACTACCAGAGAAATGGGAGGGGTCCCACATGGTAACCAAGCCACCAGAGGCTCCAATAGTATCACTAATAACGAACTTAGCACGAGGCCAAATTTTTCCAGCAACAAGGCAAAAAGAAGAAATAGACATCTTAACTTCTTGGAGGAGAAGGACCATGATTTTATTTTCAAAAATACAATTCTTAAGAGCATATTGCTTTTGGGGGTTGTTGAGGCCCCTCATATTCCATGAGAGGACCTTCATTTCTTACCTTTTATGGACGTCTCCAAGGTCCGTTGCCTCCCATTGGCAATATCCCTTGTTGCTTCCTTCTGTCTCGATAGTTTCTGTGATGGTCGGCTTGCTTTAAGGTATGTCCCCACATCAGGCTTTGCATTCCTGGTTTTGCATCTCTGAGTAATCCAACCCTCATCAATAGGAGTCTTGCAACCGTTGGATGATGCACCGGGTGCACCAGGAGAGGGGATACCCTGGTGCGGAGTGGGATGAGATAACATCGTTGGGGAGCGAGCCATCTCTAAGGCAAGAATGGGGCCCCTCGTAATCTCACCATTTTCCAGTTGACCAACCGGTGAAACCGAGCTGGCCAACGTGGAGATGCATTGTTCCTTCAGGGCCGATTTAGAGGCCTCGTCCACATTCTTTCAGGAGATTTGAGAAGGTTGATAATACTCTCAGCAAAGTGATACTCTTCCATAACCGGGTCCTCAACTGTAGGGGGAGGCAGGTTCGGGCCAGAAGTAGGAGCCACAACAATCTCCATTCAATCTTTTGAACACAAACGAAATTTATTGGAACACTTAAAATTTTATGGGTAGAAAGTTGAGAGGAAATAATTTTGGAGAAATCATATGATTAAGTGCTTTTGACTTGGAATAATATAATAATGAATTGCTTTTCTAAAAGTTTTGATGTTTCACCCATATTATTACTATATTAACACAATATTTAAAAGCGATGCATAGTATCAAGTTCCTGCTGATAGTGTGGTGTGGTAGATTGATGTAAAGATTCAATAGAAAAAGCATGTCTAATCTAAAATAGTTATGAAGGTGAGAGCAGCCAATCTGTAAACATTAAGTTGAATGAGGTTTAGAAATATTAATTCACAATGAAAATTTAAAAGACAAAGTTGGAAGTGTATAGGGGAGAGGACCGAGTACTTGAGCGTGTTCCAATGACTGTGATAGCAGTTGTTGATTTAATACACACACTTGTTGATTTAATGTCCAATTTATTGACAACATTGCACCAATAGTTGTGACTTTATTGCTGATGATGACTACTCATAATTGAATGAAATTTATCCGTTAGTTGTAAAAAGCAACCAATCATGTGATGCCACATCAGCTACACAAGATGGGTCTTCTTTTTGCACGACCATTGGTATCACCTTTTTCTTGGGTTGTTTTGAACACCTTGGCAAAAAGCATGCTGATGTGGCATCATATTTAATGATGTGGTCTTGGAACCTTCATTATAAGTGGGGGCTTTGCCAAGTAGACTGTTGTTAAAAATTGGAAGTGATTTAAAATTTCCATGTAAGATTTTGAAAAGTGCGAAGTTAAGGTGCTCAACTACTATGTCCTCTCCCCTACTATTTAATCTAATCATATTTCTGAAGCAAGATTGTAATTCTATGTACTATAATTAATTTCATGTACAAATTAATAATGTATCAAAATATGACAAACAATTAAGCCATTATAATTGATATTAGAGAAAAAAATTTAAAAATTATTTTTCTCGAAATCTCTTTATGGTACATTATAAAACATCGTAGCATCTTTGTTGAAAAACACACACATTATAAATCTTGGGGATGCTCCATCCTAGAAACAATTTCACAATGATTAGGACACCCACACCATTAAGGCAATAAGTAAGGCATTATGAAAGATCACTAGCTCAGGATGGCCTTAAGGGCCCATCCAGTAAGCCAAACACAGAGGATAATAACTGGTTTTATGATTATGTGTCAGGCAAGTTAGCAATTATGTGTCAAGCAAGTTAGCATGGGTAAAGTTACCTATAATGTTTGTTCATCATAATGATCAGAAGAGTCAAGAAACATTCAACTAAGACCAAATTAAAGCCTTGAAACATAGACTTTGAACTAGAAAAAAATCATATTTACTTTATCATCTCGTTGAGATAGGCTGGATTCTCATGTCCAAGCTGATAGAAATGCATATTATTGGGAAAGCTGATTGCTATTGTCTCCAGATCCATAACCTCGTCTTTTTAATTTAGTTAATTTCAGTACCATTTGGTGGAATTTTGCCACAAAGTGTAAAGCTGCTAACATCCACAACCTCCAAGCACTCCATTGTCTCCCCCATCTCAAAATTAACGAGAGTCAGCTCCTGAAATTTTAGATGCTTAAGATTTCCCTTACTAATGACTTAAAAAAGCTCAATTGTAGTCTTCTTCAAATGTAAACTCTCTAAGTTGTCTGCTTCAAGAATCAATTTTTCTAAGCTTAGTTCTTCCATATACACGTTCTTCAAGCTAGGGTTGCTTAATTCCAAATAACTTGCCACATCTAGAATTGTAAGGTCAGGATTCACAATAGACAGAGATTCAAGCTTTGGGCATATAGTCAACAAAAGCATCAATTCTCTGCCAGAAATACAAACCCAATGCAAAGAAAGAGATTTTAGGCAAGGAAATCTCTGGTAACTAGGCTCCACACCTGATACTATGGTATGCCCTAAAACTAAAGTTTCAGGCTTCTGTCTCCCACATTTCTCTAGAATATATAAACTAGGTTTTGAACAGACCATATATACCAAACTGTGCAATGTCTCTCTGGTATACATAAGCCAAGCAATCACAGGGTCTGCTGAGAATTCAAATGAATCACCCATTGCAAATGGACAGATTTTGCAATCTATTTGTTTGAAAAATGGTTTGGGTTATAAGCATCTCAAGACTGTTGGCATTGAATCAACCTAGAAGATGACAGCAGAAATTAGAGTTCCAAAAGCTTCGTAAGAACTTACAAAATGAAATTTTATACAATTGTTGATGAGAAGAAAGTGGATTACCTACTGCACTCCATGTTAGAATAAAATTGAAAGTTAAGTTTATAATCGTAGAGGCAAACCAGGAAACAAGTGTGAGCAAGCTTTGAGCAATTCCTTTGATACATTGTTGCCAGTGACCAAATTGCATATAGTCCTCAAGGAAGATATGAGAGCTAATGAAGGATGACTACTAGATAGGAAATTACATTCTTGTAAGATAATATGTGTGCACTTATTGCTACAAGATAAACAGCCTGGTAGTTGAAACGTATGTTAAGATGTGAGTTTTATTTCCTTCAATTATACTGTGAGGATAAATCAACAGATTCAATTTAGTTGAAATATGATGACTCTGCTAATTAAGAGTAGGTTAGCTACATTCTGGGTAAAAATAATTTACTTGGTTAAGGCACTCTCATTTTATGAAAATGGCAATCAATATGAGTAGCAGAGATACAGTCAAAACTTTAAGTTGCACGAAATCTATTGTGAACAAATCATCCAAATATGTAAACAAGAGAGTTGTGAACATTAGGACTTCATTGAGAAACATAAATAAAATGCCAGTTTCATTTAAAATTAATACTTATCCTAAATATATCCACAGTAAAATACTCACCTGAATCTAGTTCTGGTTGCATATGTTGGATGTTGCTGAGGAGTTTGTTAGAATGATGTGTTGTCATTGATGTCAACATATTTTTTTGTGTATTCCAATGTTGCAGTTTGGTTGGATGAGTTTGTTTTGCAAATGAGTTGATGTAGTTTAAGGGTTTTTGGTATATTGTTTGTAGATGGTTCATTCTCATTCATAGAGACCAGATGCATGATGTTTTGATCAAGTTATGAGATCTAGTATTGAGGATGTTATTCAGTTGTTTACGTTATTTGGTATTCTGGTTTGTGCTCCACATTGCTCCGGAATTGTTATATCTTTTGTTGCAGATGTGTGGGATGTGTTCTGGACATTGATGTGTGTCCTCAGTTCAATTGGTTCATGATTTGGAAATCCACAAACGAATCTTTCAAGTTGACAGTCAGTTATGATGGTATTCTTGAGCTCCAGTAGAAAGATGATGATGATTCTGGTAATCCGAGTTGTTGCGGTTGTTGTGGTGCAATTCAAGTTGCTTGTGAATATCTCTAGATCGTGTTTTGTGCGTATTGGTGGTCCGCATTGATTATTGTGCGCGTTATTGAAGATTTTCATTGTCTGGTGATGTTGTTTGTGTTATGCGACATTCTTGGTGGTTGTAGCGTGTTGTGGATGATCAAGGCATAATTGTTGGAGGTACTACGTGTTTGTGGTATTGATTTGGGTCCAGACTATGTCTTAGCCAACATTTTTTTGTCCACATGTATTGTTGTAGCGTGTAAGGTTATTATTTTGTAATTTGTTTTGAGGGTTTAGCCGACCTTGAAATATAGGTTGATGACTTGTATAAGTAAATGTAATAATCATGTAAGATGTATGTTTGTGATATTTGAGAATGTGTATAATCGAGTTGCATGTGCGAACAAGTGATTTGATATTTCGGAAATGTGAAGGAGAGGAGAGAAGTGTTGCAGAAAAGACTGTGTGCTTAACTGGAACTGTACTCAGCCATATGGAGATGCTATTTTCACAGTTCATGTAATCCTAATTGTTGTCTGAATGCTTTTGTAATTCAGTGAGACTTCATGTAAAGCAGTGAGCCTTCCCTAAAGGTTGTAGCCTTTTTGGGTTTCTTAATTGAGCAGTGAGCTCTAGGCAATGTGCCTGAATGCATGTGCATTCCCCATTATAACATTTACATTTACTCCTAATAGGGTATTATCTCATTATGGGTAGTTTCTACCATGGTTTTTCCCTTAACCAGGTTTTCCACATCAAAAATCTTAGTGTTATGCATGTTATTGATGTGGTGTTGTTTCATGCTTTAACTGTTAATTATGAGATCTAATTTGTGGTTTAAGGTGCAGAATTTTTTTGTGCAAAATGATCCACCCCCCTCCTCTCAGTTTGTTGCATTGCTGCCAACATTTGGTATCAGAGGTAGATCCTCTAGAAGAACCTTGACTTCTTCAAGAGATCTGGGATGACAACCTTTTCTTTCAAGAAGGATAGTCTGAGATTTGATGGAACAAACTACACTCTATGAAAAAGCCGGATGCAATGTCACTTGAGATGCATTCGAGATGAGTACTAGAAGATTACTAAGAATGTATATAATGTTCCCCAGAATGGTCCTACAACTCCAAATGAGATAAAGGAATCATAATACAATATTAGAGCTAATGAAGCATTGTTGTGTGCCTTGTCAAATTCTAAGATGACTAATGTGATGGACTTAGAGACTGCTCATGAGATCTAGATAAAGTTGGAAACCTTGCATGAAGTTGATAGTCAAGTGAATATTTCTAAGTTGCAAAGCTTGAATGGTAAATATGAGAACTTAAATATGAGTGAAGATGAGAACATTACTTCTTTTATGAAGAAAGTGAATGAACTTGTGTGTGGAATCAGATGTACTGGTGGAGTATTAGAAGAATCTGAGATTGTTGTTAAAGTGTTGAGATCCTTGCCTCCTGCTTACAAACACAAAGCTGTTGCTATTGATGAGATCCGGACTGTGACAAATGTGACTAGAGACATGATGATTGGTAAACTTGTTGCTTTTGAGTTGAGTGAGTTTGGAGACTCTCTTCCTAAGACTGAATTTGCATTCAAAGCTACTATTTTTGGGAAGCAGAGATATGATCCGAGAGAAATTTCTACAAGAGTATATAGATATGAGAAAGAGATGAAAAAGATGGAAGATGAAGAAAGAGAGCTTGAGGAGCTTGAAGAACTTATTTCCAGAAGATTGCCTAAAGGTGTTGGTAAGTATAAAGGAAAGTTACCTCTTAAATTTTTTTCATTAAATAAGATATGACATTTTGCATCAAGGTGTACAGAAAGAGATAGAAATCCTAAGAAGCCATTTAAGCCATATAAGCCTAAATATCAAAAGAAGTGTTATTATGTTTTTGATGAAGGTGTGACAGATGATGAGTCGGATAAGGGAAATTCAAGAGATGATTTTTTGTTCATTGCTATCAAAGAAGATGATCCTATAACTATAGATTCTACAAGCTACATTAATGAGGAGAAAGCTTTAGCTGCTGAGGAGAAAGATGAATGGATAATTGATAGTGGTTTCTCTCATCATATGACATGTGATAAGAGTAAATTTGTAAACCTTGAAAAGTATGATGGTGGTATAATAAGATTTGGTGATAACAAATCTTGTGTAATCCATGGTAGAGGTTCTATTTCTCTTGATGGTAAGCACAATACTGATGATGTATTGTATGTTGAAGGTTTAAAGCATAATATTTCAAGAGTGTTGGTCAGATAGTTGATAAGGGATATAACTTTCAATTCAAGAATGGCAAATGTGAGATCTTGAGTATCTCCGAAACTAAGATTGCTTCAGGTATAAAGATTAAAGGTAATATCTTTCACTTGAATGGTAGTGGTAAAAGTTGTTTGATTGCTCAGGTTGATGAAAGTTGGTTATGGCATAGAAGGATGTGTCATTTAAATTTTGATTGCATGGTTAAATAAGTTCTACTCAAGTAGTAAGAGATCTACCAAAGTTAGTAAGGCCTTCTAATCCGGTATGTAAGGAATGTCAATTAGGGAAGCAAACAAGAGTTACTTATAAGAGAAAATAGTATAATTCTAATAGATTGTTGGATCTTGTGCATACTGATATGTGTGGTCCTTCTAGAGTGAGAAGCTTGTAGGGTGACATGTATTTCATGTTGTTGATTGATGATTATTCAAGAATGATGTGGGTTACCTTCTTAAGGGAGAAGTCTGGAGCGTTGGAGAAGTTCAAGATTTTCAAAGCTAGAGTTGAGATTGAGACTAGATTGAAGCTGAAGTATCTGAGATCTAACAAAGGTGGAGAATTCACTTCTCGTGATTTTAATGCATATTGTGAAGAGCATAGAGTTAAGAGACAATTATCTTCTCCTAGGAGACCACAACAGAATGGTGTTGTGGAAAGGAAGAATAGAATAGTTCAAGAAGCTGCTAGAACCATGATGATTGAAGGAAATGTCCTGCATGTGTTTTGGAGAGAAGCTGTGAGTACTGCACTATACACTCTTAAAAGAGTAAATGTCAAAGGTGATACTGGTAAGACTCCTTATGAATTATGGTTTGGTCATGCTCCTACATTTAGATATTTTAGAATTTTTTGTAGTAAATGCTATATCAAAAGAGATAAAGATCTTATAAATTTGGATGCTAGATGTGATGAAGGAATCTTTCTTGGTTATTCTACTAAAAGGAAGGCCTACCAGTGTTATAATAAAATATTGAGAAAGATAGTTGAAAGTGCTAATGTGAAGGTTGATGAAGGTAATGCGAGACAGATTAGATCTTGCAGATATGACTTTGATGATTAGGAAACCAATTCAGATAAAGGAAAGCAATTACAGACCCTAAACCAAGTTCATATTGCTCCGAAAAATCCTGAGAATGAAGATGCAGATGCTAATGTAGAAGAAAGAATTCAAGAGCTTGAAATTCAAGAAAATCCTAAAACTTACAGGTATGTGAGGTTGAATAATTTAGAAAATTAGATTATTGGTGATAAGAATAAAGGTGTGATGACTAGGAGAAGACTTGCTGAGGAAATTTGTTTGATTTTTAAGATTGAACCTAAGAATGTTGATGAAGCATGTAAAGATGAAAATTGGATTAAAGCTATGGAAGAAGAATTGAATCAGATTGAGAAAAATAATACATGGATTCTTGTTCCTATACCTAAGGATAAAAATATAATTGGAACTAAATGGGTATTCTAGAATAAGTTGAATGAACAGGGTGAAGTTGTTCGAAATAAAGCTAGACTTGTTTGTAAAGGTTATTCACAATGTTGCTCTCAAATTTTGATCCACTTCTTATCCCCTTTGATGAGAAAGAATAACTTTGTATGTGAATGGAGAAATCAAGGAACAAGAACCTTAGAGAAACATATGACAAGGTTTTAATAACCTTCTACACTTTGAACTTATCCAAAGTTCAGGCGGGTATACCTTATATGAATACTTTCACACTTTTAAACAAAATCCACAGTAACCATTGTCCAAAAACCAGTGGATCCTATCGCCTTAAACAAGAAACTAAAAAAATATAGGAAAACTTAGGCTCATTTTCAGTGTTGATCCTCAAGAGATTTAGAAAAGAAAACATTAACAGATACCAGTGCCTTATCCAGGCTACTGAGTCATCTATTTTAAACAAGAACTCCAGAATGAAACATATCCATGCATCTCAATCACTTTGGTTTTTATCAACTCCATACATGCTTGACATGTATGAGAATCCTCCCATGTTATACTAAACAGTGTTCATCAAATTCAAAGTTCCCAACAAATAACCTACTGATAAAGATATTTCTCGCATATTTAATTCCCCTCCTGAAGAAGAAAGCTAAGAAACATATCTATAAAGATTGCATTACAATCCCTGTTCAATTGAAATAACCCTAAGTTACCCAAATGAAACCAGTAAAATATTCGAAAGCATACCAGAAGACAACACAAATTATAGGCTCAAAGTTAATGGTCTGTATATTTATATTCAATCTGGAAAATCTTACAAAACTGAGATAATTTTCTGTGAAACACTTAGAAAAAACGCCGATAAATTTCTGCAGAGTTTCTTTAGAAATTCTTGTGATCTCTTTTTCATTGTCCTGGTATCCATTTATAAAAGTATGGATGCATACAAGCTTCAGACCCTTTTGAGAAAGTTTGTTACAAACCGAATTACTCTCCAAGAAATGGTTACATGTTCTTTTCAACATCTACAGCTTCTTACGCCTTTTGTTCTGTCACAACCTCTTCTAATTGCTTCAAAGCATCTTCTTTTTGTCCCACATAATTGTCCTTCCATTCCTGAAAAGCATCATCACTTGGCCAAGCAAAACCAACAACCTTTTGTTTCATGTCTTCTAGCCTTTTCCAAGTGACTCTTAAATGTTCAATTCCTATTTCTATGAAACCGTAATGAGATTTCACCTTTTCATTTTCTTCAATTGTTTGGACAAATAGGGAGGTGTCATCAGTTTTGATAATTTGATTGATCCTTAGGGACAAATTGTGGTCCACCTCTTTCAACCAGGTCTTCTCTTCTTTCAACTGAATTGGACCAATAAAACCTCCTGGAAACAATTCAAATTTATGATCCGAATATTCTTTTCTATAAAGCTAGGCATTTCTTTTCACACCTGCCCTTTCCTCTGAGAGAATATTCATCTCCTTTATAAACTCACTGGTAGACCTTAGAGTGTTATTCTCCTCTACATCTGGATGAGATGAGCACATGAGCTCCAATTGCTTACCTCTGGGCATCCACTTATTAAGGATTGGTTCCAAAGTGGCCTCATCTTCTCTGAATTTGATCATAACATCCAGAATCCTTTTCATATTTATGTATACAATGGGGGCCTTGACTGAGTCAGCAAACTTCAAGATTGTGGCTTTCACCTTCTCTTCATATTTGTTTGCAAACAAGGCTTCAGCTTGTTTCAACCTTTCCAACTCATTTTGGACACTTTCAGGTGATTGGGAACCAGAAGGCATAGAAGAAGGGGGGTATTCTACAATGGGACTAGTAGGAGGGGGTCTTGCTGGAGAGGAGGCTATCATGAGTGTAGAAGATTCACCTGGATGGTGCTGACCTGCCAACTGACTTTGGAGTCTAGTAATGATGCTATCCTTGTTGGCTATTCCTTCTTTAGCCTCATTGTAGGCCTTTAAGATAGTCTCCAACTTCAATTGGAGATTAGCTCTTTCTTGTGCCTCTCTCTTTGCTACTGCCACATTGAAATTTGCAGTTTCGAAAACTATGCTTGCATCTTCCACTACCCCTGTATCTTGGACTCTCTTAACAATCATGCCTCCTAAGAGGCTAGAATCTGGTGCATTTTTCCTCCTTTTGTTCTCATCCTTCTTTAATGACCACATGAAAAGAGCAACATTATCCTTGCTGAATGTCACTCCTTCCGTAGGCTTTGTTTCCTTCCTTACTGCATCAAGCACTAGAGCATCAACTATATCCCATTTAGGGAGAATTAACACACCAGCCTTTGCTATCATTTCTCTTCCTTTCTCAAGGGTGATAGTTTTAAATTCTTCCATCATTTCTTGCTTTATCTCTTCCTCCACCTGAGTTGTATCTCTGAGAGGCTGTTCACTCTTCCTCTATTCACATCTAACCTTGAGTTTCTCTATGTTTTGCTTGCACACAAATTGCATGAAAGCTCCTATTGTGACAAAGTTACTATCAGCCAAGAATTCTTCACTGGCTTGTTTAATAGTAAGGTCCAATTCTTGGCCTTTTAGCTCACCTTCAGTCAAATTCATTTCAACACTAGGTGGCTCTTTAGGCATTCCCTCTTGGGTCTCTTCATAGGTATAGGCAATCTCACCGAGACTCCCTAACTGTAATAATTGTTCAGCCACTGCTTGCTCATCTCCAATGTGGATAAGGAACTGAGATGGAGAATATTAAGGTTCATTAGTTTCAACTTCCTTTCCCACTCTTTGCCTTTTAGGGGAATCCTGAATGTCAATGACATCTTCAATTTTCCTTTTCCCTTTTGAAGTGGTAGGCTCACCTGTCCCTAGCATCATCACAGTGTATTTTGACTTCTTATGCATTGCATAGTCACCAGGTGGGATAGCCTTAGCAAAGGCAGGCTTAGCCAAGACCAACTTAACCTTATCAGGATCATTTTGCATTATGGCCTCCCTTTTTTCTTTGAAGGTCTGCATGAGGTCTTCAAAATAGAGAATCAAGAATTTGATTTTCTCCTCAAAAGGGTTGAAGCTAGAAAGAGGATCATAGCTACTGTCAAATTGATGGATAAAATCAAGTGCCTTCTTGTATGCAACCCACTTCTCCTTCCTTAGTTCCTGCTCATCTAAGATGAATTCATTTCTGATTAAATCTTCGGGGAACTGAAATTGGTGAGACCTACCTCTACACACTACTCTCTTTCTGAACATTCCATTGAAGAAGTCCTCAGGGTCTGCACATCTTGAAACTGCAGTTGCAGCCTATATGGCTTAAAGAATTATTCAAAATATTTCCATCCACCCTTAGTGATTACAAAATGGTGGGCCATGGTAGTTGTTGGGAAAATGGTCCCTTTACCCCTATTGGTTAGCTCTGCCTCTTGCACTCCTCCAGTTTGTCTCAATATTTTTGCAATCCCTATCTTTAATGGGACCTGATAGGGCAGTAAATAAAGGGTACCTCTAAAACCATACACTCTGAAAATAGTAGAAACAAGGTACAACTACATGTCTCCCCAATTGTGAACAATCTTAATATCCTCTGCAAACTCCTTAGGTTTGAGGAATTCCAAAAGAGACTTAGGAATTCTAGGGTTTTCTCTGCATAAAAGGATTCTAATCTTAGATGCAAAGCATCTATGAAATTTCAGAAAACTAGCATCTTCTCTATCCCATGATAAAAGAGTGCTCCAAAGCTGAACAAGCATCTCTTCCTTATCCTTTACCTTGATCAAGCCCATTTCCTTTGAAAAGTAATCAACACCTTTGAACAAGAACATGTGCATTAACATGGAGTACCATCCAAACGGCCTACCACCTTACCATTTTTGATCCCTACTAGCCCTTTATGAATTGCATCAGCAAGGTATGAGGCATAATCAAATGTTATTGCTAGGGAGGGGTTTAGAATTTGTGTCATCATTAACTTGTAATGGGTTGACATATTCTTTTCAGCATCCTCTCCAAAGATCTGACATAATGCCCAATACATACCCTTAGCTCTCAGAGTGAATAAATTGAGGGAGAATGGTTCCATTGTGCTGGGGCCTACAACTGTTAACCCCCCTATCTTAACAAAGAATTATTTCAATGGGCCACTCCTAAGATGATCCCTCTGTGCATTGTAAACCTGGGCTAATGACTCAAAGTCAATAGGCTCTAACAAATTGGAGGCCTCACTGAGTTTAAACACTTTCCTGAACTCATCTTCATCTATTTCAATCAGGACTGATCCCTTTATATTCCTGATGCATCTTGCCACAGGGTCATAATTCTGTGCAATTAGGGTCAACGGATCTACATCCATGAAAACACCTAGGACCACAAGCTTTCCTACATCCAGTTCCATATGCTATTCAAAGGAGCTGGGGAATGTCTTTGCCCAAAACCGACTTTGAACAGTTCTAAACCTGATATTCCTATTTCAGGGTCCCTTAACCAATTGCCTTTATCATATAGGCCATCCCCAATTTTTAGACGAGGGTTCTTTGGTACTAGCTCTTTGGCCTTAGCCCCAACATTGGTAGACATGGTTAATTGCTCTAAAAAATCATCACAGATGTTCCTGTCCTAATAATTGACTTTTCCTATCAACTCTCTTCTTGGTGCCATTTTGAACAAGCAACTATACCACTAGAAACTAGCACAGACCTGTAATGAAATAATTCACACAACAATATTTGGAAACAGACCAAAATTATAAAGAAAAGCACAAAAAACCTGATTATTCGCCTGAAGAGAATCGCTCTACACCAATTTGCTCTACAACAAACTTCGATGAAACAATACTAACAATCAAGTTGATGCGCACTCAAAAGGACAAGTTGGCATTGAATTTTTGGAAATTAACTCCGCATGCTTCGACTTTCTTTTCAGAATTGAATTCACCAAATCGAATTCAAAACTGGCTCCAATGGGTCATAACTCCTCTAAGTCTTTCCTCTGTTTCGGTCTTTCGCTATTTCACAATGCATAAAACCTTTGCAGCTTTCTTTCACGAAACAACATTGGCCGTTAGATCACAAGAACTTACATTGCCTTTACCTCCATCTGGTCTTTCTTTGTTAATGTCGGGCCCCACCTTCTTTTTGCTATTTCGTGGGCTTTAACACTCGTGTAATTTTCCTTCGCGAAGCCATGCTAGTCGTTAGATCAAGCTCTAATCACTCGGCTTTTAACTCTAACCAGGACCATCAATCTCACTTACTAACTGCGCCTCATCTCGACGGCTAACGGTTTTCACCATTTCGCAGAGGTTAAGCTGTAGGCATCTTTGGGCCATGAAACAACAAGAACCATTGGATCGACCACGAGATGAATACTTTTTAACAAGCTTCAAACCTTTTAGGTGGGCCCTTTATTCGGAAATCACTTACTTTATTTATTCATCAGTTAACAAATGCCACATGGCAGTTGGCCATTAGCTCTGGAAACTCCTTTGGGTTCCACCCTGAATCCGCCCCGTGTTCTCTTTACTATTCCCACATAACTGCTGGTTACACCTAGGCGGGCCCTCAACTACCCTTCAGAGCCACGTGGCACTTGACACATCACTATCAAGCTCTACGGAATGCAGTAGCTATCATGCCACGTCATGCCTTCGTGTCATTTCCACTTGTCTTTCGCCACTTCGTGAACATTAATCTCGTTTGGCTTGCGGCCACGAAACCACGAGGATCGTTGGATCAAATAGACCTGATCATCTTTTAACTTCGTGCCCTGCGTGTCCCTTGGGCCCACCAGCCTTTTCGCCACTTCGTGATGACTAACTTACTAGCATCTTACCTTCACGAATCCACGCGAGCTGTTAGATCTCAAGAACTTGCTCGTTGTTTACTCTTTCTATGGAAACCTTGCCCGGGCCCACTGTAGACCACCAACTGAGTGCCCTGTCACTGCTCTGTCATTGCCAGTTGGATCTACCACCTTTACCGCCACCTTTTTGCTACTTCGTGAAAGGTAGAACGTGCGCATCTCCCGGCCACAAATCAACACGAGCCGTTGATCCTTTTCCAACCCGATCACTCTTTAACCAAGGAAGACCGCTTGTCTCTGGGACCCGCCACGTGTTTTCACTACTTCACAGAACATAAACCATGTGCATCTTAGGATAGTGAATCAACGCGAGCCATTGGATCACAATCAAGATGCAACTCTTTTACCCGACGGTCAGTCCTTTTGGTCGGGCCCGCCTATGCCTTTTGCTACTTCGCGATCGGTAACTCATGGGCATATTAGCTTAATGAAACCACGCGCACCTTTAGATCAAAAGGAACCTGCTCACCTTTTAGGAGCCCGATTAAGAAATTAAAACTTTAGGAAAGACATAGAAGGATAATGCGCTGATAAACCTGCCTAGGAAAAAATTAAAAAAGGGGGGGGACACTTTTCACGGCCAACGGACCCTCCTTCAAGTGAATAAAGTAACATGGAAAAAGAATTATAAGGGTTTTTCTCAGACACAGGAGCGATTTAAGACTTAGACCCTAAACCCTTATTTGGACCCAAAGCAATTAGAAGTAACAAGGCCATACCAGACTCAAAATATTCATAAACTTAGCCAATTATGGGAAAAGAATACCCATTTTTTAAACAATGATAACACACAGATGGAAGGAATTGACTATGAGGAGACTTTTGCTCCGGTAGCTAGAATTGAAGCTATTAGATTATATCTTTCCTATGTTGCTCACAAAGATTTCAAGGTTTATCAAATCGATGTCAAATCAGCCTTTCTTAATGGCGATTTGGAAGAAGAAGTCTACATTGAACAACTAGATGGATTTCAGCTGACAAATGAAAAGGACATGATTTGTTGATTGAAGAAAGCCTTGTATGGATTGAAGCAAGCCCCTAGAGCTTGGTATGCCAGATTGGATAAGTATTTGATGAAGCTTGGATTCAATAAAGGTACCACTGACAATAATTTTTATTTCAAGATTGATCAGAATAAAATTTTGATTGTTGAAGTTTTTGTTGATGACATAATCTTTGGAGGAAATGATTTCCTATGTAAGAGATTTGCTGAAGAGATGCAGAATGAATTTGAGATGTCTATGATTGGTGAAATCAAATTCTTTCTGGGATTGAAAATTACTTAGTTGGATAAAGGTATTTTCATATCTCAGTCTAAGTATGTAAAGGAATTGTTGAATAAATTTGGTTTTGAGGACTCTAAACCTTTTGATACTCCTATGGTGACCGGATGTAAGTTGATTGGCGGTTTGTTGTACTTTACTCAGACTAGACCTGATATAATGAATGTTGTGTTTCATGTTGCTATATTTCAAGTTGATCCTAAGGAATCTCATGTTACTGCTATAAAAAGGATATTTAGATACTTGAAAGGGACAGTTGATTTTTGTTTGTGGTATCCTAAGAATAATGACTTTACCTTGAGTGCTTTTACAAATGTTGATTGGGAAAGTGATTTTGATGACCGAAAGAGTACTACTAGTGGTGCATTCTTTTTGGGTAAGAAGTTGGTCTCTTGGGCAAGTAAGAAGTAGAATGTTATTTTTTTATCTACTGCAGAGACTGAATACATTGATGCTGCTAGCAATTGTACTCAGGTAATTTGGATGAAACAGGTGTCAAAGGATATAGGAGTTATTTAGGATGAGCCTATTGTTATATACTGTGATAATTCAAGTGCTATCAATATTTCAAAGAATCTGGTGTTGCATTCCAAAACAAAGCATATATCAATCAAGTTTCATTTCTTGAGAGAGAAGGTGAATGAGAAAGAAGTTAGACTAGAGTATGTATCTATAAAGGAATAAATTGCAAATATATTTATGAAGCCTTTGCCTAAAGATACTTTTGAGTATCTCAGAGAGAAGTTAGGGGTGATTGCCCCTCCCGATGAGAACTAAGATGCATCGATTTGCATCAGTCAGGTGAACTTCACAGAGATATTTTATGATCTAGATTGATGAGTGAGGCTACTACTTAGGGGGAGTGGTCAGTGTTAGTATTTAGTGGTTCAGTTGTACATATTTGTAGGAAGAGAATTGTCTTTCCTGAGCCTTTGTCATATTTTTCAAAGGGGGAGAGGAGCATGTGAAAAACCCTGAAGCATTTTGAGTTGTTTGTCTAAGGGGGAGCTAATCCTTGTGATTTTGAGGGAGATTGTTGTGAGTTGATTTATTTCTTTGCATTAATTATTTTTCGCATTCATATGTTGCTATCAATGCCAAAGTGGGAGATTGTTGGATGTTGCTAAGGAGTTTGCTGGAATGATGTGTTTTCATTGATTTCAACATATTCTCCCATGTATTCCAGTGTTGCATTTTGGTTGGATGAGTTTGTTTTGCAGATGAGCCGATGCAGTTTAAGGGTTTTTGGTATATTGTCTATAGATGGTTCATTCCCATTTGTAGAGGTCCGTATGATGTTTTGATCAATGTAATAACCCTCTTTTCCAACTTGATAAGACTTCCTTATTATTATTATTATGATTATTATTATTATTACTAATACTAATATTATTGCTACTTTTACCATTATTAAGTTATTGGTTTATTGAGTAATGTTAGATAGATAGGACCAATTGAATAAGGTTGGAATTTTTTTAAAATTAAAAAAATTAATAAGCGATGACACATATGAGGTCATAAGATTTATTTGGAAATTTTTTATTCTAATTTGGCACATGTCGTAGGAGAAAAGGGAAGTTTCTAGAAGAGTCTTTTCAAATTCCTTTGCTTGCATGTAACCCCCACTATGTCGACAATCAATGTTGCATGAAGACAATTTTAGAAAAGAATATCCATTATAATTAATTCTTTCAAAAGTGGAATATGGTGCAATCTTTCTATATATTGTATGCAAAACTTTTGATATAGGTGGGGAAGTTTGCCCTGAATTTTTGCTTTGGAAATTTTAGCTTCTCAAGAGTTATCTGGTTTGGGGTTTTTGGAGAGAAAGAATTTGGGAAAATATTTCTAGCTCTTGGAAAACGAAATTTTGGGGAAGGATTCTTAGGAATTGCTTGTAAAATCTAGTTGGAGCTCTCTATTTGATCTCCCTGTATACTCTGCTTCTTCTCTATTCTCTTTTCGGGAAGCGAAAAAGGTATGGAATTCTGGTTATTTCTCTTGCATGTCCAGAAGAAAATTTGGGTTAGATCTCATGAATGCAGGTTTTTTATTTTAAATAATTAGGATTATTTGTATTTCCTTGTTTTTTTGAAATTTGATATTCAAATGATTCAATGTATTCTGTAAAATTGACCTTTATTTGTCTCTTATCATTTTAAAACTGGAGAAGATTGGATTCATCAATTAATTTTGGGGATAATTGTATTCCTGTTTTCGGTAAATCTATTCTATCCATGTAAATGAGTTCCTCTGTAACTCTATATATATATATATATATATATATATGTTTAATAAACGAATGGTTCGATTTCAGTCTGGTTCTTATATATATATATATGTTTAATAAACGAATGGTTCGATTTCAGTCTGGTTCTTGTCTTCGTATTCAAAGCATCTATTCCTTTTTGCATGCAATGGCTATTACCTATTTTTCTCACCGTTTCAACCGACTAAAATAATCAGTTTATTATTATTTATTTTCCCTGATTGTTATAATCGGTAGACATCTTTTAAACCGATTGATGCTCTGTGTAAACTGTATGGCTTGTTGTATCAATCGATAGATACATTTGGTTAAATCCTTGTCTTAGTCGACATTCATCCTTTTATATTAATCGACTTACATCCTTGTAATTGAATTATTAACTGATTTTATTAAATGACATGCATTCACGTTTTAAATCCTACGACTTTCTTTATATATCATCGGTATATGCCATCTTAGCATATGAGAATCTTTCCGGCATCGACCTCCCCGTTTAAGTCTTGGCTTATGGTGTTGAACTAATCTTCGACTGCATTTTATGTACTACAAATTTTTAGTTTTGCTATGGTCATTATTTTAGAATCAATAGGCATTTCTTCATTATCCGTTTATTATGTTGATTCCTTTATTACAGATTAATATCGGTATTCTTTCCCTTGTTTGACCGATTAATATATAATCGATATTCACATTTATTTTGTTTGCACTGGGTTGTGAATGACATAACTAAGTATTGTGTTTGCGTTGCAGTTTTTTTTGTATAGTTGCTCCGCGTGTTGAGCCCAGTAGATGTCGTTTCAATAGTGTTAAAGTATTTTTTTTAACTGATTATAAAATTGGTAAGGTTTCTTTTAGTAACCGATTACTATCGATATGCAATCCCTTCTAACTGATTGACATACAATCGGCGTTCATGCCTTTTATATACTATTTTCAAATTGTAATATTGAGGCGTCGACCCCTATTGTTTGAATTCCTTTGACTGTGTTATTTATTTGATAATATGAATATGTATATATAGAAATGTGAATAAATTTCATTCGAATTCTCCGACCTTTTTCTTACTCCCTTCTAGAATTATAATTTGTTTATATTATTCCCCTTTTAAATCATAAATTCAACTAGTTTATGTACCGTGAAGCCATCGTGTGGAAGTTGTGGTGACATTATTATTCATTTAGTTAGGGAGAATCGGTTTGTGTGGTTATACGGATGTTCTATGTTTTGTGATTTTTGTGTTGCTTGAGTATCAACCCCCTTAGAGAATTGATTTGTATGAGTTTATTTCCTATTATTACTATATCTCATTCATGTTTGTTGTGCATTATCTAAACCATCGTTACTATGCACTTACATCTTGAGGTATTCGAAGATGTCGATAGCATATTCCTCTCTTTTGATTATATATTTATCTATGAATTTCCCTTGTTCTTATCTTGTTGAGTTCCATCATCAGTAACGTCTAGATCGGTTTTATTTTCTTAAGCATTGGTTTCATAAGTCTTATAGGATTGTAAAAATTAACATTTGGAGACTTATTATCTTTTATATATATATAGTATAGTGGATAGACTTTGTAGAAAATTGTATTGATTGACAAATGGCAATTTATCTTACAAATTATAAAGTCCAAGAGAGGGACAATTATTATATTAAAAAAAATGGAGTGTAGTATAGTATAAAGTGAATATATTCATGTATCGGTGTAAAAGTTATTTCTTTTCTTATATTAATGTAAAAGCTAACGTAATAATGTGGAAATTAATGTATCATTGTATTACTCTATGGGGTATCAATGTTCTTAAGATTATATGGGTGAAACATAAGTTAAGTTCCTCTATGGTTTTGTTTTGTTGCGATTCGTTTCCCCTTTTTGGTTCGGTTCATTGTGATTGTGTTATTGCCTTTGAACTCTACCCTATGTTAGATGGAAACTCTGTACCATTGTACTTGTGTGTAATACTCGTGAAAGGGAGAAGTCACATTTATATTACAACTATAGATAAATATAATTAACGTTCAAAATTAGTTGTGAATTTTATAGCTAAACTTTCATACAATCTAGATGGTATAATCTATTTGGAAGAACATTAGTTAAAATAAAAATAATTTTAGCAAATGGAAATGGAACAAAAATTGTAACCTTTTACAAGAAATGGTTAGACATGACCCTATTCTATAGAATCTCAAACTCGTCTTTGTGAATGTCTAAAGAAACCTAGCCTTGGAATGAGATAAGTTATAATTTGTTATTAATGGGTTCTTACCTTAATTGGAGTCTTTGAGAGACCTAATCCATGTTCATTTTAATAGAAGTAAAATTTAGGAGCAAGCATTAGCTAATTACAAAGAATTTTGAAATCAATATCTAAGATTAATGTTACATCAAGAGGAGTACTTAGTTGATTTATCAATTACAATTGTTGTAAATAACTTAATAAGAGAGAGTAAAAGGAGATTGATTAGAATCTCTTAGGAGTCTTATTCACATTGGTTAATTAGAAGTAGGTTGATTTTGGAATTATTCATAATGGTTAATTAGCAAGAAATTAGATTCTCTTCTTATCTTATTTTCAACATTGGTAATTAAAAGTAGTGCGGGTATCGAGATTATTGTTAAATAGATTCCCTTGAAACAAGTTAGTAATAGATTCATTTCCAAAGTAATATTATTTGATGATTTAAATTTCTTCAAGAAATTATTAGGTCTCATACATAAAGGACGGATAATCATTTGTAGGAAATGATTAAAGATCAATTTTGCATTACTTCGATTGGAAGAATTTGTTGCTTAACAATAATGTGGTTATTATTAATCTCATCATTAATTAGTTCTTTCCTCCCTTCAAACAAATAAGTGTTAAATTCATTTCTAAAGTTTCGCTACTTAATCATTTAATTTTTCTTTAAGCAATCTAGTACTTTTAAAGTATTAGGATTCATATTTTTGGAGTAATGGTTGTTCCAAACAAATTATATCTTACGAGTGAATTCAAATCTTTTCATGAGTTATCTCTTACAAGTATCCTAGTTTCCAAACAATTAGTACTTTGTGTATTTAGTTCAACACTTAAGAGTTGAAATGATAGTTTCTTTCAAGGAAATACTATTCCAAAGTAGTTGTTTTGTTATGTTCCTTTCAATTACTTACTTATTGATATAAAGCATGAAATAGTTCATTTCCATAGTTGTATTATTATTGTTGTACGTATTATTCATGAATTCAGAGTTAGTTCCTAGTTAGAAAACTAAACAAAGGGAGTTGGAAAACAAAAACCTTAGCAGTGTTCGGTATCTACGGTGCCTCTGGGTCACATTTACGGGTAATGTCGTCATGTTGAACTACTACACCTAACGCCTAATAAAGTTGCATCAAAGGCGTCTATGGCATCATCCCTATAAATTGTCGGGGGAGTAATAAGGGTCACTTGAAAGTTAAAATCCAAGGGGCGGGTAATTCCCCTTGGATCGATAATGTAATAAGATAATATTTGAATGAATTTATATCCGCTAGTTAAACCTTAATAGACCCCTTTAGGGTTGTTTGAGTGAAATTCTTTTATAAAACTTGGTTTAATCTTGAAGGTTGTTGACGATTGTTAATTGGGTCAAGGGTGACGCTTATGATAGGAATTAGGACCTAGTTGTTTTAGGCCACAAGCATTAGGCCACCTTGAGCCCTATGCTTAAAGCTACCATCGTTGGTAGCAACCGCAGAGAAATTGTCTGGGATATTGACCCTAGAAAGGGTTGCATACCCACTGAAATAGTTTACATTAAACCATAGATTAGAAAATAGAACTACATACTTTACGCCTTGATCCCGTGCTGAAACGGGTATGTAGGTAGTCTAGGGATGGAGTTGTCCCTAGTACTTAGGCGTTCAGGGATGGGGTCTAGTATTTGGTAAGTAGATGGATTGCAAAGTCTCCTAATTGAAAGATAAGGGAAATAAAGGAAAAAGTAATTCAACGCATACTCGGAAGGAATCCTGTATAGATTCACTTGACTTCCCAAGGATTTGGGTCGAATTCCGAGGTAGAATTCAAGCTTGCATTATGTTATTTTATTTTGTCTTAAGGATGGTGACCTCAGTGCACTCCTATTAGAGGAGTTTAGTTCTTAGTGAGTGACTTAGGACCCGGATGGTCCCAATGAGTCTAAGTCTCTAGCTAGAGCACCTCCTATCCCAAGTTGGATAGATGCCTACCCCATTTGGGTAGATGCCTATCTCGTATTGGATAGATGAAACCTCTTGTCCCGTGTGGACAGACGCTTAACCCATATGGTTAGATGGTCATCCCGGATGGATGAATACCTAATCCAATTGGATAGATGCCCAGAGTATGCGATTGAATCAAACACAAAGGATTAAATAAATAAATGAAAAAAAATAGTCAAAAATTCTTGGGTTATGTAGATTGGGTTATGACAATCAAGTTATGAGATCCGGTATTGAGGATTTTATTCAGTTGTTTTTGTTATTCGGTATTCTGGTTTGTGCTCTGTATTGCTCTGGAATTGCTATATATTTTGTTGTGGATGTGTGAGATGTGTTATGGATGTTGATGTGTGTCCTCTGTTACATTGGTTCATGATTTGGAAATCCACAAGTGAATCTTTCATGTTGACTGTCAGTTATGATGGTGTTCTTAAGCTCCGGTAGAAAGATGATGATGATTCTGGTAATCGGAGTTGTTGCGGTTGTTGTGGTGCAATTCACGTTGCTTGTGAATATCTCTAGATCATGTTCTATGCGTATTGGTGGTCCACATTGATTATTGTGCGCGTTATTGAAGATTTTCATTGTCTTGTGATGTTCTTCATGTTATGCGACGTTCTTGGTGGTTGTAGTGTGTTGCGAATGATCGAGACGTAATTGTTGGAGGTGCTGCATGTTTATGGTATTGATTTGGGTTCAGACTATGCCTTAACTGACATTGTTTTCGTCTGCATGTATTGTTGTAGTGTGTGAGGTTATTATTTTATAATTTGTTTTGAGGGTTTTGCCAACCTTGAAATATAGATTGATGACTTGTATAAATAATTGTAATAATCACGTAAGATGTATTTCTGCGATATTTGAGAATGTGTATGATCGAGTTGTATGTGCGAACAAGTGATTTGATCTTTCGGAAGTGTGAAGGAGAGGACAGAAGTGTTGCAGAGTAGACTGTTTTCTTTATGAGAACTATATTCAGGCATATGGAGATGCTATTTTCGCAACTCATGTAATCCAGATTGTTGTCTGAATGCTTTTGTAAGTCAGTGAGACTTCATGTAAGGCAGTGAGCCTTCCCTAAAGGTTTTAGCCTTTTTGGATTTCTTATTTGAGTAGTGAGCTCTAGGAAGTGTGCCTAAATGCATGTGCATTCCCCATTGTAATATTCACATTCGCTCCTAACAGGATATTATCTCATTGTGGGTAGGTTATCACTGTGGTTTTTCCCTTAATTGGGTTTTCCACGTCAAAAATCTTGGTGTTATGTGTGTTATTGATGTGGTGTTGTTTCATGCTTTAACGGTTACTTATCAGATCTGATTTTTGGTTTAAGGTGCAGAAAGTTTTGTGCAAACCGATTCACCCCCCCCCCCCCCCTCTTAGTTTGCTGCATTGTTGCCAACAATATGTTGTAATATTGGAGATTATCCAACATGCCTCCTTTATAATGAAGCTTTTTACCATAAGCGATAAGTGGGATGAGACATGGAAGGGCTCCATTGTGTACAACATGATAGAAGGCACTGCCAACGTACAAGTAAAGTGACAACATATTGAAGAAGTAAACCTAAACACCCATCTATTCTTAAACAAGAAAACAAAGTCTGGAATACCTGAATTTGTACATCATTGTCAATGACCAAATTGCCTATAGTCCTTAAGGAAGATATGTGAGCTAATGAAGGATTCCTACCACAAAGGAAATTCTATTCTTGTAAGATGATATGAATTTTCAATTATTGCTACAAGAAGTGTTCTATACCATTTTTCGGAGCAGGCTTAACTTGAGTTAGTCCTACTACTATGAAATTCTTAAGAAATATCCTATTAACAAGAGGAGTAACCTTTTAACGTCTTGAGAAGCCTTCCACAAACACCAACTTGAATAACAACCTCAATTTCCTTAATCTCTCTATCAGATAAATATGAAAGAGCCCAGCAAGCATAGCCAATATATCTTCATAAGTGGTGTGAAGAATCCACTTCATAATTGTAAGGGAAGCCTCTACGTACAAAGAAACAGTGGGAAGCGTTCAGACTTGTACCTCATATAGCCAATAGATTCATTTAAATGCTTGTAAGAGTGTGAGAGAGGGAAAATAGAATTTTAAAAAACATTCTACTAATAAGCATTCTATATGTGATCAAGGAATGATCATGCTCCACATTTTATTTTCTTTATACTTTGGTTAGATGTCAGATGCAAAAAAAATAAAAATAAAGAGGTAATTGGTGACTTAAAATATCATAGTTACCAACCTGGAAATCTAGATCCATTTGGGATTCAATTTTTTTTTTAAATCTAGAGTATATAAAAATCTCTGAACATTTGATTCTAAATAGAATTGATAAAGGGGTTGTTCCAAAGAGGAATCAAGTAAAGGAAGTTAACTAGTATCACAGAGAAAGATAGATTAAATTTGATTTTAATGGAGTAGAAAACAAAAATCCCAAGCAAGCAGGGAGGGAAGTCATCTATAGTGAACAGAGCAGTTCAACTGTTAAACATTTTTATGACAATTGTGGGACGGGTTCTAATTATCTTGACAAATGTAGGGAATTTATTCTTGAGCTTAGATATGAATCTAAAAAGGGTTGTCAAAATCTGACATTATGTGATTAGGAATATAGGATGCTAGCTTATCCACAATAAATGTCTTGTCTATTATGGATATGAGTTGTCTTTACCAGCATGGTTTTGGCTGTAATCTTGGCAGCGTGAACAAATGCTTTCCACTTATGGCAAACAGACCTTTGCGTTAGATGAATAATGATTTGAAGCAGTTGGGAAGAGAAATTTTTGACAATGAAATAAAAGGGAAAGAAGAGAAGTATCCGAAAGAAGAAAGAAAAAGGTTTTAGAAAAAGCATGGCTTGATGCTAATGCAAGATGAGTTCTATAAGTTGCTTGTTAACAAACTATGCCACAAAATTATGTCTACAGTTCATACGAATTCAACCATTTTGTAGGTTTGCTTCAAATGCATTTTGAGCTAAATGAAAGGACTGACGACTTGTGTTACTTATTGCTTTGTGTAGACTGTAGTTGTAGTTCCCTTTGCAACACACTTTATATAGAAACCTTCATCCTTCACATTATTTTCAAGCGAAGATGGGAGTAGGAATTTAATGTCCCTCTCTCTGATGTTATTATAATTCTGGAACAGAGATCCTCTTATCAGGTGTTCAACAGTGAGATTGTTGAGCTTCTATCATTTGTAGGAGTAGGGTGATGATTCCTCGTGTGATCATTTGGAACCTTTGGTCATTGGGAACCAATTTGTATTGCTTCAACTTGTCTTATTGCTTTAAGTTTGGAACATACAATTTTAAAGTAATGTAAGTTCAAAAAGCTAACTTCAAAAATATAGTTTTAGATGAAAAAAATAACACTAAAGAGCTTGTACAGAAATGACCATAATGGTCTTCAAGGATAGAGCCACAATAGCCTATACAAAAGATGCAAGATATGACTAAGCAAATTTTCTCAAACATGTCAAGGCTCTGGTGATGAGAAATATTTGCAGAAGTCCATCGAATATGCCCCCTGAAATCTCCAAGAATGAGGAAAAACAGACAATGGACAAGCAAACCTAGCTCACAACAGACTACTAATCGAAGGCTGAAGTGAAATGTGCATTAAGTATGCATTCAATAGTAATTCAATATAATTACTTGCACCCTACTCAAAGAACACACTAGCACTTGAGTCCAACTATAATATGTCAGAAATCGTATTTAATATGCGAGGATATGAGATGCTTATTCTACTTAAATCTAGTAAAAATAGACAACTCAAAAACACAAGTTTTTTCTTCATATAGATATTTTAAACAGATCTATTAAAAAAATAATTCACTACAAGTAAAATTGAAAAGTGACATGGTTGGAGAGGAGAAACTCTTGTGAAAGGAAATACAAGAGAAAGAAAATGAAAATAAATCCAAGTAAGTATGATGATTGATGTAATGCTACCAAAGTAGAGAGCAACTTGAGAGAAATCACCCAAAACTTGAAGAGGAGACACAAGAGCTTTTGAAAGGGGAAAAGCAAAGAAAAACCCCTTATGTATTATGAATGAAGGGAAAGCCTAGAGAGAGAGAGAGAGAGAGAGAGAGAGAGAGAGCAATAAGCTCATTACAATGATATCCAAAGTGAATAATGAGAGGAGAAGCATCTCTTAAATAGAGATGAGAAGAAGAGATACAAAGTAACTCCCAAATCTATGAATGCCACCATTCATAATATGTGTGTGTAATGTGTCAACATCCTCTTAAGGAGGATAAACTAATATTCCTTAATAAAGGAAAATAAAAGAAATGACATGTCCTTACACATGTACTAGAGGAAAAATTACAAGTAGGGATTCCAAAGGAATATCCCAAACTAAATACAAATAAACCTAAGCCAAGTAAATATTAAATATTCTAACACCCCTCCTTAAGATTTACTTGGGCAGTTTACATCAATCCCTTCAATGGGTTGCAAACCAAGATTTTTACAATGAAATGGGAACTTCTCTTTACAAAGTGGCTTTGTTAGAATATCTGTAACTTGATCTTCTCCCTTGCAATATAGAAGTGAAACGTGCTTGTCTTCAATTTGCTCCCTAATAAAGTGGTGTTGAAGATCAATATGTTTGGTCCTAGCATGGAAGATAGGATTCTTAGTCAAGGCAATGGCACTTTGATTGTCACAAAACAAAGGTGTTGGATCTTGTTGAGTGGCCCCAAATATTCAAGCAATCTTCTAAGCCATAAAGCTTCTTTAGAGGCATTAGTGCATCCTTTATATTCAGCTTCAGTGGAACCAAGTGAAGTAGACTGTTGTTTCTTACTATTCCAAGAAATGGCACCTGAACCAACAAAGAAAAAATATCCACAAGAAGATTTCCCATCATTGGGATCTCCCCTAGATGTGAATCAGTAAATCCTTTTAAAGTGAAATCACAATTTGCATTATAAAATATACCAACATTAAGAGTTCCTTTAATATATCTCAAAATTTGTTTTACAACTTTAAAGTGAGTTTGTTGAGGTTTAGACATAAATCTAGAAACTAAACCCTCACTATAAGCAATATCTGGTCTAGTAAGAGTTAAATAATTTAAATTTCCAAGTAATTGTCTATATAAAGTAGCATCAACTAATGGAGATTGCATATCAAGCATTAACTTTGTGCCTAATTCACAAGGAGTAGAAACATGATTAGCATCATTCATTTTAAACTTGTCTAAAAGATCTTGAGCATATTTACTTTGAGATAGAGAAATACCATTACTTGTTTGCCTTATTTGCATTCCCACAAAATAATGTAAAAGTCCTAAATCAGTCATTTGAATTTTTTGATTGAGTTGAAACGTAATTTCAAAAATCAAATTATTGGAACTTGAAGTTAGAATTAAATCGTCTACCTATAAAATAATAATCACAATGTCATCTTCACTATGTTTAATATATAAATTTGGATCATTTTTACTTCTAATAAAACCTTGAGAAAAAAAGAATGCATTAATCTTTGAATACCATTTCCTAGGAGATTGTTTTAAACCATAAATTGATTTCTTTAACTTGCAAACTAAATGTTCATTACCTTCCTTAACAAAACCTGGAGGTTGAGACATATAAACTTCCTCACTTAAATCATCATTTAGAAAAGCACTTTTAACATCCATTTGACGAATAGGCCAATTCATATTAGAAGCTAAAGCAAGAACAAGTTTAATAATAGGAATTTTAGCAACGGGAGAAAAAGTTTCATTATAATCTAAGCCTTCAATTTGAGAAAAACCTCTAGCAACTAATCTAGATTTAAACTTAGTAACTTCATTATTTACATTCAATTTAGTTTTATATAACCACTTACAAGAAACAAGATTTTTACCTTGAGGTAAAGGAACTAAATCCCAAGTTTGATTGGCAAGAAAAGTATCATATTCTTCTTACATAGCTTTTTGCCAATGAGGTTAATTTTTAGCATTTAAATTCATAATAGTAGACATCAAACCATAATTGCAATAATTTATTCTTCTAGCCTTAAGTTTATCCATTCTAGCTAAATAATCATCACTTTCTTGAATCAAAGTCTTAAACCATTTAGGCTTCCTTTTAGAAGTAATAGAATCATCACTAGAAGAAGAATCATTAGGGGTAGACTTATCATGATCATCATCACTATCAATTTTAGAAATAGATGCGTTAGGAGTAGGGATGAGATAAGGAGCGGGGTTTAGAGAAGGAGGTGTCTCCTCTACAACCACAACCTTACTTTCAACAAATTCATTATCCTGCACATTAGAACAATCATGAAAGCCATTTTCAGCAATACAAACATCTCTAGCAACTTTAACTTTATTAGTGATAGGATTGTAAACTATATATTCTTTAGAATGTTCATCATAACCAACAAACATATATGGAGAAGATTTAGAATCTAATTTGTGCCTTTTTTGTTTGGGTTTATGAACATAAGCAATGGAACCAAAAATCCTTAAATGTTTTAAATTGGGCTTTCTACCTGACCAAGCTTCTTCAGGAGTTATATCCTTTAAGGCTTTGGTAGGTGTTCTATTAATAAGATAAGTAGCACAAGCCATAGCTTCAGCCTAAAATTTATAATCCATATTCTTAGCATGCAATAAATATCTAGCCATTTCAACAATGGTTATATGCTTCCTTTCCACTACACCATTTTGTTGAGGTGTATAGGGAATAGTAAGCTCATGTTTAATACCAAAAGATTTCAAATAACCATTAAATGCATTATTAACATATTCCTTACCATTATCAGTTCTAAGGATTTTAATCTTAAAACTAGATTGTATTTAAACAAACATATGAAATTCAGTAAAAACATCAAGAACTTGATCCTTGCTATGAAGGACATAGATCCAAGTTCTCCTAAAAAAATCATAAACAAATGTAAGTGCATACCTTGATCCTTGGATGGAGGTATTTTCCATGGGTCCCAAAATGTCACTATGAATGAGGTGTGATTTATGATTTGCCCTCCATGATTGACCATGAGGAAAGGGCTCCCTATGAATCTTACCACTCATGCAACCTGTGCATACAATCTTAGAAGGAACAATGATAGGCAATCCATCTACCATATTTTATTTTTGCATCAAGGCAATATTATTAGAATTTATGTGGCCAAGTCTTTCATGCCAAACATTAAAATCAATGGTAGTAAGAAAAGAATACTTTGAATGAGGTCAATGATATAACACATAACCTTATAGAATTCAATCTTATAATCCTGACAAAGCTTAGCAATAGAAAGAAAATTTGATTCTAATTCAAGAACATAAAGAACATCATGTAATTTACCATTAGGAACATTGACATCACCGATAGCTTCTACTTTACAAGTATAATTGTTAGCAAGTTGAACAAGAATATTCGAATTAGTATCAATATGCATAGAATAAAAAATTTCTTTATGAGAAGTAACATGTTGAGATGCACCAGAATCAATAATCCATTCAAGAGGCTTTGAAACATTGTAACTACAAGTAAATGCATGATGAGATGAATTACCATTATTATTACCTTTCTTATAATGAGGTTTAGGTTGTGTTGCCATTTTGAAGATGTTGTGATTGTCATTGATGGACACACACTTGCTTTGAGATCACTTTTTGTATGTATGAGTTATGCTCAACCGGTAATTGTTCCAACTAGTATTATGTATTATAGTCTTTAAACTATCGGTGTTTTGCAGAAAGTGTTTACCGATCTCAAGCGGTATGAAGACACAAAGTGATATGAAGAAATCAAGCGGTTAGAGGATCCCAAAGTGGTACGAAGGAACAAAGTGGTTGTTAACATTTTCCCAATCTTCATTTTGTTAAATCGGTAATTAGTAAAACGTATAAACCGGTAATCGGTAATGAACCGGTATTACTCTGTGATGAGTTACCAACCGGTATTTCTGTGATGAGTTATCATCCACCGACACTTTGGTGGTGATTTTGTGTCGTGTTACCAAATGTGTCTAGATGCACTAAACCTAGGAACTTGCAATGTAATCCTATTTGACCGACATGAAATCAGATTCCTTTATAAGGACATCATGTCTAGGGTTTTAGAAGTTGATAGGGTTTTAGAAGTGCATAAGGTTTTTGTATGTGTGATCACAGAAGAGAAGATTAGGTCTGTGTGAAGAAACAGAGTGTGGAGATACTAAAGACTGAAGTAATGCTAAATGTGCATTAACAATGAGCTATCAAGGATGTAACCAAGCATACTGTGCTAGTATCTAGATCACTCACTTGTTGACTACTCAAATCTTTGACAAGTCTGAAACCCTTAACCGGGTAGGCCTGGAAAAGCCTTTGTAAATCCTCTAACAAGGTGGTTCACAACTGTGGATCTGAAATCCTCTCACAAGGTAGTCTTTAACAAGACTTATCTCCTAACAAAGATTTAGATTCCTAACAGGATCTGTTCTTGTGAAGAACATTGTATGACCTTAACCGGTTTGGTTACTATTCTCTAGATAGTTACTTGTGAGTTTCACCTCACTGTGGTTTTTCTCATTTGGATTTTCACGTCAAAACCTCTTGGGTTATGGTGATTGTGCTCTTGTGGGTGAATGCCTTATTTGTTGTTTGGTTTGCATTTGTTTTAACCAGTTTGTTAGTAAATCTGTTATACCGGTTGACTACTAAATTGTTTAAGTGTTTGAGTTTAGTATTCTTTGGTACACTAATTGACCCCCCCTCTTAGTATTCATCAATTGGTATTAGGGCCAGAACCTCCAGAATGAGAAAGAACATATTAGATTATATACCGGCCACTCCGGAAGGAAAGATTGATGTTGAAACTGTTCAAGCGGATATGAATAAAACATGGAAAAAGAAACCTGAAGAAGTGTCACAAGATGAACCGGTTTCTGCACCTAGTGTGGAAGTCTCTGAACCGACAAATTGAGCTTCAGAAAAGATTAGGGGGAACAAATCGGTGAAATATTTTGAACCCCCGGTTTATATCGGTAAAGACCTTAACCGGTATGTGTTACCTATCAATCGGCAGAAGACCGGAAATGGTAAAAGGCAAAATTAGGGTTTATACCCTAATGGTGGAGCATTTATTATGGTAGGTGAAGAATTTGTTTAAAAGGGATTTTCAAGTCATTTTCACATCAGTTTTCGAGCGAAGAATTTTTCAAGAGCAGAGCGACAAAAGGCGATTTGACTTGCTATTCAAAGTGAATTGAAATCTAGAAGAAGAATTCTGAGGTACTTGCAACCTATCAGTGAAGAACACTAAGCAATATTCAAACAATCGAAGTGGTGAAGTGTGCGTTGTATTGACAAACCTTAAATTTTGAAATTTTGAAGGTATTTATCAAAATTCTTGTTTATCAGTTAATCATGGCTTCTGCATCTCACTCCAGTCCTAGTGCACCTGTTGATTCAGCAGATTTTATCCAACGGAAGATGAAATACAATGCCCTATCCCAGATACCCGCTGGAGTCATAGTGGAAGATATTTTAGAGTACATTGATTGTAAATTGGAAGACCTAGGATCTCTAGTGATCCATTCCTAGCTAGATCTGTTTTGCGAGGATGACAAGAAGATCAAACCGGAATACAACATCCTAGAGAGGAAGAAACTTCGCAATGCGGTGTACTTTCTTGAAGAATTTATGGAAGATCACATCCGCATCATCCTGAGCAGAGTGCATGGCGACAAGATGTATCTTGAAAGGACACATGACATTATGCCCGAAGCCATTCATGTCGTCACTGATTTCTGCAACACTGGTGAGGTGTCAGCCCTAAGAAAAGTCATCAAGACTGAAATGACTAAGCTCACTGGTTCTATGAGTGACCAATGGGGAATGACCGTCAACACCATCAAGGATGATTTGGTCAAGTATGCTTGCATGGTGATTGGATACCAGATGTTCTATGCTAGCAGAATTAACTCTATCTCTACTGCTGCGATAAATGCCACCTACAGAATGATCATGGAAGATGCGTCATTTGATCTATGCACATGTATGCAGAAGAAACTGTTAATTAACCTGAAGTCTATCAAACAGGACAGTGCCCTAAGATTCAAATTTGGACAACTTTTGGTAGGTCTGTTTTTCTACTTTCAAGGCTATTTTCTGGGAGTCGGTGACATTCAATGGTTTGCTGACCAACTGGTTACCAAAAAAATCAGAGAAAGTATTCAAGCGGTGGGAACCAGATATCCTGAGGTCTTGAATAAATATTTTGATGAATTCAAGCAGAAGATGAGCCAACAGATGAGGATATCTGGAGATATTGTTAAGAAGTATGAAGAGGACATCTACTTTATCATCAGAGTAGATGAGTGCATAATGGAGGCAGTGGATCCCAAAAAGGAAAAAGTTGAACCCATGGGATATAAAGTGATGTATGACATGCTAGATGGGTATGCCTCTACCCTACTTGCCTCGCCTCTTGATCCGAAGAAGAAGAGAACCGACACCTACTTGGAAAGGATAAAACCGGTTGAAGAACCTTCAGTGAAGAAGGGAAAGGCAGTGCCATCGGTATCGGCACCGGTTACCTCAACAAGTCCTAAAGTGACTAAGTGGTCACCGGCCAAGAAGAAACCGGAAGTTGCACCCGCCAAGGTATTTGAAAGGAAGCGGAAGACCAAAGGCAATTCACCGGATTCTGAGGATATAGAACCTGAAGTGCAGCCTAAGAAGACTAGGCAAACAAGGAAGAAGGCAAAGACAACCAACAATGAACCAACATCGTCAGCATTGGTAAATATAGACATTTCCTCTTACAAACCATTGACACATTGTCAAAGGACTATCAAGAATGTTAGGAGAAAAGTGCTAAGTGATTTAATAGATCATTTTGATGATTTTAATGATAATGAAAAAGAGGAAGTTGAACAGGAAGTCATCCAATATCTATGTATTAATGATCGGTCGCCATCAAAAATTAGATCTGTGACACCAGATTCTCTATACAATTATTTAGATAGCAAATGACACATTTCCATTGAAAAAGAACAGGAAATAAGAGAGGAAATCTTTGCACAATATTTTTCTGATGTGTTAAATTCAGAGCTCTATGAAATCATGGATAAGTAAAAAGGCCTCTTCTTCATGAGAAGAAGAAGACTTGTTATTAGAAGGCAAAGTCTCTGAAGTGGTGAAAGATACACACTCCCATGCCAAAGCCGCTCTGAGGTTGTACCAAGTGTCAGAAGCCAACAAGAAGACTGAACAAGAACCAAAAATCAGAAAACTGAATGAGGTATATGACAGTGAAGGAGAACCGGTTACTGAACAGATGGACACTATTGATGTTGATGCTTTGGATGGTGAAGATGTCACTCTAGATGCAGCAAAGGAAAAGGTTGATAAAGAAAAGGAAGACAAGGAAAAGCGGGATAAAGAAAAAGCAGAAAAGCAGAAGTTGGACAAAGAAATGGTTGACAAAGAGCAAGCAGAGAAAGAGGAAGAGAAGAAGAAGCAAGAAGAGGAGAAGAGGAAACAAGAAGAGGAGAAGAGGAAACAAGATGAAGAGAAAAAGAAACAAGAAGAAGAGAAGAGGAAACAAGTAGAAGAGGAGAAGAGAAAAGAGGAGGAGAAAAGGAAAGAAGAGGAGAAGAGGAAATGAGAAGAGGAGAAGAAGAAAGAAGAGGAGAAGAAGAAACAGGAAGAAGAGAAGAAAAAGCATGAAGCGGAGCTAAGGGAGAAAGAAGAGGAAAAGAAAAGAGCGGAAGAGAAGAAGGAAGCGAAAAAGCACAAGCAAGTGGAGACTCCAAAGGCAACCGGTGGTCAAGCCAAACTGGTTGACATCACCAGTCCTATTGACCTCCAATCTACAAATGAATCGAAGCTACTCCAAAGCATTAAGCTTGCACAAGAGCGTCTGGAAGCATTAAGGAGGAAAAAGGAGCAATATGTTATTCAAACTGCAGTTGAAACTCTTACCAGTTTGATTCCCAATGCTAACCTCCCCAGTAACAACTCCTCTCTGGCCCAACTAAAACTTCTATGTGCAGTTGTAGAAGACCAAGTACAATGCCTAGAAGAAGTTGCTGAAGCTAATGCACAGAAGAAGCATCGAAAGACAATAAATACTACCTTGGTAAAAAAACTGAATGAGCTCTGGTCTCAACTTCAGAAAGAATAGAAGGACATAAGAGATGCTATGGATGAGGGAAAACTACTGCTCAGTAAGATAAGCCAACCCCATCTATTTTGTGATGATGTGCTTGCACAGAAAGAAAAACTGCAATCTGATTTGCAGGCATACATAAGCAATTTTAAGACGGCATATGATTCCTTCACTTCATATGAGCAAACTATTCATCGGTTTCAGCTCCAGTTTGCCAGAATAGAGTTGGAGATTAGCAACCAGACCAAAGATTTGCAGGAACTTCAACTGGTTTTATTACCCAAACTGCAAATACTCTAGAAGTGCTTTCTCAATCTAGATGCCTTAACGATCACTCAAGAAATGAGCACAATTGATGCCATGGAAGAACAGGTATCCCAGATGCAAACAGAAAGTAAGGTGGCTACCTCATTACTTGAGTCATGGTCTTTATCCATGAAGACTTTTATGCAGGATTTTAAATCAGTTTGTGATAAGTTTCACTCATTATTATCATAAACATTTATTATATTAATGATAATGAGAAACAAGGATTATTCTGCAATACTTTGTCATTGTTGGCAAAGGGGGAGTAGTATCTAAAATTTTGGTGAATGTTATGTATACTTTCATGTTATTTCCTTAAGGGAGTAGTATACATTGTATTTTCTGCAAAAAGGGATAGTGTATATGCTTAGGGGGAGTAATTTTGATTATGGCATATTTTTGTTGTAAAACACTTAGATGTCAAAATTTTCTTAAGTGTTGCCATCAATGCCAAAGGGGGAGATTGTTGGCATTTTGATGATGTTGTGATTGTCAATGATGGACACATACTTTCTTTGAGATCACTTTTTGTATGTATGAGTTATGCTCAACTGGTAATTGTTCCGACCGGTATTATGTATTATAGTCTTTAGACTATCGATGTTTTGTAGAAAGTGTTTACCGATCTCAAGCAGTATGAAGGCACAAAGCGGTATGAAGACCTCAAGCAGTTCGAGGATCCCAAAGCAATACAAAGGAACAAAGTGGTTGTTAACGTTTTCCCAGTCGTCATTTTGACAAACCGGTAATTAGTAAAATGTATGAACTGGTAATCGATAATGAACCGGTATTACTCTGTGATGAGTTATCATCCACCGACACTTTGGCGGTGATTTTGTGTCATGTTACCAAATGTGTCTAGATGCACAGAACCTAGGAACTTGCAATGCAATCCTATTGGACCGACATGAAATCATATTCCTTTATAAGGACATCATGTCTAGGGTTTTAGAAGTTGATAGGGTTTTAGAAGTGCATGAGGTTTTTGTATGTGCGATCGCAGAAGAGAAGATTAGGTCTGTGTGAAGAAACATAGTGTGGAGATACTGAAGACTGAAGTAATGCTAAATGTGCATTAACAATGAGCTATCAAGGATCTAACCAAGCATACTGTGCTACTATCTAGATCACTCACTTGTTGATTACTCACATCTTCGACAAGTCTGAAACCCTTAACTGGGTAGGCCTGGCAAAGCCTTTGTAAATCCTCTAACAAGGTGGTTCACAACTGTGGATCTAAAATCCTCTCACAAGGTAGTCTTTAACAGGACTTATCTCCTAACAGAGATTTAGATTCCTAACAGGATTTGTACTAGTGAAGAACATTGTATGACCTTAACCGATCTGGTTACTATTCCGCAGATAGTTACTTGTGAGTTTCATCTCACCGTGGTTTTTCCCTTTTGGGTTTCCACGTCAAAACCTCTTGTGTTATGGTGATTGTGCTCTTGTGGGTGAATGCCTTATTTTCTATTTGGTTTGCATTTGTTTTAATCGGTTTGTTAGTAAATGTGTTATACCGGTTGACTGCTAAACTGTTTAAGTGTTTGAGTTCAGTATTCTTTGGTATACTAATTCACCCCCCCCCCCTCTTAGTATTCATCAGGTTGTTGATTATTTTGATTATTTTGGTTCATGGGATTTTTACCATTTTTCTTCTTAAAACAATTATGAGTCACATGACCATCCTGACCACAATATGTACAATGAGGCCTCTTAGAATAATTAATCTTTTGATTATTATTAGATTTGTTAAATTATAGGATTTAGAATGAAATTTATTATTAGAATAATGATTATTATTATTAGATTTAAAATGATTATTATGATTTTGATTTTTAGACATAAAAGCATGTTCAATACTTCTAAGAGTACCAAACTGGATTAATTTAGCTTCCTCTTGATGCAATAAATTATGAAAAATATCATGTTAATTGAGTAGCTAAACTAGGAATAGCAAGCCAAGCATGAATATTAGTAATATATTGCTGAAATCGCTGAGGAAGACATTTTTTTAAGAATAAGATGAATTAAACGTATATCAGCTACTGTAACTCCTAAACTAGTTAATTGAATATTAATAGAATCAAAATTTAATAAGACTTCATACATGGATTTAAAATCCGTATACTTGACGTCTTCGAGTTGATCTTGAAGCTGAATTTATCGAGATTCATTTGAGCTATCATAAGTTGTTTTGAAAATTTCTCATGCTTCATACACTTTTATACAATTTCCAATAAGAACATACAATTCAAGAACCATCGAAATACTAATTAAACCAAGTGCTTCCTTATTTTGAGTCTTCCATCTGTCTTGGTCGGTTTGAGGAGCAGTTGAAGTGGGCTCTGAACTTTTATCGGTTGCAACATCCAAAAGATGCTTGAAATGAAAAAATAAGGAAATATGTGTTTTCTATGAATGATAATTAGTGCTATTTAATTTAATTTCAGGAATTAATGTAGACATGATAGCAAAACAATGAATAAATTATAGTTAGTTAAACAAATATTACCCCTTTGATTAAAAAACAAAAATTAACCTCCTTGATTAAAAAATTTCAATAATAATTTATTAATAGAAATTTAAAATCTTTAGTAACAAATTTAAAGGATTTTTTTAAAACTTTAATTTTATTTAAATAAATTATATATTAAAAATAACTTTATCTATTCTTTAATTTGAAGAATAACTTGAAATTTTTATACTAATAACAAAATAAAACAATTTTATAATAAAGAACTTTATAAAAAAAACATTATTCTTTAAAAAGCTTTTAAGAAAATAACAAAACTTTATTAAAAAAATTCCATAATTTTTCTTAAAAACAAATACGTAATGAAATGAGAGCAGAGGTGAAAAGGCGTTATGAAAATTTTAAACTTCAAAATTAATCATGCAATGAAAATACTGAGGTGTCAAGGCAAAATAAGAGCAGCTTGGGGCAGGTGCGCAGAGAGAAATGATGAAACGAAAGGTACATAAATATTACAAAGACACAGAAAGATTGGAAGGTTGAAGAGGAGCAATGCAAGACAAAGGGACATAGGTGAAAGGAAATTAAGAAAAAAGAGACGTCACAATTCAGAAATAAAATCTTAGTAGAAATTAGAGGCTTCCGTTTGGATTTATTTTTGAAATAGAAGAACGCTCTTAGGGCGATACAAATTTGAGCAGAGGTTGAGGTGCTATCAACACAGAGATATAAATTCAGAGGTTGAAGTTACATAGATTAATACTTAAATATATTATAGAGATAAATCAAATATTGAAATTTAACGTAAATATAAAGGAGATGTTACATAGAGATTAAATGAAGTAACAATATGATTTTTTTTCTTATCAAAACCTTGCAAGAAGAGGAATGTTAGAACCTGCAAATAAACAAAGAATGTTTTGGTAGCAAGCCTTCCAAAACTAAAAGAAAATAAAATTTTTTAGAATCTAAATGGATTAATCCTACATGCAAACTTGTTAACAAGTTTGAAAAAAAATTGAAAACTGAAACTAAAAACTGCACAAAACAGATTAGAGAATAAACTTCTACTCTTCTCTCAAAGAGTGCCTCCAAGAAAGGTGAGCTCCACAAAATGAAAAATGACAACCTTCATCAACTTCCACTTAAACAAGGATTAGTAACCTGCTTTGATACCATGAAAGGAAATGCAAGAGCAAGAAAATGAAAAGAAATCCAAGTAAGTATGATGATTGAAGCAATGTTACCAAAGTAGAGAGCAACTTGAGAGCAATCACCCAAAACTTGAAGAGGAGATACAAGAGCTTTTGAAAGGGGAAAAACAAAGAAAAACCCCTTATGTATTATGAATGAAGGGAAAGCCTAGAGAGAGAGAGAGAGAGAGAGAGAGAGAGAGGCTCATTACAATGATATGCAAAGTGAAGAATGAGAGGAGAAACATCTCTTAAATAGAGATGAGAAGAGGAGATACAAAGTAACTCCCAAATCTATGAACGCCACCATTCATAATATGTGTGTGCAACATGTCAACATCCTCTTCATGAGGATAAACTAATATTCCTTGATATAGGAAAATAAAAGAAATGACATGTCCTCACACATGTACTAGAGGACAAATTACACGTAAGGATTCCAAAGGAATATCACAAACTAAATACAAATAAACCTAAGCCAAGTAAAGATTAAATATTCTGACATCTTGCATCACCATTGCGTATGAATATCCAATAACACAATCTTGTCACCATCCACTCCTCTAATGACCATGGTGAAGACACTCCTTACTTTGATGGCTGAAAAAACATATGACATAAATCCTCACAATCCTCAAAATACATTAGGAGTCTCCTTGGTTGGATTTAGTAACGCATAGGTACCTGCTTTTTTGTGAAGCCCATTTGAATAAAGTGGTGACATATTCTTGCAACTCCATCCCACAAGTAGTAACAAATTCCATTCACCAGTCTGAATAATATCCACAGTAATGTTTTAATGTCATATTAAAATATGATTATCTTAACCTATTTCCACTCACTAATTCATAACTCTCAACAGCAGTGCTTTGAAACCATGATAAAATTTAACAATTCTACAATTTAGGGTTTGAATATAATATCTTACATTAAGCTTCAATCAAAACCTGTTGTAACTTTGCATATATGGAAAAGACAAAAACAATAGACCTCGACTCAATAGAAAATTTGGAATAATTTCACATGGGTTATGTTGAGGAATTGGGTTATTTTCCAGCCATTAAAGTAAGGAAAGTCTCGACCTTGGCCATTGGAGGTTGCTCTCCAGGAAAGTCACGTTAATTTGACATGGGTGCATAAGCAATTGGGAGAGTAGATGAATTTGGCATAGGGTTGATTTGATGGTCCAACGTCAACAAGCGCATGCAAAAACACAGACAGACATAGATCAAAGCACATTAGTGTGTGTTGTCTTATGTGGGTCCCATGTGTAAATTTCATTTCTGTTTTTCACATAAAACCATTCAAATATGTCCAACAGAAATGTACCATACAGTGTTAGTTCAAGAAGTAGTTTTAAGTCGTGCCAATATGTATGAAGCGTAATGAATGATATATTTGGAAATGATAAATTTGAAATTTCGGAAATAATTTTAATTTAAGTGGTGTCAATATGTAAGGTGTCTAATGAATGGTATATTTGGAAATGATAAGTTTGGAAAAAATATTTAGAAATAATTTTATTTTAAGAGACTACTTTAATATATTAAAGTTTGAGGACTTTTTGTGTATTAAAATCTATTTTTCATTTGTTATAATCATCTGGTGAATATTTATGTGATTATAAAAGTTAAAATTTAAAAAATGAAAATTAATATTTTTTTCTCATGAATGTAAAATATATGACTAAATTATATTTGAATTATTTTTATATAGAACATGCTTGTTAAAATGAAATATGGGTTAAATATACTATGCAATTTAAATAATATGTTAATAGAGAAAGAGATTAAATTAGAAAATCTAAATTATTATAGATGGATTTCCCATATTATTTTGTGTTTCTAAGTACATTTTAAAATAATTATTTTCTAACATTCCAAGAATATGTTTTGTATATAAACTAGTACAGATATTTAAATACATGTATCTAAAATATGTCATAAATAGTGGATACTTAGTGATTTCTAAATAATTATTTTAAAATGTGCTTAGAAACATAAAACACTTGATAATTAATGGGCAAAAGCACAACACTTGTCACGTTTCAGACCAACTTATCCACACAAGTGAATTTAAGTAATTTTAACTAAAAATTAATTTTTATCAAACATATGGTCTATATAGATTCATTATAGCTAAGTTATATATGGGCCACAACTTTTCCAATTGGAAGTGTCTACTAAATGTATATTTTATACTACTTTGGGTCTAATTACCAAAAAAATAAAAAATAAAAAACTCGATGTTTCAAAAAGTCCTACTCTTATAGATAATATTTTTTTTGAAATGTAAAAATACATTTTTATAGATCTATAAGTGAATTTTCCAAAATATATATCTTTTGATATTTTAATTAATAAAAGTTAATTTAAATAATAAAAGTTGGTCTTTTTTTTGACTAAGCATGTTTGATTTGGAACAATGTTATAATGAATTGCTTTTCCATAAGTCTTGATGTTTCTTTGATCTTATGATTGTATGGATGCAATAAGTGTTAAGTGGATCATTCATGTTCATGAGAGATGAATTCATACCACCAATTAAATATGTATCAATGTGCATGACTCAAAATTTATATAATTGGATCTTGATAAAATATTATTTTTAAATCTAACTAATTTTGTTGTGTCAAGTGTGTTATAACATAAATCTTACAACTTTATTTGTCTTATAGAAGAGAAAAGTGCATATATTACTTTCCCATTTATATGCTTTATTTCACTTTGTGAAGATTTTGTTTATGTAGAACTCTTTATTTTCACTTTTATTTTGGCACACTCATTGACCCAATCTTGAATCTAGCACCATATTATGGTAATCTTCCACTTTACAACATTATTGACTTAGTTCCCAGAGCTTTTGTCCTCCTTTGACATGATTACACCTACAATCTAGTCTTCTAGATTTAAAATTTAAAAATCTTGATTTCAAAGCCAACAATCTTGAAGTATTTCTTACTCGTCTGTGTGCATACCAAAACTTTTCAATTGTATATCTAAGGATGTGTATTTAATCACATGATAATCTCGAGACCCTTTTATTATCAATTATTAACATCTTACACTTAAAAATTCAATGGCATGCATCACTACTCTTATTTTATAATAATCTTAGTTTACATCAAGTATACATACTAAACATCCATAATTCTTTATTTTCTATTTTTATCTTGTTAGATCAATTTAAGTGCTTGACTTCCATCAAGGAAATTGATCCTTCTTCCATATTTATATGAAATACTCATAAATATCCTTAGCACCACACTATCCTCAAAAACACATATGTGTAATACCCTAAAAATGATCATCTAAACCATGAGACCCTAATCTCGACAACATCACCAAGGTCCTAACCAAAGACAATTAAATCAATCTTGAGCACTTTAATTAATTCTTCAATCATCAAATGTCACATGGCAAGTGGATTATTCTATATTAATTAAATATTTATTTAATTAATTAAATCATTCCAAGAAAATCATTTTAATCAATTATCCTATTTAATTTATTAAATATCCTAGCATATTTAATTAATTAATAAATTTGCCATTTAATCATAAAAAAAGGAATTTATTTATTACAAAAGAGGAATTAATCACAAAGCAAGACTTAAATTGAAAATGAAATAAAAGAATTGAATTGAGAGAAATCAGACTTGAGATATTATTTCTTTCTTCTAAATTGAGAACTTGAAATCAAAAAGCAATTTAAAAGGAATTTAATCATTCTCTACAATTGGAACTCAAAGCTTTTGAGAAAAAGAAGTTCAGTTGCATTGAAAAGACTCCTTTCTTGAATAAATCAAAGAATTGCATAGAATTACCTATTTTTATCTCAAGTGCATGGAATTCATTGAATTATATCTCTAATGCAAACTCAAACTTCTTTTCTGAATGCATTTCAATTTAAACTATAATTGGTATCTATCTCAAGGTTAACTAAATCTGATTTCTCAATTATTTCAATTAATCCTAAATTGTGCTTTTTCTTGATCTCTCTTATGATTCTCTATAAATTCAGCCTCCAGCTCTCATTCAAAACACCCTAGATATTTGTTATTATACACATTTTGCTCTGGAGTCATTGAATATATTGTGCTTGCTTTTTGAGTTTATTGCATCTTAGTTTATCTTTTTGCATATTTAGTTTACTCCATATTGCTTGAATCCATATTGCTTGAATCTTTCATCCATCTTACATCCATTTAGCTTAATCTCATGCTCATATAGATTAAATCCTTCATCTTGGTGTAGTCTAGTCAGTGGTATTGCTTATACAAATCTGAGAGCAATCTTATACTCGCATCTTTTAGAAGGCAATTAGTCGATTTGTTATGGTTTTATTATTCATGCTTATATCTGTCTAACCATACACGTAATGACTTAACTTAAGTGTTGTGTCTTACAGCTTATAGACTTATTTCACCTTTTCACACACACAATATGTACACTTAGAAAAACATTATATTCATAATCTAGAGGAAATAATTTTCTTCAAATGAAACAATGCCATTGAGGACATAACCACATCAATCAAACTAGATTGCAACATGATCTATTCCTAGTATCTAAAATTCTAAGTTGACTTCATCTTAGGGATCTTTGTTCATTTATTCAATTTCAATTTTTAAATGTTAGTTCTATATCATTTTATTTTTTTAGTTCTATATCATAGTAGCTTAACACTAAAGTCAATAATATTCTAATTTATGATTAAACCATAACTCCTACTTTTAATTATCATTTCAATTTGTCTTAGTGTCTTGAATTTTAGCTCATAAATTAAGTTGGCAAGCTTGCAATAATTTTATGTTGATTTTTTTTATCATTATTTAGACATCCAAATTAATTGTAGGGTGTTTTACTATAATATTTTTAAATTGTGTCATAGATCTAAAGAGACACCTTATCAAAGGAATATTTTCTAAATTAATAAATATTATGTTATTATAATTTTAAATGAATTGTGTTAAATTATGTTATAATGTTCATGAATAATTTGATCTACTTGGATTTGTCAAAATTTAATGCCTCGTTGCTCAAACATGCATAACTAAGACTAAGAGATATCTATTTACAAATAGAGTGGACTATCATAGCAATAACATTAAAAACTAAGTGTTTGAATAATTGTGTTCATGTGTTAACCAATATGTAATGAAAAAGGAGAAAGCATAAAATAAAAACCACATATTAATTTCACATAACATTATATATATGTGGAGAAGCACTTTTGAGAAAAAGTCAAGTACATATTAATATTTTGAAGTAAGAGTACATTTAAGCATAAAAATTATCCCTTCAATTTTATAATTGCTTGTGTACTCCAATTTATAATGAAATCTAGACTGAAAAACAAACAAACTTAGTTTTACAACACAATATACATTACAAGTAATGTATCTTGTTAAAAACTACACCCCACTTATGGCGAGCATATTTTAAAAAGAAAAAATAACAATAATGAACAATATCATTAAATAATTAAATTTGCATGTCACAACTCCTAAAAATGAAATCCTAAATTCTTCACAAACATGCATGGGACCTATTCAATAAATACAATATGCTCCATAACTTCCTCCTAGTAGCACCTAGGATGGGGAAAGTGACATAAATAACCTTAAAACACTTTGTAACTGTATGTAGAAAATTGTGAATGTAAACTAGAGAGACTGAAAAGGTGAACTAAATAATCAACAAACACATATTTCAACCACACTCAAGATTAAGACATTAAGAAGGAAGAAAAATAGACAAACAAAATAGAAGCAATTAAACTGCAAACTCTAGATTATCCTTCAATCTGATAGTCCTACAATTTGATGTGTGCTTGATGTGTGATAGATACTTGAATCGTCTCCATGAGAGTGAATGCAAGCTGGAAAATAAGCTAAGATGGGATGCAAAATGCTATTCTAAATGGATGTGGATGAGTAAATATTTCTACATTATGAGAGTATGAAAATGGATGGACAATTATGCATTATGAAGTATGAAAATGAGATTGGATGATCAATGAAGGAAAATGGGGGGTTTAAATAGGCTAGAATGAGAAATGGAGAGGGCTGAGAGGGAGACACGTGTCCCTATGAAGGGCATGTGTCATGGAAGAAAATTACATTTTTCCTTAAGAAGGACATGTATCATTTGACAGCATGACATGTGTCCCTGAGGACACATGCCCATTTGGGAGTGAGACACCCAATTTGGAAGGTTCTATTCCAAAAGAGATTATAAAATAGGGATATTGTCATGGTTTAGAAAATTTGGAATATTTTCCCAAATTTTAGGCAATTTGGTTCCCTTCCAAAATGAGGAGATTTCCATCACTTAAGATATTTGGGATATTTTCTCAAATTTTAGGAAATGGTTCCCCCAGAAATGAGGATATTTCCATGGTTTAAGATATTTGGGATATTTTCCCCAATTTTTAGGAAATGCACACATATGATGAGGGATAAGGGATAGGGTTGACTAAACCCTTGGTTAGTCAGGTGGGTTAGGCTAGAGGAAGGGCTAGATAAGGGTTAAAGTTAGGAGACATGTGGGGAAATATAATTAATTAATTTAATTAATTAGTTCTATGAGGGAATATTAGGAGGAAAGGATGTAATGCTCACCAAAATACCCTAGAGAAATACACTATTATGCATAATAGAGATAAACAACATCTATACATGCATCCAATACAATAAATTCTCATATACAATAAAATTCATTATCTTAGTAGTATTAAATCAATATGAACATGAACACAAATAAGATACGCAAGCAGAACTAAACACAAATACATCAATAACATCTAACTTCCCTCTGACCGACTATATTGAGGACCTGAAAAACACCATTGCCAAAGCTGAAGACATCAGAGATGCTTTTAAACCCAGGTTTGAGAAGATTGAGAAGGATTTGCTGGAAAGGAAGAGCCTTGCTGACACTAGCGATAAAACCCTCTCGGATACCTTTACCAAAATTGGTAAAATTGAGGAGTGTCTGAAGAACATTGCTGAACAGAGCCTAAGTATCCTGAAGATCTCAGCTAGCAACACCCACACCCTCATCAACAAACTGGATGAAGAAAAGGAAATCCAGGACATAGACCTGGAAGCTGAAGGAACAGGGGAAGCTCAAGGTCTCAGAACCCGCACTAGAGGCAAGAGGAAGGAAAAGAAACCGAACAAGGATCTGGAAGACCTGAAAGTTGTTGGGGCCACCTACGACAAGCTGGTGATTAAGGCAGAGGATTTGCTGAAGAAAATTACTGTGTAGTGCCTTCTTTGTTTCTTTGTTGTTTTTTGTTGTTAAGCCATTCTTTCTGTCTGCTGGTCTTTTGGCCAGTCTTTTTGTATGCAGACTTTAAAGCACTGTTCTTCTTAGTGCTTTTTCTCTATCTATGTTGTAAAGGTTTTGGGTCCTGAAAACCTATTTTTTAATTAATCAGAACATCTAACTTCCCTAGGGTAAATCAATGTCATTACTTATACTACTAATCATAAGAAACAACATCATAATTACAACTAATCCATTACACATTCCTTATATTATCAACTATTCCTTCCATGCACATATGCAACATCATTTATAATCTATCTATCCTAAATGAAATCTTCAATAATGCAACTACCAATTAACCCCACTGGGTCAATTTTAAAGAACCAATACCAAATATTCCTAATCTCAACCATTCATTTCTTTTAACATTGATTAACCTTTTCAATACCAATTACCACATAATTAAACCATAGCAATATGAACTAATTACATCATCACAAGCATAGCACTAAGTACACATCCATAGATTCAATATCCATTGTTCTCATTATTAATCATTCTCAAAATACACATGATACATCATTGATTTCCCTAATAAAATCTACTAGATACATGAATACAATGTCTTTTACAATAATGAACATAGTTCTCAAATACAATTACATATACACGTCAAATGAATTATGTACAATAATCTACTACGAATATCCATACATGAACTGGAGATAAGAGATCCACATCCATGTAGGGTATCCAAGAAAAGCATCCCAATGGAAGAAAGGCACCAACCACTTGACCATGTGGAACCAAAGGAACCACGTGCTAGGAGATGACACAAGATCCCACACACACTCTAGATCTAAGCTGACACCTAACTACCAAAGAGGAAACAACTCTAACACAAACCAAGGTAAGCCTACCAAATGACCAGGAAACCTCCAGAGGCAACTCAACAACAAGACATAAGGAAATAGGACCAACATGTAGGGAAAGAGGGTCATCACATGCTATCACATAGGATACACATGTGGAACCATCTCGACCTTTGAGGAAATCAAGGTAGTATGGTTTACCCGGTTACCAGATCTACCACCTCACTCTGGTCTTCGATCCATGAGATGGGTATTACAAAACACATTTATTATCTTGCTTTGATGAGGTACTCTACCCAACCCACCTAGTATTAATTATTAAGTTGTCACTTATCAATTACAATGGAAAACATCCAATGAGCTATCCAGACAGTATAGACCCTGACTCTTTTACTCAAGAATCCTAGCAGTCCATTCCTCGTGACCTTGGCAGACTCATGGAAGCCCACTCTCCCCAATTATGCCCCTAGGCCTTGTTGGCATTTTGAGTTTATTGGCATTTTGCATAGAGATTGCATTAATGATATGTTGTCATTGATGTCAATTGAACCGATGAAAGGTATTCATGTTATTGTTGATATTGTTGTTTTTGATATTGGCTAGTAACCAGTAAGAAGAGAGTTGTAGATGATATTGTAACCGGTATGTAAATTTTGTGAGTTGAACCGGTGAACCGGTGTAAAGGGTCAAACCTTTCTATGTAATATAACCGGTAAACCCTATCAGTTGTTAAACCCTAACCGATCAAGTTTGTTGGTTTATTATCTGATGAGTTGTTATGATGGAGACACATGTGATCATTGTCTGGGGATAAATTAAAATTGGTTTGGTGCGTTTGCTTATTGTCTAGGGAAGGAGCAAAGAGGATTGCATTTAACGCACAATGTGTGATGAGTTACAAAGTCCAATGGAGCAGTGATCATGGAGCGGTTGGAATTGTCTTCAAGAATGTGAAGAGATCGTCATGATTTCTAACGGTCAAGATTGAACCAACTTGTTTGTAATCTCAATGATGAGAATTAGGTTTTTGTTGTGTTACTGACCTAATTGATTTGTATTTAAGGTCAATGAAGTTGTTTGTAAAGGTTGTTGGAAAGATTGGTAGAAAACCTGCTAAGTGTGTGGTTGCCCAACCAGTGAATGGATCTGCATTTTTGAGTGAAGGTAGAATGAAGCTTAGAAGGATATGATCAAGCAAATGTAGTGCTACTCAGACAGATCAATAAAACCTGTTGTTTTCTAAAAATTACAGTAGAAGTTAAATCCCTTAACCGGGTAAGCTCTAACAAGCTTGGTTACTCATTAAATCCTCTAACAAGGTGTTCCATTAGCTTGTATTCTTAAATCCTCCAGCGAGGTTACTCCTAACAGGGTATTATGCTTCTAACAAGGCATATTTGTAAATCCCTTAACCGGGTGATTCCTAACTGGAATTAGTTCTTAACAAGACTTATTGTAAATCTCTAATAGGCTTTGGCTCCTAACAAGGAGAACTTTGAAAGAGTTCAGATAGATATCCTTATGAGTCTCATCTCACCGTGGTTTTTACCTATTTGGGTTTTCCACGTATAAACATTTGTGTCAAGTGGTGAATGCTTTTGTGGCTGTGATCTTATTTGTTGATTTGGTTAATTTCTGATAAGGCATGTTAAGTAGAAGCATTGAGAGATGAATATGTTGAGTTAAGATTAAGCATTGTTGATGTTTACAAGATTGAAGGTGTTTACTATTAAAAGTTGTCATAATAGTTAAACCAATTAATGTCAAGTATTCCTAAGAATATTGATCTTGACTGAGATATGTTTACTTTGTTTGACTGAGTTTGAGCTTGGGAACTTTGTATCATTTTTTTAATATATTGATTCACCCCCCCCCTCTCAGTATTCTACTAGATACTTATTCTTTAATCATACCATCAGGCCTCAACAACACAGGTAATTAAATAAAAGGGCTCACAAACATAATCCGGTAACCAAGATCTCCATAACATAGAATTTCACAATGCACAAAAGACAACATCACAGCCATAACCAGCTAGTACCAAATGAAATCAAAGAGCCCAACATCACAACAAGGTATCACTTCTCGCAAAAACACAATTCTAATCAATAAACGGTCTTGGGATAACTCAGGGACCAAGGAACAACCTCTGGATACCGAAAATCAAAGACACAAAACTCAGAAAAATCAAAGAAGATAAAATAGACAAATTAGCGCATATAAGACATCTCCTGGCGCATTTGCGTTGGGAAGTAATGCATAAACAACATCTTCTGGTTGCGACAGGAAGTTGTGTAGTACCCCTCCTTATTCAGACTCTTTTTGTATGTTTTTGATTGAATTCAGTGGAACATTATTGTATATTGATTCAGATTTTATGCGATGTCATTTCATGCTTTATCTGGATTTGTGGTGTATGATTTTATGTAGTATCTCAATGCTTATGATTAATGTTATTTTATGGATCATTATCATGGACTAACACTTTTACCTTATATGTGCAATGTGTTATTTATATGTTGCATGTTTTCATGTGTATGGGATGTGAGGGGATGATTTTCCTTCACTCACTCTAGTGAGATAGGGAACGTAACAATTCTCCTTCATCGGTGTGCATGTTGTGTCTGTATATATATATATATATATATATATATATATATATATATATGTATATATATATATATGTATATATATATATATGTATATATATATATATATGTATATATATATATATACATATATATATATGTATATATATATATATATATATACATATATATATATATATATATACATATATATATGCACGTGTGGTTCTTTGGTGCAGGAAATTGCAGGTACAAGTACCAGGTAGGTACGGGGTATCAACTCCACTTGGTTTCACAGGTTTGAGCATGCCTTATATGTCTGATGGGAGTGGAGGAGATAGTTGTTGGACCCTAACTTGACCCACAGTTACACTCGTGTGAGTGTTGTCAGCCGGTTGTCTTTCTCGTCTAGCTAGTATGCGAGTCATAGTGCTTTGGTTTGGTCATTTGTAAGTCATCATTCTTCGTTTTGCATGTTTTCGTTCATCTGTATGGTTATTTAATTGAATGGATGCTGCCATCTTATGTTGGCATAATTAGTTAATTACTACGCTCTCAGATTATTGATTTAATTAAGTTAATGATTTGCTAGATTAAATGGTTAAATGGCTTATTTCATCGTGTAAAGTTGCATTAATATATTTTGTGGAAGGAAATACATAATTGCCTAGCCATTTAAATGATAAATGATTATGTTGAAAGAAAGTATTTTGGAAAATAGGAAATAAAATAAAAGATTTTCCTTTCTACCTTTCCATTTTGACTTTTGCATTTTAATTGTTGGAAAAGAATTGTTTTTGGAAAAAGAGTCTGATTGTTTTTACTTTAAAAATATTTAAATCTGTTTGGATGGAAAAACATTAAACTTAGAAAGTTAAGGTTAAAATATATATTCTCCATATATGCTTGAAGATTCACGAGAATAGGGGGCAAGAATTTTTGGAGAGAAATTTGGTAAAACATTCTGGAAGGAGGAGCTGGAATTCGATTTGGGTTGCAAGGATTGGGATTCTTCCATCATTTTGCTTGCTAGTTTGCTTCAAGGTTGGATAATCTCTTCTTGTTTTAAATTTAAATTTGAATTTTTCAGTTTGCTTCCTGTTTGTTGAAATTATGCAAATCTCCTTGTAAATTCTTGTGGAATGATTGGAATGGAAGAAAGAATGCCTGTGGTTTTTTTATTTTGTGAATCTCAAATCATATGTTTGCTTATAGGAAAGAAATCATTCATTTCTCTATTTGTTGTATGTTGTGTTCTTGAAAATCAACTTCTTAGATTGCTCTTCTATTTGGAATAGAATGAATTGGATTTAGTTTGCCGTGTGCTTCCCATTATCTTATTGCCCAAGGTTTTGGGTTCCTGTGTGTTTTTATTTCACCATTTACCCTTCTGGTAAATATCCCTTTGAAAATTTGGATCTTGGCACTGTGTGTGTGTGTGCTTGTGAAAAGATTTGGGAAATAATCATTTTCATATTAAAACGATTTTGTAGCATATTGTTTTTCCATACTATGGAAGTATGAAATTTATTTTATTGTGGACCTTACCTTACCTCATGGTGGGCTAGTCCCACCACGCGGGTCGGTAGTGTCTGTTGCCCGCAGGTAGCAGTACTATCGGTCGGTAGGACTATTATCGATCGGTAGCAGCTGCTACCAATAGTAGCAGCACTACTGGCTGGTAGGCCTGCTACTGGTTGATAGCAGTACTACTGACAGGTAGTGTCTATTGTCTCGGTAGAAGCACTACCGCGGGTTGGCCTCGACCCCCGCGTAACCTTGTACCCTTAGCGGTACAAATTCCTTTATGCTATGAGTTTAATTTTTATTAAATGAAATATTTTAAAGTGGTTTTTAATGCTAAATATAAATAGTAATTTCCTAATGATTTTTATTATGTAGTTTAATAAATTTATCAATGGAAATCAAGGCATGAATTAGTAATGCGAATTGGTTAATTTGGATATATTCTGGAAATGAATTAAATGCCTATTAGGTATTCATGTTTTTTTAATTCGGTTGAGTATTTGACGTGAATTTTATCTTTGATGGAAAATTGATTGGGAAATTGAATAGATGTGAATGGTAAAAGAGTGTTTTATTTAATTTTCAATCAATGATGTTGCAAGTTCTTATGATGTTGATTTTCTCAAAGATTGTCTAAGTGCGGACTTAGTGAAATTAGCTTTCCTTCCAAGAGTTATATTGTGTAATTTCTGGTCTATGGTTCAGTCGTCCTGTGGTGGCATATTTGGTACCTTTGACCAAGTGATATATGTTAACTTCGTTGTCTTAATCATGTAGTGTCTTTTCCTTATGGTTAACCAAGAGTGAGCATGTCCTTGTTTTGACCACCTATTTCTCGATAGTGGTATTATGGCTATCTGCTTCACCATAGGGTCCTCGTGGAGTGACCATGCTTGTTTAGTGTCCTTTGAGAGAGTGGCTTTTGAAAGGGGGATACGCCCAAAGAGGTTGGCAAGATGACCCTTCGAAAGTAAGATAATAAGTGATAATCTAATTAATTGATTAGGTGGGTAGTTCTCAAACATTAATAAAGATATATTACCTCGCGCATAGGTGAGTGCTTGTCCTGAGGCTTATAATGTAGTGAGAAGGCCTGGAATGGAAAACTGACCACCTTGTCTTCACGAAAGGCTAGTAGGGTCCGCATGAGACTTAGTTGGAACTGAAGGTTCGGGAGAGGTTACTAGGACAGTGAGCCGGTACCTATGGATGCTATATCATGGTATCCATCTTAAGCTATGCGATGACACTCTCTCTTTAGGTTCACTTGTGTGTGTGATGTTGGTTCACTTGTGTTTTGTGATATCGAGTCACTTGTGTATTTGTGATGTTGAGTCACCTGGATTATTGTGGATTCATATGGTGTTGTCATGGAGTCGTATTTTTTGTCGACCATGTCATGCTTTTGCTTGCTTGAGGGTCCTTAACTATCTCCTAAGACGGTGGGGTGATTCCATTTTGGGAATTACATGGTCGGGTGGTAGTGCCACTTCCCACTGGATGTTCTTGTTCATACCTTCATGCGAGGATTGGCTTCGCAGGTGTTTCTATGGATCGTGGCTCATGCTTATCTCATATTTTGGAGATTATTGTTATTTGGAGACCTATGTGGTCATTGTATCATGATTTTTTGTAACCTTGTAATTGGTTAAGTTGTATCTTTATGTGTATATTGTGAAGCCATGTATTGGACGAACAATGTAATCCTAGATTGGGATGTTATTTATCAGTTTCCTTTATGTTATGTGTACATGCTTATTGAAGAGAAATTATATTGAATCCTTTCAATCTGTTATTACATATGGGTTCTTATGATCATTGAGTTAATGATGGATTATTGGATTAACCTTATTGTGGAATTTATCTTTTGGTTTTAATTCTTCATTGGTAACCCTTAAGGAATTCTGGTGTAAGTCTTCCGCTTGTGTTATCGTGCATGTTGCGTGTTATGCACTTATTATGTTTATACTTTAAAAAAAAAAAAATTCACCCTTGTTGTGGGTTTTCCTTCGGGGTTCCTGGCGGGGCATTACATTTGGTATCAAAGCCCATGTTTCAACACTGGGTACTTTGGGTTTGTAGTGAGCCCATTTGCCTTGACTTTTTGTAGATCTTGTGGTGTGACTTCCTTGCTTCTTTCCTTGCCTTTGATTTGAACCTTTTTCTCTTGTGCAGTGTTAGGTCATGGGTAGGAAAGCCAAGGGAGGTGGCCATGTTGGTGGCAGCACTAGAGGCAGAGGAGGAGGATGGGGTCGAGGTTTTGACCACCATAGTCCTTCACCACCACCCACTCTTTCAAGTGTGGATCAAGATCAGTCAGTTCATTAGGAGGTACCACATTCAGGAGAGCAGGTTCTCGAAAGGGAAGAGCTATGACAGATGTTTCACAAGGTGCTATCTAGACTGGGCCCCAGACCTAAGGTGAATCAGCCCATCCATGCCTAGGTAGTGGAGTCCCATTAGCAGATTCCAGAGAGAGAGAGAGAGAGATCTCCTAGAGGGAGAGAGGTCCTAGTGGACCAGGATCCAGCTAACATGGGGCACATGAGGGACTTGATGAGGTCCAATCCTCCTTTCTTTGATGGTAAAGGTACCGGTCTAGAGGTAGAGACCTGGCTTATCAGTTTAGATCGGTGTTTCACCATGTATCCATATAGTAGCAACACCAAGGTGAGATGCACGATCATGCATCTCGAGAGCTTCTCATCTATCTGGTGGAGGTTAGAGGAGGAGAGGATCGGTGTGAGCATTAACACCATGTCATGGGAGATCTTTCTGGAGAGATTCAGGGCACAATTTCTCTCACCCCAGTGGAGGCAGTCGCATGTAGACGAGTTCTATGCTCTGCACCAGTTTGGGTTATCAATAGATCAGTTTGAGCATAGGTTCGATGAGCTCAAATAGTATGCCGAGATTGGCAATGTTGAGGCTATGTTTGTTCAACACTTCTTGAGGGGTCTTAATGACTGCATCAGTGGAGGAGTGAGAGTTTTTGAGCTTGCATTAGTAGAGGTAGCCGTGGCGAAAGCCAGGTTGGTGGAGCAGAACCTTAGCCATGCTCATGGCGGCCAGTCTGGAGTTCAGATTGGGAGTGATCCTTTCAGTGGGTCTAGAGGGAGAGGGAATCAGTCCCAGACTATTGCACCTCTTAGGGGTCCTCAGGCACCCGCTAAGGGTGGTCAGCAGCAGCAATAGTAGCCGTTGAGACTGAAGCAATCTCAGGGCTAGCAGGGTGGCAACTCTCAGTTTCAGAAGAGAAGGAATTGGCCGAAGAGTAGACAGACTTTTCTAGGGTAGTCCTCTCAGGGTGCATCTCAGGCCCCTAGTGGGGAGAGCTTTCAGTAGTCCAGTGGGTTGTTTGGTAGTAGAGGACCTGTTAGAGGAGTTTGCTTCTCCTGTGGTCAGTTTGACCACAAAGCCACTCAGTGCCCTCAGTGTCCTCATTGGATGAGTAGCCAGAGGCCAGCCACATCAAAGCTGACAGTGGGGGATGCAAGTAGACCCCATAGAGTATTTGCAGCGGTGGATGACCACCAGGCTGATCACAGAGTATCATGATTGAGACCACAGGTGTGTTGTGTTGTATTCCTATCTCTGTACTTTTTGATTCTGATGCTTCAGATTCTTTTATTTCTTCATCCATTATGGAGTGGTGCGGGATCGTGTCTGCTAAGCAGGCGGATAGGTGGCAAGTAGAGTTGGCTACTGGTGTGCGTGTGTTGGTAGATACCTTCATTCCCAGTTGTGAGTTGGACCTAGGACCATTTGTCTCTTTAGTTGACCTTCGAGTCATTCCTTTGGGGTCCTATGGAGTTGTGTTGGGGATGGATTGGTTATCATCTAACAACGCTCATGTAGACTATCGTCTGAAGACAGTAGAGTGTTTTGATGACCATGGCAGGAGAGTGGGGATCGTTGGAGTTCAGCGATCGATATCCTTACGTATGATTTCTGCTATGCAACTTAGGCGGTGCATGTGTCAAGGGTGTCAGCATTTTGCAGTTTCTCTTGAGGATGTGGATGAGGGAGAGAGTCGAGAAATCGCTCTTAATGGTCACCCTATTCTTTGAGAGTATGTTGATGTGTTTCCTTTGGATATTCCCGGTATGCCTCCAAAGCGAGATATAGATTTTTGCATTGACTTGGTTCCTGGTGCGGAACCTATTTTGAGAGCACCATATCAGATGACTACCCAGGAGTTGAGTGAGTTGATGTTGTAGGTTGAGGAGTTGTTGGCCAAGGGGTTCATTAGTCCTAGTGTTTCTCCTTGGGGTATGCCGATTATCTCCATTAAAAAGAAGGATGGTTATCTTTGGTTATGCATTGATTATCGACGGTTGAATAAGGTAACCATCCAATATTTGATATCCATTGCCTTAGTAGATGATCTTTTTGATCAGGTAAAGGGAGCCAAGGTGTTCTTAAGATAGATCTGAAATCTAGGTCTCATCAGTTGCGCATTCATGACATAGAATTCATAGGACGACATTTCATACTCGTTATGGTCACTATGAGTTCACAATGGTTCCATTTGGGTTGAAAAACATGCCTTCAGTATTCATGAGTCTTATGAATGGGTTTTTTTGTACCTACCTTGACCACTTTGTCCTCATGTTCTTGGATGACATATTGATTTATTCTAGATCTATGGAAGAGCATGAGGGTCACTTGTGTTAGGTATTGCAGTGCTTGAGGGAGAATCAACTTTTTGCAAATTTGGTGAAGTGTGATTTCTTCCAGTCAAAGGTGAGCTATCTTGGTCATATAGTCTCGGGAGAAGGTGTATCCGTGGATCCTTCTAAGATCCAAGCCATTGTTGATTGGACAACGCCGACCAATGTTTCTAAGGTTCGAAGTTTCATGGGTTTGGCCGGATATTACCGTCGCTTTGTGCAGAGCTTTTCTCGAATAGGCCACCTGATTACTTCTCTTCAGAGGAAAAGGAAAAAGTTCATTTGGTCAGAGTAGTGTGAGTCATCTTTTCCTACCTTGAAGGAACTCCTTGTTAGTGCTCTGATTTTGGCAGTTCCTTATCCATCCAGAGATTTTATGTTGTGCACAGATGCCTCTCTAGAAGGTATAGGTGTGGTGCTTATGCAGGATGGACGTGTGGTTGCCTATGAGTCTTGAAAACTCAAGGATCATGAGTTGAACTATCCAGTTCATGACTTGGAGTTGGCAGTTGTAGTGCATGCATTGGTTAGATGGAGACATTTTCTGTTGGGGCGTCGGTTTGAGCTGCATAGTGATCACCGCAGTTTGCAGTATATTTTCACGCAATTGAATTTGAATGTTCGATAGCAAAGATGGATGGAATTCCTCTATGAGTATGATTTTGAGGTTTGCTAGATTCAGGGGAAAGAGAATGTAGTGGCAGATGCTTTAGGCCGTAGGTGGCATGAGGTTGCAGCATTGTCCCTTGGTGTGGACTTGAGTGAGAGAATTCTTGGAGTTCTTCCTCAGGACACCTGGTATCAGGATGTGAGAGCTGTGGCGGAGTCTGGAAGACCATTGGAGGGTAGATATTCTGGATATACTCTTGAGTCAAATGGTCTTCTTCGACATCTTGGATGGATCTATGTACCTCCTTTGGAGGGTCTTCGCATTTTGATCATGACTAAGGCCCATCGTGCACTTTATTTGGCACACCCTGGTGTCAAGAAGATGCATGCAGATCTTAGACAGATATATCATTAGGCTGGTATGAAATGTGACATTGTTGTTTTTGTGTCGAAGTGCTTAGAATTTCAGTGGGTGAAGGTGGAGCATCATCACCCTGTAGGGATTTTATAGCCTAATTTGATACCGGATTGGAAATGGGATATCATTTCCATGGATTTCATTGTGGGGTTACCTGTTTCCTCACATCACCATGATGCCATCATGGTCATTGTTGATATATTGACCAAAGTTGCTCATTTTTTTCCTATTCGATCTTCTTATACAATAATAGTGGTGGAACAAGTCTTCTTGGAAGATGTGGCGAGGTTGCATGGGATCCCAAGGCAGATCCTTTCTGATAGAGACCCTATATTTACTTCAGCCTTATGGACCTCACTTAAGCATGTTTTGGGAACCCAGTTGAACTTCAGTTTAGCTTATCACCCAGAGACTGACGGTCAGACTGAGCATGTGAATTAGGTTTTGGAGGACATGCTTCGCATGTATGTTATGGACCAGCAGTCATGCTGGGAAGAATATCTTTGCCTTGTGGAGTTTTCTTATAACAATGGATATCACAGCTCTATAGGCATGTCTCCCTTCCAGGATTTGTATGGTCATCCTTGCCATACTCCTTTGAGTTGGGATCGACTAGACGATAGGGTGTGTTTAGGCCCAGATATGCTTCATGAGATGGAGCAGCAGGTTGAGCAGATTCATGGGAATTTGGTTGCTGCCCAGGATAGGCAGAAGAAGTATGCCAATGCCCATAGAGTAGATCATCAGCTTTCTATTGGTGACCATGTGTTTTGGAGAGTACGTTCATGAAAGAGTCTGATCCGTTATGGAAAGGGTTCTAAGTTGGTGCCTCATTTTGTAGGCCTTTTTGAGATCCTTGAGAGGATAGGACCTGTTGCCTACCGTCTTGCCTTGCCGCTGATTCTATCCCGCATCCACAATGTCTTTCATGTTTCTATTCTTCAACCTTATCATCCTGATGTAACCCATGTTCTTGATTGGAACACTTTACAGGTCGAGGATGGACAACTTTCCATGGAGCCCATGCGCATTCTTCAACATCAGGATTTGACCCTTCGAGGTCGTACCATTGAGCAGGTAAGGGTCCTATGGGATCCAAGTGATGAGACCTCAATGACATGGGAAGATGCAGTGAAGATGAGAGAGCTTTATTCTTATTTGTTTTAGGCTTCCAGGAGTAAGCCTAGGCTTGGGGGGGAGGATGTAGTACCCGTCCTTGTTCAGACTCTTTTTGTATATTTATTATTGACTTCAGTGGAACATTATTGTATATTGATTCAAATTTTATGCGATGTCATTTCATTCTTTATCTGGATTTGTGGTGTATGATTTTATATAGTATCTCATTTCTTATGATTAATGTTATTTTATGGATCATTATCATGGATTGACACTTTTACCTTATATGTGTGATGCATTATTTATATGTTGCGTGTTTGCATGTGTATGGGATGCGAGGGGATGATTTTCCTTCACTCACTCCAGTGAGATAGGGAATGTCATGATTCTCCTTCATCGGTGTGTGTGCCGTGTCTATATGTATATATTTGTCTATATGCACGTGTGGTTCTTTGGTGCAGGACATTGCAGGTACAAGTACCAGGTAGGTACGGGGTATCGACTCCACCTGGTTTCACAGGTATGAGCATGCCTTATATGTCTGATGAGAGTGGAGGAGATATTTGTTCGACCCTAAATAGACCTGCAGTTACACTTGTGTGAGTGTTGTCAGTCGGTTGTCTTTTCTGTCTGGCTGGTATGAGAGTCATAGTGCTTTGGTTTGGTCATTTGTGAGTCATCATTTGATCATTCTTCATTTTGCGTGTTTTCATTCATCTGTATGGTTATTTAATTGAATGGATGATGCCATCTTATGTTGGTGTAATTAGTTAATTACTATGCTCTGAGATTATTGATTTAATTAAGTTAATTATTTGCTAGATTAAATGGTTAAATGACTTATTTCATTATGTAAAGTTGCATTAATATATTTTGTGGAAGGAAATAAATAATTGCCTAGCCATTTAAATGATAAATGATTATGTTGAAAGAAAGTAATTTGGAAAATAGGAAATAAAATAAGAGCTTTTCCTTTTTACCTTTCCATTTTGACTTTTGCATTTTAATTGTTGGAAAAGAATTGTTTTTGGAAAAAGAGGTAAATCTGATTGTTTTTACTTTAAAAATATTTAAATCTGATTGGATGGAAAAACTTTAAACCTAGAAAGTTTAGGTTAAAATATATTTTTCCATATATGCCTGAAGATTCATGGGAATAGGGGGCAAGAATTTATGGAGAAAAATTTGGTAAAACATTCTGGAAGGAGGAGCTAGAATTCGATTTGGGTTGCAAGGATTGGGATTCTTCCATCATTTTGATTGCTAGTTTGCTTCAAGGTTGGATAATCTCTTCTTGTTTTAAATTTAAATTTGAATTTTTCAGTTTGCTTCCTGTGTGTTGAAATTATGCAAATCTCGTTGTAAATTCTTGTGGAATGATTGGAATAAAAGAAAGAATGCCTATGGTTGTTGATTTTGTGAATCTCAAATCATATGTTTGCTTATAGGAAATAAATGGTTCATTTCTCTATTTGTTGTATGTTGTGTTGTTGAAAATCAACTTCTTAGATTGCTCTTCTATTTGGACTAGAATGAATTGGATTTAGTTTGTTGTGTGCTTCCCATTATCTTATTCCCCAAGATTTGGGGTTCTTGTGTGTTTTTATTTTACCATTTACCCTTCTGGTAAATATCCCTTTGAAAATTTGGATCTTGGCACTGTGTGTGTGTGTGTGCTCGTGAAAAGATCTGGGAAAGAATCATTTTCATATTAAAATGATTTTGTAGCATATTGTTTTTCCCTACTATGGAAGTATGAAATTTATTTTATTGTGGACCTTACCTTACCTCGTGGCGGGCTAGTCCCACCATGCGGGTCGGTAGTGTCTGCTGCCTGCAAGTAGCATTACTACCTTTAGTACCTATCCTCATTTGAACTCATTAGACTCATATTTTATTATTGTTTACTTTCAGTGGATACATTACCATGATGTGTTATTTAGATTTATATGACATTATTTCATGCTTTATCTGGATATGAGATGCATAATTTATTTGCAGTATTTCAGTACTTGTGATTTATGGCATTTTATGGATTATTGCTATGTACTGACACTTTATTTTATCTATGCAATATGAAATTATATGTTGCGTGTCTGCGAGTGTATTGGATGCAAGGGGATGATTTTCCTTCACTCACTCTGGTGAGACAGGGAACGTCGCGATTCTCCTTCATCGGCATGCATGTCGTGTTTTCTATATTGTATATATGCATGTGTGGTTCAATGTTGCAGGATATTGCAAGTACAAGTACCGGGTAGGTACGGGGTATTGTCTCCACCTGGCTTCACAGGTATGAGCGTGCCTTATATTGTCCGATGGAAGTGGAGGAGGTAGTAGTTGACCCTATTCTACTCAGTTACACTCTTGTGAGTGTCGTTAGTTGGTCGTCTTATCAATTTGTTTGGCCTTCGTGTATTGTCGTTTGACTTTTTTTGAGTCTTTGCTTGGGGTTTGTTCAGTTTGTGTGTTTTAGTGGATTTAATTAATTAATTAAATTTATGGAGTTATCTCATAGTTGGTATTTTCGAATTATGTATTTTATGCATTGAGATTATAAATTTAATTAATTAAAAGAAGTTATTAAATTAAGTTGCAAGCCGCATGATATTAGAAATATATTTTATTTAAATTTTAGTGAAAAATAAATTAGATTAATTTCATTTATTGTTTCCTAGAATTTTAAATAAATAAAAGAATAACATAATAAATAAATAAATGAATAAAAGAATAAATTAGAATTAATGTATTGCTTTAATTCCTTTTTTAGGAAATTAATTAATTTGCATGAGAAAAGAAAAGAAAAAACTGATTTTTGCTTATTACATGTTAATTTATTCCTTTGTTAGGAATTAGAAAAGAAAAAATAAAATTGCTTTTAATTCTAAAATTAAATATTAGGGTTTTTGGGAAAAATATATGCAACCTAGAATTTTAGTTTAAAAGGGGAATATGTCTTTTTATTTAAAAAAAAAAAAAGTCACGGGAAAGAGACAGAGATTTTGTTGAAGGAAAAATTATTGGAAGCTTAGATTTTGGTGAAGAAAAATTGTTTGGAAGCTTGTTGAAGGATTGAATCCCTCTTACAAAGTTCTTCCAAGAAAACTATACCAGGTTGGGTGGTTTCTTCTAGTTGTTTTTTTAAAGAAAACATTTTATTTCTTGCCTCTTTCTGAATGATGTGTGTGTTAAAATATTTGTCAAATCCAAAATTCTTTCTGGTTATTTCTTGTTCTTGGCTAAAGTCCATTTCTGAAATTAGTTTCTAGTGTATGGAAAGAAGTTGTTTCCTGGGTGTTTCTAGATTACAATTTTGAGGAAATTGGGAAAAGTTATTCTGGAAAATTTTGCCAAGATGTTTTACTGTGCATAAAAATTGCAAGATTTGGGAGAAAAGGTTTTTGCTGGAGAAAAGGTTTTTGCTAGAGAAAATGTCCTTTGGTTTGGTATTGGATTCAATATATATATATATTTTTTGATAAAAGTGGATAGGCCACTAAACTTATATTTTATTAATTTCGAGATTTGAAAATACAAATGGGTTCAAAGGGTATACCGGCAGGAAAGAACCCGCAAGAAAACCTCTGGTTGTGGCCCAAAAAAGAGAAAAAACTAAAATTAAAACCCCATATACCTAATTACATATCTGATTTTGATCACCCTCCCATTACATAGCTTATCAGGATATACCTATCATTTTCCAAAAAACCCCATAAACCAATTACATACTTGATATTAAACACCCTCCCATTACATGACTCTTCGAAGATGCGTATCATTATCCATATGACCCAAAAAAATTTGAGGAGTAGACTATAGAGGAGCAACATAGCCACAAGGCTTCCATGCTTGACAAAAATATGTATCAACCGATCAGAACCATAATATCCATCAGGCACGTAGGAAACCACCCACTATTTCCCACAAAAAATAGTTCTACTTGCCAAAATGAGGAAGAAGACAGATGTAAACATATCCTTGCTCAAAAACCCTGTGGACAAAAAACCTTTTGCACTCAAACAAAAAGCCCAAGAACATGATGTCAAGGAATTGAGAACCATGAGCTAGGCCCTTCTAGTGGTGGAGAGGAAGGAGGCACCATCTGTATAGGAGGAACCCAAACTGGCGAAGCTCGAACATTAGGCATTAATTCTAAAAGAAAATGAATTCCTGCAAAAACATTAACCGTTGCAGCCAGACAATCTGGTGATACATAATCTAAAAGGGCTGCCAAATTAAATAATGTATCATCATATAAGTTAGATATCAAACCATTCCTTAAAATTGAAAGGAGTTCCCCATGCCAACTAGAGGATAATAACTAAGAATGAGAAATAAAACCAGCATATTCAAAATCACCAAAATTAAAATGGTAATTAGAGAGAGCATTGTCCAAATCAACCGTAGAGTAGAAATGGGAGTTGAAATATGTATCAAAGATTGCCCTAACCATAGCAAAATCTAGAAGCACATCCATACATATAGTGAGAAACCGAGATGCAATATTAGCAAGGAAACAACCTGAGTTATCTGCAAGCCATCGCTTTCCCAAAACTTTGTGAAAAGCCAGAGAAAAGTCCACCGAATGAATTTGAAACAAACACCCAAGCTTTTCATCGTCCAAGACAAAAGAGTCTTGAAAATCATAGTGTTTGCGAGGCATTAGAATGTGGTAACCCATTGATTCCATCAAAAAAGCAAATGCAAAGCCAAGAGAGTAGAGGAGAATAAAAGAGCACAATGTCATCATAAGAAAGTAAAAACAACCACGAGAGGATGACACACTAATAAAAAATGATGACAATATCCATGCCGTAACCCTAAACAAAAATGATGTCACTTCAAAAAACTTGGCACAAAGAATGCAAGACAGAAACAAATGCCGCCACCCTAATAAAAAATGATGACAATGTCCATGCGAAGCATAGAGCCAGCCAAGCCAATTAATAACTCAAGATATCCACATGAACAAGATTACTCAAGAGATCTCAAAAATCTGCCACTTAATAGACATGAAGAAAACAAAACTGTGCAATCAACAAGGGAGAAACAATAATGAAATTATGAGGAAAGATTTCACTCATACAAAAAACCTCCCCCGTACCCCAAAAACCCGCAAAAAAAAATCTCAATAAAGACGACCTGTACGACAAAAAATAGAAGTGCATTCCTAAAATTAATCTTCCAGCCACCGTACATAAACAAGCTTTTTGCCAATAAGTAAGAATAAAAAACTCTTAAAGTGGTACCAAAGAATAAAGCAAGATAAAAAACAATTTCCACACACCATAAGTCCAATCGGATCGAAGAAACAAAGGCCCGAGCCTTGCTTGGGATTACACACAAGCATGCAGAAATAATGAAGTAATGTCCCAAAGTAAGACACCACCACTTTAAAATTTATGTCTGAATGTGATCAATATGTAAGGCACAAGGACGTACTTCTGAAATAACAACATTTGCAAATAATAGAACAAGCATCCATAATCTACCAAAATAAACCAAAGCGCCCAGGATATACACCCCATCCTTCTGCTCAATCCAGATATACCGCCAAACCATATGTAACCCATGTGTTGATAAAATAATCATAACAAAAACAATCCACCTGAAGAAACCTCTCCAATCCTCAAGAAATACACACATTAACATCTAACCCAAGGACAAAGATGTATAAGTACTCCAAATGCAGATAGAAATAAAAGACTCCTATCAGCACATAAAGAACAGATACAGGCTGTACTGAGGAGAGGATAATATGTATACTTCAGTAAGAAATGAAGATAACGAGTAGGAGTTTTTAAAATGTATTGCCACCTAAAAATTGCCTCCCCATTCCTCAAGAAGTACACACATTACCATCTAACCTAATACAGAAGTGTAAAAATACACCATATGCAAATAGAAGTAAAAACCTCCTATCACCACATGACGCATAGATACAACTAATCTGAGAAGAGGATAATATATATAATTCAATAAGAAATGAAGATAAAAACTCAAAATAGATGAACTTAATCTTTGGGAAGAGGCATATACCCGGGGAGGACATCTTGAGGAATGTCACCAATTTCTACATTCTTATGAAAAGAAGCCGAGTCAATAGCCAAATTAGCCAGGAAATCTGCTTGTTTATTACTCTCGAAAACAATGAGATAATATATAGGTATCAAAAAAAGATAATTTCTCCAAGATGTGATCAATTAAATACTTCAAATTCCAACAATTACTTTTACAGTTCAAAACACTTTGGATAACAACCATTGAATCCCCCTGAATGGAAAGGTGTTTGATCCCAAGGGAAATAGCCATGTCAATCCCAAGTGACAGAGCTTGACATCCAACAAATTTGTTTGAATGAAACCCAAGGGCATGACATTGAGCAGTTATTAAAACTGCATTATGATCCAAAATGGCCATACCAGCCCTAGCCATACTCGGATTCCCCCTAGAAGCACCATCAAAATGGAGTTTAAAATGACCCAGAGGAGGAGGAACCCAGGTGGCCATAATTCTCTTATTTTTAAAAGCCAGATCCTTTGAAACTGACCCATGAGAGGGAATGATAGACAGGGATTTCCATGTCCTTGTGATCATGCCATCTCAATGGGAAAAAGATGTCAGATGATCTAAGTTCTTATGAATATATGACAAGGCCACCTCCGAGATAGAAGCCTCTATCTTGACTAAGATATCAGAGAGCGACGTGGATGATTTTTTGAAGATCCTATTATTTCTCTCTAACCATATGTTCCAAACAATAATCGATGGAGCTATGATCCAAAGGCAGGCATAAAAAGAAGAGGAGAATAAAAGAGGCCAAGCTTTGAAGTGTGAGAGGAGGTCCCCACTAGTAACAAAAGAGAGACCTAATTTTTCGAAGAACCAATTCCAACATCCTAGAGAAAAATCACAATGAAGGAAAAGATGAGATGACGATTCCAATTTCTAATTACAGAGAACACAAGGGAAAACAACAGATAAACCCATCCTATCCAGTCTCATCCCGGTAAGAACCCTATCTTGAATAGCAAGCCAAGCAAAAGCTCTAGCCTTCGGCAGACATGCTGGATGCCAGAATAATTTGTAAGGCCAAGAAGAGAGATCCTTGGCCGGCATAAGGGAATTATATCCATCTCTCACTGAGTATTTTCTAGATGAGTTCTTAGTCCAAATCATCTCATCATCAAGCTCAGACAAGATGATAATTCTATTTCTAAGAATAGAGTAAAAACCTGCTTTTAGACTAGGGCTAATAGGAAGAAACTCAATCGACTTCCATTGAGCCATCACCATATGTCCATCATGAACTACAGTAAAATAGTCTGATAAATAGGCCCCCCTTTTATCCAAAAGTATAGATTTCAAGGGGGACCAATCCCTAATAGAATCCATAGGACAATGGCCATTCTAAGCATCATCCCAAAATCTAACTTTCAAACCATTATGCACAACCCAAGAAAGATGCGGCAGCAAGACCCTTCTACATTTTCCCTTGAAATTCCAAATGGCCGACCCCTTAGGCAGAGACTCGGCCCGAAAAATAGACTCCCTAGCTCCATTAGAAAGATACTTAGCGAACATGATTCTAGCCCAAAGGGAGGCTGGATTATCATACGATTTCCACACTAATTTGGCCCCCAGGGCCAAATTTTGATTTTCCAAGCTACGAATTCCAGACCCCCCAAGTTCTTTAGGAAGACAAACCTTATCCCGAGCTAACAGGGGGATCCTAGATTTCCCATCCCTGTTGTTATTCCAAAGAAAAGACCTCAGAGTATCTTTTAAACTGACAATAACATCCTTTGGAGCTTTGAGAATTGACATTAAGTAAGTAGGCACCGCATTCAAAACTGACTTAATCAACACAATTTTCCCGGCCATGGTGAGCCATTTGTGGTTCCATGCCAAAATTTTCTTAGACACCCCTGAAACTTTTTTATCCCAAAAACTAACCTTAACCTTATTAGCAAAAAAAGGAACACCTAAATAAGTACAGGGAAGATCCCCAAGTTGGAAACCCCAAAACTTTTGAAGCTTATCCCGGAGCAGGGACTGAGTATTTAAGAAGAAAATCTTAGATTTTTCCTTGTTGACCTTCTGACCCGAAAAAGCTACATAATTCCTAATCACTTGATCAATAGCCTGAGCCTCCTTCAAGGTTGCACAACCAAATAGGAGGGTGTCATCAGCAAAAAGACAATGGGAGATCCTCCGATCAAAATTCTGAATTTTGATGCCCTTCCATGAACCACTCTCACGTGCTGAGCCAATTGCCTGACTTAGAGCTTCAGCTAGTAAGATAAATAAAAAAGGTGAGAGCGGGTCCCCTTGCCTTAATCCCCTAGAAGAGTGGAAGAAACCACAGGGGGACCCATTAATAAGAACCGACAATCTTGTCGAGGAAATGCAAGCCATAATCCATTTTATCCAAGCTAGGGAGAAGCCCAACCTTGACAGGACAATTTTTAATGCATTTCATTCAACCCTATCATAGACTTTCATCATGTCTAATTTAAGAATCATTGCAGGGTATTTCTGGGCAGAGATCGAATGTAAGACCTCATGAGCAACTATAGCCCCTTCAGGAGTTAACCTTTGAGGGACAAAACCTCCTTGCTCAAGGGAAATTATTCTTGGTAACAGCTTAGCCAACCTCATTGCAATTACTTTGGAAAATATCTTATAAATGGTGTTACATAAAGCTATAGGACGAAAATCTGTGAAGGTTTTAGGGTCGTCCTTTTTAGGTAAAATGACAATTAAGGTAGTATTCATTTCTTTAAGGATAGACCTATTTCTCCTAGCTTCCTCTAAAGCCAAAAGGACATCCTGACCAACAAACTCCCAACATTTCTGGAAAAACAAAGGAGTAAATCCATCAGGCTTGGGAGCCTTATCCGGATTCATAGCAAAAACAGCCCCCCGAACCTCTTCTATTGAGAAAGGAGACATTAACATTGTATTATCCTCAGGAGAGACAAGAGAGGGAATAAGAGATGAGATACTGTTAGAAACATCAATATTCTCAGAAGAAAGAAGATTCTTAAAAAACTTAACCGCTTCCTTAGAGATATCCCCATCCTCAGAAAGGATATTCCCCTGACAGTCCTGAATACAAGAAATCCTACTCCTGGCCCTTTTCATTTTAGTACTAGCATGGAAAAATTTTGTATTCTTATCACCATTAGCTAGCCATAATTCTTGAGATTTTTGTCTCCAATAAACCTCCTCTCTAGCCAAGATTTCTTCTAATTCACTCCTAAGAGACCTGAGTTCATCCAACACCTTAGATCCCAAACCATGCTGCAAGACATTCCTATTGAGGACCTCTAACATATCTAAAACCCTTTGTTTTTCTACAAAAACATTCTTGAAATGAAGGGAGTTCCATCCCCTAATATTTTTTTTTAAGAAAGTAATCTTCTTGACCAATTGGAACATTCTAGAACCCCTACAGAAAGGAGCCTCTCCCCACCATTGTCTCAAGAGGGGAAGAAAAGAGGGATCCCTAAACCACATTGGCTCAAACTTAAAAGGAAGCTTGTGGCCAGGTCTGTCCCATACAATAGTCAGAGAGACTAGGAAATGATCCGACCCAACCAGGGGAAGAATGGAAGAGAAAAACTCAATGTTTGAATCAAACCAATTGGATGAGAGTAAAAATCTATCCAATCTTTTTGCAATCAGAGAGAAATTTTTCCTCATATTTGTCCATGTGAATAGACCATTATTGGGCTTGCAATCAAAAAGAGACATGTCAACAATGAATGCATTAAAATCATCCATAAATTTCTTGTTTGGGTAAATCCCCCCTGATTTTTCACTAAAATTCAAGACTGCATTAAAATCTCCCCCAAAAATGACAAAAGAATTCCTAAGGGGGTATGAAACCCTAATGAGTTCCTACCATAGCCTATATTTAGCCAAAATACCTGAGGGGGCATAAATGTTAAACATCCATACTTTAAAACTAGAAGCTCTGAATGATACTGTATGCGGGAAAAGCGGGTCGATAGAACTCAATATGCGAAAAATGGAGCTCTATGGAGCCTTGCTCACACACCCACAGGACTTCTTGGTGCAATCTATGGAGTTATGAAGCATAACTCAACTTCCCAAGGATGGTTCCATGGTTCTCTATCTTGCACGGTCCCTCAAACCAATGTTTCTGCTCTCAGATCACTGAGCAAAATGGCTTAGGGATGACAAATGCAAGAACGAGGGATGCTTTTGTTGTTTTAATATGAGATGCATCCTAAGCTATGGATGATGCTACAAATGCAATAAACTAACTATAAGATGACAAGGTTAGTAAACAAACTATCCTAGCATGCTATATTAGTTAATGATTTAAGCTAATGATAATAGAAATACTCTAAAATGCATATTAGATTACTTTCTATTTTAAAGAGAGGCTAAATGATGAGCATATATGAAATGAAAGCTTGAATGTATTTGAGCATAAGTATGATACTACAAACTTGGATGATCTCAAAATGGAGGGATGAGAGCTCTATTTATAGTCAAAATAGGGCAATGGATGGCCAGGATTGAAAGAGACAATCAAGGGTTGAGTTTGAAAGTTGGGAATCCATGTTTGCAATTGGAATCAATGAAATGGTGACAAATGTCAACATAAGACTGGTCGAGAAAAGGGGTTGGAGACATTAAATCCCTGAGAAGACCTCATGGTTATCTTAGGGGGTAAGGGTCAAGCTTAAGTTAAGATTACCCATTGGATTAAGCTTTTATCAAAGGATAAACTCTTGTGCAAATAATTAAGAGATAACCATGGTCAAAGCAATGAATTCTTGATGAGACCCTTGGGTTACATGGAGGTTGAGCTTAGAGAAAGTCTCTAATCATGCAAGGCGGTTGAGTTAACCATTAATGGTTTGTAAGAGAAAGTTGTTGGAGACTTGGAGCCTTTAATGGTTATTGAAGACTTTGAGGATTTGAGAAGTGACTTCCCTTTGTTTAGGGATGTGACAAAGTTTAGAAGATGGGTTAGGTTAATTTAGAAGTGTTTAGAAGAGTCTAGAAGGGGGTTAGGAATAGGATTTAGGAGGCAAGTGGGAGATGTAGGATTTTGCAAGTGGATGGAGGGATAATAGGATTTAATTGAAATAAAATGAATTTAATTCAATTTGGTTGTAAATTGGGGAAATTAAATAAATTAGATTTATTCAATTTAGGATAAACTATTTAATTAAATTTGAATTCAATTAAAAGTGGATAGAAGGGATTTAATTGAATAAAATGATTTATTCATTAAATGGTAAAAAGAAGTCTAGTGAATTTAATTTAAATAAATTGAGTAATTTACTTAATTTAAAATAGAAGAATGTGGGTGATTCAATTAAATTAGATTTAATTAAATAGAGAAATGAACATAAAATATTCATTTAGGAATATGGTCATTTTTATATGTCTACAGATACTAATGACAACATCCAGTTAGGCTCAGATGCAACCAATTTTACATCAACTACAAAATCATTCTATAACGGAGCCAAACCTCCCAAAGCCCCAACAGCTGGGCAAGATAAAAACTTCCACTTTTTCCAAGAAGAAAATACAAATTCTGAGTTTTCCAATGAAAGTTTAGTCTCTTGAAGTAAACCTACATCCCACTTAGCCAAATCTAACTGAGACTTGATCAAGCGTCTCTTGCTAGGGGCATTTAAGCTCCTAACATTCCATGATATAATCTTCATTGGACTCAAGGGGAGGTCGAATCTCCCCTCTTTTCACTAATGGGAGAAGAACAGTTCTCCCCAAAGCTTTTGTGTAAGCTTCTCTTGACCAAAGCGGACCTAGTAACCGGAGGACTAATAACACACTTTTTTTTTGATTTGAAGAACCCACTACCTTTTCCATTCCCAAAGGTCAAGATGGCAGCCTTCTTGAGCCCAGGGGAGGACGAAAAAACTTGTTGAATACCTGCATCAATTTCCAACTGAGTTTTACGACTCTTTGGAGGTCTACCCCTGCCTGGGGACACTATAGTGTTAGTGAAATTCAGCTGAACCTGAGCAATAGAAGATTTAATGGGCATTTTCACCGGAGATGACCGATGAGACAGGGTCACTTCCTGAAGAACCACTCTTTTTGGTTCGTCCTGAGAGGTGTTAATAGGGGCCTCAGAAGGATTTAAGGAAGGAGAGACAGACAAACTCTTATGAATTAAATCCAGATCATTCCCAATAGAGAACGCTACCTTTTCCGAGACCTCATCTTCTGCAAAATCCATATTAGATTTAAGCAACTGATCAACTAGCTAAGCCGTGTGATCATCTGGAAAAATATGCAGAGACTCAAGCTTAGTACTTTCCCTAAGAGGCTCGTTATGTAGTAACTCTTTGACTTGCTGAATTAAAGCATCTTCATCATGATTTACAGTGGTAGGCACAACTGGAGCAATCACCCTGGTTGCTGTAATAGGACCAGATGATCGATCTAAAGCATTAAGGACCTCAACCCCTAAGCTACCACCAAACCCCCCCTTCTGAATAGGACAAACAAGAGAATCTTGTAATGGAGAAAGAGCCGGCTATTTACCCAGATTGGGAATGCCATTTTTAACATGACCGACAGACACCACAACCTGAGATAAGGTGTTCGTCTCACTTTCAGAAATGACAGTGGCAGTTTTACTATTAGGAAGAGCGGTATTGTGAAGGTCCTCCTTGAATTGTCGAATTGAATTGTTAAGGTCTTCCTTGTCTTGGCAAATAGACCCCACCAAGACCTGAGAGGAGTCTTTAGCAGGAGCAGGAGTATAAAAAACATTCTGATCTACCTCATTGTTTAAACCAGCTTTTACATTTCGAAAGTCAAAAAACAGAGGAGCATCCACAATTATCAGGTTTTGACCCAGATCATCCTTCATTTTCACAATAGGTTGCTTCCAGATGCCTTCATTTGATTTAATATTACAAGAAATTGGGCATACTGATGTCGGGGAAATCAGAACACATATTTTTACTAGAACCTTCCCTTCCTCAAGAGCAGATTTAAATGTTAAAAAGCACCCAAAATTATCCCCTATAGATTTCAGCACCTCCGGATCCATGAATTCAAATGGAAGTTGTGGCAAGCCAAACCAAACCGGAAGTGAAAATTAATTCATGTGTTTATATATATATTTTGTAATATGATTATAGGCATATGATATATATACGATGTATATATATATATTCATATAATTATATTATATTATATTATATTATTTATATATATATATATATATATATATATATATATAAAATTCAAAGTTTGGTTATTTCCAAAAAAGCTTATAATTTTAGATTCTATATTTATGCTTGGAAATACATTAGGAGATTAATTTTTATGTGATTGATTTAACCTTATTGGAAAAATGACAAAATTGATTTCCTTGTATTAATATAGTTGTATTTTCTTATTTTCTAGAAAATCTTTAATTGCAATTTATTTATGCTTTTGGTTGTTTAAAGAAAAGATTGCCTGTATTAGGATCTTGTGTAAATGGTATTTGTGGTCAAGCTTAATTTCGTTGCAATTCTGGTTGAGTTGTCATTATGTCATATATTGTTATACCCCCTTGGTCAGGTGTTGTTGTGTAACCTTGTTGATATGAGCCACTGTGTGTTTTATTCCATATGGTCAATCCTGGGTTAGTGATTGTGTATCTTTCACCTGTGGTTTGTCAGGATTAGATATGGATGTTAGTTTCACCATAGAGTACTCGTAGAGAGACCTTTCTTGTTAGTGTCCTTTGAGAGAGAGTGTCTTTCGAGCAAGGGCCACGCCCAAAGTGGATGGCAGGATAACCCCTTGAAAGTCATTTAAGAAGTGATAACCTAATAATTGATTAGGGGGTGGGTAGATTAAATATTAATTAAGATAATGTGCCTCACACATGGTTGAGTGCTTGTATAGGCTCAGGATGTGGTGAGAAGGCCTAGAATGGCAAACTTACCACCTTGTCTTCATGAAAGGATTGGTAGGGTTTGCATGAGGCTTAGATGGAGCCGAAGGTTCGGGAGAGGTTACCAGGATAACCTAGGATGGGGGCCGGGACCTATGGAGGCCTACCAGGGTAACCACTATAAGCCATGTGATGACACTCTCTCCTTAGAGTCACTAGTGTTTGTGAGTTGAGTCACATGGATGTTTGTGGAGTCCTATAGTTCTTTCGTACTTACCTTATTTTGCTTACTTGAGGGTTTTCTACTATCTCCTAGCACGGTGGGGTGGTTCCATTTCGGGATCACATGGTCGGGTGGTAGTGCTACTTCCCATCAGATGTTCTGGATTGTATCTTTAGGTGAGGAAAGGCTTCGCTGGTGTTTCTTGGTTCATGGTTCATGTACCAGCTTGTGTTCATGATCTTTGTTCAGTTGAGACCTTGTGGTCATTGTATCAAACTTTTATGTAACCTTGATATTGTAACTTTTGGATTTCGTGGTATTTTTGGAAGCCATGTATTTATGGATATTGTAATATTATGTCAGTGGAATGTATGTTAATTCAGTTGCTTTGATCTTTTGTATAGATGGTTTATGGATAAATAAATGCATTGGAATACTTTGATTCTTTCATTATGAAATTTAGATGTATGTGTAGTTTTAATCTTAAGCATTTAATTTACCTAATTAAATGGACAATTGGATTAACCATGATGTTAATATAATCTACGAGTTAATCTTCGTTGGTAACCCTTAGGAAATTATGTGTTAGACTTCCGTTGTGTTTAAATGTGCAATTGTTATAGTTAATGCACTTAATCTTTTTTTTAAAAAATGTTTCACCCTTTAGTTGCCTAGTTGTGTTGTTTTCCTTTAGGGTTCCTAGCGGGGCATTACACTACCGGTCGACAGTACTACTACACGATAGCAGCACTACTGGTCGGTAGGACTGTTACCAATCTGTAGTAGTACTACCGGTCAATAGGACTACTACTGATCGTTAGCGGCTGCTACTGATGGTAGCAGCACTACCGGTCAGTAGACCTGCTACCGGTCGGCAGCAGTACTACCGGCAGGTAGTGTCTGCTGTCTCGGCAGCAGCACTATCGCGGGTTGGCCTCGACCCCTGTGTAACCTTGTACCCTTAGCGATACAAATTCCTTTATGCTATGAATTTAATTTTTATTAAATAAAATATTTTAAAGTGGTTTTTAAAGCTAAATATTAGTAGTTTCCTAATGATTTTTATTATGTAGTTTAATAAATTTATCAATGGAAATCAAGGCATGAATTAGTAATGCAAATTGGTTAATTTGGATATATTATGGAAATGAATTAAATGCCTATTAGGAATTCATGTTTTTTTTATTCGGTTGAGTATTTGACGTGAATTTTATCCTTGATGGAATATTGATTTGGAAATTGAATAGATGTGAATGGTAAAAGAGTGTTTTATTTAATTTTCAATCAATGATGTTGCAAGTTCTTATGATGCCGATTTTCTCAAAGATTGTCTGAGTGAGGACTTAGCGAAATTAGCTTTCCTTGCAAGAGTTATATTGTGTTATTTATGGTTTGTGGTTCAGTGGTGGCATATTTGGTACCTTTGACCAAGTGAGATATGTTGACTTCATTGTCTTAACCATGTAGTGTCTTTGCCTTATGGTTAACCAAGAGTCAGTATGTCCTTTTTTTGACCACTTGTTTCTGGATAGTGGTGTTATGGTTGTCTTCTTCACCATAGGGTCCTCATGGAGTGACCATGTTTGTTTAGTGTCCTTTGAGAGAGTGGCTTTTGAAAGGGGGTTGCACCCAAAGAGATTGGCAGGATGACTCTTCGAAAGTAAGATAATAAGTGATAATCTAATTAATTGATTAGGTGGGTAGTTCTCAAACATTAATAAAGATATTGTACCTCGCGCATAGGTGAGTGCTTGTACTGAGGCTCATAATATAGTGAGAAGGCCTGGAATGGAAAACCGACCACCTTGTCTTCACGAAAGGCTGGTAGGGTCCGCATGAGACTTAGTTGGAACCAGAGGTTCAGGAGAGGTTACCAAGATAGTTAGCCAAGACCTATGGAGGTTGTACCATGGTATCCATCTTGAGCTATGTGATGACACACTCTCTTTAGGTTCACTTGTGTGTGTGATGTCGGTTCACTTGTGTTTTGTGATATTGAGTCACTTGTGTATTTGTGATGTTGAGTCACCTAGATTATTGTGGAGTCGTATGGTGCTATCATGGAGTCGTATTGTTTTGTCGACCATGTCATGCTTTTTCTTGCTTGAGGGTCCTCAGCTATCTCCTAACACAGTGGGGTGATTCTATTTTGGGAATTACATGGTTGGGTGGTAGTGCCACTTCCCATTGGATGTTCTTGTTCATACCTTAATGCGAGGATTGGCTTCGCAAGTGTTTCTATGGATCGTGGCTCATGCTTATCTCATGTTTTGGAGATTATTGTTATTTGGAGACCTATGTGGTCATTGTATCATGATCTTTTGTAACCTTGTAATTGGTTAAGTTGTATCTTTATATGTATATTGTGAAGCCATGTATTGGAAGAACAATGTAATCCTAGATTGGGATGTTATTTATCAGTTTCCTTTATGTTATGTGTACATGCTTATTGAAGAGAAATTATATTGTATCCTTTCAATCTTTCAATGGTGTAATCTGTTATTGCATATGGGTTCTTATGATCATTGAGTTAATGATGGATTATTGGATTAACCTTATTGTGGATTTATCTTTTGGTTTTAATTCTTCATTGATAACCCTTAAGGAATTCTGGTGTAAGTCTTCCGCTTGTGTTATCGTGCATGTTGTGTGTTATGCACTTATTATGTTTATACTTTAAAAAAAAAAATTGTTTCACCCTTGTTGTGGGTTTTCCTTCGGGGTTCCTGGCAGGGCAATACAAGTATCACTTTTACAACATCTCTTGGTGTATTTGCAACAGGAAGGTGCATATATCTTCTAGCACATTTGCAATAGGAAATAGCACATTGGCCACCTAGTTTGGCACATCTGCGACATGAAGTGGCACATATAGAACGTCTCCTGGCACATTTACGACAGGAAATAATGCATATGAAACAGAGGGCAAAAAAATTAGAAAACAAAAATATAGATTTACGACTTCCGAAAATAAAATCACAAGAAATATATAAGGTCCCAAAATCACACTAAAAAATGACACCTAGATGAGAGGAATTGGAAGGAACAAACAAACAACAAATTTCCAACAAAATAAAGAAGTAAACAAAATTCCACCAAATGCACAACTGACTATTCACGACAATAAAATCACAGGAAATATAAATTTCCCCAATACTATAGTCTAACCATATGATACATTTGTAAATCAAACTATATAACTTATGCAAATAAATACTTCCCATATCTCCCAAAGACAATCTTTCTGGAAAACACTGCACAAACAATCATTTCAGAAAATAAAATTCATAGGGAAGAGATTTCCTCCAACCTGGACAATAGAAGTAATGACAAGAATTCGATGAAGTGCAATCCACAAAATCCAAGCAAGCCAAGCAATCTCCAAAATCCAAATCCTTAGCGAAAACCAAAACTTGCAGAAGAAATTCCAGAAGGTAACCCGACAAAATGAACAGGCAGCGAATTAAATAGAAAATCAAAGACCAAACTATACAAAAATGTTGCCCAATCAAAATAAACAATTAAAATATATTTCTTACCAACCCATCTCAAAACCCAAGGTAAAAATAATAAGATATTATTTAATTAACTTACCCAATAATTCAGCCAATAGAATAAGAGGGTAAGTAGAAAAAATATATTAATTATCCCAAAGTGTAAAAAGAGAAATAATAATACTCACGGGAACAATCTATACAAGGTCCAATACATAAATAAATAAACCAAGGCTATAATAAATTAAAGCCACAATAATAAATCAAAGGCTATTTAAATACTCTAATTAATAATAAAGTCTTTTCTTACTAAATGATAATATTAATTCCAAATCAATAATTAAATAATATGATATAAAATCATTTATCCAGAATTACTCTTTCTCAATTAATTATTTATCTTATTATTACCAACTATATATATATATATTTATTTATAAACTATATAAATCTATTAATTTAATTTAACATTATTAAACTATATAACTCAATTAATTAATTAATAATAATTAAATCAGACAATAAACACAATATGCCATGTGAGATAACAAAGGAAAACACAAGAGATCAATCGACACTGAACAACAACTCGCACAAAGACTGACAAGGGTGATCAATCTTGAACCTAGAGTGTAGAATGAGATTTTATGTCAACTCCGATCAACTTGTCATTGGGATAAGACATGCTCAGAACTGTGAAGCCAGGTGGAGTCGATGTTTGGTACATGCAAATCTTGCATCGACAAGGCCACAATCCAACATATGTAATATATAATACAGGCAAGTGATAGAGAATCACAACAGCACATCCTGCTCGCAATGAGTGATGTGACATTGTCCCTATCATAAAGATAGTAGAAGACACTCACAAAAAATCAAGCAATATCATATTCAATCTCACATCATGAATTAGGGTTAGTACATCATAAAATACCATTGAATCAACATTAAGTAGACTAAGCTATAGCAAAGAGATCTATTATTGTACAAAAGAGCTAGATGGCTTAGGGAGAGGCACTACAAAGGACAAAAGTGAATTAAATAATCAAATTAGGCATTTGATTTATTTAATAGAACAAAAGGGTCAAGTTTAATTAATTAAATGATTTATGATTGTAAAATAATTAATTAAATGAGAACTATAGCGTAATTAATAAGATTAATTATCTAGAAGGAGGAAACACTAATTAATAAAAATAATACATAATTATTTAACTAAAGGCACACTCAGGATAGCTAAATTTAATTAATTAAATTAATCAAATTTTGGTGTCTACATTTTGCCCCTCTTCGCAGTGGCGCTAGAATAGCATCAGTGTGAAGACAATAAGACACCACTAACTTGAAGAATAGAGAGCAAGAAAATGCCCCAAGCAGACGAAGGAATAGAGGAGTGAATACAAATGCAACAAATAATATGTATGAAATGATCATGGAGCATGAGAACCCTTGGAACCAGGTTAGCATGCATCGAGCACTTTATTTTTTATTTAGCATTGTATATGATGCACTAGGGTATGAGGAACCAAGGTGTTTTTCATAGCTAATGTATGGACTGGCTCAATAAAAACAAACACAAAAAGGTTAGTTTGGCACCACACAGAATTACAGAGAACTTTGTGGAAAATGATGCTACAAAAACCACAAGCAAAGAGATACGCCCCAGTGTAACATGAGATAACCAAGACTTCATGAGGAAACAACATGGGACACATAAAAAACATACTAGGCAAAAATAAAAACCAAAAAGATCAAACCCTTAGATTTGTTATTCCTAGCACACCATGATATGAAAGATCATGGTGACTAAGAAGACATAAACTATAGGTGCTCAAAAGATAAACAAAGATAAAAAAGAACCCATTCCAACACAAGTATTTCAGATGTCTTTTGCCAAGGGATGACAGACAGATGAATATTGGACAATGTCTGACTAGAGGAAGGATGCATCCTGCGCAAACTGATGATTGGATAAAGGATTAACGAGATGGATTTAGCAAAAAGGGAACTTGATATGATCATGATGACAGAGATGCTCAAGGATGATTGTTGAAGAACCAATTGATGGGATATGATCTTGAAAACATAACTGACACGTGCATATGAACAACAAAATAAGACTATATACAAGACATACCTATACCAGACAGACAAGAAAACCTATACAGGATAGGACTGACACTATGTTCAAAAACCTACACAACTCCTATGTTCATGAAGGAAAAACTAGGATATCACTACACAGAAGCTCAGAAAAAGACAAGCAAGAAAAATATGTACAGATGCAATTTATAGAGGCAAGTAACGAAGGATATTGTGTTCGAAGAAAGTTGATGGGATAAGCAAAAGGATAATGGTTCACACAAGGTGCCACAACATCTGCCTCTAGGTTTTAACCATACATGCACACGCAAGGTGCCACCAAAAGTATTTTTCACCATAGGACAATTTCATTAAGAAGATCCAATTGAGCTAGCATTGCCACCCTATAATATTCATTAGACACAAATTCCTTTAGGGATATGTGCAAGGATGGTAACTCGGCCTCAATTGGAAAGATTGCTTCTACACCATAGACAAGGGAGTATGGAGTGGGTCCAGTGGGAGTTCGGATATTGGTGCGATATGCCCAAAGGGCAAGATTTAAATGGAGATGCCAATTTTGACCAGTTTCATTAACAACCTTTTTGATGATATGTAACAAGGTTTTGTTGGTTTCCTTAGCCTAGCCATTACCTTGTGGATAATATGGGGTGAACCAATGGTGTTGGATATAAAATATGGAACAAAGATCACACATGTGCTCATTTTTAAACGGGGTTCAATTATTGGTAATGATGGTAGAGGGAACTCTATAGAAACAAAGGATGTGATATAGGATAAATTTGGACACTTGAACACTAGTAGTAAGAGTGAGGGGAATAGCTTCAACCCACTTGGTAAAATACTCAGCAGCTACAATGATAAACTTATGTCAATTTGAAGGAGGATGAATTTTACCAACTAAATTGAGGCCCCATGTAGAAAAAGGCCATGGTGTTGTGATAGGCTACAAATCTTGTGCCAAAACATGAATTAAGTCACTATGATGCCGATAAGACAAGCATTTCTTAACAAACAATAATCATGCTCCATTGTGGGCCAATAATATCTCACTCTCAAAAGTTGTTTGGCAAGAACATATCCACTCATATGAGTTCCACAAGTTTTGGCATGCACTTTTTTCATCACAAGATTAGCTTCATTTGAATCTAAACATATAGTGAGGATGTCATGCTAGTCTCGATGATATAGATTATCTCCTATAATTTTAAACCAGGCACATCGGTGAATGAGGTTACGATGATTATTTAGGGATATGTTGGGTGGAAGGATGTTATCTTTAACATAGGCAGAAATGTCATAGTACCAAGGGGATTGAGGATCAACGATGTTGTACACCATCAGAGATTACTTTAGTGGCAAATATTTGCCAATGGCAAATTTTTCACATCGGGGACCTGGGAAATGGCAAATATTTTGTACCGACTGGGGGTGGCCATGTCGTCGGGACATTATCAATTTCCATCAAATTCATGGCTTGATCACAATATGTTTTATATAATTAAATGTTTCCATGCGAGGATTTCACCAATACAATATACGATGGACACACGGTAAATTTAATTTTTCGCCTACACTCTTTGAGGTTGCCTTAATAGATGACCATAATTCGCTTATAGGAATATAAAGATTTGTTAGGTAGGAGGACCCAATTCGCCTGGTATTTTGCCGATGCGTGTCTCCATTCACCCCAATTTTTTCCAACTATATTGTATTTGCCAATTATTTGGACGACCCATAATCGCCTCGAAAATTACATAAGTCGTGTTATAGTTAAGCAAGATTCACCAAATATTTGTATACCATATAAAATTCCCATGGAATTCGCCATATAAGGATTGGTATAAATACATTCAAAGATCAGATCTATCTCTACACAATCTGCTAGGTTCTAGGCTTTGAATTCGGATCAATAGCGAAGTTTCATACCAAGGAAAACCATTGTTGTTGACTGCATTGGCGACTGCTAGTGACTTAAAGGTGAGAGATCATATTTTTTCAGTGTTATAATATTATTCTGAATTTATCTATATCTATTTGCACTGTTGAGTTCATTCTTATTCAGTGGGGACCCGTTAGTGCCAAGTGGTCAGCCGGGAGATTCAGACCTCAAACATCTAGATTGTAGGTCATAGGGCCAATGAAACATATATTATACTTTATAGTCTATTATTACTTCTTCAACAAATTGATATTTTTTTGGCATCCTTTATTTCGTTGGAGATGTCGAACATGAAGAAGGTTAGGAAACCTGAATGTGGGGAAGGTCATGAGAGTCCAACAAAACACATAATGTTTTCTTCGTACTTTGGCTTTGGAAAAGATTGTGGTGAAAATCAGGAAGGTACATCATCACAAGTACAAGTACAAAATTCACAACCTACACCGTATGTTGAAGACGACAACGAACTTGATATCTTAGATCAGGATGGTCTTGAAGAAGATTATCTGGTAGATACCCAAGTTAGCCAGAATGATATGGGTGATAATGTCATAGATGATAATGCACAGAAGGGGGAAAGAAAAGCCAGATCAAAAAAGGATCAACCAAAATAAAAAAAGGATCGGGAGTGGGATATGTTAGTGAGGAATTTTCAAATTAATTGGGCATGAAAATATCCATTTATTAAACTAGTGGAGAATCCAAATGAAGGTGATCCTGCAATAGAATGCATGTGTAAGATTTGCACTTGGAAACATAACAAGGAAATTAGGTTGCAGCTAAAATTTGACACCATAGAAAAGCACATGGGTAAAGTTTATGAAAAACAAATGATAGACGGAGTTGAAAAATCAGTGATAAGATGGAAAACAAAGGAAGAAAGTAAGCATGTGAGGAATGTTGAAGAGTATTATTTTCATAAGAAAAAACAAACGAAGCCTGCTGAAGTTAAAGGTTCTATTGAAGCTAGTTTTGGAAAAGCAATGCAAATAGAACAACTGGGAAAAGTTGTTCAGTTAAGTGTTATTTTTTTATATTTTGAGAAGAGGGCATGCTATGACAAATTCCACATCAATTAGTGGTTTATTACACTTTTTGAAAGTTCCTAACTATCGTAATAGTCATTGGTCAGTAAACAATTGATGGGAATGGGCAAGTTGTCTTGCAGAGGTTGAAAAAGAAGACGTAAAGGAAAAAATAAGAGAGTCAAACTTTATTGCATTTTCTTTAGATGAAGTTATGACAAGAGACAATACTTCGTGGGTATGTATGTATGTTTATACTGTACAGAATCATTCCCACCAACCTCATCTACTATCTGTTGCTAAAATGAAGGATAGTGCGATAGTGGAAAACTTATTTCAACTAGTAAAGAGATGTTTAATTTAATATGGAGGTATGGATGACATGATGGTTGCCAAAAAAATGTTGTGTGTTGGAGCAGATGGATCTTCAGTAATGCAAGGTCACAGGAACGGTCTTTGTACAAAGATTGAAACTTATTTTGCACCGTACATTACTGCAATTCACTGCATGGCTCACATAATGAATCTAGATTTTGGAATTGTGAGCAAGTATGCTTCAGTTAAAAAAATGAAATTTTAATCAGAGAGCTCTACTCACACTTTTGTCGAATTCCTAAGTGATTTATGGAATTTCAACACTTTGCTGATGGAATAACTGATGGGAACAAGCTTCTCAAGGATAATGATACCAGATCCATCTCTTTGGATGGTACAGTGCATCGATTTTTTTCACAATATCCATCCTTGATTGGACTATTTCACACAACTCACGACGAATCAGAGCAACCAAAATTTCCTGACCTTCTTCAGAGGTTAAGTAATCTAGAGACACTCTTAACTTTAGCAACTCTTCTGCCCATGCTAGAGGAAATGAGGAATATTATGAAGGCTACCCCCAAAAGAGCTCTGTATATTGCAGAATATGATACGCTATGTAAGTTGACATGCATGGCCCTCGACAATCTCTATCAAAATTAATCAACACTATCTGATGAAAAAAATGTTAAGTGGCAGACACTCATAGATTTGAACAATCTTGATAATTTTTTACAAATCGGTGCAAATGGGGAGGGATGTGCCAATGTATGGGGAGTTGAGATACCAATGCACATCTATACCATGGTCGACCCCGAGGAACCAGGAAAGCGCCCCAGGAAGCAACTAGCAAGGGTTACATGGGAAGATTTCAACAAGATTGTTGAGTCTGTAACTACTTCTGTGAAGAAAATTGCCTATAATCTTTCCTCACAGGTTAGAAGCAGATTCCCTCCTAAAAACCTACTTGAAGCCATGTCTATTGTGTTTCCTCAGTATTGGAGCCTCAACAGTGCATCTGATTTTCAAAGTAAGCTACAGACTTTGATAAAACAATTTTGCATATCCAGAGAATTGAATGGAGTAACTATAAATGGAATATTAGACAAAACTCGTCTTAGAGAGAAATCATCTCATTTTTCATACACTATGAGGGAACAATATGGTAGAATGGAGAACCCCTATGAAGAGGGATCAATAACAAGGCTTTGTAAAAATATAGGTGAGAACGTAGCTTTGCACGTGATTCAATACCAAAATACTTGAAGCTTGCTGATTTATGTCTTACCATGATATTGGGTTCAGTGGAAGATGAGAGAGTTTCCAGTGCTTTGGGCATCCTAAAATCAAAGCTAAGAAACAAACTAGACAAAAATTTGGAAAATTGCTTGAGGCTCTATACATCTAGGTATGATGTCCACACTTTTCCTTACGACAGGGCACTGAAAATATGGAGGTCAAAATGTGAAAGAAGAGGTTTGGGAAACACTTCAAACCAAAGTTCCAGTGGGACTATTGACTCATGTACTAGACCTACTGGTAGCATTGAGATGCAGTTCAGTGAAGGTATGCAGACTCAGGGTGAAGAAAACACAGATAAGAATCAAGAAAGCTTTGAATTTGATGAGGATGAATGGCAACTGTAAGAGATTGATATTTATTAATCTTATTACTGTATCTCGTCATTCATATTACAAAAGCATATTATTATGGTTGATAACTTGATGATATTTAATGAGTCTGACAAGTTTTTGCAATTAGAATTTAATATTGATTTGTAATTGTATTTTTCAACTTTCTATTTACAGATTTAAAATAGCATAATAAAAGACCATAATGTGTTTATTGATACTGAGATGTTTATTTAGACATGTTGAGAACTTAGATTTTTATTAGTTCTTTCAAAATATAGCCATATGATACAATTCATTCAATACACCACTCTATGTGAGTCTCCATGCAAAAGTCAATACAATTTTTCAGAACCCTTTGCAAATGACCTTGAATTCCCTTTTATAGAAACAAGGGAGCAACAACAGTTCCAGGTCAATTTGCAACATGTGAGGACTCAACATCAAATTTAATTACTAAGGCACTAAACATTGAATATATCATCCCGACTGCCATCAGTATCACAAACTCAACACAAATTTACATGGCCATCACAGGCTGGATTAGCAATTTAACAACTGCTACATGTCTCATGTTCAGAAAACAGAGTTCAAAATTAAATATTAATTCAAGCCATGACAAATTAAATATAGATAATATAGTAGTGCCCAAAACCTAGAAATCAAAAATAGAGAAATGCAGAAATGTTAAAACTTGGGAGAATTTGAGAATATGAATTTACAGGCTGAAGGTTTGCACTATGCATCATAGATTCATAGGATGGATTAGAAATAGTGAGTGCTAGTTTTTTCATGTTCATAAAATAGAGTTATTTCAAGCGATGCCAAATTCCAAACAGAAAAAACATAAAACCTTGAAATTAAGAGTAAAAGTATAAAACTGTGCAATAAATACTATGATTCTTGAGATTTTTGTGCCAGTTTTTGTAGGGTGCTCCACTCTTCATTTGATGGAAGGTCAATATTCTTTAAACTATGAAAATTCAACTGCAACTTTGTCAACAATCCATATTTAGAAGAGTGACTTGACATCACTGTTTCACCCAATACCGCATTCAGAGTTGTAAATGGTTTGATGAATTCCAGAAAGCTTTGGGGAGTTGTGTTCTTAGGAAGCAAGTCTAAATCAAACTTCATTTTTTCTCCATGCTTTTTTTGTAAGCTTCTTTTCCAATGAATTCATTTGATGGGTCAATGGACTTAGGCAAACCAAGTTTAATCAAAGTAGTTGTCTTTTCTTGCAGCTTCAATATCTTTTTGCCACCTTTATCTATAACTTTTGATGTTTCCCTTAGTTTTTGACATTTTTGAAGGATAGACGATGTCTTAACTATGGAATCAATGCGGCTATTAATTCCCTTGGATGCCAAATAGTTGTCACTAGTATTGTAGACTACTTGCAAAATCTATTTTTCCATATCCTCTTTTGAATAAACATGTATGCTCTTCTCAATGTGCCCTTTGATTTTCATATAAATTAATCTTAGACTTTCATTCAATTCAAACCATTCGCACAACTTGTCACTCCTCTGCATTATTTGCCCCCAAATGTTTTCTTGTATATACTTCATTGTATTTTTCATATTATCTTTCAATCTATCCTCCAAAGTTTTAATTTTATCATTTGCATTGTGCAGGTCTTCTTTCATTTGTGCACATTTTTTTCTTTCTTCCTCTACTTCCTCTTTCAAATGTTTTTCATTTTCCTTCTCATGATCCAATAGGTCCTATATTTTTCTTATTTTAGCTACAATAGACTCGTAACTTTTGTATAATTTTTGAAAACTAGCTCTTTCATCATCAATTTTTTTATTACTTTTAGCCAGTTTTTCCCTTAGTTCCTTCAATTCAGCCTCCACCTTTTCCTGCTCTGCAATTTCTACTGTAGAGCCTGAATTTTTTGTCATTTTTTGTAAATCATTGCACTTGTTATTTGTTTCTTTCCTCTTTGATTTTTCATTTGCGAGGTCTTCCTGTAACTTTTCTATTTGTTTCTCCAGTTTATTTTTTTTTCTCTTCACCTTTAGCAGTGAACTGTAGACCAGTTTGTTAGTCCTTTTTGACTCACTAATTTTGTCCACATTTTGTACTTTGGAAAAATCCATTTGGAGGGTGCTAACTTGAAATTCAGAGGGATATATCTGATTGTGTGGTGGATTTTTATCTTTATTTGGGGGCATAAAAACCATGAACTCCAACATATCTTTGCGTGAGTCATATGTTGGAAATACCCTGTTCCTTGTAGGTTGTTCCTCTAAAACTTCAGTCAGGGCAACCCTCTGCAATACTCTGATAGTTTTGATACTTAATGTTGAGTATAGATGACAAGCTAACAAGATGAGAGGGGGGGGTGAATCATACAAACTTAATCTTCCATAAAAATAACAGATTCAACCTCGGTAACATATACTTCAGTAATATAACCAAAATTGCTAAACATGCAAACTCATAAGCATATAAACATCATAACACTCATAACACCAGATTTAACGTGGAAACCCAAATAGGGAAAAACCACTGTGGGATTTTGGACCCACTAAGAAATATACTCTTCTAGAGTATGCTCGGTTAAAAGCAAATCCTGTTAAAGATTACAAACACATTGCTAGATGTGACCCGGTTAAGGGATTTCCCTCAGATTTGTTAGGATCTTCACCTTGTTAGAAGTGACCTTGTTAAAGGATTTCAAACACTCAATTAGAATGTCACCTTGCTAGAGGGTTTTACAAATAAGACTGTTAAGTCCACTCGGTTAAGAAATTTTCTGTCACTTTACAAAATAACAGTAATAAAAATCTATCTGCAACTTCACATCTAAAAATTCTAAAGGAGATTCTTATTTGCTCAGTACAATCTAGTCATAGGACTTATCTTGTCCATCTGCTAGGCTCTATACTCTATTATTCAAAACAGGTCTTCAAGCTTCTATGCTCGGTAATCACTATGTAGCATCCCTGTGCTTACACTTGCCCGCATACATTGTTTATCAACAGTTCCTTATTTATAAACAATTTGCCAACCGCTTAATCTCCTTGATCACATATCCCATGATCAATCATAGCCATCAGATCTTCAAACTTGACCAGGTTCAATGTATCCTTCGATCTGAAAACGTTTTACCCCGCCTTGGAACTTGCATACATTTCTTGGAACTTGTGCTAGGGTATTGCAGTTCAATCTGAGTTGTAGATCTTCCTGCCAATTTTCCTTTGCCATAGATACTTAACAACCTTTATACACGTTGTAAAAATCATTTAATCATAACCAGATCATCAGCTTCCTTCATTAAATAATGCTTTTATTCATTCAATGCATTTTGTTATTACTCGGTTGCAACTCGGTAAATACTAAACTTCACTCAGTAGACATTCTGCCTTCATTAACCAATAGCGATAATCTTAGGGTTTACCGACTAGGTTCCTTAGGGTTTACCGACTAGGTTCTTTGCTTGGTAACATAGTATAGTATTAACCTTACAATCAACAACATATGTAGGATATCAAAATAATCTAAACATCATGATCTCATCATTGTCTAACTCGGTAATAATTGCCCATTGAATAACTTATTCCTCTCTTATTCATCACATTCTTTCTGTGTCTTTACCGACATCTTTATACTCACCAAATCATACTTCTTAAGATATGGCAACATCATACTGAATTAGAAAATCAATTTCTTGACATCAATGACAAAATAATAATATTAAGATAGTAAACATCCTTAATCAGTTATATCCATAATCATCAACAACCTTCTCAATATCCTTATTGAAATGCCAACAATCTCTTATTGTAATTGGAATGCCAACAATCTCCCTTTGTCTGTTATAATGCCAACAATCTCCCCCTTTGGCATTGATGGCAAAACCAATTGATATGACCTAATTGATTCGGATTGTTGTGAGATTCTGAAATGCTCTCCCCCTGTCATCAGTCTTCTCCCCCATACATTAGTCTTCTCCCCTTTTCTTCAGTCTTCTCCGCCTTTGACAACAATGCCAAAAAGTAAAGAACTTAAACATAATTTCTTCCTGTATGAAGTGATTTCCTATTGTTATGTGTCAACTTAGTCTCGGTCAGAGCATTTTTACTTCAATTCCTGTTCCCTGGTATTGTTTCCTGCACACCTTTAGAAAACATCCTAAAGTGTGTAAATTAGCATCAACTCCTAAAAGATATTTTGTAAAGTCATCGAATTGATGCTTTTACCGAACTCGGTCAGTGAATGGAATATAGGGGTAGGACCCCTAACTGACTTCTAAGATACTCAAAAGTGTCCCTTGGTAGTGGCTTGGTGAAGATATCTGTTATTTGTTCCTTTGTGCTAACATACTCCAACACCACTTTATTCTCTTGAACTTCTTCTCTAAGATAATGATATTTGATAGAGATGTGCTTTGTCGTAGAGTGCATAACAAGATTCTTTGAAATGTTAATGGCACTAGTATTGTCACAGAATATAGTTACTGGCTCGATAACTTTCTCATTTATACCATCCAACAGTTGTTTGATCCATGCTATATTGGTACAATTCAATGATGGAGCAACGTATTCAACTTCTGTTGTTGACTATGAAACACATCCTTGTTTCTTGCTAAGCCAACTCACTAGTCTTTCTCCTAAAAAGAAAGCTCCTCCACTTGTGCTTTTTCTGTCATCAATGTTGCCTGCCCAATCAGCATTAGTATAAACTTTTAAATCAAAAACATTTCCTTTCTGATATACTAAGCCATAATCTTTAGTGCCTTTCAGGTATCTGAAAATTCTCTTGATTGCTGTCATGTGTGTTTCCTTGGGATCTGCAGAAAATCTTGCAACTATACCTATTGTATGTGTTATATCTGGCATGCTGTGAAAAACATATTGTAGCTTTCCAATCATGGATCGGTAAAGTGTCTCATCAACAGATGCAGATTCATCATTCTTTGATAGTTTACAGTTGGTAGTCATAGGAGTACTTACTGGTTTTGAATCCTCCATTCCAAATTTCTTCAAGATTTCCTTTATGTACTTGGATTGAGTAATGAAAATCTCATTTTTCATTTGTAGTATCTGTAAACCTATAAAATACTTTATCTCACCGATTAATGACATCTCAAATTCTTTGCTCATTTCATTTCCAAAGTTCTTGCATAGAGAGTCATTTCCACAAAAGATAATATCATCAACAAATATGGTTGAGATCAGTATTCCATTTTCATCATTCTTCATGTACATGTTACTATTTTCACTTGTTCTTATAAAACCAATCTTGATTAAATAAGAGTGCAATATTTCATACCATGCTCTAGATGCTTGTTTCAAACCATATAAAGCTTTGTTCAATTTACATACCTAATCTTTATTCTTGTCTTCAACAAATCCTTCAGGTTGTTCAATAAAAACTTCTTCTTCTAATATACCATTCAGAAATGCAGATTTGACATCCATTTGATATACCTTGAAATTCTTGTAAGCAGCATATGCCAACAATGTTCTTACTCCTTCAAGTCTTTCTATAGGTGCAAAAGTCTCACCATAATCAATTCCTTCTTCTTGGGCATAACCTTTGCAAACTAGTCTTGCTTTATTTCGAATGACCTCACCTTTTTCATTCAGCTTGTTTCTGAAAATCCACTTTGTACCGATTACATTTTTGTCCTTTGGTCTTGGGACCAGTGTCCATGTGTCATTCTTCTTGATTTGATCAATCTCTTATGTCATAGCATTTATCCAATCTTCACTGTTAAATGCCTCTTTCACTATTCTCGGTTCAAATTCAGATATCAGACATGTGTTCTGTCTCAGTTTGTTCCTTGTCATCACTGGATCATTCTTATCTCCTATAATCTGACTTGATGCATGATTTCTTTTGACATACTTGGCTAATACAGGCTCGGTAGGCTCTGTATGATCTTCTTCATCACTCGATAACTGGATATTCTCTTCATTTTCTTCAATAGTTCTCTCGGTAAGACTTTTCGATTGAACATAGACAAATCCTTCATAATCTTCTAGCTCCTTGGAGTTTCCTTCATCATTTCTTTTTGCAAATTCATCAATTTTCACATTTGCACTTTCTACTATTTTGTTAGACTATTTGATCAGACATTTAAATGCTTTACTTCTAGAAGAATAACCAAGAAATGTTCCTTCTTCACTTTTCTGATCAAACTTGGCATTTCTATCATCTTTGTGAACATAGCATCTACTTCCAAAGATTTTAAAATAACTTACATTAGGTTTCTTGTCATACCAGATTTCATATGGTGTCTTCAAAGTTCCTTTCTTCAGTTGTACTTAGTTCAGGGTGTAAACTATTGTGCTTATTGCTTCTCTCCAAAATGTTTGTGGCATTTTCTTTTCAATCATCAGGGTTCTAGCACAATCCACAATAGATCTATTTCTCTCTCATCTATCCCATTTTGTTGTGGAGTTCTCGGTGTAGAGACTTGTCTTTTAATACCATGATCATTGCAGAATAATTTGAACTCATCAGATGTGAACTCTCCTCCTCTGTCTGATCTAAGACATTTCAGTTGTCTTCCTGTTTCATTTTCAACTCTTGCCTTGTACCATTTAAACATTTGAAAAGCTTCTGATTTTTCTTTTAAAAACATTACTGACATCATCCTTGAGTAATCATCCACAAATAATATGAAATATTTATCACCATAATAACTTTGAACTTTCATAGGACCACAAAGGTCAATGTGCACAAGATCTAAAATTCCCTTAGAAGTGTAGGACTTACTTGTAAAGCTTGATCTTGTCATTTTACCCATCTGGCATCCTCAGCACATAGCATTCTCAAGTTTTTCAAGACTCGGTAGACCTCTTACTCGGTGCTTCTTGCTTATTTTGATCAAACTATCAAAATTTACATGACAAAACCTTTTATGCCATAACCAGGTATCATCTATCTTTGCATACAGACACTTGTTTTGAGTTGAGTCAAGGTGAAATGTGTTACCTTTTGTTTGTGTCCCGGTAGTAGCTAACTTTCCATGCTTGTCATGAACTTTGACAATTCCTTTCTAAAATTCTATTCGGTAACTTGTATTGTTTAGTTGTGCTACACTCAACAAATTGTATTTCAAACCTTCAACCCAATAAACATCATTGCATTTTGCATTGTCAAGAAGTGTTATAGATCCTTTACCTTTTACCGGACATGGTGCATTATTACCAAATCTTACATAGCCTCCATCATAATCTTCTAATATAACAAACTTGTGTTTATCACCTGTCATGTGATGTGAGCATCCACTATCTATGATCCAAGAATAATTAGTATTTATGTGAGATATTAAGGCTTTTTCTTCATACCTTTCTTCATTTGATCCATCTTTGATAGCCACATAAACTACTTCCTCTGTATCATTTTCATCTGATTTATCATCATTGCATTCCTCATCGGCTATTAAGCATGACTTTCTATCTTTTCTTCTAAAGTCTCAGTGTCCTCTGTAATGATTATCTTTCTATCTGTCATCTCGGTAATCTCTCTTTTCAGTAGAATCTTTGTCAGGACAGTTGGAAGCCATATGTCCTATCTTATCATAATTGAAACATTTCAAAGGTAGTTTTCCTTTATACTTACCTTTGCCTCTCGGTAACCTTCTGGCTAATAGTGCTTCAAACTCTTCTTGCTTTCTGATTTCCTCATACAATTTGTGTACTTTTTCCATGTTCTTGTGAAATCTCTCACTTTCTCCACTGTGATCCCCTTCAGTGTACTTACTCATTCTATCATTGTAATCATCAGATTCACCAATATGAAAAGAACTAAATGCAGATTCAACTTTATTTACCAATGACCCACTGTTACCAAAATTACTTAACTCAAATGCATGTAGCTTACCAATAGTAGCATCTAAAGAAACTGGCATATTGGGTATAGACCTCAATTCATTGATTGCAGAGACTCGGATTGCATAAGCTGGTAGAAGGGTTCTTAACAAATTACTTGTTATATCATTTTCTTCAATAGTTCCACCTTCTCCTTTGATTCGATTGATAACCTCCTTTAGTCTTGTACTGTATTGGGTTATGTTCTCACCTTCATTCATCCTCATAGATTCAAGTTGTCCTCTTAGACTGTCCACTTTTGCTCTTTGAACATGTTCATCTCCACCATACACAGATATCAGATTGTCCCACATTGCCTTTGCATCATTGCAGCCTTGTAGATCATTAAACTCCGAGTCGGTCAATGCAGATGTTATTTCAATCATTGCTTGGATATGTTCTTGCTTTGCCTTTATTTCTTCCATTGTCAATGGATAGGTGCTCGATGTAATGAAATCATTCTCCAGATAATATATAGCATATTCTCCAACTCCTGATAGGTGTAGCTTCATCCTTTTCTATCATGTAGAGAAACTTGACTTGTTCAGCTTCGGTGCATCCCTCTTGTACATCTTGGATCTTTGCCTCAAGTACCTTTAAACTTTTTCTTCCAGAGTCCAAAGCTCTGATACCAATTGATAGTTCTGATACTTAATGTTTAGTACAGATGCCAAGCTAACAAGATGAGAGGGGGGGGTGAATCATACAAACTTAATCTTCCATAAAAACAACAGATTCAACCTCGGTAACATATACTTCATTAATATAACCAAAACTGCTAAACATGAAAACTCATAAGCATATAAACATCATAACACTCATAACATCAGATTTAACATGGAAACCCAAATAGGGAAAAACCACTGTGGGATTTCGGACCCACTAAGAAATATACTCTTCTAGAGTATGCTCGGTTAAAAGCAAATCCTGTTAAAGATTACAAACACATTGCTAGATGTGACCCGGTTAAGGGATTTCCCTCAGATCTGTTAGGATATTCACCTTGTTAGAAGTGACCTTGTTAAAGGATTTCAAACACTCAATCAAAATGTCACCTTGCTAGAGGGTTTTACAAATAAGACTGTTAAGTCCACTCGGTGAAGAGATTTTTTGTCACTTTACAAAATAATAGTAATAAAAATCTATCTGCAACTTCACACCTAAAAATGCTAAAGCAGATTCTTATTTGCTCAATACAATCTAGTCATAGGACTTATCTTGTCTATTTGGTGGGCTCTATACTCTATTATTCAAAATAGGTCTTCAAGCTTCTGTGCTCGGTAATCACTATGTAGCATCCCTGTGCTTACACTTTCTCACATACATTGTTTATCAACAGTTCCTTATTTATAAACAATTTGCCAACTGCTTAATCTCCTTGATCACATATCCCATGATCAATCATAGCCATCAGATCTTCAAACTTGACCAGGTTCAATGTATCCTTTGATCTGAAAATGTTTTACCCCACCTTGGAACTTGCATACATTTCTTGGAACTTGTGCTAGGGTATTGCGGTTCAATCTGAGCTATAGATCTTTCTGCCAATTTTCCTTTGCCATAGATCCTTAACAACCTTTATACATGTTGTAACAATCATTTAATCATAACTAGCTCATTAGATTCCTTCATTAAATAATGCTTTTATTCATTCAATGCATTCTGTTATTACTCGGTTGCAACTTGGTAAATACTAAACTTCACTCGGTAGACATTCCACCTTCATTAACCAATAGCGATAACCTTAGGGTTTACCAACTAGGTTCTTTGCTTGGTAACATAGTATAGTATTAACCTTACAATCAACATCATATATAGGATATCAAAATAATCTAAACATCATGATCTCATCATTGTCTAACTCGGTAATAGTTGCCCATTGAATAACTTATTCCTCCCCTTATTCATCACATTCTTTCTGTGTCTTTTACCGACATCTTTATACTTAAAAAATCATACTTCTTAAGATATGGCAACATCATACTGAATTAGAAAATTAATTTCTTGACATCAATGACAAAATAATAATATTAAGACAGTAAACATCCTTAATCAGTTATATCCATAATCATCAACAACCTTCTCAATATCCTTATTGAAATGCCAACAATCTCTTATTGTAATTGGAATGCCAACAATCTCTCTTTGTCTGTTATAATGCCAACATGCTCTTTTTTTTTTTTTGCATTTGTTGTGTGTTTAAATTTTTCATAATAATCATGAAATTAAAAATCTGGGCTTGCTGAAGCAATTGAATGTTTGAAAGGTGAAATAATAGAGGCTCCAGTTCCACCTATGCCTGTGGTTTTAACTAATGCATTATGAGGAGTACCAACAACCATTCCTGATCCTATCCCACTGTCACTTGCATGTGTAGATTTTATAGTCTTTTGAGGGGTCTGTTCTGAAGCTGCAAATGATAGATTTGTAGTAGCGGTGGCACTTGATATAGGATTCTGAATAGTATGAGTATCTACCACTAGTGGCCTCTTGCAAGAGATATTTTGTTGTTGCACTTGTCCAACACAAAGACAACTAGTATCAGTAGTAGTACCCATGCCAACTCCACCAATCGCAGTGGCACTTGGCTAAACACTAATAGGAATACTATCCCCAGATTCCCCACCAGTGGTAGTGGCACTTGATTTACTACCAATGGGAATACCATGATGTGGTGGTAGTTGTGGATTTGAACCTCTAACAAATGTAGGTGGACCTGGAGGGTAATGAGTAGTACCTTTCTGTGATGAATCTGACGAATCAAGTCCAATGACTGGTTTAATAGGAGCTTTTAATTTTGAATCTAATGGAAGTTGTACCTCAAGTGGAAACCAAATGTCTTCTCCTCTGGGATCTAGTCCACCACCTTTAAAACCCATTTTTTCCACAATGTTTGCCCCTTTGCTATATTTTTCTTTCATGGACTCATTGACTCCACCTAATATTGTAGGGACTGTAGTAGTTTTTGGAGTGGCCTCAACCTCATACTCATTTTCATCATCACTCTTGTCATATGCTATTGTGGGATGCTCCATATTCCACAGTTTGCTAAACTCTACATCCTCGTCGATGGTCTCAAAATTTGCACTGGTCTTTGGTTCACCGAGATTCTTCCTCATATTCCAAAAATCATTTATTTTGGTTTGTCCAAAATACGTCTACACATTCTTGTAGAATTCTTTTGGGAATAGATTTGTTAGGTGAATTAACAGATTTTTGGTAGAAATTGTAGGACCTCCTATTTTGGATGCCCTCCTCTGTTGTCCTCTGTGTGTGCAATGCCATAACTTGTGATGACAATTCTTCTGTTGAAATGTTATTATCAGTGACAATTTTCTCCATCTCTTTTTTTACCTCATCTCAGGAGTCCATATTTCTAAGCTTTACTGGAAATGATTTACTTTCATGTTGACATAATGCTGAAGAGTTCCCATTTCTCTTAAGCCTTGCTTGAACTACATTGATTGGATCATACTGCCAGAGACCCTCATCACCAAAGCTAAAAACTATCAAAAAATCATGTGCCACATTGAATTCTTTTCTCTCAAATATGAACCCTCCACATGAGAAAGGAAAGGAAGGAAATATACTCTTATTTTGTTGACCGTGAAAGTTCCTATCTATGCTCTCCAGCTGTCGTACATATTCAATGAAAATACTCTCTCTATCACATGTATTGGAAGTATGTAGGGTTTTACTGTTGATTCGTAAAACCTTAACATGATGTATTCTTCCATGAAGAACCAGTCAACCAATTGTATTTGACTTTCGAGTTGAATATAATCTCTACAAGACACGGGTAATCTAGGCATTGAAGTGCTTGTAATTTCATTATACATTGGTGCCAAAAAGAAGTCTACAAAATGGTTGTAGTTATTTCTGTTATCATGCATCCTTATCTTAGGTGTCCATTCATATATTGGAAACTTTGTTCTGTTCCGAGTCTTCTCATCAATCTTATAGTTCACAATGTGAAGATTGTTGGTCTTGAATATTGCACGATACTTGGATAGAAGAAGATAGTACAAGTAGGATGAGAACCTAAATGTCTTACAAGAACCTTTTTTATCATTAGTAATTGTTTTTGCATGGATTGAACAACGTGCTCAACAAAATTATATCTTACTGGTTGACTTACACAATGGATATTAAAAATCATTTCAAGAAGGCTAGCACCCACTTCCCTATCATTTTCCAATCCCAAGAAAAATGTCAACAAGGGAATAGTATCCTGAACCCATGGAACAAAAATGTTACAATCATAAGGAGGCTTATGATTCCAGTCCAATGGAGTACCATGCATAATTAGAGATTTGATAAATGAATCTCTATGACTTGGATTGAGACTCTCATAATTCTCTGCCAGCTTTCCTAGGTCAATTTGGACGTTTGAGTTTTGTGCTTCAAACCCTAGGTTCAACAAATGAGCATATTCTCCCTTGTTTATGGATATAATTTCCTCTTTTGTATTTTTATTGACATTTGTTTTCTTATCTTCATCATAATTTTTGGCATAGACCATGACAAATTCAAGGCAATGGAATACTTCAGGTAACACCATGCTTCCCAATCCAACATCCCATGATGCAATTTTATTTGTTCTTTGTTTTAACATTGTGTTGAAAACAATAAATTTTGCCCTGCTTGGATCTACCACCTTATTAGACAATGCATATCTAATTTCTATGATACACTTTTCACTATGGATAGCAGGGTCATAAATATCATGGTATTCATCAGTAAAACCTGGTGTTTTAACCAATTCGGTTAGGTATATTTTTTTATTCACTTGGCTTCCAGATGAACTACTGCTTCCTAGTTTCCCCATCACTGTTACTGTTAATAATTCAAAATAATTCTAGATACAATCCTGAAAATACTAACCCTCAAATTGAACCATGATATTTAAAAAATAAAAAATGTGGGATGTAGGTGTTCTAGATTTTACCCGAAAATTCTATTTCACTAGATTGGCGCAGTTAGACTCTATTGCATTCCTCAATCTAGTAGTTGTTTCTGAATCTCCCTAGATTTATTGGTTTGTCCATTAAATGAAATATGATTATGAGTCACTTATTTTGAAAATACTGAAAAGTTCAAAAGTAATACCCAAAGGGCAAAATTTCTAGAATCCTATTGTAATTTTATAAATTATTATTAATATCTATTCGTCGCCGAAGGACAAAACATTCATTGCTTCAGTCTAAATTTTGAGGGCAGTGGACACATCACCAAACTCGAGTGACGAGTCACTTTTCTGAACTATTTTTTAAGTCTTTTTAATCTTTTCAACTTCCACCCGTAATAGAGCTTAATTATAGTTAATTAAATGTAAAACGTTCAATTTCGGGTCAAGTTCTAAAAAATGTGTTTACTTCCCACATTCGGGCCGAAATCCACCCTAAGCTGTTGATTTGTGCTCATCCAATGGACGATGGTATCTGTTGTCATTTGTCATGGGTCCTAGGACTTTTGCCATTTTGTGGCCACGTCACCAGACTCGAGTCACTTTTCGGGAATGGTTTTGAAGACTTTTTACTCATTTTTAACTTCTGCCCAAAATAGAGCTTATTGCAATTAATTATAAATTAAGTATACAATTACAAATTTAAAATTTAACTATAATTAATTAAATGTTTATCATTTATGGAAGTCTTCCATTAGAAGTTTGCAAAACAAATTTATCGTTCCCACATTCGGCCCGAAATACACCTCATGTCATTGAACTGTGCTCATCTAATGGACGACAATATCCTTTGTTAGTTGTCATGGGTCCCATTATACATAGGATTTTTGCCACCCAAATGCCATGTCACCTGACACCTCATCATCCCATGGGCCATAACCTTTCTTTCCTGTCGGTGTTCAATGACACGTGTTTTTGGTGAAAGTTTGCAAAAAAAATTAGAGATCCCACATTCGGCGCAAAATACAACTTAGTTCGTTGATCCGTGCTCATCCAACGGACGATAGTATCCATTGTTAGTTGTCATCCATCCCATTATCAATAGGATTTGAATATGAATTAAATGAATTTAATACATAAATTAATAATGAATTAAATATATAATTTAAATATGTAATTCCAAAACTTGCATGGTATTTCATTTTTTTTATTGATAATTTTTGTATTGTATTACTTGGAAATAAAATATTACAAATATGCAAGTATAGGTGGTATAGTAAAACCACCAGAGCTCTGCCACCGCAAAAAACACCCCAAGGGCCAAAACCACCATTCCCAACAAAAAATAAAACCCTACTACATGCAAAAACCCCAGAATTCCAATTCGGTGTACCAAAATTTATAGCAGACATCACCTCATATATACAAAGTTGGGGACAAAATGTAAATGGAACAAAAAGATACAAATAGACAATACCAAACACCATTGGCCATAGTAGGATTAACCCAGAAATGACCTGTACTCTGGGTCATCATAGAATTCTAAGAGCCGCTTCATTGCTTGGGTAGTCTTGGGTATCAGCTGCAACTCTCAACCCACCTCTGCACGTTCTACTTCATGAAGGACCGTTAAAACCTCATCACACTGCATCAACCTTGCAAACATTTTGAAGGCCTTCCTCCCACGCCAAGCAAGAGGTCTGTATCTTGCCTTCAAATCATCATCAACCCATCGAATGAGTGGTAGCAGCACCCCTGGACCAGCCACCCCTGCCTCAGAAATAATACTCACCTTCGGGACCACACGATCACACACACTATCCAGATTTACATAGGTAGTGCCCATCAATTACAACTCTCAAGGCATTTTTTACCTTGTCCACCTCGTCCTCAAATTGGAAACCCCAGGTGGAAATCAATGAATATGCCTCCATGTTTGTCCTGCAGTGATGACCTACATGGACAATTTCCTCTCCCAACAACATTTTCACACTCTCATACAACCGCTCATCCTTAAACAAAAACAAACCTTTTAGCCTCTTGTTCATAAATAGTCTGAGAAATGGGACTAATTTCTTATCAGTATGGAAGGAGAAATTGGCTTCCATGCTACTTAACAAACCCAAGATAATGTTACAAGTGTAGATAATATGATACCAAGACTTCCAATCCACCCAAGATTTAAACACCTCTCACTCAATTCTAATTTCTGACATCCAACAACAGCGACCATTAGCATTAATCATAAACTCTGCCATTAATCATTAAATCTTATATCCAATCAAATTAATAACTATTTTAGCTATTTCAAAACATAATAATTATGCTAAGTATCCTGTCATGGCATGATGACAACAACAAATAATAAAATGAAATAGAAAGCATTTTTATATCCATAAGAGGTAAACTGAAATGAACTGGAATTTGAAAAATTATCATTAATATATATATTTCAAAAATTTATAATTTTTACATGTTGGAGTCCCTCAAAAACTTTAAAGCCAAAATGAGTGAGGTTACGGGGAAATAACCAAAAAAAAAAAACTACTAGGGGGTCAGGGCTAGGGCACAGGTAGTGGACACATTTATGGTTTACCCTCAGAATCTTACCCTCCCTCTATGTAGAATTCTTCAGACATTATAAGTTGTGAGAATTCTTCAAGCCAATTGTAGTCTGGAAAGTCATCCAGGAGGAACCATTTCTGAAGAAAGCCCCTACCAATCCGCACTCATTTCCTATGACACCTCAACTGCTCCGCATTCAGGTTCAAAAGAAATGGTTGCCTAGGCACTGTTTGGTTAGGGAGGAGAAGCTTAGTTAATTCATTCGCCCAAGGGATCCCCACCCCTACTTTTGCAAAGATGACAATAGTAATGTCATCTCCAAGGAAGTCTTCTTTAAACACCCTCCTTAACAATATCAACATATCCACCTTGTCTCCTCCAAGGTCCAGAAGAGATGCCAAGAACTGGGATTTAACGTCCGTGTTAACACGGTATCTATTTTTAATTACCCAGAAACTCTCTACCCAACACCATCCTCACAGCCTCATTAGTGAGTAGCCCAACCTCCTTACAAATTGATTGGAGGGTTGGGTCTCTAACGGAGCCCAAAAAGGCCCTCTGGTCCTCCGCATAAATGCTTCTCGAGTGGATAGGAGTGTCCATCTTGAGAAATTAGAATACCAAATTATACAGCCTGAGCCTATAGACCTAAACCAGAGGTAGAATTTAAATATCGTGAGCTCCGACGATTTATCTACCAAAGGCTAATTGAAGATGAAAGAAGAAAAGATCGTCTATAAAAAGTTGAAGCTCTTGATTGTAATAATTCTTTCTCTAACTGTATTAATTCCTTCAATTTTTTTAAAATCTTTCGTATATCTCTGCAAATCTTTCCCATAATTGCACTAGTGCATGAAATAGGAAACAACTATAAACCAGTACCAAATACCATATTGGAAGTCATGGGGATAGAGTGAATTGCAGTTAGTGACTAAACATATATTAAATGACCAACATTATTGACTGTGATATTTGATACGTGTCTATTGAATCCAATTCCATTCCGGGCACTTTCTGGAGAACTACGTTCTCTTTAGAAATTTGGGTTGAAATAATACTTCAGCCATTGATCTACGATCATTGAATGGTTTAAAATAATTGATGGATTTTACGTACATGTCACATGTCAAAGAGGTTGCGCTTATCGATACATTGTGTTGAGTCCAGACTCAATGTGATGTACTAATGTGATGTGATGTGCCTTGTCTATTAATGACAATGAATTCATGAAATTGCTAATAAAATATATATTTTTCATAAATAATGAAATATTAGCCAAACAAATTAAATAATTTTTAAGTGGTGGATAAAAATCGCCAATACACTTAAATAAATTTTCCTTCGGAGTAAAAAATTTCACCCATACACTTATATATTTGTTCCTTTAAACGAAAAATATTCACCTCCTACAATATATATTTTCCCCACAGAACAAGGTATTATTCACCATAGTTTTATGGAATTTTCGTACCCTAGAAAAAAATCGCCAATTCAAATTAATTTGTTTTCCTACTTTGAAAAAAAATTTCGCCATCAATATGAAAATTCCCCCCCCCCCTCCCAAAATAATGTCTGATTCACTAGGGTTTTACAGTTTTGCTCGGGGGGTGCTTTCTTAAAGTTATCCCTGTACACCATATCTATATGTGATGTCTCAAAAGCTGGTTGGATCAGCTATTTGACCAAAAACATATTTTGGACTATCATACTCCATTGCAATCAATGAACCAATAGTGGCCATTGCATCAACTGCCTTATTTTGTGCTCTAGGAATTTTGTCAAAGGTACTATTTTTCTCTTCTTGATATCATCAACCATTCTTTTATATGGTAACAACTTATCATTCTTAGTTTGGTACTCATCATTCACCTATTTGACAACCAATTGTGAATCCCCATAAACCAGGATATCTACAATATTCCATTGTATAGCTATTTTGAGACTAGTGATAAAAACTTTATACAAAGCAATGTTATTGGTGCATGGAAAAGACAACTTGAAAGATTTGGGGATAAGATTAATTAGCTAAGAAGGAGGAAACACTAATTAATTAAATAATACATAATTATTTAATTAAAGGCACACTCGGGATAGGTAAATTCAATTAATCAAATTTAGGTGTCTACATTTTGCCCCTCTTCATAGTGGCACTAGAATAGTGTCAGTATGAAGACAATAAGACACCACTAACTCAAAGAATAGAGAGTGAGAAAATGCACCAAGTAGACGGAGGAATAGAGGAGAGAATGCAAATGCAACAAATAATGTATGAAATGATCATGGAGCATGAGCACCCTTGGAACAAGGTTAGCATGCAACAAGAACTTAATTTTTTTATTTAGCATTATATATGATGCACCAGGGTATGAGGAACCAAGGTGATTTTCATAGCCAATGCATGGACTAAAACACAAAAATGTTAGTCTAGAACCATATAGAGTTAGAGAAAACTTTGCGGGAAATGATGCTAGAAAAACCACAAGCAAAGATAGATGCCCCAGTGTAACATGAGATAACGAAGACCTCATGAGGGAACAACATGGGACACGTAAAAAACTCGCTAGGAAAAAACAAAAACCAACAAGATCAAACTCTAATATTTTTTATTCCTAGCACACCATGATATGAAGTATCATGGCGACTAAGAAGACATAAAACATAAGTGCTCAAAAGATAAACAAAGATAAAAAATAATCAAAGCTAGCACAAGTAATTTAGATATCATTTGCCAAAGGATGACAGACAAATTAAGATTGGATGATGTTTGACTAGAGGAAGGATGCATCCTGCGTAGACTAGTGATTGGATAAAGGATTAATGAGATGGATTTAGCAAAAAGGAAATCTAATATGATCATGATGATAGAGATGCTCAAGGATGATTGTTGAAGAACCAACTGATGGGATATGATCTTGAAAATACAACTGACATGTGCATATGAACAACAAAATAAGTCTATATACATCGCAGACCTATACCTGACAGAAAAGAAAACCTATACAGGACAGGACTATCACTATGTTCAAAAACCTATAAAACTCCTATGCGCATGAAGGAACAACCAGGATAGCACTACACAGAAGCTCAGAAAAAGACAAGCAAGAAAAATATGTACATATGCAATTTACAGAGGCAAGTAACGAAGGATACTATGTTCAGATAAATTCAAAAGGAGAAACAAAGGATAATGGTACTTCCCTTATATAGAACACCTGCTTCCAGGTTTTCACCATATATGCATGCCCAAGGTACCACCTAAAGCAATTTTCACCATAGGAAAAGTTCATTAAGAAGATCCAACTAAGATAGCCTTGCCACCCTATAATCTTCATCAGACACACATTCCTTAAGGGATATGTGCAAGGATGGTAATACTACCTCAATTGGCAAGATTTCTTCTATGCCATAGACAAGGGAGTATGGAGTGGCTCCAGTGGGAGTTCAGATACTGGTGCGATATGCCCAAAGTGCAGGATTTAAATGGAGATTCCAATTTTGACCAGTTTTATTAACAACCTTTTTGAGGATATGTAAAAAAGTTTTGTTGGTTGCCTCAGCATGGATATTACCTTGTGGATAATATGGGGTGGACTAACAGTGCTAGATATGAAATATGGAACAAAGATCACACATGTCTTGGTTTTTAAATGGGGTTCCATTATCGGTAATGATGGTAGAGGTAACTCCATAGAAACAAAGGATGTGATATAGGATAAATTTGGACACTTGAACACCAGTAGTAAGAGTGAGGGGAATGGTTTCAACCCACTTGGTAAAATATTCAGTAGCTGTAGTGATAAACTTATGTCAATTTGGAGGATGAATTTTACCAACTAAATCGAGGCCGCATGTATTAAAAGGCCATGGTGTTCTGATAGGCTAAAAATATTGTGCTAGAACATGAATTAAGTTACTATACTACTGACAAGACTAGCACTTATTAATAAACTCACAACAATCATGCTCCTATTGGAGATTGGTTAATGTGTTGTCATTGATGTCAACATATTCTTCTGTGTATTCTAGTGTTGCAGTTTAGTTGGATGAATTGGTTTAGCATGTGTATTGCAGATGAGCTGATACGGTCTAATGAGTCTTTGGTATGTTGTTTGTAGATGGTTCATTCCCATTTGTAGAGGTTTGCATGATGTTTTGATCGAGTTATGATATCCAGTATTAAGGATGTTATTCAATTGTTCGTGTTATTTAGTATTCTGGTTTGTGTTTTGGAATTGCTATATCTTTAGTTGCGGATGTGTGGAATGTATTCTAGACATTGATGTGTGTCATTAGTTCGATTGGTTCAAAATTTGGAAATCCACAATCGAATCGTTGAGGTTGACAATCAATTATGTTGGTGTTCTTGATCAGCTCTGGTAGTGAGATGATGATGATCCAAATTGTTGTGGTGCAATTCACGTTGCTTGTGAATATCTCTAGATCATGTTCTATGTGTATTGGTGGTCCGCATTGATTATTGTGTGTGTTCTTGAAGTTTTTTTTTGTCCAATGATGTTCTTCACGTTCTGCAACATTCTTGGTGGTTGTAGTGTGTTGCAGATGATCAAGGCGTAATTATTAGAGGTGTTGCATGTTTGTGGTATTGATTTGGGTCCAGACTATGTCTTATCCGACATTGTTTTGGTCTGTATCTATTCTTGTAGCGTGTGAGGTTATTATTTTGTAATTTGTATTGAGGGTTTAGCCGACCTTGAAATATAGGTTGATGACTTGTATAAATAAATGTAGTAATAATTGGATGTAATGCTATGTGAGAATATTGTATCAATCATTCAGTAGAAAGGAAGTTGTGCGAAAGTGTGTGAAGGAGTATATTGCAAAGAAGATTTGACAGTGAGCTTAACAAGAACTGTATTCAAGAATATGGAGATGCTATTTTCACAGTTCATGTAATCCAGATTGTTGTCTAAATGCTTTTCTAAGTCAGTGAGACTTCCTGTAAGGTAGTGAGCCTTCTCTAAGGGTTGTATCCCTTCTGGGTTTCTTATTTGAGTAGTGAGCTCTAGGAAGTGTGCCTAAATGCATGTGCAATCCCCATTGTAACATTTACATTTACTCCTAACAAGGTATCACCTCATTGTGGGTAGTTTCCCACCGTGTTTTTTCCCGTAACTGGGTTTTCCATGTCAAAAATATTGGTGTTATGTGTGTTATTAATGTGGTGTTGTTTCATGCTTCACTATTAATTATCAGATCTGATTTGTGGTTAAGTTGCAGTAAGTTTTTGTGAAAACTGATTCACCCCCCCTTAGTTTGTTGCATTGTTGCCCACAATTGGAATCAGAGCTATATCTTCCGGAAGAAGCTTGACCGCTTGAGGTGATTTGGGATGGAAACCTTGTCTTTCAAGAAGGATAGTCCAAGATTTGATGGAACAAACTACTCTCTAGAAAAGCTTGATGCAATGTCATTTGAGATGCATTGGAGAGAGTACTGGAAGATTACTAAGAATGTATATAATGTTCCTCCAGAATGGTCCTACTACTCTGGATGAGATAAAGGAAGAAGAATACAATATTAGAGATAAGGAAGCATTATTGAGTGCCTTGTCAGATTCTGAGATGACTAATGTGATGGAATTATAGACTGCTCATGAGATCTGGATAAAAATGGAGACCTTGCATGAAGGTGATAGTAATGTAAATATTGAAAAGTTGTAGAGCTTGAAGGGTAAATATGAGAACTTAAAGATGAGTGAAGATGAGAACATTACTTCTTTTATGCAGAAAGTGAATGAGCTTGTGTGTGGGATCAAATGTGTTGGTGGAGTATTAGAAGAATCTGATATTGTTGCTAAAGTGTTGAGATCCTTGCCTCCTTCTTACAAACTTAAAGTTGCTGCTATTGATGAGATCCAGACTATGACAAATGTAACAAGAGACATGCTGATTGGTAAACTTGTTGCTTTTGAGCTAAGTGAATTTGGAGACTGTCTTCCTAAGATTGAATCTGCATTCAAAGCTACTATTTTTGGGAAGCAGAGAAATGATTCAAGAGAAATTTCTACAAGAGTATCCAGATATGAGAAAGAGATGGAAGATGAAGAAAGAGAGCTTGAGGAGCTTGAAGGACTTATTTACAGAAGATTGCCTAAAGGTGTCGATAAGTATGAAGGAAAGTTACCTCTTAAATGCTTTTCATGTAATAAGATAGGGCATTTTGCATCAAGGTGTCCAGAAAGAGAGAGAAATCCTAAGAAGCCATTTAAGCCATATAAGCCTAAATATCAAAAGAAGTGTTATTATGCTATTGATGAAGGTGTGACAAATGATGAGTCGGATAAGGGAAATTTAGGAGATGAATTTGTGTTCATTTCTATCAAGGAAGGTGATCTTGTAACTACATATTCTACAATCTGCATTAATGAGGAGAAAGCTTTGGCTGCTAAAGTTGAGGATAAAGATGAATGGGTAATTGACAGTGGTTTCTCTCATCATTGACATGTGATAATTGTAAATTTGTAAACTTTGAAAAGTATGATGGTGGTATAGCAAGATTTGGTGATAACAAAGCTTATGTAATCCATGGTAGAGGTTCTATTTCTCTTGATGGTAAGCACAATACTGATGATGTGTTGTATGTTGAAGGTTTAAAGCATAATCTTTTGAGTGTTGGTCAGATGATTGATAAGGGATATAACTTGCAATTCAAGAATGCCAAATGTGAGATCTTGAGTAGCTCTGGAACTAAGATTGCATTAGGGACAAAGACTAAAGGTAATATCTTTCACTTGAATGCTTGTGGTAAAAGTTGTTTGTTTACTCAGATTGATGAAAGTTGGTTATTGTATAAAAGGATGTGTCACATAAATTTTGATTGCACGGTGAAGATAAGTTCTACTCAAGCAGTGAGAGATCTACTGAAGTTGACAAAGCCTTCTAATTTGGTATGTAAGGAATGCCAATTAGGGAAGAAAACAAGAGTTACTTGTACGAGCAAACAGTATAATTCTAATGGATTATTGGATCTTGTGCATACTGATCTGTGTGGTCTTTCTAGAGTGAGAATCTTGCAGGGTGACAGGTATTTCATGTTGCTAATTGATGATTATTCAATAATGATGTGGGTTACCTTCTTAAGGAAGAAGTCTGAAGCATTGGAGAAGTTTAAGATTTTCAAAGCTAGAGTTGAGACTGGATTGAAGCTGAAGTGTTTGAGATCTAACAGAGGTGGAGAATTCACTCCTGGCGAGTTTAATGCCTATTGTAAAGAACATGGAGTCAAGAGACACTTATCTGCTCCTAGGACACCACAACAGAATGGTGTTGTGGAAAGAAAGAATAGAACAATTCAATAAGCTGCTAGAACCATGATGATTGAAGTAAATGTTTGACATGTGTTTTGGAGAGAAGTTGTGATTACTACAATATACACTCTTAACCGGGTAAATGTCAAAGGTGATACTGGTAAGACTCCTTATGAGTTATGGTTTGGTCATTCTCCTACTATTAGACATTTTAGAATTTTTGGTAGTAAATGCTATATCAAAAGAGATGATGATCTTGGAAAGTTTGATGCTAGATGTAATGAAGGAATATTTCTTGGTTATTCTACTAAGAATAAGGCCTACCGGTGTTATAATAAAATATTGAGAAAGATAGTTGAAGTGATAATGTGAAGATTTATGAAGGTAATATAAGAGATTAGATCTTGCGGATACGATTCTGACAATCAGGATGCCAATTCAGATAAAGGAAAGCAAGTGCAGACCCAAAATCAAGTTCAGATTGCTTCAGAAAAGCCTGAGAATGAAGGTGCAAATGCTAATGCAAAAGAAAGAGTTGAAGAGTCTGAAATTCAATAAAATCTTAAGACTCCCAGTTATGTGAGGTTGAATCATTCAAAAAATAAGATTCTTGGTGATAAGAATAAAGGTGTGATGACTAGGAGAAGACTTGCTGAAGAAATTTGTTTGATTTCTAAGATTGAACCTAAAAATGTTGATGAATCATGTAAAGATGAAAATTGTATTAAAGATATGGAAGAAGAATTGAATCAGATTGAGAAAAATGATACATGGATTCTTGTTCCTAGACCTAAGGATTAAAATGTAATTGGAACTAAATGAGTATTCTAGAATAAGTTGAATGAATAGGGTGAAGTTATTTGGAATAAAGATAGACTTGTGTGTAAGGGTTATTCATAGGTGGAAGAAATTGATTATGAGGAAACTTTTTCTCCAGTAGCTAGAATTGAAGTTGTTAGATTATTTATGGCCTATGCCGCTCACAAGGATTTCAAGGTTTATCAGAGGGATGTCAAAACAACCTTTCTTAATAGTGAGCTGGAAGAAGAAGTCTACATTGAGCAACTAGATGGATTTCAATTGACAGATGAAAAGGACATGGTTTGTCGGTTGAAGAAAGAATTATATGGATTGAAGCAAGCCCCTAGAGCCTGGTATGCCAGATTGGATAAGTATTTGATGAAGCTTGGATTTAATAAAGGTATAACTGATAATAATTTTTATTTCAAGATATTTCAGAATAACATCTGGATTGTTGAAGTGTTTGTTGATGACATTATCTTTTGAGGAAATGATTGCCTATGTAAGAAATTTTTTGAAGAGATACAAAATAAATTTGAGATGTCTATGATTGGTGAAATAAAAATTTTTCTGGGATTGCATATTACTCATTTGGATAAAGGTATTTTCATATCTGAGTCCATGTATGTGAAGGAATTGTTGAAGAAATTTGGTTTCAAGGACTCTAAACCAGTTGGTACACCTATGGTGACCATATGTAAGCTGACAAAGGATGATGATTCTTCAAAAGCTAATAAGATCAGATATAGATCTATGATTGGTGGTTTGTTGTATTTGACTTAGAATAGACCTGATATAATGAATCTTGTGTGTCATGTTGCTAGATTTTAAGCTGATCCTAAGGAATCTCATGTAACTACTATAAAAAGGATATTCAGATATTTGAAAGGGACAGTTGATTTTGGTTTGTGGTATCCTAAGAATGATTACTTTATCTTGAGTGCTTTTATAGATGCTAATTGGGCAGGTGATGTTGATGACTAGAAGAGTACTACTACTGGTGCATTCTTTTTGGGTAAGAAGTTGGTCTCTTGGGAAAGTAAAAAACATAATGCTATTTCTTTATCTACTGTAGAGGTTGAATACATTGTTGCTGATAGCAATTGTACTCAAGTAATTTGGATGAAGTAGATGTTGAAGGATATAGGTGTTATTCATGATGAGCCTATTGCTATATACTGTGACAATTCAAGTGGTATCAATATTTCAAAGAATCCGGTGTTGCATTCCAAAAAAAAGCATATATCAATCAAGTTTTATTTCTTGAGAGTGAAGGTGAATGAGAAAGAAGTTATATTAGAGTATGTATCTACAAAGGAACATATTGCATATATCTTTATGAAGCCTTTGTCTAAAGATACTTTTGAGTATCTTAGAGAGAACTTCCCCTCCTGATGAGAACTAAGATGCATGAATTTGCATTAGTCTGGTGAACTTCACAAAGATATTTTGTGATCTAGATTGATGAGTGAGGCTGCTACTCATGGGGAGTAGTCAGTGTTGGTGTTCAATGGTTTAGATGTACAAATTTGTGAAGCTAATTCAAAGGGGAGGGAATCGTGATTCCTGAGCCTTTGTCATTGATGTCAAAGGGGGAGAGAAGCATGTGAAAAACACTCTATGGGAGAGAAGAGCATTTTAAGATTTGTGATTTGAGTTGTTTGTCTAAGGGGGAGCTGATCCTTGTGATTTTGAGGGAGATTATTATGAGTTGATTTATTTCTTTGCATTGATTGTTTTTCACATTCATATGTTGCTATCAATGCCAAAGGGGGGGATTCTTGGACATTGGTTGATGTGTTGTCATTGATGTCAACATATTCTTCTATGTATTCAAGTGTTGTAGTTTGGTTGGATGAATTAGTTTAGCCTGTTTATTACAAATGGGCTGATACGGTCTAATGGGTGTCTGGTATGTTGTCTGTAGATGGTTCATTCCCATTTGAAGAGGTTTGCATGATGTTTTGATCGAGTTATGAGATCTGGTATTAAGGATGCTATTCATTTGTTTGTGTGGTTGTAGCATGTTGCAGATGATCAAGGCATAATTGTTGGAGGTGTTGCGTGTTTGCGATATTGATTTGGGTCCAGACTATGTCTTAGCTGACATTGTTTTGGTTTGCATCTATTCTTGTAGCGTGTGAGGTTATTATTTTATAATTTGTATTGAGGGTTTAGCCGACCTTGAAATATAGGTTGATGACTTGTATAATTAAATGTAATAATCATCGAGAGATGTAATGCTATGTGCGAATTTTGTATCACTCATTCAGTAGCAAGGAAGTTGTGCGAAAGTGTATGAAGGAGTGTGTTACAGAGAAGATTTGACAATGAGCTTAACCAAAATTGTACTCGGGCACATGGAGATGTTATTTTTACAGTTAATGTAATCTGGATTGTTGTCTGAATGCTTTTGTAAGTCAGTGAGCCTTCCCTAAGGGTTGTACCCCTTCTAGGTTTCTTATTTGAGTAGTGAGCTCTAGGTAGTGTGCCTGAACGCATGTGCATTCCCCATTGTAACATTTACATATACTCCTACCATGGTATTATCTCATTGTGGGTAGGTTCCCACTGTGGTTTTTCCATTAACAAAGTTTTCCACGTCAAAAATCTTGGTGTTATGTGTGTTATTGATGTGGTCTTGTTTCATGATTTAACTATTAATTATCAGATTTGTTTTGTGGTTTAAGTTGCAATAAGTTTTTTTGCAAACCGATTCACCCTCCACCTCTCAGTTTGTTGCATTGTTGCCAACAACTCCATTATGGGCCAATAATATCCCACTCTCAAAATTTGTTTGGCAAGAACACATCCACTCGTATGAGCTCTACATGTTTTGGCATGCACTTTTTACATCACAATATTAGCTTCATTTGAATCTAAACATCTAGCAAGGATGTCTTTCTAGCCTTGACAATATAGATTATCTCCTATAATTGTAAATCGGGCACAACGGTGAATGAGGTTACGATGATTATTTTGAGATATGTTGGGTGGAAGGATGCTATATTTATGGTAGGCATAAATGTCATGGTACCAAGGTGATTAAGGATCAACAATGTTATACACCATATTTATATGTGATGTCTTGAAAGATGGCTAGAGAAGCTCTTTGACCAAAAACTCATATTTTGGACTATCTGACTCCATTGCAATCAATGAACCAATAGTGGACATTGCATTAGCTTCCTTATTCTATGCTTTAGGCATTTGGTCAAAGGTAATTTTTTAAAAGCTCTTCTGAAGATCATCAATCGTTATTTTATATGGTAACGACTTATCATTCTTAGTTTTCTACTCATCATTCATCTATTTGACAACCAATTGTGAATCCCCATAAACAAGGATATCTACAATATTTCATTGTATAGTTGTTTTGAGACCAATGATAAGACCTTTAGACTCAACAATGTTATTGGTGCATAGGAAAGACCACCTTAAAGATTTAGGAAAAATATTAAAGCTATTAGGAGGAAACACTAATTAATTAAATAATTCGTAATTATTTAATTAAAGGCACACTCAAGATAGGCTAATTCAATTAACTAAATTAATCAAATCTAGGTGTCTACATTTTGCCCCTCTTCGCACTGGAGCTAGAATAGCATCAATGCAAAGACAATAAGATAACACTAACTCGAAGAATAGAGAGAAATAAAATGCCCAAAGCAGATGGAGGAATAGAGAAGTGAATGCAAATGCAACAAATAATATGTATGAAATGATCATGGAGTTTGAGCACCCTTGGAACCAAGTTAGAATGCAGCAAGCACTTTATTTTTTATTTAGCATTGTATATAATGCACAAGAGTACAATGAACCAAGGTAATTTTCATAGCCAATGCATGGACTGACTCATAAAAAAAAAACACAAAAAGTTTAGTCTAGCACCAAACAGAGTTACAGAGAACTTTTCGAGAAATGATGCTAGAAAAACCACAAGCAAAGAGATATGCCCCAATGTAACATGAGATAACCAGGACCTCATGAGGGAACTATTGGAATGCACTGATACTGGTAGTAAACTGAGAGGGGGGGTGAATCAATTTACTAACAATAACATCATTTAATTCAATTATAAACCTTAAATTTGAGCACAACCGAATGAAGAATATAACATGAAAGTACAACACACATAACACCAATATTTTGATGTGGGAAACCCGGAAAGGGAAAAACCATGGTGGGAAACCCTACCCACAATCAGATGAATACTCTGTAGTAGTATTGTGAATAATTAGAAAGGGGTCTTCACATGCAGAAAGGCCAACAACCTAGAGCGCACTTTTCATCACAAAGGAAAGTCTCACTAACTCACAAAAACATCAGACTACAATCCAAAAAATAATGAACTGTGAAAGCAACACCTACTAATGCTTGATATAGTTCCAGTTAAGCACTGATATCTACTCTGCAATACCAAACCTTTCCAACCTTCACCTGAATGATATGATTTTATTCACACTTAATTCTTTCTCTAATAATGTAGACTTAACCAACCATAACCATCGATCTATCCATATCTAAATTACATGAATAAGTCACCTATAAATACATATCATCAACTTTATTGACAATGTTGGCTAAACCCTAAACCCATAAACCCATAATTATAAAAATGATACCACTGGACCAATATTATGATTTACATTACATAGCATGGACCTAAATCAAGTAACCAAACAATTATATCCGTCGGGGATTCCGCTAAGACTAAAATCCAACATGCTTCACTTGTCGGTAGAAACCCTCAATGAATGTTTAACCGGATCCAAATAGGACCCCCATGATAGCACACCATCCAATGCAAAGTCACCAAATGCTCAGGATATGATCAAGAAGCACCAACAACATGAAAGAAGCCAATTCCATAAGCCAGACACAAAATCTACTCACCAAGTCACCCAAACAACATATCAGTGAAGCTAATCGGGAACGCTAGAAGCCAGTGAAGCCAAAAGCTAGTTGGTAAAGGCATAAACCAACCGGTAACCAGAAATACCAAAAGTGATAACCAACTCATGAAACCACCAGAATATAGCAAGCATGTAACCATTAGAATAAGCATCCACAACCGATTCCAGAGGTCTGATCATACTAGATCAAAATCACAGCCAAAACCAAGAATATCACCAAAACTAACTGGGATAGATCCAACCAGGATAGTCTCCAATCAGGATATAGTGTTGACATCAATCACAACACTTAATAAAATCCATCATATTGCCAACAGGAACAACATGGGACACATAAAAAACACACTAGGCAAAAAAAACCAGCAAGATAAAACCCTTAGATTTGTTATTCCTAGCACACCATGATATGAAAGATCATGGTGACTAAGAAGACATAAAACATTGGTTCTCAAAAGATAAAGAAAGATAAATAAGAACCAAATCCAACACAAGTATTTCAGATATGTTTTGCCAAAGGATGACAGGCGGATGAAGAGTGGGCAACATCTTCCTAGAGGAAAGATGCATCCTACCTAGACTGATGATTGGATAAAGGATTAACAAGATGGATTTGACAAAAAGGGAATCTGATATGATCATGATGACAGAGATTCTCAAGGATGATTGTTGAAGAACCAACTGATGGGATACGATCTTGAAAACACAATTGACATGTGCATATGAACAACAAAACAAGCCTATATACAAGACATACCTATACTTGACAGACAAGAAAACCTATACAAGATAGGACTAGAATTATTTTCAAAAACCTACATAGCTCCTATGCACATGAAGGAACAATGAGGATATCACTTCACAAAAGCTCAGAAAAGGACAAGGAAGAAAAATATGTACAAATGCAATTTACAGAGGCAAGTAACAAAGGATTATGTGTCCAAATAAAGTCGATAGGAGAAGAAAAATAATAATGGTACTACTCTTATATACAATGTCTTCTTCTAGGTTTTCACCATATATGAACTCCCAAGGCGCCACCAAAAGTAGTTTTCACCATAGGACAATTTCATTAAGAAGATCCACCTGAGCTAGTCTTAACACCCTATAATCTTCATGAAACACAAATTCCTTTAGGTATATGTTCAAGGATGGTAACACAACCTCAATTGGCAAGATTTATTCTACACCATTAACAAGGGAGTATGAAGTTTCTCCAGTGGGAGTTCAAATACTAGTGCGATATGCCCAAAGGTCAGGATTTAAACGAAGATGCCAATTTTGACTAGTTTCATTAACAACCTTTTTGAGGATATGTAACAAGGTTTTGTTGGTTGCCTCACCCTGACCACTACCTTGTGGATAATATGGGGTGGACCAATGGTGCTCGATATGAAATATGGAACAAAGATCACACATGTGTTGGTTTTTAAATGGGGTTCTATTATCAGTGTTGATGGTAGAGGGAACTTCACAGAAACAAAGGATGTGATATAAGCTAAATTTGGACACTTGAACACCATTAGTAAGAGTGAGGGGAACAACTTCAACCCACTTGGTAAAATACTCAGTAGCTATAATGATAAATTTATGTCAATTTGAAGAAGGAGGATGAATTCTACCAACTAAATCGATGTCCCATGTAGAAAAAGGCCATTGTGTTGTGATAAGATGGAAATCTTGTGTTGGAACATGAATTAAGTCAATATGATCCTGACAAGACAAGCATTTCTTAACAAACTCACAACAATCATGCTCCATTTTGGGCCAATAATATCCCACTCTCAAAAGTTGTTTGGCAAGAACATATCCACTCGTATGAGCTCCACAAGTTTTGGCATGCACTTTTTTCATCACAAGATTAGCTTTGTTTGAATCTAAATATCTAGCGAGGATCTCATGCTAGCCTTGAAGATATATATTATCTCCTACAATTGTAGACTGGGTACATCAGTGAATGGGGTTATGGTGATTATTCTGGGATATGTTGGGTGGAAGGATGCTATCTTTAAGGTAGGCATAAATGTCATGGTACCAAGGGGATTTACGATCAATAATGTTGTACATGATATCTATATGTGATGTCTCGAAAGCTGGCTAGAGAAGTTGTTCGACAAAAAATATATTTTGGAATATCTGACTCCATTGCAATCAATGGACCACCAATAGTGGCCATTGCATCAACTGCCTTGTTCTGTGCTCGAGGGATTTGGTCAAAGGTAATGTTTTGAAAGCTCTTCTTGAGATCATCAACCATTCTTTTATATGGTAACAACTTATCATTCTTAGTTTAGTACTCATCATTCACCTGTTTGACAACCAATTATGAATCCCCATAAACAAGGATATTTACAATATTCCATTGTATAGTTGTTTTGAGACTAGTGATAAGACCTTCATACTCAACAATGTTATTGGTGCATGGGAAAGACAACTTGAAAGATTTAGGAATAATATTAATTAGCTAGGAGGAAATAATAATTAATTAAATAATGTGTATTTATTTAATTAAAGACACACTTAGGTAGATAAATTCAATTAATTAAATTAATCAAATTTAGGTGTCTACATTTTTTCCCTCTTTGCAGTGGTGATAAAATAGTGTTAGTGCAAAGATGAGAAGACATACCACTAACTCAAAGAATAAGAGAGCAAGAAAATGCCCCAAGTAGATGAAGGAATAGAGGAGTGAATGCAAATGCAACAAATAATATGTATGAAATGATCATGGATCATGAGCACCCTTGGAACCAGGTTAGCATGCAAAAAGCACTTTATTTTTTATTTATCATTGTATATGATGCACTAGGGTGCGAGAAACCAAGGTGATATTCACAGCCAATGTGTGGACTAAATCAACAAAAACAAACACAAAAAGGTTAGTCTAGCACCACATAGAGTTACATAGAACTTTGTGGGAAATGATGCTAGAAAAACCACAAGCAAAGAGATATGCCCCAGTATAACATGAGATAACCAAGACCTCATGAGGGAAGAACATAGGACACACCAAAAAAATTACTAGGAAAAAAAAACCAATAAGATCAAACCCTTAGATTTTTTATTCCTAGCACACCATGATATGAAAGATCATTGCGACTAAGATGACATAAAATATAGGTGATCAAAAGATAAACAAAGATTAAAAAAATAACCAAATGAAACAAGTATTTTAGATATCTTTTGCCAAAGGATGACAGACGAATGAAGATTGGATAATGTCTGACTAGAGGAAGGATGCATCCTACACAAACTAATGATTGAATAAAGGATTAACAAGATGGATTTGACAAAATGGGAACCTGATATGATCATGATGATAGAGATGATCAAGGATGATTGTTGAAGAAATAGCTGATGGGATATGATCTTGAAAACACAACCGACACATGCATATGGATAGAAAAACAAGCCTATATACAAGACATACCTATACCCAACAGATAAGAAAACCTATACAGGATAGGACTAGCACTATGTTAGAAAACCTACACAACTCCTATGCGCATGAAGGAACAACCAAGATATCACTGCACAAAAGCTCATAAAAGGAAAAACAAGAAAAATATGTATAGATGCAATTCACAGAGGCAAGTAACGAAGGATATTGTGTCCATATAAAGTTGAATGGAGAAGCAAAATGATAATGGTATTGCCCTTATATACATCGTCTTCATCCAAGTTTTAACCATATGTGCACACCTAAGACGCCACCAAAAGTAGTTTTCACCATAGGACAATTTCATTAAGAAGATCCAACTAAGCTAGCCTTGCCACCCTATAATATTCATCAAACACAAATTCCTTCAAGATATGTGCAAGCATGGCAACTCAACCTCAATTGTAAAGTTTTTTTCTGCACCATAGACAAGGGAGTATGGAGTGGCTCTAGTGGGAGTTCGGATACTGGTGCGATATGCCCAAAGGGTAGGATTTAAATGGAGATGCCAATTTCAACCAGTTTCATTAAAAAACCTTTTTGAGGATACGTAGCAAGGTTTTGTTAGTTGCCCCAGCCTGACCATTACCTTGTGGATAATATGGGGTGGATCAACGATGCTCAATATGAAATATGGAACAAAGATCATGCATGTGTTGGTTTTTAAATGGAGTTCCATTATCGGTAATGATGCTAGAGGGAACTCCATAGAAACTATTGGGTCTCAAATCAACAAATTGGATAGGTTCTAAGGAAATGCCAACTCCTATGGTTGAACCCTCCAATTGACTTGGCCAACATATAGAGCAAACTGATTCAGATTTTACTCTCTCACTTTAGGCTCTGCAGGACCTAGGTGGGTATACCTATTCACTGAAATGTCTCCAATAACCAGTGCTTTTTATAGCAGATTTATTATCCTAATCTGATATCTCCTGATCTTGAAATGGCATAAGTTCCTTGAATGGAGATATAGCAGATGAGTTCAAGATTGTTGTTGTAATAATTATTTGTTTTATGTTTCTCAATTACTTCTATTGCTGTTAAAATAATCAATGATGAATAAAATGAGTATAAGTTGTAATTAGCCAGTGCCTTCTTTGTTGTTTGGGCTACAGAGTCATTGCATTTTTCTTCAGGACTTATTGTGCGAACCTGTGAGACAGTTTTTTAATTCATCCCTTTATGATCCTGTCAGTTATTATTTCTTTTGGAACCAAATAAATGCTTATATCATATGCTGATTGAGTGAATTTAACCCTACCCTTAAGGGACCAGTCAATTAAGCTCTGCAAGGAACAATCACAATCCGCAAGCAAAACTTTTGTTGCAACATTATAATACAAAGCATAAATTCGATCTTAAGAACATGAATAACCTTATCTTATCAGACAAAATCACAGACGATTGCCAAAAGAAAATGAAATGATGCGTAACATATATGCAGAGAGATAATTGATCAAAATTTGTATTCCATTATGGTTCGTATACAGAAGACTTACAGGCTGTCATTTATCGCTACCTTTATCCTATCTAATCCCTATCCATATTACAAAAATCATTCTCATATATATATGAGGATGAAGGCTTTTCATGAAGAGACACGACTCTTCGAAATACTAATCGTTAGTTTCAGTGTTTCTAAACTTAAGCAAAAAGATATTTAGAAGTCCTAAATGATGAATGTAATCATCGTCCTTGAAGGTTTTGATTCGAGCACTTTGTTTCTTTAATTCATCTCCCTGCGATAGATACTTGAATATCATCTGGTTGACAGTAGGGGCCATATCTTTACTTCGATCTATTTCTGACAAGGCCCAATCCTTGACGCTGACGAGCTCTTTTCGCAAATCCTCCAGGGATATCACTTCTCCTTCTTTGTAGACGGAGGGCATTCCAACAGGTTTCTCATCATCCAAATCCTTCAGGTCTCTCCTCAGCGTATCCTCAAGTCTGACATGATTCTCCATATACGCAGTCCCCTCAGCTTTTTCCTCTGGTGTCATGGCATCGACATTATTCAGTACTTCATGCAGTCATGCTTTTAGTCTCTCATGCTCTGTTAACGCCTTTATCGTTCCATTATATACTTTCCAATATGGTTCAACCTGCAAGAGCATGGTGTTAAACCGATGTCCTATGATGTCGTTGACCAGTTTGTCCATCCTTTGTTGGATACCTTCTGCGCGTTTATTGGCCTTTTCTGCTTGATACTTCCAGTACAGAGCATCAGAGACATCGTCCAAGCTACCTCCCGCGGGGTATGAGGTGTATTCACTGATAGGAGTCCCTGTCTCTAGTTGCAATACTTTTGCCTGCAACTTTTGATTCTCCTCTTTAGATTTTTCATATAACCCCTTATATGTGACGTTTTCTCTGACCAAAAATTCTGTCTGGTCCAGGTTCAATCTAGCAACATCCAAGTTGAGTTTAGCAGTGACCCTAGGGTCTGTCTTACCAACCTGATGAACCATGAGGTGCCCAAAGGTTTCTTCAATGTCTACAATGATAGGCCTCTTCCCCTTTGGATATAATGCCCATTGTAGGAGAGCTTTCTTGTCTGGATCATATCCAGAGCCTAAGAACAATTTGTCTATCTCCTGAGGCAACACCTATTGATTTAAGTCTTGTTTCTTCAGGAAGCCGTCAAATAAAAGTGCTGAGTTTATATCCCAACCAGAGAAGATGATTACACCGGCCTCTTTTAGTAATTTCCTCCCTTTCTCAGGAGTCATATCTTTCATGAGGACATCAATCTCATCCTGCAGTTTCTTCATCTGTTCCTCCTCTGGTCTTCCAGCCATGCTTCGTTTTACATGAGCTCCTTTGTATTGGTATAAAAATGAAAGAAATTCCCTAGAGGAGGCGAATCCATCATCAGCAACAAAATCTTCATGCTCAGTCATCCTTATATCGACGACATCCTTGATGTTAATTTCACCAGTGTCCATATTCATCTCTGCTTCGAAACCAGGAGGATAATCTTCTCTAGGAGAATCAGCTGGGATACTACTGGCGGTCGATTTTGGTGACATGTGGGCTAGGGGTTGACTATCCTTCTCAGTATTAATGAAATGAAGGAATTGCGAAGGCACTCTATGCATGATTTCTGCTTCATGTTGAAGCAGCCTTTTAGCCACTTCCAGAGGATCTTGGAGATTTCCAATTAGGTCTCCATCTATCATTCCCCTTACCCTTTTCCATTTTTAGGCCTCCCAAACTAACTCACTCTTTTCTCTCAAAGCTTTGGCCTCCTCTCTTTCAAGATTCTTAATCAAATCATCTGGCATTTTGGCCACATGTATTCCAGCTTTGAGTTTTTGTGATACTCTGGCAGCTCTTATATATCCTTCAGGGTCGAAGTTCTCTCTAGGTTCACCTAGAGTCATGCCATAGTAGTCTAACTTGTTCTGCAGTAAATGATAACTTTTTGAACTTTTAACAATGAAATCAGAAAAAACCAATAAACCTGGAACAATGGATTGTTTACCGAAATCTGTAAGGTGTTTAGCACTGACAATAGACAATTGTCTTATAATCTCCAGGCTAGCCACCCTATTTGGCACTGTAATTGGGAGCATGTGGGGTTTTCCTTCATATCCAAATACCCTGATTTCTGTGTGATTGTTATGGCAATACCAATCACCCCAATTATGATCAATCTGTGACTCTGGAGAGAAGTCCTTTGGTCTGAGGAATCTCTTGATTTCAGGGGACAAAGTGTAATCCCTGTGTTGCCCAAAAGCTGCACTAAGAGGTTTCACAAAATATTCTTGAAAGTGCCAGTACTGGTTGTTCATGAACCTCTGGTCCCATGCAGATACCCATAACTGAACTGGCTTCTTCAAACCATTTTTATCATAGGGTCGAATGCAGAAATCATCTGACCAGAAATTAATCTCTTGTCCACAATAAAGAATGATATGCATTAACAAGGAATACAATGAAAAATGAACATTCACAAGGTCCCCTTTCAACTTTTCCAATCCATTATTTAAAGCATCTGCAACATAAGTGGCAAAATCAAATGACCTAGGGTCTTTTGACTGTAAATCAGCACACAGAACCATAACCCCAATATCCATGAGTGGATGAGCCTCTAGGCCTAATACTTGAGCTGCAGCATAGTAGGTATATTTAAAATAAGGATGGAAATGTTTGACATCAAACGACACCTTGTCATCTTTGCTGAATGCAACAAATGACCCACCCACTTTTGGCCTGTGAATAGGTAGCCTCCAAGTCCTGTAGATGTTTTCCAAACTAAAGAATTCTTGTGAAAGTTTCTTCATATCGATACTCTCCTCCACCTCCCAGTCCAAATCAAACACCATATCAATAGTCTGTTTGTTAATTACTACTAATGTATTCCCTCTGTAATCACATATGGTTTTGGTTCTTGGATTGTAACAATCTACCAGAGCTTTCATTAATTCTACATCTACAAACACATTTGGGACTACCAATTTGCCTAAGTTCTTCTTCCATAGATTACTTATGGGTTCAGAAGCGTCCCTTCTTTTGTAACTAAATAAGAATAACTCATGTCCTCTGATTTCAGTCCAAATATCTCCTAGATTTTCAAATCTATCCTCCAATCCTTCTTCTTCACTTTTGATCTTTTTGGACCTTACACTAGATGAGGGACATTGGTCTAATAAATCCTGAGTTAGAGCTCTTCCTTCCTTCTTTTGTCTCTTGGGCTTCTCTTCAGGGTTTAACTCTTTTCCTTTCCTACTCTTTTTAGAAGAAGAAGACGAAGGTTCCATGATTACAGCAAATATGAGAAACAACACTTACTTGGAGAAATGCTCAGCTCTTCTGGTTATCGTTCACAAGTTTCCACAAGTTCTTCACAATTTTCAGTCTTTTAGCATTGATCTAGTTCTTATGAAAATTCAATCAGTTCAACTGTAATCGTATGGGCAACTTGTGCACAGTTAATGTTCTGCGTCTACAACGGCTACTCAAGTGTTTAAACTTAATTGTAGATGTGACATTCTTCACTTGGGCCTTTAACTCTTTCGTGGGAAGTACAGTTCGCTCAAAGTGATCATATTTCAAGTTATCGATGAAACCCTTGTCTTCGGCCAAGTGTTTAAATCTTTCATCGAAAGCCCGTTTTCTTCGATACTATTCTTTCGGTGAGTAGCCCATGTCGAGAAGCCACTTTCAAGACTCATCGAAATCGTTCTTTCATCGATAGACCTCCTTTTCGATAAGTCACTCGCAAGTTTCATCGAAATCATTCTTTCGATGAGTTTCTTTCTTCGGTGAGGGCCCATGTATGTTCATCGACATTCCTTTTTCATCGATATCCTCCTTTTGCGATGAAACACCTTTGCTTTTGTTCGACATTATGTCATCGATGAAAACTTGCATTTCGATGAATGCTTTATGAGTTTCTTCGGTAATGATATTCCTTCGAAATCACTTTTGCCTTTTTGCCTTTCGTTTTTTACCTTTTCGATGAAACTTAGAGTATCGATGAGTGATTTTCTACATTCATCGAAAGTGACTTTTTGCCAAAATACTTTTGCTTGGTGCTTTACATACCTCATTTCGATGAAAATACTCTTTCGATGAAACTTCTTTTGAAGCGCTCGATACAATTTGCTGGCCGAAACATCTTTTAGTTTTTACGCCTATGGAAATATGCATTTTTTTAATATTTTTTTTTATTTTCAAATATAGTGTTCAACAGAAACAAAGGATGTGATATAGGATAAATTTGGACACTTGAACACTAGTAGTAAGAGTGAGGGGAATAGCTTCAAACCACTTGGTAAAATACTCAGTAGCTGCAATGATAAACTTATATCAATTTGAAGAAGGGCGATGAAATTTACCAACTAAATCAAGGCCCCATGTAGAAAAAGGCCATGGTGTTGTGATAGGCTGCAAATCTTGTGTTGGAACATGAATTAAGTCACTATGTTGTTGACAAGACAAATATTTCTTAACAAACTCATAACAATCATGCTCCATTGTGGGCCAATAATATCCCTCTCAAAAGTTGTTTGGCAAGAACATATCCACTCGTATGAGCTCCACAAGTTCTGGAATGCACTTTTTTCAACACAAGATTAGCTTCATTTCAATCTAAACATCTAGCGAGGATGTCATGTTAGCCTCAACGATATATATTATCTCTTATAATTGTAAACCAGACACATAATTGAATGAGGTTATGATGATTATTCTGTGATATGTTGGGTGCAAGGATGTTATCTTTAAGGTAGGCATAAATGTCATGGTACCAAGGGGATTTAGGATCAACAATGTTGTCAACCATATCTATATGCGATGTGTCAAAAGATGGCTAGATAAGTTGTTCGACCAAAAACTTATATTTTGTACTTTTTAATTCCATTGCAATCAATGAACCAATAGTAACCATTGCATCAACTGCCTTATTTTGTGCTCTAGTTATTTGGTCAAAGGTAATATTTTGAAATCTCTTCTTGAGATCATCAACCATTCTTTAATATGGTAACAACTTATCATTCTTAGTTTGGTACTCATCATTCACCTATTTGACAACTAATTGTGAATCCTCATAAAAAAGAATATCTACAATACTCCATTTTATAGTTGTTTTGGGACTAGTGATAAACCTTCATACTCAAAAATGTTATTGGTGCATGGGAAAGATAACTTGAAAGATTTAGGAATAAGATCCCCCTGTGGTGTCACAAATAAGAACCCTGCCCCTGATCCATTTTGTGTATGTGAACCATCAAAATAAAGTTTCTAGGGAGTTTGTGTTATGATTGTGCAAACATACTCATCTAAATTTTTTGCAATTAAAGGATGAGTATCTGTCAGGGGTATTTATACTAATTGATATGCAATTACCTATCCTTTAATGGCCTTTTTATCTACATGTTGAATATCGAATTCACTAAACAACATGACCCATTTGGCCATACAACCAATATGAGTTTTCCTTGATAACAGGTACTTTAAAGGATCAATCTTATAGATGATCTTAACAGTATGACAACATGTAATGTCGAAGCTTTTGTGAACAAAAACAACAACTTGACATTATTTTTCCATAGGTGAGTAATTGATTTTGTATCCTACTAGGGTTTGGCTAGTGTAGTAGATGGGACATTCTATCCCTTGATCATCATGTTGGGAAAAAAGTGCTCCCACTATAAAATGGAGCAACTAAGATATACAAGAGGAATGGTCTTCCTGGAATTGGTGGCATTAATACTGTAGAATGAGCCAAATATTCTTTTATTTTGTCAAATTCTTGTTGACACTGAGCATCCCATTTAAACTATGTACCCTTTTTAAGAAGATGTGTGAATGGCTGACATTTATCTGCAAGCTGAGCAATAAAGTGTTTGACAGATAGTATCTTTCCTTGGAGACTATGCAAATTCTTCAATGTTAGGAGGAGGGATTTCTAAGATTGCCTTGACTTTCTTAGGATCAACTTCTATACCATTCCTAGAAAATATGAAGCCTAGGAGTTTACCAGATGTAACTCCAAACACACACTTTTTAGGATTCAGGCACAACTTATACTTAGCCAGACGTTCAAAAATATGTTCAAGGATAGCTAGATGTTATGCCCTGGTTTTTTTTTCCCTAGGATGTCATATACATAATCCTCAATTATTTTATGCATGAGATCATTAAATATTACTGTCATTGGTATGTGTTCTTGAGACCAAAAGGCATGATTTGATAACAAAAAGTGCCCCAGGGAGTGGTAAATGTTGTTTTATGCTGATCATTATTTGCAATTTTTATCTGATTATAACCCGAAAAACCATGCATAAGGGAAAGCATTTCATGTCCCATTCTTAAATCAACTAGGATATCAATGTTAGGAAGTGGAAAATCATCCTTAGGACATTCTTTGTTGAGATCTCTAAAATCTATACAAACTTGGATAGCTCCATTAGGTTTAGAAATAGGTACTATGTTAGAAATCCATTCTAAATAATCAATTGGTTAGATAAAATTGACCTCAAACAATTTTTACTTTTCTTTGACCAATAATGCAATTCGAGGATGCATCTTTCGAAGATTTTGTTTAAAAAGTTTAACACTTAGATCATCAACCAGGTAATGCACAACAAGCTCGGGATCAAGTCCTGACATGTCTATATAAGACCATGCGAAGTTAATGGGCCACTTGTAAACGATTTGAAGGAAAACTTGTAACTCTTCATCAGAAAAAGATGCTACCAAATAAGTAATCCAGGGATTTTTTGCATTTCCCAAATTAACTTCTCTTGTCTCGTCAATAAGGATTGGGGATTTATCAGGAACCTGTAAGTCGATGAGAGGAAGAGGGGAATCCTCATCTTCTAGTGTCTTAGAGAGGTTTTCACTAGAAGATACACCCTTTATTTTTACTTTTTTTAGAATCTATAGGTGCCTCATAAATATTTTCACCTATAGACAATTGATTTTTCAATTCTTTTTTACTTTTGCAGTTAAGGATCCCCTAGTCTTCCCCAAAGTAGCCTTGAGGATCCAACTTGTACACTATGTTCAGAGTTGGATGATAATATGGTGCACTATTAGTTTCTCCCAAGAATTGAAAGAGCATGTCATCACTATGGAATATATCAAGGTGTGTAATTGTTTGACCCCAATCAATGAGTTCGAGATGGCAAAGGGGAAGGTAAATTAAGAGAATAGATGTGTCAAAGAGGGTGGATGTTCCAAAGGATGAGGAGTTATCCATATCATTGTATGCTTGATTGACAACCTCCTTAGGTATGTATTTGATATCAACCAAAATGTTTTCTTTGTTTCCCGAAGTGTCTGTCAAAGTTGAGGCTTCATGAGAAGAATGTCCAAAACCAAGCCCTTGATGGCGAACATTTGGAACTAGGTCAATAGGTCTTCTAATTCCATGTTCCTCTTGTCCCAATCCTCCTTCCTAGTAATCCCATTTCTTGGTAGCCAATTTGTGTGCTACTAGGTATTTCTCTTTGAAGTGATTAAGGTGGGTATCATTGTTTACATCAATATCTCTGAAAATCTACTTATTGATATCTTATTTTATGACCTCATGATTAAGTTCACCATGTGATTGGAATGTAGTAGAACCAACACATTTTGACCATGGGTTATTTTTTCTTTTGCTCTTTGGTAGGTCTCCCATGGGTATGAGTATCTAGAGGTAATGCACCCACTACAAGGGTTCCTTGTAAAGCTTATTCACCACAACTGACCTTGTTTATCTTGAGCTAGGAAAAGGCAGATGAAATGGGAGTTTTTTCCTTAGTAGCAGCGAGTATGGATTCAAGTTCAACATACGAGGATGATGGAGTAGTTTGAGGGATTCCAATGTTGATACCTAAGCAATGATGGGAATATGTGGAAGATGCTTCAAGAGAATGACAATCCTCAAATGGTTGAGTGTCACTATGAATAGTAATTTCACAACCTTGGTATGGGAATTTTAAACATTGATGGTAAGTGGATGACACGACCTACATGGCATGGATCCATGGGTGACCAAAAATGATGTTGAATGGAAGATCAAGATCAACGATGTGGCAAAGAGTATCCAGTGTTACCGGGCCCACCTAGATTGAAAGATTAATCATCCACATTGAGCTTCTCTTTGCATTATCATATGCTTTGATAGTGATGAATTGGTTGTGCAAATTCATGATAGTGCATACCCTATTTGTGTAAAAAATTTCAAAGTATAAATAGTTAGGGAAAAATCATTATCAATAAAAAATCGCTTTACTTTGTAGTGCTTGATAATGGCCTTGATATTAAGTGAATGAATATGATTGGGATCAGGAACCATGGCATCAGATTGGGTGAAGTTAAGATGGTATATGGTAGATAAATGCACTACTAAAGCTTGAAATTGCATAGGATCTATGTTGCTTGGCACATGGGTTTCTTGTAATGCACAGTTAAGAATCTCTTAGCGAGTGGGTGAAGGTTTCAAAAAGTCTAAAATGGAGATCTATGCGGGGGTCTTCCCTAAGTGCTCAAGAATATTATATTGTGTAGACATAGGAGCTAGAGGCTTAGTAGAAGGTGGAGCTCCAAAACTGACATGTGAGCTCTTCTAGTGGTTGTGGCACATTGAGTATCAGCTCCTTTGACATGAATCATATTAACATGTTCTTATACCTAGGTAATACAACCTATTGTACCACCATAGATAAATGGGACTTTGTTATAACTAATGTTATTGGTTTTATGAGATTGACTTGAATATGACGTACTAGCCTCTCCTTGATGTTTAGGAAGAGAATCTTTATAGATACCTAGGTTTGCATTAGGTGACTTTCCTGTGGTAGTGTCAACACCAATTTTTCCTTGGTCAATAAGATCTTGGACTAGATGTTTAAACTTGATGCATTTATTCATTGCATGACCCTTGACACGAGGATAAGAACAATACTCATTCTCTTTATACCAATCAGGCTTGGGTTTAGACTCATCAAACGACATTGTTTCTGGATACATGATCATATTATGCTGCTCCATACGCTTGAAAATCACATCCAAGGGTTCCCCCATAGGTGTAAACTGATGCCTTGGGTTGTTATAATTTGTTTATCAAGGAGGAGCTTGAGAAATAGTGATGGTATTTGTATGATTAGTTTGCACATGTGATGTCAGCATTTGAGGATTATGATAAGCCTAAGGCGACAGATTAACATGTATTGTTGGTGATGGATTGACATATGATTGTTGATTAGAGTATGCTTGTGCAGGTGGTGGTTTGGCAGCCATAACCATTTGAACTATCTTAGAATAAGTAGTGCCATCTACTACAACATTCTTGTTTTTGTTCCAATATCTTTGTTTGTCACCACAATTTATCAAAAGACTCTTTATAGAGTTTAATGATTCCTTCATCAATCAAGGCTTTTTCTACTGATGGTTCCTTGGACATCATATCTTTGAATGTAGTTGCATAGTTTAAGTGAATACGATATGCAAGTTTTGGATGCAAATAACTGATGAATATTGGAGCCAATTGAGTGACGGGTATTGTACAAGGGAGACGACTACTAAGGGCTCTCCATCTTTTAATATAATCCAAAAGAATCTCACCTCCTTTTTCTTTTCTTGACAAAGATCAAGCATGTAAATATAATTTCCCACATTGTAATGATAATGGGCCACAAATCTCATTGATAAGTCTATGAATGTAGTGATGATGCCAATGGCAATTTGGAAAACCATTCTAGAGATGGACCAATAAGACTCTTAGGAAAGAGTCACAAGAGATAATTATCACAATATGTGACTTCTTGACAAGCCGTGTAGAATTCCTTGATGTGATGGTGTGGATCACCTTTCCCCTTGTATTTATCAAATTTCAGTGTTTCAAAATGTTTGGGGAATGGCATTGATGTTATTGAATTATCAAATGGATATGGACAAAGCTCATCAAGTTTAAAAACCTTCTTAGAATTATTGTCTTGTAAAATTTTGAGAGCTACCTTCATTTCTTCCCATTCAGTATTAATTGGGGATGGTTCAATAGATGGTGTTGCTGGTTGATAAAGTGGTGTTTGATATGCCATTTGAGATGGACAGATATAGTTTGGTTGTTGTTGCAAATATTGATAGCCTACCATATTCTAATAAACTAAAAGATTTTACTAATGGAGTAGTCACTTGAGGTTGATGCAGAGGCATACAAACAATTTGTGGCATAGATTGTATCTAGGTGGAGACACAGATGATGTTGGGGATATATAACTCATGCTCCCAGTCATGGACTATGTACCAGATGGTTGAGGATCACCTAGCATTCTTGTGGTCTAAGTTGGTGTTTTTGTAAAAGATAAATTCAATGGTCTCATGATTGGACTAATGAAAGGAGCAATTTTCACTACATTAGAAGTTATGGGCATTTGAGCAACTATGGGCATTGAAGTGGAGAGTTGCGTGGATGGTACATTAGTGGGTTCATTGTAAATGAATCCCCCCGAGGTTGGAGATGGCATAAGACCTGATGAAGCATCATGAAAATGTTGATAATGTTTTGGATATTTTATTGTGGTGGTGTTACTGAAGCTTAGAGTGAAAGTGGCATTTATGAGGGTTGTTGTGAAGGTATCTTCTATTGAGATGGCCCTTGAGGATTAGCAATCATAGGTGCATCGAGGGACACAATGGTCATACCTTGGGCAACCATATTAGCAAAGATTTGATTTTTGCATTTTTCAATGATTTCATTGACCATTTGAGCATTGTCTAGGTTTGAAAGAAATTGATTGATAGGGTTAACTGGATCATCAGCCTCATCTGGTTGATTAACCATGGTTTCTTTAGTTCCAACTGGATTAAGTGGGTCAAAACTAACAGGGACACATTTTGGTATAGTGGGATTAATAGCCAAATTAGGATTCAGTTGTGGATTAGATGTCCCTACTCCTAACTGAGAAGATTGTTGTTCCATCACTTGTCTATATTGGGATCGAGTGGTTACGAGCATGAAGTAAGCTAAAGTAAAAGATTTGGATTAACTGATTGATTGTCAAAAGGACAAAAAAAATGACTGATTAGGATGATTTGGTTCTCAAATTTCAAATGGATAAATCTAATTTGAATGACACAACTTCAAAGCTACTTAAGAGGATACACTCAAGTAACAAGATGAATTATGGACTAGACCTCTCGCTCGAAGTAACAAGACCACAATGATATAGTATGGACTAGACCTCTCGCTCAATATAGTGAAAAGAGAGTGATAATAGTCGCTAAAAACGGGATGCAAATTTATAATTTTGGATGTGAGACCAAAGGATACGAAAGGATCAACTCTTGATTTGATTTGATAAACTTGGAAAAGTTTGATGATTGGATTAAAAGATTTGATTTAACTAAAAGATTAATCCTTGACTTTAGGAACAAAGTATGACAATGATGAGATGGTGATAATTCAAGCTAACAAAGGATGTAAACTGACGATGGTAATGAGGCAAAATCAAAATGATGACCAAGATAATGACTCAAAACTGGGGTGATAAAAAGTGAAAATGTAAATCAAGACTTTGGTAGATGATAATGACGATATTAAAAATATCTGACACCAAGGTTGGACAACAGCAGGACCAACTGAAGACAAAATTCCAAAGCATGATGAAACAATAAGGAGAAAACCCCCTAGAGGACAGTAATGATGAAGGCTAGGTGAAATGTAATGTACTTTGACAACTTAGACTCATTTTGGAAAAAGATTGTTTGCAACACAAACACGAAAAGAACACAAGTATGATAAATGCATTAGCAATCATGTACTTCCTAGGATAGCAAAGGACAATACTTGTTGGATCCCACTTCGGAAATTAATCCACAACCACACTTATTCATATTGGATATCATAAAAGTCTAGTGACATTAGCTCCCCTCCATGACACACACTTCTTGGGCACACTAGACTATGAATTCCTAAAGATCCAAAAAACTCAAGGAATTTTATATCTCAATAATGAACTGCGAGATTGTGGGCGGCTTAAGAGGTCTGACCTCCTATGCCAACAAATAGAAGGTTTTTTGGCAATTAAAATAGATTTGATTCCTAGTGGAGGAACTTTTGGGGTAATTTGGTGGCTATACATGTAGTGGCTAGCTCATTTAAGAGATATCCTAGCCTGTAGAACATAGGTTTTTATGCATTTGCTACACAAGCACTAGGATATTTTGGTTTTTGTCAAGATCACAAAGGTATTTGTATATAGATACTAAGGGAAACCATCGATATAACATGACGACACTAATTGATTATGGCTTTCATCAAAATCATGAATATATATATAGCGGACCCAAAGAGTACCGCTTGGGTCATTCCCTCTCACCTGACCTTATAGGCTATTCAAGAGGCACACCCTTCTACTTAAAAAGTAAAAATTGAGTGTCATTAACACTTTTCTATTGCACCCAAGACCATGAGAGCCAGGGGAGAGGATAGTGTGTGTTAACAATAGGTACGCTCACACGTACAAGTGTGCCAAACACAAAAGACACATTCATTTTAAGCACCAATTCAAAGATTCTTTACTCTAAAGCAAACACTCTCCTACACTACCTCTGCAAACAAGTAATTAGTAGTTTGATGTATTATTTATGTCTTTGAATGATTGAAACACCTATGTTTCACTCCACTTTGCCACATGTTGTAGTTAGATTATTAGTAACACAAAAAAACCCCAAGAACAGAGATAGATCCAAAACAAAACAACATTAGAATAACTAGTTGAATGTGAAACCCTGCACATACTATTGTGGAGTACTACACATACTAATGCAAAATATTGTATATATTAACACGAAATACTGCATCTACTAATGCAAAATACTGTACATACTAATGTGAAATACTGAACATACTAATGGGAAATATTGTGTATACTAATGTGAAATACAGTATATACTAGTGCAAAATAGTACACATTCTAATGCGAAACACTAAACATACTAATGTGAAACCAATTTATGTGTAAAAATTGCAAATCGGGTCCTGCAAACAGATGGATTAGTTTTTCACAAATTATGATTAAAAGTATAATCATGTTCTTGGAAGCATGTTGTATTTTTGTATGTAAGCTAGGCTTCGATGTTGGTATTGAAAATACTTGATCTGTTCTTCTAGTTCGTTAATCAACTGTTTTGCTCGTAAGATCCTAACATGTTGTTTTTGTAGTTGTTTACATTCTGCTAGTTGTTGAGATCCTACACACTTAATCTTAACACATCGATTCATATGGTTAAAACATTACAAACTTATCAATCTGCTTCATTCAAAAAAAATTCTTAAAACTAGAAGCAAATTAGCATAAAAAGTTGACAGGCGACCCCAAAAAGAACAAAAGCAAACTGTTAAGACATATGTGAAATACTGATAGAATGCATGAGACAAACTGTCAAGATGTGTGTGAAATACTGATAGAATTGATGTGAAAAACTATTAAGACTTATGTAAAATATTGATGATAAACATGTGAAATCACAGTCACTAATGCAAAAATCCTTATTTGATCCTGCAAATGAAATGTTTCTTGTCTCCAAGCACCAAAACCTACGATTCAAAAGCACTAAAACAAAAAAAAAAGGTTAAAATGACCCATGAAGTGGGTTCCACTAGGTGTGCCAGAAATGTATGTAAAAAATTGTGAATGTAATCTAGAGGGACTGAAAAGATGAACTAAACAATCAACAAACACATATTTCAACCACACTAAATATTAGGACGGTAAGAAGGAAGAAAACTAGATAAACAAAATAGAAGCAATTAAAATGCAAACTCTAGATTATCCTTCAATCTGATAGTTTTGCGATTTGATGTGTGCTTGTTGTGTGATAGAAACTCGATTCTGCTCCATGATAGTGAATGCAAGATGAAAAATAAGCTAAGATGGGATGCAAAATGCTATGCTAAATGGATGTGGATGAGTAAAGGACGAGTAAATATTGTTGCATGATGAGAGTATGAAAATGGAAGAACAATTATGCATTATGAGAGTATGAAAATGAGAGTGGATGATCAATGATGGAAAATAGGGAGTTTGAATAGGCTAGAATGAGAAATGGAGAGGGATGAGAGGGAGACATGTGTCCTTGAGAAGGGCATGTGTCATGGAAGAAAATGACATATGTCCTTAAGAAGGACATGTGTCATGGAAGAAAATGACACATGTCCTTAAGAAGGACATGTGTCATTTCAAGAAGGGTGAACTCACAATACTGGTTCCCACTTTTTGACCAACTTTGACACTTAGATGAACATTTTGCAAAAAACCTTCACTTTCCGACACCTATAACTTTTAAATCGTTAAGAATTTGAAGATGATGTAAATTAGTGATTTGTAACATCCTTTTTGTAGATTCTAAATATATTTTTTTCAAATTTTTTTGAATAAAATTTTATTGATTTTTCCATCTCCCTCAAAAGTAGTTTTTTACAGGAAACAACATTTTTTAAGAGTGATGTGCATCCCAAAACGTATAAATTTTTTTCTATAAATGATAAAAACTTATCTCTTTTAAATTTTGGTTTGTAACATCAATACCTAGGGCATGCAGTTGGTTTGATAGTGATATGTTGAATATTTTTTATTTTATTAAGTTTTGAAGTCCGACTAATTATAATTTAGATATAGGTGTACGTTTGAACACATAACTTGCTCTATATATATCAAAATTAAGTTTTATTTTTTTTGTTAGAAAGAAGACATCAATACCTAGGGCATAGATATTTTTCAGAATTTTTTTGAATTAGTTTGCTATTTTTCCCAATGCATTGAACAAAGAAGTTCATGTTCGGTGAAAAACCTACATTCATAAAAAAATAAAATAAAAATATATTAATAAACTTAAATATATTAAAAATTATACTATTTGGAAAGCTTATAATAAGGACTAAATCCTTAAGAAAACAAAATTTCTAAATGAATTCGTTTGACCCCTCAAAAGCTAATGTAAAATTGGTTTTTTATCAGCATTTGATAGATCCAAAGGAGACTCCATTGCAAGTATGATTTAGAAGTAGAGAGGTTCTATCCAAGAAATTTTGATCTAAGAGCCTTTGATCTAACTCTCTTCAATTAATTACTTCAAATGGGACCTCTTAAAGCTTAAATAATTATATTTTCCAAAAAATGTATGATTTCAGCAAAAATCAGGATGTACCAAAAAGTGGGAACCAGCTTTGTGAGTTCACCCAGAAATGACATGTGTCCTTGAGGACACATGCCCATTTGGAAATGAGACACCCAATTTGGAAGGTTCTATTCTAAAAGAGATTATAAAATAGGGATATTCTTATGGTTTAGGAAATTTGGGACATTTTCCCAAATTTTAAGCAATTTGGTTCCCTTCCAAAATGAGGAGATTTCCATGACTTAATATATTTGAGATATTTTCCCAAATGTTAGGAAATGGTTCCTCCAAAAATGAGGATATCTCCATGGTTTATGATATTTGGGATATTTTCCCCAAATTTTAGGAAATGCACACATAAGATGAGGGATAAGGGATAGGGTTTACTAAACCCTTGGTTAGTTAGGTGGGTTAGTCTAGAGGAAGGGCTAGATAAGGGTTAAAGTTAGGAGAAATGTGGGGAAATAGAATTAATTAATCTATGAGGGAATATTAGGAGGAAAGGAAAAAAGTGAATTAAATAATCAAATTAGGCATTTGATTTATTTAATAGAAGAAAAGGGTCAAATTTAATTAATTAAATGATTTATGATTGTCAAATGATTAATTAAAAGAGAACTATAGTGTAATTAATAAGATTAATTACCTAGAAGGAGGAAACGCTAATTAATTAAATAATGCGTAATTATTTAATTAAAGGAACACTCAAGATATCTAAATTCAATTAATTAAATTAATCAAATTTAAGTGTCTACATTAACTACTCTATCATCCTCCACCTTCCTCATGTATTATAACTCATATTTAATTCAATAAGGAGAATAATGAAATAGTATTATCTCTTATCCATCTAAGAGGCCAAGCATGTGACCTCTCCACATTCTCTTAGAGGGCCATTCTTAAACTATACTCACTTCAATGGTTAGAGATTAATTTTGGTTGATAAAAGAAGACAATTATTTACAACTTTTTGGTAAAGATATGTAAAATTACTATTATCTATATGACCATTGAAAAGTACATGTTATTTACATAATAGTTTATAAAATATTAGAGAATGATTTCAACCACATGAATTATGTGACCTTCGCTTTGCATTACATTGTGAATATATTTGTTTAATAAAAATTCAAATTTATTACTTAATCTAAAATTTGTAAAAAGAATAACCAATATGCTATTATTAATAGGTTCATTAGGGAACAATAATTAGAGAATTTGTAATAAAAAATTGTGTAGAGATGGGATATAATGTCATTTGCATTGGGAACAAGGCAATTACTTCTCCCTAACAAATCAACAAAGAATAAAGAGTTTGCTTCCACACTAAGAAAACTAAGAAGAGAGTTGAATAGTGACTAGTATAGGAAGTAGTTGGACATCACATGGATGCAATTGGGGTGCAAGGGATATTAAGGTAGCTCATGTTTACTATTGGAGATCCATCAATAGAGAGGAAGAGATTCTTAGGACAAGCTATACGAAATGTAAGTGTATTTGACGGAGAGACTTTGCATCCCTATTCATGGATTAGAAAGGACATGGACATCTTGCTCCTCCTTTCTGTCAAATGCTTAAATATATAGGGTGATTCTTTCATGGTGGCTGGGATCATATTAGCAAAGCAAAACCTAAACCATCCTTCCTCTTTACAATTACATGACAACCTAGCTAATACATTCAGTCTAATCTCTTTGATGATTATCTTTCAAAGTGCATGATTTGAGTCTTTGTGGAGAAGATGGAAGAGGTCCACCCAATAGAAAAGCCTCACATTACTATTGGCCAAATAGTTAATTCCCACCTCACACAGTCCATGCACAAACACATTATGTACCTCTCGTAGCCTCTTCTTATTATCCTTAATATATTCTCTCACAAATTTTCTATCACTTAGCATCCGACCCAACAAGTATTGTGTCTATGAAGAAACCATGCAAAAACTTGACATTCTATGCATTGCCATAACAACCTTCTTATTATATGAATAGATGAATTCCACTCTAAAGCCAGACAATCCCATGTACTTTGATGGACTATAAACAATGTGAACATGATCATGCTCCATTTGAGTTTGCACCACCTCTGCAATTTTCATAAATCTTGGACTAGAAAACATTGATCCTACATATCATCACAAATCAAATGGATCTTCTTCTCTATTGTAAAACATAATATACTTCTTAGTGTTTTCTCATCCATTGTGGTTCCTAATTGGTTGGATGGATTTTTTATTAGAATTCCCTTCACTCTTGTCTTACAACGCATGGCCTCTTTGTATTCTTCTTTAAGTGTAGTCACTGTCACCTAAAAATTGTTGAAACTGCTACACTCCACCGATATTAGTTCTACTCCAATCTGTCACTTTAGATCTTTGTCAAATCTACGTGTCAAAATTTTCATATATTATTATTAGACTTATGTATTGATTGAAGACTAACTTCACTATCCACTTCAAACATATATTATCAAAAGAAAACAATGTTATGTGGCTGACATATAGGGTAAGTCTTGAATAATTTTATGTAGAAATCCCAAAAGCATAAGTTCTAGTTACCTAGGATAATATGGGGATGGAACAAGGAAAGCCTCTCTTGGATTTGCCACACAAAATGTTAGCACCTCATGAGATGTCATCGCTCCTGTAGTGAGGACTATTCTATCTTTATCAAATTTCACTTTTCCTCCTCCCACTTCCTCCATCCATGATACCCTGCATTAATAGTCCATCATAAATAATTGATAAAATATATTGCCATAACACATTAATTAAGATAAATTGAGTAATTTTCTTAGTTGAATTTGTTGAGCTATATTTTATAAGGTTGTCTAAATGTTATAGTATTTTATGAGGTTGTCTAAATTTTGCACTATTTTGCATCAAAATTTTGGCTCCAGCATGACACGCATTGTGCATGGATGGAGTTTTAAAATACCATCATCAATATTCTCAAACTAGAAGAAATTATTATTATTATCATAAAACCTATCCAGCTTATCATAAACCCTTTTACCACCTTTTTGAGCATTACACCATGTATATCATATATTTTAAATGCTTTCTTTCTTCATTATTTCAAGAGGATCAAAGAGCTTTAGGTTATCTTTCATTTTATTCCAAATTTAAATTTCTTATTACATTTCCAATATATCTCAAGTCTACCATATTTATCTTCTTTTAATTCTATCATGTTAGAATTTTTCCCAACAATCCAAGGGATTCTTTGGTGGTTGTTCACCCAATTCTATAGATATGCCCTTTCTCTAAAGTCTCTAGGGGCATATACATAACAAATTCTAAATTGTATATTACCTTTCTTAAGAATGATGCACACTTGAGACCTATTACAATATGAGTATCCATAGTCTTTAACATAGCCCTATTGTTAAGGTAAGATTCCCCCTTCACTCTTCCACTGTGAAACTTTCCTACTCTATCCTTTTTGAATTTCCATGTCCCATGAGGGAGGTGGGGGCCAAGGGCCTTCGCCTGCTGATCCTCTGTTGGTTAATTTGGCAGATACGACCAAAGTCACATGTCTACAACAGGTTTTGGTAAAGGATTCCCTTGTAGGGGATGATAATTCTTTGAACCCACAAAAGTCAGCTACTATTCTTAATCCTTTGGGAGAAAATTTGGTACAAAACAATGATTCTACAAATGCCACAAATCTGGCCATGAGTCATGTGGAAGGCATTGGGGTGCCCATTTATTTGTCTGACACACATGTGGATGTTGCAAATTCTCATTCTCGCTCAAAGGATGTTCAAACCACCTCTGATTTGGGTTTGGAACAAGAAGCTTCACCTCCTAATGAGGTGGATAGTGAACTACCCAAAGGTGATGCCTCTTCCAAGGGTTGGAAGAATGTTGTGATAAGAAATACCTAGGCAAATGGGGAACCACTCCCGACCCCAGAATGTGTTCAAATTGAGGAAGGGACTACTATTATATTATCAGACAAGATGGTTGACAAGATAATGTCATCAATAATGTTCAAAATGGTGGGCAAGTTATTCTCCTTTCAACCTTTGGTTGATATGGTGAGAAAATGGGTTGCTACTAAATGGAAGCTCGGAGGGAGTGTCACTATCAGTGCTATGTCGGGAGCATTATTCGTCTTCAAATTTACTTCAGAGAAAGATATGTTTTTGGTCCTTTCTGGGTATTGGACCTATGGAAAATATCATCTCTTCGTTTGCAAATGGAAGCTGAGATTTGACCCTTCTGCAAATCTCAACAAAACAACTCCAGTTTGGGTTTGGATGTCGAGGTTTCCCTTGGAGTTATGGGATGAGACAATTTTCTGCTAGATTGGCAAAACCTTTGGCCATTTTGTGGTGGTAGATGAAGTGACCAGAACCAAATCCAAGTTAGTCTTTGCCCATTTTTGTGTTATGGTTATAGTTAATAAGAACTTGCCAAATTTTATTACCCTCAAATCTAAGTTGGGAAGCTGGACTCAAGCTATTGTCTATGAGAATACTACAACCTTTTGCTAGAGATGCTCTAAATTGGGCCATGTTTTTTTTAACTATAAAATGGTGCCCAAGCAACCCCAAAAGTAGCAGCCCCAAAAGCATAAGAAAATTTCCCCCTCCTCTTAGAATCACCCAAAGAGTAACCCCACCCCTGAGACTGCTAAGAAGCCTCCATCTTCTGATGATCCTCTCTCTAATGGGGAATACCCTTTTACTAATTTTCTCATTAAGTTGATGGAAACTATTGAGAAAAACCTACAAAACTCTAGTCCCTAGGAATCAGTTGATCCTAATCTCCCTATTCCTCCAGAGGTGCCCACCATTGAGGAGGGGGAGATTTCCAATAGACTAGAGACTCCTATGAGAAAGAATGTGGATTCTCTCCCCTATATGCCTACAAGTAGTATTTCTAAGGTCACAGATGGATTGGTGACTGCCCCCCCCCCCCCTACGGGGAAGAGTTTGGGTCCCTTCTCTCTTGGGGCTTCATCTAGCTATATCGCAGCTCCTCCTGATGATAGTTGAATCATGCAAAAGAGAAAAACCAGGAATATGAAATCTGATGAAGATAATGTGAACAAGTTGGCTAGAAGCCTCAAATTGGATGTGGGTCAAGACCCGAATGGTAGACCATCGCATAGACTCACCAAGCATAAAGAAGTGGTGAGAGAAATTTCTTGTGGGAGGCAGAGGATCCTATACTCTACAACTAAGCCAAAGAAATGAAGATCCTTTCTTGGAACATTAGAGGGATAAATTGCCCTCAAAATAAATTTTCAATTAGAAACAATATTATGGATAGTAGGATTGATATTATATTGATACAAGAAGTTAAAATGATGAGTGATTCCTCTAAACTTATTGCTAGTAAATTATGTCTGAGAGTGGATTTTCTGATTAATAATTCCACTGGGGCATCTGGAGGTTTGGTTACAATGTGGGATCCACTTAGATTCAAGGGCAGGGTTGTTCACTCTTCTGACAATCTTCTTGTTGCTAGGATTGAATCCTCCCAGGAGTCCTGGTTGATAGCTAAAGTTTATGCCCCCAATTCAAAGTCAGGTTGAGGTGTTCTTTGGAGGGAATTATCTACTTTCATGGATGGTATGAAGGAGGATTTCTGGATAGTGGTGGGGGAATTCAACACCCCCTCTTTCCTTGAGAAAATTTGGGGGGTCTGGATTATTGCTTTGATAGTATGACCAAATTTGCTAATTTCATTACCTCTAATGCTTTGATGGATATTGAGTTGAGAGGATAGGACTTTACTTGGTCAAATAATAGGAAAGGAACTCATCTTATCCAATTTAAGCTTGATCGCTTTTTAATATTAGCTAATTGGGAAGCAGGGTGCCCTACCGAGAATAGTCTTTTATCACAATCCCATTTTCTTTAAATGCTCTGCTCATCTTAGGAAAGGGATAATTTCGTTTAGGTATGAAATTATGTGGACTCGACACCTAGAGTTTAGAGATTGCATTCAAAACTGGTGGAGTATTCATATTCAAGGAACGACTATGTTCAGGGTGGCCCAAAAACTTGATATTATCGGGAGAAAGGTTAGAGGATGGAACATGTTAACCTTTGGAAATATTTTCAATAAAAAGAAGGAAATTGCCAATAAGCTAAATGACCTCCAACTTACAGTGGCACAGGGGGATCTCCAGGAGTCCACACACAGGGATGACTTGGTTAGAAGGAAGTGGAGAGACATATATAGCCAGGAAGAAGTTTACTTGAAGCAAAGATCATGAATCTAATGGCTTAAAGAGGGGGACCGAAATTCAACTTTCTTCCATAGGTCAGCTTCCACCCACAGAAGAAGGAACCTAATTTCTGGACTTCGGGATGACCAAAATCAGTTCACTGAAGATGAGGACTGTATGGGTTCCCTTGCCACCAAATTTTTTTCCATGCTCCTCTCGGCTGACCAATCACTACAAGATGATAATAATTAGAACCTCTTTCTTTCATGCATTCCTTGTACCCTGGATGATCATGCCAATTCTACTATATTGGCCCCAGTCATTGATGATGAGGTTAGGATTGTGATCTTCTATATAAATGCTTATAAAGCTTCTAGACCTAACAACTTCCCGTCGGCCTTCTTTCAATAATTCTAGGATATTGTTTCTTTTGATGTCATCTTGGCTGCAAAGGACTTCTTGAAAATAGGTAAAATCCTCAAGCAACTAAATGCCACCATTACAGCTCTCATTCCCAAAACCTTTGATCCCTCCCATATCACCCATTTCAGACCCATTAGCCTTTGTAATACAATATACAAAATCATGTCCAAGATCCTTGTTAATATAATTAAACCCTTCTTGGATAACCTCATCAACCCCTCATAGAAAGGTTTTGTTTCGGGTAGGCAAATCTTAGATTCTATCATCACTACACATGAATTGTTGCACACCATGGACATGAGAAAACAACCCTCCATAGATTTCAAACTTGATATTTCCAAAGCCTATGATAGGGTGAATTGTGAATTCTTGTTTACAATTTTGAGAAATATGGGGTGATGTGATAGACTTATCAATCTAATAAAGCAATGCATCACCACTATTAAGTATTATGTTCTTGTTAATGGTTGTCCAAGTGAATTTTTTGCTACTTCTAGAGGAATTAGATAGGGGGCCCCCCTATCTCTTTATTATAGTTGTTGAGGTGTTAAGAAGAAATTTTACTAAAATGATTGAGGGATTGCTAAAACAAATCAAACCTGCTTCCACCATGCCCTTGGTTCCCCTGCAACAATTTTTTCATGACACCATCCTCTTTGGGTTGGCTTTACTAATGGAGGCCAAGGTTTGGAAAAATTTATTGAATAACTATGTCAAAGCTTCGGGTCAACATATCAATTTTAAGAAAAGTTCTATATATTTTTTTGATACTCCCCAACCTTCAGGATAAGATCCGGAGGGTGCTTGGGGGCCAACCTTCTTTCCTTCCTGGTACCTACCTTAGCCTTCCCTTGATGGTGAAATAATTCTCTAACACATTCTAGAATTCGATCTTGGAAAGAACCCAAAATAAATTGGCTAGATGGAAAGGGAAGCTTCTTAGTAGAGTTGGAAAACTTCAGCTATTGACTACTTGCTTACAAGAGATCCATGTTTACTTTCTATCTCTCTTTAAAATCTCAGGATGCATGGTGGACAGTATGGAGAGAATATAGAGAACTTTCATGTGGATAGGAATGGAAGAGAAGAAGAAATTAGCACTGGTTGGTTGGGACAAGGTCTGTACTCCTAAATCCTGGGGAGGTCTTGGCATAATGAGGATATCACATTTCAACAAGGCTCTCTTGGCAAAGATTGGATGGAGACTTGCCCATACAAAAGTTGACTGGTGCACAATAATGGAGGAAAACTATCTACAGAATCGGGAATTCCACAAACTTCTGTTCCACTAAGGGGTTCTTGATGGATCAAGAATTTGGTCGAACATTCTAAAAATTAGAGGGATTGTTCATAATGGCTTAAGATGATTGGTGGGTAATGGAAACAAAATATGCTTCTGGGAGGATGCCTAATTTTTGAATAAGTTGCTTCAGGGATTGCACCCCTCCATGGATATGAATAATTGTGCTAAGAACTTCTTTAGACAATTGGTTAAAGACTACGAGGGGCCTAATTATGTATGGAAAGATATCAAAAGTTGTTGTACTGGGCAACCCCATCTACAAAATACTACTAGTGAAATTCAAAGGCTTTAAGAGACTTCGGGAATTCCCTTTTCAGTAGGGAGGATAGTCTCATCAGGAGACTAGATCATGGAGGTGATTATACTGTGAAGTCTGCCTACCTATCCCTATTGCACCCCATGGATCATCCAAATTTATGGAAAAAAGTCTAGAATCAACAACTCATGCCCAAACTTAATTTTTTCTGGTGGATTGATTTACACAATAAAGCCCTCACACAGGACAATTTGGTGAGGCGAGGGTTTCATTTTCCCAACCGTTGCATCCTTTGCAAATAAGGAGAAGAAAGCACCCCCCATCCCCCATATGTTTCTCCATTGCAGTTTTGTCAGGTCTCTCTAGGATCTTGTCTTTTAGCGATGTGGGGTTTCTTGGGTCATGGATAAGGATGTAGGCCAATTTAAGCTTTCTTGGAAATGCCCCTCCCCCAATCCCTTTATCTCTCATCTCTGGGATCAAATTCCCCCTCATTTTGTTTGGTGCATCTGGAAAGAGAGAAACAACAAAATTTTCTGTGAAAAGGAAGACTCAGCCACTCAATTCTTTGGGAGCTTCCTTCATCTCCTCTTTGATAACATTTATGTCACTAAGGTCAAAATCCCCCTATCCTCCCTCTCCATTTTATTATGAAATAGAAGAACTTGGAATCTCCTCAACACCTTTTCTATTTTTGACAATACTAAAATCCTTAGAAGAAGGAATACTAAATGGGCTCCTCCTTTGCAAGGATGGTGTAAACTTAATTTTGATGGTTCTTCCGGTCCTTCTTTAGGTATTGTTGTTGTTGGGGGGTGATTCATTTGAGCACTAAGGACCTAATTGCTTCCTTTACCAGGAACCTGAATGGTTGTGGTTCCAACTAGGCCGAGGGAATGGCTCTTCGGTGGGGTCTTAATCTTTCCTTGATTATTGGTCTGAGCCAATTTGTTATTGAAGGTGACTCTAAGATCATCATTGATATTGTTACAGGAAGAAGTAGGATCAATTGGTCCATTGATGGGGTCATAAAAGACATCCAATTAATACTTTTGGGTATGGATGCCTATCACATTGATTATGTCTATAGGGAAGGCAATTATTTTGTGGATGCTATGGCTACTTTGGGTTCCTAATTGGTGGGTTGGAGGTGTTGGAGAAAGGTCAACTCTTTACCAAATCAAGTTAATGATCTACTAAGGAGAGATGAGAATATATATAGTAGCCATGCCTAGTAGTCCTATTGTTTGCTTAAGGAAACCTGCTATCTGTTCAATGGGGAGATGGCAGGATTTTTTGAATTTGAACGCCAATGATTGCCTTTCTTTTGGTTTGATGGGGATTTTTATTCACAATTACATTTTTAGTAATAGGTTGATGTGGTACATCGTTTCTTATGTGTTTGGCCTGCCTATCCTGGTGGACCTGACCTGCCATATGGGGATTGGTATGAGGCATTGCCTTTACGGTCTTGATGCATTGGTGGAGGTGAGATGGAACTCAGGAAGTCGGTCATCATATGTGGAAGGGTCAATTGGCAACCATGGTTGGTTCATTTTCAAATTTCCTCGTCCCTTCCTTCAATGGTCTCATGTGTCGGGAGATGTTCTTAAAATAATTACAAGGAATGACTCCTTAGTTATGAAGGGGCATTTTTTTAATCGTAAAAACTTCATCCATTGGGTACAATTGGTGGCATATAGGGATTCATGGGAGCCACATTGAATATTTCCTTCCATTTCTCATGCCTGGGACAGATAGAAAAACCTTTGCATTAATTATCCCCTTAAGGGCAATAATTTGTTAAACTGTTGGCTTTCTTGGCAAGTTAAATGTTTTGTGAAACCAACCATTCCTTCTCACACTACCAGTGGTATTCGCAATACCTCTACTAAAACCAAGTGTTTGAGGTGTCTGAATAATAGCGTCATGGGTGCAGATAGAGTTGATTATGATCCAAACAAACTGGGTGATTTCAAGAACGACCTATTAGTGTGGCATTACTATAAGAAAGGGGGTGTTGATACTTATTTAAAATTCCTCAGAGGCCACGATGAGAAGCTCTCAGTGCAATTTGCAGCTTCCTATAACAACAAGCAGGTTCAAATGGGAAGCATTACTTTTGAGGTGATGGAGGATGTTATAGCTCAAGCCACGAGCGTACATGGAAGAGAAATAGACATGTCATCATAATTAATTCCCTAAATAAATTCTTCAAGGATAAGGAGGTTCCTATTAAGCATCGAAGCAGCTATGCGAGAGAAGACCTTCCGAAACCATGGGACAAAATATGCCTCATGATCATGAAATATTTCACGCTGGACAGAAAGTATGAGGTTTGTTTTCTCTATCACATGCCTTTGTTAAATTACTTTAGATACAGTGATAGAATCTGTCTCTCAAATTTTCTTTTTCATTCCTTGGAGAATTAAGTCTGGGAGGCAAGGGACCCAAAAAATGAGAGCAAAAATCTCCTTTCCCTACATAGGGGTTAATTTTTAGGCTTTATTTTGTGCATCTTGCTCTCTGCACACCCCGTAATATTTTACCCCTTGACTATTCTGCTCTGGCCATACATTATCTCACCCCCCTTCTGATAGCATACAATTCCAGCTCTACCATCCTACTGGTGACATGAACCTTAGCACCACCCCCCCCCACAATCTTGTTTCTATCATGGAGATTGGAACCCTGGTGGTTCATTCCACACTCTCAACCCTGAAGGATAACAAGGCCCCTTCAAAAGGAAAAGGAAAACATGTTGGGAAATGGAAACACATCATTGTTGATTACAACTCTGATGACTCAGGCAGTGATGAAATTCCTACTAAGAATTCTGTGAAATCTGAGGGAAGGAGGAGGTCCCATAGGCTTGCATTTAAGACTACAAGAAAAAAGAGAAAGAGAAGAATAGACGATGAAGAGGAGGAGAGCCCTAAGAAAATTGGTCTTGGGATGGATGAAGAGGAAAAGGAGGATTCCAAAGGTGAATATGATACCTTTCTAACCCCACCTAATACCCTTGAGTCGAACCCCAATTATGTGATGGGGGACGCTCTCGAGGAAGATTTGGTTTTTGAAGTTGTGGATGATGAGGGAGAAGGCAAGTGTAGAAATTAAAAGGAGGACCGTGTGCAAAAGGTGGATGTGTCCCACCCCAATAGAGAAAAGGAGGACAATGTGCAATAGGTGGATTCGGCCCACCCTATTAGCCACACTACTCGGCCATCTGGAGAAGATGTTAGCATTCTGTCTAGGGAGATGCAAAGCACAAGGGATGCGCTCAGAGAAGTGACCAAGGAAATGACGAGAATCACGAAGGAGGCTAGGACCATTTAGAAAAAAATGAGGTGCTGGAAAGGAAAATCTCGGGCATTACCAGGGTGAGCCTAAGAATTATGCACGGTTTGGAAACTACCTTGTGTGCCCTTTAGGACAAGATTCTTGAGGACGACAATATTGATAAGGAAAAGATTAGGGACCTTTTCAAATTCCTCACAAAGGATTGGGAGGGTGTCATTAGACAAGTAGGCATTTGGAAGCCCTAGTAGTTTTTCTAGGCATAGGGTCAGGGGTAGGTTATGTTTTGACTGGCTTTGTCTCGGGGGTCCCCCTGTTTTATCCTGAACTTGATGCTAATAGTTTTTTTGTTTTTTTGGTAATATGTAATGTTGTTATGATGCCTTCGGGAAGTGGATTTTAAGGGTCAACTCCCTTGTAAAGCTGCTTTTCCTAATCAAAACATAGTTATCCCTGTTAGTGTTTAAAATAATGAAAGCTTCACCTTTCCCTTTATCATGATTGCTACAAAACCACAAGGCATATTTCTAGATAAATTTCAAATTAGTTACTAATTGAAATCCAATTTCTTACACCTCTTGAAAGAAAATAAAATTTGGGAAGATAATCTTTTTTTTAAATATTCTAATTATCTATTTTTTATTATGATATTCCAAACTCAAGTTATATTCCAACTAATACTCTTTGGGTTCATCATTGTCTGGAGAAGAAATAATAGCCCTTGGATTCTTGTATAATCTATTAAAATATTTTTTGATTTTCTCATCCTTACCCAATTTTCTATTCTCTGGATCATTCTCTTCTCTACTTATTGACTAATTCTTCTTCTCATATTTTGAAATCTCTTTTTATAAACCCACTTTCTCTTGTTCCTCATTGTTAATTAATAGGGGGTTATCAAGAACAATCTATTAATTTCAAAGCTTCTGGATTTGATTGCGTGTATCAATTTTGCATCAACGTTTTGAATCATAATCTATTATTTTTCTCTTCTCCAACTCTCCTTCCTGATGATGAATCATAGAGTATGATTCAAAAGGTTGATGCAAAAATAATACACACAATCAAATCTAGAAGCTCTAAAATTAATAAGAATGGACTGTGGAAATCTAATGACTTTAATTTAAAGAACAATCTCTTCACTCCTACCCTCAAAAATTGTTTCATTTTTTAAAATCCTTATCTTCTTCGTTTGTTATTAAGGTACTAGAAACATCCTCATAAACCTAAGGTCTTCCTTATTCTTCTTGCTTGCTAAAATGATCATCTCCTTTAGTTGATCAAGAACTAACTTAGGTGAGTATTCTTCTTTTTCTTAGGGTAAATTTCAACTTCATCATTGTTCAAAGAAAATTTGACCCCATTAATAGGGTGTTCATAACTTGGGGTGGTCATTTTCTTACTTCCCGCTTCAAAATTGACTACATTAGAATTATTATCCATTTCCAAGTCGTTCATGAGCACATATTACAAATTTTGCATATTAGATCTTTCTCTATATTTAGAGTTAGAATTAGGGATCTTGTTTATTTATTTTTAGGATAATACTCTTTTTTCTAGGTTTTGAGACAATATTTTTATGACCTTCATATTTGTAAAGAAACATGCATTTAGGCCATATAAAACCTTAATCTTGACATATTATCAACTAGTTTCCCATATTTATCTATATTTTCATAGGGATGTACACCCTCGAGGAGATTTAAGGGTGAGTGCAAGAAGTTGAGTCCACTTTTTGGCCAAAAAGTGAGTGTTTTTCCTCATTTTCAGATTTTGCCACATTTGACCTAAAAATTTGAAGCACTTAGAGATTGAATCTTGAAAAAAGTCGCTAATACGAAATGTAGCACTCAAAGTCTACTTTCCAAATATGTAATTTATTTTAATACCCAGATAATAGAAATTGAATTTCAAAAGGGATTTCTAAAAACTACTTTTTAAAAATGCTCGTTTTAGGACCATACCATGCACATGTACGACGACCACTTTTTGACACAAATGATTTTTATTTTCAAACCCTTTTGGAAAAATATTTGTAACACATTGAAGATTGATGAGGATATTTTTTTGTTATTTTTTTGAATATTTATTTTTTGATTAATTTTCTATTGGTTGTATTTGTTGTTTTGGCAACCCCTCATGTATGACCACCATAACTTGACCAAAACTTATCATAGTTTTTTTTTAATATTGAAAATAATTGTCTATATATTGATATCATATACTTTGTTTTTCAAAATATGTAAAAACATTTTTTTTTTAATAGGTAATGGGCCAAAGCCGATTAGGTGTACATACCTTACCCCCTTTGGGATTTGAACTTGTGACCTCTCTTTTAAGAACACAAGCTCTCTATCACTAGGCCAACTTAGGTTGTACAAAAAGTTATTAAATAAATAAGAAAACTTAATATTTCAAGTTTATGGACAAAATCTAGTACAAATTAATTGAAAAATAAAAAGAATAATCAAATCTTTTAAAAAATTATATATTTGGAATCTACCCAATGTAATTTTTGGTGGGTTTTAATTATCTAATAATTTTGTAAAAATGGGCATCAAACATATGCCAGAAGTCAGTATTTTGTTACTCACATAGTCTAGCCTTGTATTTGCAGGTCCAAGGCTTAAGTTTGGGAATTCCAAGCCTTACCCAACCCAAATCCTGAGGTACATGGCGGGTTTCATTTTTAAATTTCAAATAATGAGGCCCCATTCTATAATGGGGCCCCGTTATTTAAATGTAACGCGTTCCCATTATATAAAGTGCAAAAATGAGTTTGTAGGGATTTTTAAAAAAAAAAACTTTTACAAAATGGGGCCCCGTTATTTGAAAATATATATTTAAAAAAATGGGGGCCCGTTTTGTGAATTTTTGGCTCGGGAGCTTGAAGCATAAAAGGTTCCCGTTTTCTAAAAAATGGGTCCCCGTTTCTAGCGGTGTTCTTCCCAACACACACACCTCCCTCTAATTGGGACCCAACTTCTTGCACCTACCCTGAAACAAGAACCCTAGCATACATGTGGGACATTGTAGCTCTAGTATCCTCCATTTGAAGCATCTTCCCCATAGGTTGTAGGATCTAGGGTATAAAATCCCACAACTAGGATAACATATTGTTTACAATTACCCATCTAGGGATAGGTCAATAAACAAGCCCAAAACTCATTTGTCAAAATATTTGGAGACAAAACCATATATTTAAATATTGACTTCCCTTTTTTAAAAATACCTCTTTGGATCATTTTCAAAAAAGATTATACAACCCCATTTTCTTCCATGTATATTTAAAATAAAATTCATGACAAAGTTACTTGATGGGAAATTCTCCCTACCCATAAGAACAAAGAAAATTGTTATGTTGTTAAAAGTCTATTTACTTCCCTATAAACTGTTAGGATGAAGAAACGAATTTAAACAACAGATTAAAATAGAAATATAAACACACAACACAGACAAATGAGACACATATATTTATCGTGGTTCGACAATTCCCTACATCCACACTTGAAGCAGGGGAATCAATTGATTAATAACCAATGTGGTTTACACATACACAGTTGCAAGCAGCTCCAGAAAATTAACCTCTACAAATGAATTACAATCAGCTCTTAAAGAGCTTGCAAGGAGAAGTTGAAGAGCCAAGAGTTTTGGCGACAAGAGGAAGGAGTCCGTTGGACTTCACTTCCAACAATCTCCCACTGAAGACCAACGAACTGCTGCAACAAGTCGATTCCCCCACTCAGTCCTGCTATCAGTTATTGGAAAGGTCAAGAGAAGCTCGACAGAAATTGAACTTCTCCCACTTAACTACTTTAGTGAGAACATCAGTTGGATTCATGTCGGTATGAATTTTATCTACATGAAACTTGCCTTCTTCGACCATATGGCAAACATAATGATTGCAAACATCAACATGTTTTGACCGCAGCTGAGATGTCTGATGGTTAGTCATAAAAATGGCACTGTTGTTATCACTAAACAAAGCAAAATCTGATTGCTTCAACCCCAACTCGCTGAACAAGAGTTGCAACCATACCATCTCTTTTGCTCCTTCAGAAAGAGCTATGTATTCAGCCTCCGCAGTCGATTGAGGAACTGTATGTTGTAATTTTGAAGCCCAACTAATTGCTACCCTGACAAATGTGAAAGCATAACCTGGAGTAGACTTTCTTTTGTCTAAATCACTGGCAAAATTAGAATCGGTAAACCCTTGCAAAACTACCTTGTCCTTTCCAAACCATAAACAAAAATCAGAAGTACCCTTGAGATACCGCAAGATATACTTGACCGCCTCCCAATGTGATTTGCCCGGATTAGCCATAAATCTGCTCACCAATCCCACGGCATGAGCAATGTTCGGTCGAGTAGAACCATAGCATACATGAGACTTCCAACTGCAAATTTGTATGAAATTTTATCCATAAACTCCTTATCTTCTTGTGTTTTTGGACACAATTGAGAAGACAACTGAAAATGAGAGGCTAAGGGTACACAAACGGACTTAGCATCCACCATACCAAATCTATCCAAAAAAAATTTAATGTAGTCTTGCTGAGAAAGTTTGAGTTCTCTTTTTCCTATCTCGAAAAATAGTCATTCCTAGAATCTTCTTTGCTGCCCCTAAATCTTTCATGGCAAATTCCTTTGCTACGAGTTTTAAGTTCACTCACAATCTTCATGCTTGTGTTGGCCACTAGCATATCATCCACATAAAGGAGAAGAATGACAAATTCGCCATTAGGAAGCTTCTTGAAATAGATACAAGGATCAGACTCGCTGTGAGTAAACTTGTGATCAATCATGAATTTGTCAAATTTAAGATACCATTGATGGGGCGCTTACTTAAGCCCATACAAACTGCGTTTCAATCTACAATAGAGGTGTTTCTACCCCTTTTTAATAAACCCTTCTGGCTGATGCATAAATAGTTCCTCATCAAGATCGCCATGGAGAAATTTCGTCTTCACATCCAGTTGTTCAAGTTCAAGATCCCAGGCTACAACTAAGCCCAATACTGCTCGGATGGTAGTCGTTTTGACTACTGGCGAGAAAATTTCTTTGAAGTCGAGGTCTTGTTGCTGAGCATATCCCTTTACAACTAGTCTTGTTCAAAATATTTTGTGACCATCAGCTTCATCTTTTAGTTCATACACCCGCTTATTTCTTAATTCCTTTCTATCAGACGGAAGTGGCACCAAATCCCATGTCTGATTTTGCAATAGTGCGTCCATTTCTTCGCACATTGCAGCATGCCAGTTATCATAGTCTACAATTTTACAAGCTTCTTTGTATGTTGCAGACTCTGTTTGATCAGAGATGAGCAAAGTAGGTTCAGCTTCTTCACAAAACAATAAATCATAGTCGGAAAAATTTGTAGGAGGTCGCCTCTGTCTGGAAGATTTCCTCAACTGACTCTTTGTTTCAGTAGTAGAGTCATTCAATTTTTGTGATCCCTGTTTATGCAAACTAATATCTCTCCCATTTTTAATTGGCCTGGTAGTTTTACTGTTAATCTCCCCGTCTACAGGGCAATCAGCGACCTGTGGATTTTTGTCCACATTGGGTGCAGACAAGTCGCGGGAGAGTGGGCCTGCAGATGCATCTTGCTCTGCCTACGTTGGACGTATGGGTAGGGAGCTGGGTCTGCGGGAGGGGACTGCCACATCACTGTTGGTAGGGAAGGCACACGGTGGTGGCAAGGAGCTCGTGAAGGCTGGTGAGCGCAGGGGAAGGTCAGGTGGAGAGCCCGTGGAGTGAGGGCCTGTGTGAAGCTCACGGGGGAGACTGCAAGGGGCCTGCGTGGAGGGTGAGGTAGTTGTGGGGAGCTCGCGGGCAGAACTGGAGGGATCTTGCAGAGGATAAGATGCTGCTGAGTGCGGAGATAGGGATGCAAGGCACCGTGAGGTGTGCAGACCATGTCGTCCAAGCAAGGTAGACTGTGATGCAAGCCGTGACAAAAAAGGATTCTTCCTGCAAACCTTTGAAGGTTGTGAAATCATGTCCAGCTCTTCACGAGGTGTTATTTCAAATGGCAGTGGGCTTTCATAAAAGATACTGTCTTCTTCATCATTCTCAGTCTGAAAATTGTATTCAACTAAGGTAGATGTCATAGGGGCTCCCACTAAATGAGAGACCGGAGGCAGAGCATTGGTAGTCGAATTCCTGAAACAAAGACATAGGGACATATTCTTTCTCTGATTTTTTGAATCGTGTAGTGCAGGGAAGGAGGTTTCATGGAAAATTACATCCCTACTATGAACAATCTTTTTGTGAACTGGATCCCACAATTTGAACCCAAATTGCTCTTCGCCATACCCAACAAAAATACATTTCAGTAACTTTGGATCTAATTCGGTTCGCTTCTCCTTAGGTATATGCGAGAAGGCTTCGCATCCAAACACATGAAGATGCAAGTATGAAATCCTGTTCCCTTGCCATTCCTCTTCGGGAATACCAAAATCCAATTTAGATAATGGACTTTGGTTGATTAAATACACTGTTGTGTTACACGCTTCTGCCCAAAATTCCTTGCCTAAACCTGCATTTGACAACATACATCGTGCCTTTTCAAGAATTGTTCTATTCATCCTCTCGGTAGCACCATTTTCTTGAGGAGTGAAAAGAACAACCTTGATTCGTCTAATCCCATTATCAGCACAAAAATCATCAAATTCATGTGAACAAAATTCCCCACTGTTATCGATTTGTAAACATTTAATCTTATGCCCAATCTGATTTTCAACTAAAGCCTTGAAAATTTTAAATTTTGAAAAGACTTCAGATTTCCTAGAAAGCATATAAATCCATACTTTTCTTGTACAATCATCAAGAAAGGTTATAAAATAGTTAGCTTCTCCAATGGAGGTTACCTCCATAGGCCCAAAACTATCCAAGTATACTAGCTCCAGCGGTGTTGTCTTTGTGTCACGCCCACCTTTCAAGAAATTGACTCTCTTTTGTTTTCCATAAAGGCAATATTTACAAAAGGATAAGTCAACAAGTTTGAGGCCCAGAAGTTGATTTCTTTATGCATGACATGGAGACCTTTCTTGCTAATGTGCCCAAGTCTTTGATGCCAAAGATCCACTTTGTTGTCCTCAATCACCATTACAACTCCCACTTCACCATGAGTCTTAAATATGTATAAACTACCCACTTTATTACCATTTGCAATTAGCATGGTACCATGAGTCACTTTCCATGTATCCAGAAGAAAATTTACATTAAGACCTTGATCAAAGAGTTGTCCAACGGATATCAAATTCCGCTTCAATTTTGGGACATGGTGAACATCTTTGAGCAGCCATGTTTTACCACCTTCTAATGGCAGCAATACATCCCCTTTGCCTGTAATTTCACAAGCTTTGTTATCTCCTAAAAAAACATTTCCAAAATGACCTTCATGGTAGTTAATGAACACTTCAAGACATGAGGTAGCATGATGGGAGGCACCGGAATCAAGCACCCATGAATCCAAAGTAGTATCGGTTGTTGAAAGGATTAGAATACTATCATCTTTATCATAGACTATATTTGCTTCGCTGTCCCCCACCCTCTCTTGTGCCCTTTTGAAGTTTCTACAATCTTTCTTCACATGACTAGCTTTGCCACAAAACCAACATTCACCATTTCTGTTTCTAGACTTTGATCTCCTTGCTCATTTCAAACGTCTATGGTAATTATTTCTACCTCTATTATGACTTATGCCTCTATTTTCAGTGCTGACCACCGTTAAAGCTTCGTCGAATGAAGGTTCATCATTCTTTCTTCTCAAATCCTCGCTGAGAAGAGTAGTTGCTACATCATTAAAAACCAACTTATTTTTATCGGATATAGATGTGCTAACTACTGTTACAACGCCATCCCATTTGCTTGGCAAAGAACATAATAAGAGAACAACCTTGCTCTCATCATCTTGTGTCATCCCCACCGAATTTGCTTGACTAATCAATGTATTAAATTCATTGATGTGGTTTTCCATAGCACAACCTTCTTTCATTTTCAGTTTGTACAAGCACTTCATGATAAACACTTTATTTGTAGTCGGTGCCATTTCATACATGGTTGTGAGTCTATCCCATACATCTTTTGTTGTTGCATCACTTGTGACATTGAAGAGAACATTGTTGGACAGCAAGAGAAAAATTGTCGCTCTCGCCTTCTTGTCTAATTTTTCCCATTCTTCATTAGCCATCGCAGTTGGCTTCTTTTCTTTTCCTTCAAGCGCAAGTGAAAGGTCTTGCTTTATTAGCAAAGACTCCATCTACACCTTCCATATTCTGAAGCTCTATCTAGAGAACTTCTCTATCTTTGCTTCTTCCATGATTCTAGAATTTCAACCACCAAAATCTTAACATCAATCTAACCTCGCTCTGATACCAATTGTTAGGATGAAGAAACAAATTTAAACAATAGATTAAAATAGAATTATAAACACACAACATAGATAAATGAGACACACAGATTTATCATGGTTTGACAATTGCCTACGTCCACACTTGAAGTAGGGGAATCATTTGATTAATAACCAATCTAGTTTACACATACACAGCTGCAAGTAGCTCCAGAAAATTAACCTCTACAAATGAATTACAATCAGCTCTTAAAGAGCTTGCAAGGAGAAGTTGAAGAGCCAAGAGTTTTGGCGGCAAGAGGAAGGAGTCCGTTGGACTTCACTTCCAACATAAACTACATCAATCATATATTTATTTAGAACAATATGGATAATTTTTAGAGGGAGAGAAGGTATCTTGTCAATCTCTCCTCCAATTAATTTACTTCCTTCAATTCCTTTGACTTCAAATTTATCCTACTGTAGAATTGACTCAATAGAACGCTAGTCAATTATATGTCCCATCATCTTTGAAAGATGAGGGTTGTTGCCAGCCACATATCAGTATTATTATCTATAAACTTCAATTCCTTGTGAATTTCCTCATCTTGAATAGAGATTTGAACATGACAGAAAATATCTTATGCGCTGACTTACCTTGAATAATCGCCATTCAATCTTTTGAATAGAAACAAAAGGTGGTTAATTTTATTGGGACACTTCAAATTTTATGGATAGGAAGCTAAGAGGAAACGATTTTGCAAAAATTATATGATTAAGTTTTTATGATTTGGAATAATATTATAATGAATCCATTTTCTACAAGTCTTGATGTTTCATCCATCTTATTATCATATGAATGTAATGAGTATTTAGTGTACATTTATATTTATGAGAGATTAGTTCATGTTAATTATTAATAATGGAATATGTTTTCATGCATATTACTTACAAAGTATATAAAATTGAATCTTGATAAAATATCATAACTTTTAAATCTCATAAATTTTATTGTATCTAAGTGTGTTATAATACAAATCTTGCAACTTTATTAGTCTTATAGAAGAAAAAAGTATATAGATAAAATATCATAATTTTTAAATCTCATAAATTGTATTGTCTAAGTGTGTTATAATACAAATCTTGCAACTTTATTAGTCTTTTAGTAGAGAAAATTATATATTTTACTTTTTCATTTATATGTGTATTTCACTTTGTTAAGATGTTATTTATGTATAATTCTAACTTATTTATTTTAATTTTTTTTTGACATGCTCATTAACTAAATTGTGAATCTAGCATCATGTTATACTAATCCTCTATTTTATAGAAATACTTTCTTAACTCCTTCCTTGACTTGATCATACCTACAATCAAGTCTTCAAGATTCAAAGTTTAAAAATTTTGATTTCAAGGCCAACAATCTTGATGTGAAGATTTCATTAATGATCATAAAAAAATTAAATTTCTAATTCAATATTTTATTTAATTAATTACATTTGTAGACAAAATAAAATAGGATACTTTAAATATTACAACATAAATCATTGTTTGATTTAAACACATTTTTCTTCATTTGTATCTTATAGGTTATGGTATTTAGTGAAATTAATTTATATAATTATTATAAGGATAAATAAATATAATGATACTTGTATTAAATAAAAAATCTACAAGTGGTATGTGTTCTTGCATTGAGTTTAATTGATGATCTTATCCAAAATTGTCAAACCATCACCATTTATTCACAAGAACCACTTACAATGCCAATATATCCCATTTTCCATCCTACTTTAGATTTGCAATTGTAGAATTGAGAAAATCCACTTCTTCACACAAAATTTTGAATCTCAAACTTTTGAAACTCAAATTTAAAATTGAACCTTGTTGCCAATATACTACTAGTTATTGTGAGATGACCTAACATGTGTTTGTATGGATTTCTATGTTATATTAGTATATTTAATGTCATTTATTATCAATTTGAGTGCATGCCTTATCCCTAGGCCTTAGAAGAGACAAAAATTTATATAGCAACACCATAAAGCATCTAAATTGCCTTATCAACTTGCATCGTCATCCTAAGTAGAGGTCACATAGTTACCTATTATCTTTGATATTTTTCCACTTGTTAAACTGTTTTATCTAGGGCTTGACTCAAGGAGAAAAAGTTTAATAAATGATGTAAACAACATGAATTCAAATATGAGTATAATAGTCAAGGTCTATCAACAATGGTCACTAATTTTCTACCAATTGACTTCTACAAGTTAGGTTGACTTCAACTCACTAAACATGATAGCTTCTTTGTTTCCATATGTATATTGTTGTTCATGTTCAAGTGTCTCATGTATTTAGCTATCATGTTTACTGAGTTGATTGGTTCAACAAGGAAGACTTGTTCATATGTTTGTATGGCTTTTATCTTCTCTACAATCACCTTGCTATTTAATTTTATTGTATTCTCTTTTGCTTTGATCAATATAAAAAAAAGTTAGGTTGACTTTTGTGCATTAGATTGAATTATATAGCACAAAGTTTAATCTCATGAGTGTAGACTAAGAAAGAGTAAGGTAAATTGATTTTACATATTGAGAGGCATTTTTTTCCCTAAGGCTCTATTTCTCAGCACATTTGTGAATTAATTCATAACAACTATGTTACAAATATTGTCAATGTTGTCATTGATGTCAAAGTTTCCAATTTTATAGTTGTGAAAGTTATCTTTTTAACACAAACTTTTAGGACTAGTTGTGAACTATTGGAAATGGGAAATGGTATTTGATGTCTACGATGCACTTTGGATCAGTCTCTAAAAATTGCCTTGTTGTAGGTTTGAGCTTAATATTGCTTGTTAAGGTTTATTTGTTTGGACCTAAGGCCTTAAACCCTAAAACTAGTTGGGTCCTTAGTTTAATTTTATCCTAATTTACTATTGATCAACTTTAATACCATTTGAAGAGCACACAATTATACTGAAAGGAGGGGGGAGGGGTGAATAAGTATAATATAAATTTTCACTTAAATAAAAAATTAACCATCATCATGAGATCAATAATAATATAATCATCAACAACAACTACAACATGAAATGAACAATGTCCACACAAGAGAGAGAACACAAGATTTACATGGAAACCCCTTTGGGGAGAAAACCATGGTGCAGGATTGCTTGGATCTACTATCCAAACCTAGCCCCACCAAATGAAATGAATAGTTCTTAAAATTATTTGTAGGCACCAACCCATGTGAGACACTAATTCCCTAGATTACAATTTGCAGGCACCAATGTACTAGAGAGAGTAATCCTCACAAATAAACGAATTTTTTTCCTAAAATTCTTGAGGAATCAAAGAAAATGATTATCAATCTGAAGGTTCAATTATGGAAAAGAGGATAGAAGTTGTGAGAGCCTAGTTGAAGACAAAGGAAGATTATTATGAGAAGCCTAAATTTGAAGTTGTCATTTTAAGGATGGAATTAGAGAAGGAAAATGATTAGTTAGACAAAAGCTTGAATTTTGGGAAGATTTTTGAAATCCTAGAAGATATTATCAATATAAAAAGTTCTCCTTTCATCAAGACATGTATAGGATTTTAAGGAGATTAGAAAAATATCAAATAAGAACAAATTTCAAAACCTACTAAACCTCTAAAGAAGACAGTTGTAGGAAAGTGCCTATTGGATATAAGGATGTTCTTAAAGGATCAAGTGTAGATGTTCTCAAGAAGTATGATGAATTTACTTATAAGACCAACAAGAGTAACAAGAGAGTCAATGTAAGAGAATAAAAATGATTTGATATCTTATTCGGCATAGAGGAGATCACTTTATACAATGCATATGATAGTTGATAAACAACCAACCACACAAGCAATTGCATATACAATTATCAACCAACCAAAACAACTACAATGTAATACTAATACTAATTATGCCAACATTCTTCCCCTTATTACATTGATCCTTAAAAAAATCAAATTGCCTAGCCCTAGGAACCCCCCTTAAAGCTTACCCATTAAAATATGTTGATTGCATGATATGAATACATGTTTTTAGAAAACATTCTCTTTTAAAGAAGAAAATCCTAAACCAAAAGGGTCTCCATCGAGTTGTCTCTTGACCCTCGAAACATGTAGATTTGATATGTGTTCTTAAGCTGTCAGTTCCAAACTCTTGAATCATAGAGTCTTGAATTATTCAACAACGATCCCTGAGAGATACAATAGATCTCTATAATTGTCTAATGACCATGAGAGGGTATGATTCTCAATCATATACTCTGAAGCTCACTCAACAACAATCCATATTGAGCTCAACACCAAATCTCAAACCTATCCCCAAAACATAACCTTCATAATATGTATTCTTCAAATTCATCAGCATCAACAAAGAAAACTAATAAAGAAAGTATAAACCAAAAATGCCAAAAATGCTTCTCATGTAGCACCATCTCAAAGTGGGAAGCTAACTTGAGATGATGGAAATTCCTCCATCCTTGGATGCCCCTAGCCTCCAAATTGACCTTGTTACAATTTATACACTCAATGTCTTTGATGAGTCTTTGAAGGCCTTACCAGGTATAGTAGAGATAGACCCAAATATTCAAGCATATTTGTTTAACGATATATTGGCTACATTGACAAACCCATCTACAAGATACTTGACAATTATTTTAATATTTTGAATTACACTTTCGCAAGCATTGGTAGTAAGAAGATAGATTACTTGATTGACACATTTGAGGAAAGTTATATCAGCTGCTTGGCATCTAAAAAAACTTGCAAACCTAATTTGAATTGCATTTTTTCTCATAAAGTAACTTAACTCCAAGTTATCACTAATAGGAGATGCATGCAAATGACTATGCAACAATTTATGAGTTCTCATATGTTGCAAATGAATGATTGTGACAATCTTGATTACAACATCTAGTCCTATAGACTTATTCTTATCCCAATAGAAAACAAAAGCCAATTTCCTATACTGCTTTCTCACAATGGCTTCACCAATAAATTGATTAAATGAAGTATTCCACACCAATCCATGTCCTTATTGACTACAACAATGTGGATCTCCAAATAAGACATCATGTGGGCCAACCTATCCAACTCGAAATCATGGTCACTAGTAAATATAGTTTTTTCTTCAATTTCAATGCCTAGAGGGATAGAAGGAATATAACCTATGGAAAAGATAATATCTTTCATAGTCACTCTCTTGCGAGGGAGAACAACTTTTACCATATTTCAGTTGCGGTGGACCCAACATAGTATCAACTCCTCTTAAGATATCTAAGTTGGTTTCTTTTATTTAGCAGTTGGAGTTGGGGCATGTGAAAGTATCATCAAAACACATTCATATCTTCCACTTCTATACTTCTATTAAACTTTTGTGTGAGCTCTTTCTAAATTTCTATTGCTCTCTTCTACTTCATAAATGGTGCCCTTTATAAACCTAAATTTCCCACCATGCCACACTCTGCAATATTATTGAGATTTTGTGCAAGGTTATTGAGACTAAGTGCACACCCACTAATAGCCCCTACTTAATAATCTAAAAAGATATGACACAAAGAGCACTATGTGCATATCCAATAAATTCACTTCTTTGGCAACCACGACATCCAATTCTCTGTCAAACACTACGCAAGCCTCTACAAGGACATCGTACAATGTCTCATTGAATGAAAAAATCTACACATCTTGAAAGATTATAACACTTTAAAAACACTCACAAAATACAAAACATCAAGTGAAAAGAAGACTAAATATTATTGATATGAAAAACTTAATTAAAAATTATAATAACAATGATTACATTTATAGACTCCTCAAGTCTATAAAAAAGAAAAGTAACTAAAAAAACTAATAGCAGTTTTGTCATTGCATAGATAACAGTTTCTAAAAATAAAAAACCACTATTTAGACAACTTCTAAAGACTAAAAAACTACCAAAAACTAGACTAATGTGTATCTGAGCAGATTCCAAACTGGTATTTTATTAACAAAATAAAATCCATGGCATCATTCTAATCTTGAGTTTGATCTTCAGCATAGCAGTCTGCAAGACAACATTCTAGTCGTGAGCATATCATTCCAATATCAAACTTGTCTTCACATTTAAATTGAAAAAGAAAGCACGGGATGTTGACCAGTCAATGCAGTTTTCACCTCCTGAAAGATCAATCTTGTGAGCAGTGGATTGTCCTTCATGACCAATTCTTCATACATGCAGCTTTCTCCTCATTGCCATAGACTATCATTTGCCTCAGCTCTCAACACTCTTTTTTTGTCTCATTGTAAATCTCAGATTGTTTCACCCTGCGCAAGTTCACAAACGATTCGTAGCTTTGGTACCAGATGTAAGAGCATAAAATAATTTGATATCTTATTCAATGTACAGGAGATCACTTTATACAATACATATGGCACTTAATGCATATTATAGTTGTAAACAACCAATCACACAAGCAACTACATATACAGTTATCGACCAACCACAACAACTATAATGTAATATTAATATTAATTACGCCAACAGTCAAAAGATCAATACCTATGAAAAATATCATAGGACTAAGTTTCAATTTTCTTTCACTAGTTATTGCTTCTTCTAGATAATCAATTTAGTCATATGTAGTTGATTGTAGGTAAAATGAAAGAAATAGTTTTATGATGAATAATAATAAAAGTTCAGGTTGTTTCTTGAATAGAAACTAAAATTATTTTGCTCATTTATTGGATTACAATATCACATGCTATAAGTGCAACAATTTTAATCATATACAAAGATTTTGTAGGTATTTTTATGAAGCCCCCTGAGTAGGAAAAGAAAGTTGAAATCTCTACTAAATAGAAGGTGTTGGCAATTGACACTCATCTGATGGATACCAATGCATGGATAAAGGATTAGGGTTGTCATTGATGGAAACTCTCCATGGAAATCCTATCCGATAGTTATGGATTTTGGTAACCGACAGAGCGAGTGATTCGGTAATCTATCACTAGTATTTTAGGATAGCAGAGCACTTTTGGTCTGAAATCTTTACGGTGATTTCGGTGGTCAGATTCGTGCATGGGATGATAGGGCCGACATGTAGAAATCATTTTGACATCATTTAGTTGATCCGCATATGTTGTAGAGATCCAATCTAAGACGACACTTGGTTACACGTTACATTGCATAATATGGATGCCCAACTTGATGAATGTTTCATTTTGTGATTGTGGATATATATGACCGATGTAGAAGATCTTTTTGAGGTGTGATATAAGCGAGTAGTGATCGAAAAACCTATATGGTGCAGTTTCACCTGTGCACTCTTGATCTGGTAGCTGACTGAGAAGAAAAATAGGGCAGAGTTGCAGAGCAGTTACAGTTAGACTTTTTGCACTTAACCAGAACTCATCCAAGAATTGCTTGATGCTATTTTGGAGTTCAATCATTTTAGTTATCATTGTAAATGATCTATTAGTTAGTGTGACTTCCATATTGTAATTGAACCTTTGGTTCTAGGCAGTGTGCCTGAATGCAAGTGCCTTCACCTTATGTAATATTTATGTACTCCTGATCACAGTATATGAATATTGTGGGTTCCAATACCACTGTGGTTTCTCCCTTTCTGATTCTCCACATAAAAATCTTGGTGTTATGATTTTGTGGTTGATTATCTTATGTTCCTACATTTTACTTTCTTGCATTTGCTTCCTATTTACCGGTAGAACACTGATTCACCCCCCCCTCTCAGTGTTCCTTGATTCTAATAATTGGTATCGGAGCTTAGTTCCTCTAAGGAAGCCTAACTGCTTGAGGAAAGTTCAGGAGATTGAATCAATGGACTCCGATTTGCAGAGACAACTTTGTGTGGCACTTGAGGATATTGATGCAACAAGAAATGAAATAAGTTCCTTAAAGAGAAACTTGAGTACAACTGAAGACTTAAATAATTATTTGAAAGATCAAGTAAACACTTCAAGAGACAAGAGAAAGAGTTGATGGACAAGCTGAAGGAGAAATAGGAGCAAAGCTTTGAAGACCAAAGCAAAACTCAAGAATGTGAAAAGCTTGCTAGAGAGAATGTTGTATTAAAGAATGAGATGCAAGATGAAGCTGACTAAGGAGATTGAAGATCGAAAGAAGAATGAAGAAAGTTTCACTCAATTATTGAAAGAGAGATCAAATGAATGCTTCAAGCAGAATGATCAGTTGAAGCTTGAGTTGACACAATCAAGGAAGGATGGTCAAGAACTTGAAAGATAGATTGTTGCCCTAAGAGATGAACTTGCTACTGCAAATGAATACAAAGACAAATTTAATGCTATCTCAGCAAGGCTGGATGAGATGTTGGATAGTCAGAGACATGGAAAAGACATGAGAGGACTTGGATATGAGAAAGGAGAATCCTTTGGTTTTGGACAGAGCAATGCAAAGCCTAATCATCAGAAGAGCAAGAATACTCCTGTAAGACAACCTAATGCCTATAAATTCAATGGTAGATGTTTTACTTACAATAAATTTGGTCATATGGAAAATCAATGCAGAAGTAGGGTGAATAATGGAATGAATAATGTGAACAATGGTCCTACCTTTACTGGTCAGTGTTTCATATGCCATAATTTTGGTGACAAGTCAAACATGTGCAGAACAATAATAAATAATTTTTAGAACAAGAGATGTAATGCTTGTGGGATGTTTGGACATATATCTAAATAATGCAGGATGAGACCAAATCAAATGAATTTCAGACCTGTGCAAAGAAATGTTGTTTGTCGTGCATGCAACAAGCCTGGTCACATTGCAAAGTATTGCAGAAACAAGAATATGAACAAGAATTCTCTGGTAGACAAGAACAAAGATGATGAAAAAGAAAAGGAAACGATATAAGTGATTAGGAACAAGCATGAGAAGATGTGGGTCAGGACAGATGAATAATGGGGTAGGATCTTCATCTGGTAACTAAGGCATTCGGCCTTAGGGGGTGGCATCTTCATGCAAAATTTTGCACAACCCCCTAAAGAGATCTTTGATCGATCAAGGTTGATTGCAAATGCTTGGAGATGATTATCTGGAATTCATTATACTGATCTTGGAATCTGATGAATTGGATTATACTGAATAGGACATTCAGTTGAACTTTACAATTACATTTATTTCAGCTTAAAGTTAGGGTTTGCATAGTTAAAAAGGGGACAGTATGAATCATTTCTCACATTGCAAGCAAAGAGTTGAAGCTACAAAGAGAGGTGAACCAAATTTCAAGGTGATTAGAAGGCTGGAGGTGATCTGACATGAAGTTCTTGTGCATTCGACAGAAGAAAAATGTATTTACTAAAGCATGTTCAACCTTTGAACCCTAAATTTCTTGAAATGGCATCTTGTTTTGTTAATACACCTTTGGTAGTAGAAATTTATGAACGAGTAAGGCCACAATTCAAAAGACATCCATTTAAATCTGTTGAGGACGATCCCAATGGTGATTTTTCATCTGTTCCATATGAAGTTCTACATATTGACGATGTTAGGGCATACATTCACTACACAATTGAAGAAACTGGAAGTAAGGAGATCTTAACCTTGTATTCTGAGCACATAATGGATGAATTTAGAAACCCCAAACCAAAATATACACAGTTACAAAAGAAGGGTTTCACACAATTTGTTCATTTTCCGACGTTCGATGAAGATGAATGGGTAAGATATATTATGAGTCGTGTCCATGATGAATTCATATGGCCAGATAGACCTTATAAGATAACCAAGCAGGTCATTCATGCAGTCACATGTCTGCACCAAACCGGTGGAAAACCTAATTTGAGGAAGGTAACAAACCCAACCATCGCAAAACTAACCAGTGCTCAATATGACAACAAATCAATGATGATTGATGATCTCTTAAAGCATGATGTCAAATTTGCATCAATGATTATTGGGTACAAAGTTAATCAGTCTAGCAGGTTAAATTCGGTCTCTGGTACTGCAATATATGCAACTTATCAAATGGTGAAAGAGGATATGCAGCATGAGTTGTGCATAGTTCTTCTTGAAGAGCTCCTAAGCAATTTCAAGAAAATCAAATCAGATAAGAAGCGTATTTTCAAATTTGGTTTATTGATTGTCTTTCTAGCACTATACTTCATGAATGAAATCTCCAGGACAGGTAGGGTCCAATAGGCATTTGACTTACCGGTATCTACTCAGATTAAACAAGGTCTTCAAAGATTGGGAAATAAGGAGAATCATATAGTTTCTCTATGGAGTTTCCTCAAAACTTTCCAAGGCAGAATGAAGAATAGGGAAAGGATCCCTAAGGAAGTAGTGGTCAAATACTATCTGTTTCATGGTTGACAAGGACCGGTTCCATATGGAGGCACTAGAGCCAAGAACAATATGGATAATGCCAATGGGCTATGAGGTTTATGCTCAAACTCTTTAAGGCTATGCTCAAAATCTTTTGAGTAAACCGGTTGACCCTCAAGAAGCAAAATTTGGCACATTCAAAGAAAAAGATATGGAATTGCATAATAATTTCACTCCGCCCAAAAGGAAAAGAAATATAACAAGAATGGTCATGGCAGTGGCTGAACAGATGGGCTTTACCAGAGAAGCTATCAAGAAATCCAAGGAGAAGAAGGCTCATATGGAAGTAGAGGAGAAATAAAAGAAGCCTAAGACTTAACTGGTTCCCTCCAAGACAAATCTTAAGGAGACTAAGTCTTCTCCTACTCTGGTGAATCCATCTCCTCAATCAACAACTCAAAGCTCATCTAACAAAAGAGTACTAAAGTAGGAAAAAAAAACTTATGTCGTTGTATCTCCTGTTGCATTTGAGACAGCGTCAGATGAGGAAGCCGAGAAAGCAAAGAAGAAAGGAGAATTTATCTGAGTGGTTAGAAAACCACAATCTGGTGGTGCCCAGCAAAGCAAGAAGACAAAATCAGAACCTTCTCTAACCGCTAGGCCAAAAAGCGGAAGAAATCTAAGGATAGAGCTTGATGAAGGTCTTGAATCCGGTAAGGTGGAAGGTAAATATACTGTCATTCCCCCATTGACTTCAAAAGAATTGATTTATGACATAGTTAATAATGGTAATCTCAAGAATATTAGTGCATACTATGAAAATCTTGATGAGAATGATCAGAGGGAAATTGAGGAAGTTGTTGTGTTGAATTTTCATAACTAGCAAATCATTAATTGAGTTAGAAGTAGCACTCCAAAAATATCTATATAATATTCTTGATCCTAGAAGGCTAACTGCAAGCCGAGTAGATAAGAAAATGAAAGAACATGAATTGATCAATATCAATGCTTGAATCTCACAAGAAGAAGTTGATAGACTCATGGAGCAAGCCAACAAGAAGGAATTCCAAAGCAAAAATAGAGTAAACAGGCTTATGGTTGGCATAGTTGAGGAAGTCAGAAAATAAACTAAAGAGATATGGAAAAAGTTCTTAAAGAACAATCGGTTTCCAATCAACCCCAAGTATGATGATGAATCATAGAAGGAAGATACTTCCCCTCCAAAAGTACAGGCAGGTTCTCTAGGTAATCAGAAGGATGAAATTCAGACAGAGGCCAATCTGGAAGACTAGGCCAATATAACCCTTGATGTAGAGGATAGTCAAAATCCTCTGGTTGACAAGGACAACCCAGAGATTGTGGAAGATAAAGTTGAAGAGGCTAAAGAGACACCAAAATATGATACTGCACCAAGTGGTGACACCGATGCAAAGGTTGAAGAAAAATAAAAGTATAAAGAAGAAGCACATACTAAGCAGGAACTAGATCAAGAAAAAGATGCAGGAAAAGAGGAATCAGAGAAGGACAAGGAACATGATAAAGAGAGAAAGCAAAACATTGATAATGTCCCGGTGATCATGGCAATTGACACATTGAAGGACAAAGGGAAAAGGATTTTCCCATAAATCTCCATCAATTTTGATGGACCTCTTGAAATTGGATAGATGTCTCTGACTGAAAGGTTGATGGTGGTTGCAGTAGTTCAGGCTCAAGCTAGTCAAGACCTAGTTAAGTCAAAAAGTAAGGACAACAAGTTGATTGAGATGACTGTAAGTGTTTTGCAAAAGGTGGTACCAGAACTATAATTGGATCCAAATTCTAACCCCTCTGGCAAGCTGTTACAATTGATCAACAACATCAGTACCAATTTTGAGTCATTGAAAAAGGCAACCACCAAGAAAGTATTGGAAAAATTCAAGGAGGTGCGTATGCAGACATTCCGGAAGATGATTGAAGATGACAGGGCCATATTGAACAAAGGACTATAGACAATCTCTGAGGCATTGAGTGAAGGAGGAAATATATATAAGGCATGCCTCATGTTGCCCAAACTCACATCAGATATAGACATGTAGATCGGTGTTTGCCAGGGAAAAATTGATGGTATATCTCAATCATTTGATTCCAATGTATCCCTTACCAATAGTATAGAAGGACAACTGATGTCTCTAATTGAACAAATCTTGAGCCTAAATACAAAAAAAGGATAGAATACCAAGGCGGGTTGGTAAACTCCGAAACCTTATTGCCCCCTCAGATGGACACCATGCTGAGAAACAAAGTAGATTGCATGAAGACAATGGCACAACTAGTTCTGACGGACTTGAAAGATGTGGAGATATGTGCTTTTGTTTTCAGTTCTTTCATTACCATTTTGGAAAACTTGAAGAATGGGTGGGATACCCACTTAGGATTTTTGAAGACTCTTTTTGCAGATATCTTCAAGTATGTATAGAATATCCGGTATATACCCTTGTATATAAGTTTTTGAGCAGCACCCCAACTTTGGAATTGCTGAGAAAGGGGGAGAGTAGAGTGAAAAATGTACAGAGAATGATACAAGTTTTTGATTTTTTGGTCTAAGGGGGAGCAGAAATTTTGATTTGGTATATAGGTTGACTCAACACAGACATTTTTCATGAGTGTTGCCATTAATGCCAAAGGGGGAGATTGTTGGCAATTGACACTGATCTTATGGATACCAATGCATGGTCTTGAACTCCTTGTGCAATGTTAAATCTTTCTCAGTGAAGGTGCCAAACCTCTCCTCTGATAGATCTACCGGTTTTCTTAGGAGGTGCTATGTATGAATCTCAAGAATTTCTTCATCCACCTCATACCCCATGGGCATGATCTATGAAGTTCTCGGTTCAACAACCTCCATCAGACATTGGTCTGTGTCCACCATAAAACAAATAGTGTCCTGATATTTCTCAACTATGGACTTAGGGATTCTCTCCCTTTCCTTCATTGGACTTTGGAAGTTTTTGAAATAACCCTAGAGAGTGGCTTTTTGAGTCTTGATGTCTCCAATACCATGAATAAAATCTCTGATCTGGATGGCTATCGGTCTGTCATATGCCCACTGTACTTAGCCTATTCCTAGTACTCCATTTATGAAGAAAAAGTACATACACGGAATTAAGGTTCCATACTTGAATGGATGATTCTTGTCTTGTTTAATCTTCTGCAAGTTCTTCATCAACTCACTCCAGAGAAGTTCACATAGATCATATTTCTTGTCTTCCCAGAGCATCTCATACGCAACATAGATAGCTATTCTGAAGACAAAATTTTCCCTGCTAGAGCCAACACTAGATATTATATCCTATCACCATGGAGGAAAAATTATATCATCTTCAATAATATCACATATAGTCAATGCCCTTTTATCAAATTATGATCTGATTGCATCAGTAACCGTCTGATTCTTCACTATCCTCAATGAGCGTAAGTCACCGGTTGAGCATAGACCGGTAACAACCTTAATAGAATTCTTTGTGATCTTGAATGACTTATTCAACCACATGAACTCATCATGCATTCTTCTTGGCACATACCAGACCCATTCTAGTTCATTGAATGATGGAAATCTAACAAATTGCAGAAACCCTTCCTCTTCCAGTACTTTACAGTCAGATTTGGGCTAGAAATTCTCATCTAGCAGTTGGTTATTATAAAGATTCAACAAATGAGAGCTTCCTAACTCCTCAATTGGGCAATGTGTATAAACCCTAATATCTTTGATATGCAAGACGTCATAGGGAAATTTTTCACCAGATAAGGGTTTCGCATAGGAAATCTTCTTGCAACTTTGCTCTCTTGGATATTCTGCTTGCATATCTCTCTTTTCTTCTTTTTGTTCAGATGAAAAGTGAGAAACAAAAGAATAGAATTTCCTTATATCATTCACAAACCTAAAATTTTTAGTGTAATAAATGAACTTTTCCATAGTCTTCTGGATACTCAGCTTTTCCATAATACTCCACCAAATTCATTTGCGGATCTTCATTGGAGCTCAAACTCTTCCGGAAACCCTTTCAAAACATATGTAATCATCAAATTCAACTTCTACAACCTACCAGATTCAAGCACAGATAATTATCAGGGGGTTTGTAGGATTTTCTTGAAAACTCCCCCTAGGCCGAAGGCCTTATCTTAGTTACCGGATGAAGTTCTAGCACCAGAATTAGGTGTGGACCCACTTCCTACATCATTGTCAATCTTCTTAACCCATGTCTTCTTCATCTGATCTCTGATCTCCTTAAATTTTTCTTTGCCCTTATCATCTGCCTTCACATTCTTGTTCTTATCTACCAGACCCTTCCTATTCACATTTCTGCTTCTACAATATTTTGCAATGTGACCATATTTGTTGCAAGCACAACAAACAACATTTTCTTGTCTAGGCCTGAAATTCCCTTGATTTCCTCTTGATCTGCACGGATTAGCAACATGTCCAAACCTACCAGATGCATAACATCTAACATTTCTCCTATTTTGAAAGTTATTCATCATACTTTTGCATTCATTAGCCTTGTGTACATACTTATTGCATTTAAAACATTGATCGGAGAAGGATGGATCATTATTATTCATCCTATTTCTGCATTGACTAGCCATATGACCAAATTTATTGCAAACAAAATAATTACCATTGAACTTATGATCATTAGGTTACCTTACCAAAGGCCTTCTAGAATTACTCTTTTGATGTAATGATTTGGCATTACCTTGACCAGATCCAGAGCTTTCACCTTTCCCAAATCCAATACCTCTTGTTTCATGAGCATTATTCTAGCTTCCAAGCATTTCATCAAGCTTAGCTGAGATAAGATTGAACTTCTCCTTGTACTCATTTACAGTAGAAATTTCATCTCTAAGAATGATAATTTGTCTATCAAGCTCTTGCTCATTGTTCTTGGATTGTATTAGTTCAAGCTCTAGCTGATCATTTTCACAGTTGATTCTACAACATTCATCAGATCTTTCTTTCAGGGACCGATTAAGGATCTCTTCATTCTTCTTTCTTGCTTCAATCTCCTTTCTCAACCTCATCACTATAGATTCCATCTCATTCTTTTGAACTATGTTATTCCTAGAAATTTTCTCACACTCTTTTGTCTTCTCATTCAAGGCTTGGTCATCAATTCTTTGTTTCTCTTTCTCCTTTAGCTTATCAAGAAGTTCCTTTCTCTTCTCTCTTTAAGATTTTATTTCATCTGCCAGACCTCAGCTTGGGATTGATCAAGATCCTCAAGTTCCACAATAAGCTAATGTTGGATACTACCAAAATACATTGATTCACCTTCTTGGATCCTCCTCAAACTGTTAGGCTTCTTTCGAGAAACTAGGCTCTGATACCATTTGTTGGAATCAAGGAACCTTGAGAGAGGTGGGGTGAATAAGTGTTCTGCAATTTTTTTAAATTATTAATTTGATTCTTCAACCATTTAATACAAATCAACAAAAGAAAGATGCAAACACATAAAGCAAATATCCACAACACCATAACACTAGATTTATATGTGGAAAACCCGGTTAAGGGAAAAACCTCGGTGGTGATGAAACCCACAATACTAATATACTATGTCAGGAGTATAGAAATACTACATAAGGGGAATGCATATGCATTCAGGCACACTTCCTAGAGCTCACTACTCAAATTGAAATAAGGGCTACAACCCCAGAAGGCTCACTGCCTTACAAAATGATTATAGAGGATAATTGGAATGTCTGAACTGATAAACAACATCTGAAAAATGCCAAAATATAATTTTGGTTAACCACAAAGTACGTTGCTTTGTTCTTCTATATCCCGAAGCACAAATCCTTCACTTGCACACATGAAACTATGCACAATCACTCACAAATACCTTCCACACAACCATCGATATATGAAATGATCATATTCACCGATCTTTTATATCTACAACATCAAATTAGGTCTTCTGTATGTCGACCCAAAAAATGCATAATAGATAAAGAAAATGTGTACACCAAGTCGGCTTGATCCGAACTCAAATGCATATGTGGACCAAAAATAATATCCCACGCGCTTCCCATAAATTGGCTTACCATAATTGAACACAAAAACAACCACCAAAACCAATCCACATAATCCACCCAATGATTATCCACAAAAGACTGTTGATGAACATTGTTCCATCCAAAAATCTGTATACCGGATCTTCTAACTTGCTCAATAATCATCACCAGAGGCTAAGATCATGGAATAAGGTACTAGATACATCTATCAGGCTTCCCTTAGCTCTGCAACACAAACTATTCAATTGAAGTAAAATACCGACCAAAATGCTAACCTCTTCCAGATGCCCTGTTCTAGCTCACCGAACTTAACCAAATCTTCATTTTGTCTTCCAGCAAGATCAGATCACACACTATGAATAGAATCTCTGACATAAGTTTCCATCAATGACAACATCTGATGCCCAATGCAATGTCAATTTCCAACACAAGGTACACAGAATTAAAGTGATTTTCATAGCCAATGCATGGACTAACACAAATAAACATACACACAAGGTTAGTCTAGCACCACACAAAATTACAGAGAATGCTACAGGAAACTGTTAGGATAACTGGTGAACAACTGAGAGGGGGGGTGAATTAGTTAACAAATTATAACTTTTGATCCACAATACAACCTTAAACAAAACAAATATCGGTAAAGTACATACAGATGTCGGTAGGGAAAGATATCGGTAAACAATACAACTTAATAACTAACCAGATAATCAATGCAAACCAACCATAACACATAACACCATGATTTGTAAGTGGAAAACCCAGAAAGTATGTGTTACAATTAGGGGCCTTCACTTGCAAGAAGGAACACTGCCTAGAGCGTACTACTCATTACAAAAGAGTCTCATTGACTACAGAGAGGCTACAACCATCTCAAGATAAATGGATAACAATCCAATAGAGTGAACTACTAGAAATAGCATCTACCATGCTTGATTACAGTCTCGGTTAAGCTTAGTGTCAAAGGACTAAATCCTCTTTTGAATCCAATTTGATCACCAATGATCGACCAACTCCTATGCCTGAATGATATTACAATATTCGCACATTACATTCCTTGACCATGACCTTTTTCAATAACCATGATACTTTCAAAGAGTTTCTACCTCTTATTTATACAAACCCTAAGGCCTAAACCGATTAGGTCGGCCACCTAAAGATATTATAATAAGATCATTACATAATTCCATATTACAATGATATTCCATGTCGGCTTAAGACCAAAACAACAATAACAAATCCGTAAATCATCTTGAAACATCCCAGTAACATGTAGAGTACACATTAGCATGATACCGGTCCATAATCTAGATAGGTACCAGACCTATTTTGGGTCCACCACGCCAAAGCAATATCTTCAAGCAGTTGAAGAATGATCAAAGAACATCTTCATCATCTTGAAATCCATGAAGAAGCTACACCAACACCAACTATGCATCCTGTCATGATTCCTCAATGAAAGCTCTATCAGTAAAGCCTTAAACCAGTGCTGGTAAGGGTTTACCAGAGTGTATGATAGCATCCGATTACCAAGCCAATAGCAACTGACCAAAACATTCTCATGGAGCATGTAACACATGAAATTAAATATACTTCACTGCTCCAAACATGCCGAAAGTGTCCAACAGATAGTCTCTTCTGCCGGTAACACTAGATCTTCTACCGGTAACCAAAACTTGTCTGTCGCTAACCAACCATAACAGCTAGTGTTGACATCAATGACAAAACATCAATGTAACACATAATCAATTCATCCATATTGCCAATAATCTCCCCCTTTGGCATTGATGGCAAAACTAGATGTGAAAAACATCTAAGTACCAAGAAATGCCAAACAAGTCTCCCCCTATGGAAGACAACCAACAATCAATAGCTCTCCCCCTGTGAATGATATCTATGTAAGGTTCTAAATGATTTTTCACATTACAATCTCTCCCCCTTTGACATCAATGCTAGAAGTCTAACAAAAATATCAAAGCAATGATATAAACCTCTGAATCTCAAATTTGACTACTCCCCCTGAGTAGTAGCACCACTCATCAATGCCAGAATGAATAATGTCTCCGCTAATGCATGTCGGATTGATGAAAAACTTCATCAATCAAGTCTCTGTCGGAGGGGCAGAAACCCCTAACTCGTCTCTCAAATACTCAAATGATTCCTTAGAAATAGGTTTAGTGAATATGTCCACAATTTGTTCTTTAGTGTTCACATAAACCAATTTGACTTCCTTTGCTTCAACCTTGTCCTTCAGAAAGTTATACTTTATTGAAATATGCTTAGTCTTGGAGTGAAATATTGGATTCTTAGACATGTCAATAGCTGCAGAGGTATCACTGTAGATAACAACCGGTTCACTACAATTTACCCTGATATCCTTCAACATTTTCTTCATCCACAAGACTTGAGTGCAATTAGTTGTTGCTGCAACATACTCAGCTTCTGCAGTAGATAAATAAATGCATGACTGTTTTTTGATGATCCATGAAACCAGTTTCTTTCCAAGAAAGAAATCTCCACCAGAAGTGCTCTTCCTATCATCAGTATCATCTGCCCAATCTGAGTCAGTATATGCACATAAAGTGAAATCATCATTTCTAGAATACCATAAACCATATTCTGTTGTTCCTTGCAAATACCGGAATATCCTTTTTACTGCATATTCATGATTTTCTTTAGGATTAATTTGATATCTTGAAACAATACTTACTACATTCATAATATCAGGTCTAGTCTAAGTTAGATATAATAGACCACCAATCATAGACATAATACCTTGTCAAATTTACCGGTGTAGAAGTATCCTTGATAGATAATTTCTCACTTGTAGCCATAGGAGTACTTACTGATTTGGAATTCTCCATACCAAATGTTTTCAACAATTCCCTTAGATACTTAGTTTGACAGATAAAGATGCCTTTGTCAGTTTGAGTAATCTACAAACCTAAGAAAAATTTCATCTCACCAATCATGGACATTTCAAATTCATTTTTCATATTGTTAGCAAATTCCATGCATAGTTTATCTTCTCCTCCAAAAATGATATCATCAACAAAAATTTCAATAATCAAAATATCATTATCAGTGATCTTATAATATAGATTACTATCAGCACTACCTTTAGTAAAACCAATCTTCAAAAGATATTTATCCAACCTTGCATACCAAGCTCTAGGAACCTGTTTCAACCCATATAAAGCTTTCTTCAATCTGCAAACCATATCTTTATCATCTGTCAGTGAAAATCCATTAGGTTTCTCAATGTAAACTTCTTCCTTAAGCTCACCATTCAAAAATGCACATTTAACATCCATTTGATAAACCTTATAGTTCTTATAAGCTGCATAGGCAAGAAATAGTCTAACAACTTCAATTCTAGCTACAGGTGCAAATGTCTCACCATAATCAATTCCTTCCATTTGAGAATATCCTTTACAAACCAATATAGCCTTGTTCCTTATAAATTAACCATCCTCATTCATTTTATTTCTAAAAACCCATTATTCCCAATAAGATTCTTATTTTTAGGCCGAGAAACTAAAGACCAAGTTTCATTCTTCTCTATTTGATCTAATTCATCTTCCATGGCCTTTAACCAATGTTTATCCTTACAAGTTTCAATAACAGTTGTCGGTTCAACTTGAGAAATAAGACATACCTCTTCATTTTCTAGTTTTATTCTTGTCATAACTCCCTTGTTTCTATCTCCAATAATTTGATCTTCAGAATGATTTAATCTTACATACCTAGGTGGCTTTTGAACTTCAGGTTCACTGCTCTGATCATCAATCACAGTTGAATTTTCTAATTGTCTCGGTGTAATTATCTCTGCTTCCTATACTGGTTAAGGCATTGTCGGTTCAGTTATGATCATTTCCACTTGTGGTTCTCTGTTATATGATATAGAATGATTTATTTACTATTCATCCACTTTCACATTAGCACTCTCCACAATTTTCTGCAATCTTTTGTTATAACATCTATATGCTTTTCTCTGAATTGAATAACCAAAAATATCCCTTCATAACATCTAGGATCAAACATTCCTATTGAATCATCCCTTTTGATATAGAATTTACTTCCAAAACTTGTGAAATACTTAACAGTAGGTGTATGTCCAAACCATAGTTCATAAGGGGTCTTACCGATTTTACCTTTGATGAGAGCTTTGTTGAATGTGTAGATTGTTGTACTCACTGCTTCTCTCTAGTAGATATGAGGCAATTTAGCTTTCATCATCATAGATCTTGCTGCATCCAAAATGGTTTTGTTCTTTCTTTCAACTACTCCATTTTGTTGAGGAGTCCTAGGTGCAGATAGTTGTCTCTTGATTCCATTTGTCTCACAATAACTATTAAATTCATGAGAAGTGAACTCACCACCATGATCCGATCTTAGACACTTGATTTTCAATCCAGTTTCAGTTTTAACCTTTGCTTTAAAGATCTTGAATTTCTCAAAATCTTCAGACTTCTCCCTCAGAAAAGTCACCCACATCATTCTAGAATAGTCATCAATAATCAACATGAAATACCTATCACCTTGAAAGCTTCTAGTCCTTGTTGGACCACATAAGTGTTAGGATTCCCAAAGATACTAAGAGGGGGGGGGGTGAATCAGTAGCTAACCATTTAATAGATTTTCTGACCTTATTAAACAAATTGCATTCCAAAACAGTGTACTGGTAAATAGAATTAATGCAGTAAATATGAACAATAAGCAGAACATAGAAAGCACACCATAACATAAGATTTTTAATGAGGAAACCTGGTGTGGCAAAAAACTTAGTGGGATTTGTGACCCACAATATTCACTCACTGGCCAATGAATGGATATTACTTACAATAGGGGCCTACACATGCAGGAAGGCCAATTGCCTAAAGCTCACTACTTAATTACAAAAGGAAGTCTCACTGACTTACAAAATGGATTATGCAAATCCAAGATAATGTACTACTTTAGTTCAACATCTGCTATGCCAGGTTCAGTACCGGTTTAAGCTCATACAATAACCATAAACCTTACTCCAAAATCTGCCTTAATATTCACACATTACTTCTGCAATAATCTTCCCATGTCCGCATCTATAATGATCTACAAGATCTCATACTTATATATGAGTCTTATTACAATTCGCCTTGTCGGCTTACAAAAAGATATTACAAATAAATACAAAATGCAATAAACAAAATCTCGTCGGCCAGGGTGTCGGTAATCATCTTTGTCGTTGCTGGTAAACTATCTGTCGGTCTAGAGTCTGTCAGTGTCGGTGCCATAGGATTGCAAGGTTGCCATAAATGAAAATACCTTCAATCACCTACAATTTCTCATTGGAGTGTGCAATGCCAACAATAAATTGGTGTGAATTAAATCAAGTACATCATTAGATTTATTATGTATGCTCTTAAAAGAACTTCTCACTTGCTTACCCAATTGGCATTCCTTACATATTGGATTATGAGGCTTCATAATCTTAGGTATATCTCTAACTGCCTTAGTTGAACTGATCTTAACAATACAATCAAAATTAACATGACACAACCTTTTATGCCATAGCCAAATCTCATCAATATGAGAAATCAAACATGTCTTATTACCAGTGTTCAAGTGAAAGATATTGCTTCCTGTCTCAATACCGGTTGCAATCTCCAAATGAGTCTTGTTAATGATTTTGCATTTTCTATCTTTAAACTGAAGTTGAAAACCCTTATCAACCAATTGACCAACACTCAAAAGATTATGTCTTAAACCTTCTACATAATAGACATTATCAGTGTTATGCTTGCCATACAAATAAATAATACCTCTACCTTTGATCATACATGCCTTGTCATCTCCAAATTTGACTTGACTACCATTGTATTCTTGTAGGGACAAAAATTTCCCTTTATCTCTAGTCATATGATGTGAGTATCCACTATCAATTACCCATTCATCCTTATCTTCAACTTTTGTTGTCAAGGCTTTTTCTTCATTCTTGAAAGCCGGTTCTGGTTCATCTTCCTTCAAAGCATAGAACACCCATTCCTTTCCATTTCTAGATCCACTAGCAGATTCTTCTGTTGGTTCATCTTCAGAGTCATCAGTTACTCCTTCCTCATCTGCTATGTATCATTGTAACTCTTCTTGAATCTATATTTGTTCTAGTTAGGCTTAAAAGATTTCTTAACTCTTTCCTCAAACCTTGCATTCCTTTTAGGACATCTAGATGCAAAATAACCAATCTTATTACATGCAAAACATTTAAAAGGTGCTCAAAAGCAGATAATTTCCCAATCAGAATGTCTCTATTAGCTTGTTGTCATTCTACACTCTAGTGAGAAATGATGGTGTCATCATCGATGGCAACCTATTGGCATCCTATAGGCAGCCACCCAACATTCATCTGGTAAATCACCGACAGGCACCGGCGTCGGCAGACACTTCACCGGTAGTGGCAAGAATGTATACCAGAACCCTAGCCGATAGGAACAAACTTTTGTTTATTGTATTTAATTGTAAATATCTTTTTGTAAAGCCAAAAAGGCATATTGTAATAGACTCATATATGTATGAGATCTTGTAAATCATTTAAATAAGTAGTATGAATGTAGAGAAGTGATGAGCGAATATTAAGGCAAATTTTGTATAAGGTTTATGGTTATAGTATGAACTTAAACCGGTATTGAACCTAGCATAGCAGATGTTGAATTGTAGCAGTACATTATATTTGATTTTCATAATCCATTTGTAAGTCAGTGAGACTTCCATTTTGTAGATTGAGCAGTGAGCTCTAGGTAGTTGGTCTTCCTGCATGTGCAGGCCCCTCTTGTAAGTAATATCCATTCATTGGCCAGTGAGTGAATATTGTGGGTCCCAAATCCCATCGAGTTTTTTCCCACACCGGGTTTCCTAGTTAAACATCTTGTGTTATGGTGTGTTCTCTATGTTGTCTTTACTGTTCCTATTTACTGGATTAATTCTTGTTTACCGGTATACTATTTTGGAATGCAAAATACATAATAATGTTAAATATTTTGTTAACCAGTTAGATACTGATTCACCCCCCCCCCCCTCTCAATATCTTTGGGACTATCATTAATCCTAATATAACTGAGGTTTTTACCATTGTTCTTAACTCATTAATTGTAGATGCCTTCATCTTGTAAGCCGGTGGAAGGGCTCTCAAGACTTTGAAAACTATTTCATCTTCACTTAGAAATCCTCCACAACATTGAATTCCCACAACAATCTCATTTACTCTTTCCATAAACACAACAATTCTTTCATTATCTTCCATTTTCAAGTTTTCATATCTTACCTGGTAACCATCAAGTTTATCAATTTTGACAATAGGATCACCTACATTCAAAGTTTGCAATTTGTCCCACATAACCTTAGTCGATGATTTGTTAGTCAATCCCATAATCTGCTAATCAGTAAGTGCACACAAGAGGGCTTCTCTAGCTCTACAATCATTTTCAATATTCTTATCCAGGTCTATAGGAGAAGGATTTCCAGATGTTGGATCATAAGGTGTGTATCCTTTCTCAACAATCTCCCAAATATCCTTGCCAAGACATCTAATATGAGTCTTCATTCAAATTTTCCATATCCCATAATTTGTTCCATCAAGCTTAGGGATTTCTCTTCTGAAAATTGTTGTCAGTGGATTAGAAGTGTTAGTTGCCATAGGATCTACCTCAAGCAGTTAAGATTCTGCAAAAGAGGACCAAAGCTCTAATCCCAATTGTTAGGATAATCGGTGAACAACTGAGAGGTGGGGGGGTGAATCAGTTGTTAATAGATTATAATTTTTAATTCACAATACAACCTTAAACAAATCAAATACTAGTAAAGCACATACAGATGTTGGTAGGGAAAGATACTGGTAAACAATACAACTTAACAATTAACCAGATAATCAATGCAAAGCAACCATACCACATAACACCATGATTTGTAGGTGGAACACCCAAAAAGGGAAAAACCACTGTGGGAAGCCTACCCACAATCAAATGATACTTTTGTAGAAAGTATGTGTTATAATGAGGGGCCTGCACTTGCAGGAAGGCACGCTGCCTAGAGCATACTGCTCATTACAAAAGAGTCTCACTGACTACAGAGAGGCTACAACCATCTCAAGATAAATGGACAAAAATCCAATAGAGTGATCTACTAGAAATAGCATCTACCATGCCTAATTATAGTCCTAGTTAAGCTCAGTGTCAGAGGACTAAATCGTCTTCTGAATCCAATTTGATCTCCAATGATTGACCAAATCCTCTGCCTAAATGATATTACAATATTTGCACATTACACTCCTTGACCATGACCTTTTTCAATAATCGTGATAGTTTACAGAGTTTCTACCTCTTATTTATACAAACCCTAAGGCCTAAACCGATTAGGTCAGCCACCTAAAGATATTACAATAAGATCATTACATAACTCCATATTACAATGATATTCCATGTTAGCTTAAGAACAAAACAACAATAAAAAATCCGCAAATCATCTCGAAACATCCCGGTAACATGTAGAGTACACATTAGCAAGATAGGTACCGGACCTATTTTGGGTCCACCACGCCAAAGCAATATCTTCAAGCACTTGAAGCATGATCAAAGAACATCTTCAACATCCTAAAATCCATGAAGAAGCTGCACCAACACCAACTATGCATCCTATCATGATTCCTCAATGAAAGATCTATTGGTAAAGCCTTAAACCAGTATCGGTAAGGGTTTACTAGACTGTATGATAGCATTCGATTACCAAGCCAATACCAACTATCCAAAACATGCTCATGGAGCATATAACACATGAAATCAGATCTACTTCACTGATCCAAACATGCTAGAAGTGTCCAACAGATAGTCTCTTCTGTCGGTAACACTAGATCTTCTACCGGTAACCAAAACTTGTCTATCGGTAACCAACCATAACAGCTAGTGTTGACATTCAATGACAAAACATCAATGCAACACATAATCAATTCATCCATAATGCCAACATAAACGATGCTAGAAAACCACAAATAGAAGATATACCCCAGTGTAACATGAGATAGCTAAGACATCATGAGGGTACAAAAGGGACACATCAATAAAACACTCACAAGAAATAGAAAATAAGACCATGCACCAAGTTTCATCACTCACAGTGCACCATGATATAAAGGATCATGACGACCGTGAGGAGACAAAAAAATGAATCTCAAATAAAGATAAACAAAGATCACAAATAAATCAAAGCCAACTTGAGTTCCTCAAATATATTTTTCCAAAAGGATAACTAACAAACTAGATTTGATGATGTCTGACTTGAGGAAGGATGCATCCTGCACAAACTGATGATTGGATGAAAGATTGATGAGATGGGATGACAAAAGGTACCTGATATGATCACAATGACAAAGATGCTCTAGGATGATTGTTGAAGAACAAACTAATGGGACATGATCTCGAGGACATGACTAACTGATGCAAAGGATGAGACCTAAGGACACATATGTGCAAGTGATTCTAGATGGTGACACACAATAGATGATATGTACAAGACACTATTTACAAGATGTACAAGAGCTATGGATGATGAAAGAGGACTCAAGGATAGACACGATGTTTCCCTAGTCAAGATGAAAAGCCATGAGAGATTGATAATTGAAGGGGTGTTGTTGATGCGAGAACAATATCTCCCAAAACAACACAAGGATTGGGAAGGATGCATCCCAATGAAGATGATTGTATTGTGATGAAGAATTGCAGCAAGGTTAGGAATAAGACCAAGGATGTGATTGGATGATTTGATTAGTGTTTGACCTTGGATAGAAAAGGGATATGGATAGGATTTGCATGCAATGGTGGACTGCAAGGAGCATATGGATTGATTGGATGGATAACATTGGATTGCATGGAGGTAGCCTCGAGCTAGATACTAATGACAAGGGATGCAAATAGCGATGAGACGATACGAGAGGAGGGGTGAAAGGATGGAGGATAGGATGAAAATTATTTGGAGATGGAAGCATTATGGATGTGGTCAAGAGATGAAAGGATGAGGGACAAAGGGATGGAGGTAGATAAGGATTGGGAGAGGATCAGGTTATAGATGAAGAGATGGAGGAACTGGGAGATAAGGATTGGTGGATGAATGGATATGATAAGATGACTTGTATGAGGATAGGAAGTTGAGGGACACATATTGAACATAGGGTGATGAGTGGATAAGTCCTATGAAGGTATGCAAAAGGATTACATGGAAGGGAGGAAGGATGTGTGGATAGAAAGGTGAATGGAGGAAAAGTGTGATGGGGAAATGGAGGCCAAGAGGTGTCCAAAGCATGTATACATGGTGGCCATTTGTTTTTTATCAAGATCCAAAGGAGGATGGAGGAAGTGAAATGGATATGATACAATGGGTATAGTAGGTAGATGGAATGGAGGGGGTGATGGATGGATGGCTAGAAGAACTTTCCCCCAAATATGGAGACAAAAAGGATGAAGGGAATTACGCATGATTCATATTAGCCAGGTTTTAATCATGGTACTTGTCCAAGGTGCCTATTTGCCAAGTTTTCACCATTGGACAAATTTTTCTTTTGGTTTTTTTTTTGGAATTTTTTGATTTTTTGATTTTTTTGGTATTTTATGATTTTGAATGTGAGGTACACTACCACAGATTAAGCATAGAATATTTTTAGGTGCAAGATATTGAGGGAATCATTGAGAGGTTCCCCTTCTAGAGATGATAGCTGATATTCTTTTGAAACATACTTTGTTGTTACCACATATGGACCGAGCTAGTTAGCCTCAAATTTTCCTTTCTTCTCTCGGTCCTATTGATTTCATGAATTTTCTCGGAGGACTAGGTCACCCACATCAAACTCATGAGGGTGAAATTGCTTTTGATATTGTCTTTTTAATCTGATCTGATAGATCTACAAATGATCATATTATCTTTGAATTTGTTCATCAAGAAGATCTAGCTAAGCTAGTCTTTCCACTTTATAGTCTTCATCAGAAAAAAACTCTTTTAAGGATATGGACAAGGATGGTAGTTCGACCTCGATTGGTAAGACTGATTTTGCACCATAGACAAAGGAATATAAGGTGGCACTAGTAGGAGTTTAGATGCTGGTGTGAGAAGCCCAAAGGGTGGGATTGAGATGGAGGTTCCATTCATGACTAGTTTCATTGACAATCTTTTTTAGGATATGGAATAAGGTTTTATTGGTTGCCTTGGCTTGGTTGTTCCCTTATGGGTAACATGGGGTAGACCAATGATGATGGATATGGAATATGGAATAGAGGTTGTGCTATGTTGGTTTTTGAATAGGGTTTTGTTATCAGTAATGATGGTGGAGGGAATCCCATAATGGAAAATGATATGGTACACGATAAATTTTGACACTTGGACACTAGTAGTGAGGGTGAGGGGAATGGCTTCAACCCACTTAGTGAAATTTTTAGTAGCTACAATGATACTTGTGTCCATCTGAGTAAGGGGGATGGATCTTACCAATGAGGTCGAGGCCCCATGTGGAAAAAGGCCATGGTGTTGTAATAGGTTGTAAATATTGTGTTGGAACATAAATTACATCTCCATGCCGCTAATAAGGCACACATTTCTTTAAAAAAATCACAACAATCATGTTCCATGGTAGGATAGTAGTGTCCCACTCTTAAGAGTTGTTTGGCAAGAACATATCCACTCATATGAGTGCCACAAGTTCCGACATGCACTTCTTTCATTGCAAGATTAGCTTCATCCAAATTTAAACATCTAGCGAGGATGTCATGGTAGCCGCAGCGATATAGATTGTCTCCTATAAGGGTAAATCAAGCACAATGACAAATGAAGTTACAAAAATTATTGAAAGATATGTTAGATGGAAGGGTACCATCTTTGAGGTATGCATGGATGTCATGGTACTATGGTGATTGGGGTCCAATAATGTTGCACACCATTTCTGTGTGCGATGTTACAAATGCTAGCTATAGGAGTTGTTTGACCAAAAAATCATATTTAGAGTTATCTGACTTGATTGTGAGAAGAGACCCAATGGTGGCAATTGCATTGGATACTTTGTTCTATGGTCTGGGGATCTAATCAAATATGATGTTCTAGAAGTTTTGTTTGATATCATCAACCATCCATTTATATGAGAGGAGTTTATCATCTTTAGTTTGATATGCATCATTTACTTGTCTGATAACTAGTTGTGAGTATCCATAAATGAGGGTGTATGTGATGTTCCACTGAATATTTGTTTTGAGTCCAATGATGAGTCCTTCATATTCAATGATATTATGGTACATGGAAAGGATTGCTTGATGGACCTAGGAATGGGATCACCTTGGGGAGTAACAAACAAGAAACTGGCCCCTAATCCTTTCTAGGTGTGAGATTCATCAAAGTATAGCTTCTAGGGGGGTTGTGTTGTGACAATGCAGACATATTCGTCTAGAAATTTGGTGACCAATGGATAAGCATCGACCAAGGGTGTTTTAGCCAACTAGTCAGCAATTACTTGTCCTTTGATGGCCTTTTTGTCTACTTACTGAATGTCAAATTTGTTTAGTAACATAACCCATTTAGCTATATGACCAATGAGGGTTTTCTTGGAGAGTAAGTACTTCAGTGGATCATTTTTGTAGATGAGCTTGAGTGTGTGACTCAACATGTAATGTTGAATCTTTTGCTAACAAAAGACAACATCAAGACATTCTTTTTCCATGGGAGAATAATTAGCTCATATACAACTAAGTTTATACTAATGTATGCTCTTTTATTTCCTTGATCATCATGTTGGTTGAGAAGTGACCCCACAACTATTGGAGTAAGCAAAATATATAAAAGCAAGGGACGACCTGGAATAGGAGGCATAAAAAATGGAGGATGAGCAAGATATTTTTTTATCTTGTTAAATGCTTGTTGGCATTAGGCATCCCACTTAAATTCTACACCTTTTCTAAGAAGATGTGTAAACGATAACTCCAAATACACACTTTTTAGGATTGAGGCATAATTTATATTTAGCCAGGTGTTCAAATATCTATTCTAAAATAGCTAGATGTTTTTGTCTTGTCTTTGATTTACATAGTATGTCGTCCACATAGTCTTCTAGTATCTTATGCATGAGGTCATAAAAAATTACTATCATGGCACATTGGTATGTGGTGGCTGCATTCTTGAGATCAAAAGGCATGACCTGGTAGTAGAAGGTTCCCCATGGGGTGACAAATGTTATCTTATGCTGATCTTATTCAGCTATTTTTATTTGGTTGTATCCTAAGAATCCATCCATGAGGGAGGGCATTTCATGTCCTACTGACAAATCGACAAGGATGTCGATGTTGGGAAGTGGAAAGTCATCTTTAGGACAAGATTTATTTAGGTCCTTGAAGTATGTACACACTCTGATAGCACCACAAGGTTTTGAAACAGGTACGATATTAGAAATCCATTCAAAATAATCAACTGGTCAAATAAATTTGACCTCCAGGAGCTTTTCCAACTTTGCCTTGACTAATAATGCAATCCTGGGATGCATCTTGCATAATTTCTATATGAATGGTTTAGCATTGAGATCAACCACCAAATGATGAACTACTAGTTTAGAATCAAGCCTAGGCATATCTACATAGGATGATGCAAATTTAATGGGCCACTTATGAAGGATCTCAGAGAACACTTGAAACTTCTCATTAGATAAAGAGGCAGTGACATGAGTGATGCGTGGATTTTCTATTGTGCCCAAATTTATCTCTTTGGTCTAATCTATGAGGATTGGTGATCTTTTGGGAACGTGATCACAAATGAGGGGAAGAAGATAATTCTCATCTTTTGGCTCCTTAGAGAGGTTTTCACTAGAAGATACAACCTTTATTTTTACTATTTTATGGTCTATAGGTCCCTTAGGTTTTCACCACAAGACTCTTGATCTTTGGATTCTTTTTAATTTTTTTAGTAAAGGATTCCCTCTTCCCTAAAATAAATTTGAAGGTCTATCTTATATATCATGTTCTGCTCAAGATGATAGTATGGTGCACACTTATTTCCCCTCGGAAACTATAGGAGCGTATCATTTTAGAACATATTGAGGCGTGAAATAGTTTGGCCCCAATTAATGAGTTTAGGGTGGCAAAGGGGAAGGTTAATTAGGAGGACAGATGTGTCAAAAAGGTAGGATGTTCCAAAGGTTGAAGAACTATTTATATCATCGTACGCTTGTTTCACAACCTCCTCAGGTAAGTTGTTGATATCAACTGAAACATTCTCATTGTTTCCAAAAGTGTCAACCGAAGTTGAGGCTTCATGGGAGAGATGTCCAAAACCAAGCCCTTGATGGTTAACATTAGGAGTTGGATCAATAGGTATTATGACTCCTTGTTCTTCTTGGCCTAGTGTATCGCCTTGATAATTCCACTTCTAAGTGGCCCATTTGTGAACTATAGGATATTTCTCTTTGAAGTGACTGAGAGCTGAGCATCATTTTCTATAGAGACATCTTTGAAGAGACATTGGTTAATATCTCCCTCCATAACCTCATGATTAAGTTCACCTTGGGATTGAAAAGTGGTGGAGCAACACTGTCAGATCACAGGCTCTTTCTTCTTCTGCTCCTTGGTAGGCTTCCCATGAGCATGTGGATCTAGAGGTACAGTGATGACTGTGAAAGTGCCTTGTAGGGCATATTTTCCACAACCAATGTTGTTGATCTTGAGTTGGGAGAAGGATGATGAAATGGAAGTCTTTTCTTTTGTAGCATCAAGTATAGCACTAGGGTCAACATACAAGGAAGATGATGGGGTTTGGGAAGCTCCAATGTTGATGCCTAGGCAATAATGGGAATATGGTGAGGAAGCCTTGAGAGCACAACAGTACTTGAACAGTTGGGCATCACCATAGATTATGATTTCATAGCCTTGATATAGGAATTTGAGGCATTGATGGCAGGTGGAAGGTATGACCTACATGGCATGGATCCATGGGTGACCGAGGAGGATATTAAATGGCAAGTAAAGATCAACAACATGGCATAATGTGATCTATGTTACCGGACCTACCTCAATTGGAAGATTGATCATCCCATGTGAGCTTCTCTTAGCATTTTCATAAGCCTTAATAGTGATGCATTGGTTATGCATATCTACGACAGTGCACCCCACTTGAATAACAAAATTCAATGTATAGAGGTTCAGGGAAAAAACATTATCAATTAGTAACCATTTAACCTTGTAGCATTTTATGATGGCTTCAATATTGAGTGGGCGAATATGATCAAGGCTTGGGACCATAGCATCAGATTGTGTGAAACTAAGGTGGTACACGGAAGATAGATGAGCTACCATAGCTTGGAATTGCGTAGGGTCTATATTTCTAGGTACATGAGCCTCTTGCAATGTTCAGGTGATAATATCTTGATTTCTAGGTGAGGTTTTAGCAAATCCAGGATGGAGATCTATGCAAAGGTTTTCTCTAGGTGTTCAAGGATATTATACTACATACACATAGGCACTGTTGGGGTAGTGCCAAGCACGGGACCTCCAAGAACTAATATATGAGCTCTCCTAATGGTTATTGCATATTGTGTATCAACACCTTTAACACAGATCATATTGACATGATCTTCTACTTGAGTAATGTAACCTATCATAGGACCATAATTGAAGGGTACAATATTGTAGTTGATGTTGTTGGTTGTATGGGCCTGACCGACGTTAGATGTGTTAGCTTCACCTTGATGTTTGGGGAGAACATTCTTATACATGCTAAGATTAGTGTTTGGGGACTTTCCCATGATAGGGTCAAAAAACAATTTTACCTTGGTCAATGAGGTCCTGAACCAAGTGTTTGAGCTTAATGCACTTGTTTGTGTCATGACCCTTGATGTGATGATACACACAATATTAATTATCTTTATACCAATCAAGTTTGGGTTTGGACTCATCGAATGGTTGTGTTTGATGATACACTACCATGTTACTCTACTCCATGTGTTTGAAAATGATGTCTAAAGGTTCAACGATGGGCGTAAATTGGCATCTCGGGCCATTTTAACATGTTTGATGAGGAGGATCTTGGGATACGGTGATTATGTTTGTCCTATTGGCCTGCGTATTTTGCGTTTGCAACTGCAATTGTTGATGAGAAGGAGGTGGTGAGTTAATATGCATCATCAAAGATGGATTGACATATGATTATTGTGGAGGATTGGTAGATGTTTATACAGGGGTGGTGGCTTTGCAGCCACAATCATTTACACTATCTTGGAATCAGTGACCCCATCACCTATAGTGTTCTTGTTCTTATTCCAATATCTTTGTTTGTCATGACTAGGCTTGTCGAAATAATCTTTGTAGAGTTTGATGATCCGTTCATCGATTAAATCATGTTCTACTGACGGGCCTTTAGACATTATGTCCTTAAAGGTACTCACACAATTTAATCATATATGATATCCAAGCTTTGGATGGAGATTGCTGATAAAAACCGAGACTAATTCAGTGTCTGACATAATGCATGGGAGTCGGCTAGCAAGGGCTCTCCACCTTTGGATATAATCTAGGAGACTTTCACCACCCTTTTGCTTGGTCTGATATAGATCAAGCATGGAAACATCATTTTTGATATTGCAGTGATATTGAGCCACAAAATGCTCTGATAGGTCGGTAAACGTAGTGATAGTGCCAAATGGTGACTTGGAAAACCATTCATGAGCGACTCCACTAAGACTTTTGGGGAACAATCGCAGAAGATACACCAAGATGCCTCTTCGCAAGCCATAAATAACTCTTTAGCATGATGTCGCAGATCACCATTCCCCTTGTATTTATCGAGTCTGGGCATCTCAAAGTGTTTAGGGAAGGGAATTGTCATTATTGATTTGTTGAATGGATAAGGACAAAACTTGTCAAATTTGAAGACGCGTTCGAAGCTATTTTCTTGCAATGCTTTAAGAGTTGCCTTCATTTCTTCCCATTTAGTGTTGATTGGAAAGGGGTGAGGAGACGACATAGAAAATTGATATTGTGGCACTTGACATGGCACCTGATTTGAGTGAAAGATAGTTTGGTTGTTTTGGTGGATTCTAATAGCTTGTCATATTTTGAAATTGTTGAACCTGATGAGTGCTACCTTTGATATAACTGCCCCCAATATAGTTAGCATGCACGTTGGATTGGACATTATGCGATGGGGCATTCAAACTAGCACCACCTGGTAGTTGATGAGTATTTGTGATAATGTAGGATGAAGGTGGCACTTGCAAATAATAGAATCACAGTTGTGAGATGACAGGTTGGGAAGTTACTTGTGGTTGATATTATGAAGCACTGGAAAATTGTGGCATTGGTTGCATGGGTAGGGGTATAGAAGATAATCGCATTATGTAACTCATGCCCCTAGTCATAGTCTATATGATGGATGATGGCAAATAACCTTGCATTCCTGTGGTCCAAGACAACATTTGTGTAGATGACATGTTTATAGGTCAAGTGACCAAATTGACGAATGGGGTAACATGAACTACACTAGAGGTCATGGGAATCTGATTCGTCAAAGGGAGTGATGTGGTAAGGTGTGTATATGACACATTAATCAACGCATTGTAGATACCCCCTCCTAAGAGTGGAGGTGGTGCAGGTGAGGATGAGTTAGTGTACAAAGTTTGATAGTGTTGTCTAAGGGTACCCAAGGGTGGAAAACTGAGCGATGTAAGTGTGGCACTTGACAGCACCAGTGTCACCAATAATTGAATTTATTAATGTATTGGGAATCATGTTGGGGGTTGTTGTAATGACACTTGTTGTTGAGGGGGTTCTTGTGGACTTACGATCATAGTAGCATCAAGTGATGCTATAGTCATGCCTTGGGAAACCATGTTAGCAAAAATGAGACTCTTATGACTTTCTATGATTTCTTCTACCATTTGGGCATTATCCAAATTTGAAAGGAATTGGCCAACTAGATTGATTTGGGAGTTTGTCTTGTCAGGTTGATTGACCTTGGTGTCATCAAGGAGAGAAATATTAAGCGGATTGTAGGTGATGGGAATTTTCCTTGACACGATAGGACTAACACTTGAATCAGGATGTGGTTGCGGGTCTAGAAATCCTAATCAGAATTAAAAAGTTTGTTAATCCATAACTTGTCTAGATTGAGACCGAGTGGTGATGGGCATGAACTATGGAATGAAATGAGGAGATGATGAGAATGAAACTCTAATACCAAGGATTAGATTTATTACCTGATTAAATCAAACTGATAAGAAGAATGAAATGAGGATGGAAGTGGTGACTGAAAGAGAGATGGGATGACTAGAGGATCGATACCAAAATTACAATTTGGATGGAATTTGAGTAAATCATTATGACACTAAATTTACTCAAGAGATTACACTCAAGCAACTAAATAAGTCCAATGTGAGTCAGACCTCTGGCTTGAGGAGACAAGATCATAATGAATGGGAAGATGAAACTCTAGACATGATATAGTCAAAAGAGTTAATAATGTCGCATAAAAAGATGTAGACTATATTGCAATTTGGAATGATTGAGACCAAAGAATGAGTTTGATTTGAACTCATGATGAATCAAGTACAAAGAGTGTAAAGATCATATGACCACTTCGGTGAAAAAATGATAGACTGATAAAGTGATTCAGCTAGAAATAGGAAGGACGGATTGTGATTAAACAAATTATCCTTGAGTTTAGAGATACCATGTTGATGGTGATGAGATCTAAGTGACACAAGATGAATAATGACAAGGGTATCACTTAATGAGGTCACAAAAAAGTGAAATAATGATCAAGAAACAAAGAAGCAACTAGGTGTTGAACTAACAATCGACAAAGTCCAGTTGATGAAAATATGAGTGAACTCGATGGACTAGAACTCAAACCCACCACAAAGAAATTTTAGCAGCGTAATGAGGCAAAAGGAGAAAACTATTAGCAACAATGCAGCAAACTGAGAGGGGGTGAATCAATTTGCACACAAATTAAACTTTAATTCAGATCTGAATATTAGAAATGAAAACATAAACCATCACCGCATCAATAACACACATAACACCAAGATTTTTGATGTGGAAAACCTGGCTAAGGGAAAAACTACAGTGGGAACCTACCCACAATGAGATAATGCCCTGTTAGGTGTAAATGTAAATATTACAATGGGGAATGCACATGCATTCAGGCACATTGCCTAGAGCTCACCGCTCAAAAAAAGAAGGGCTACAACCCTGAGGAAGACTCATTGTCTTAAAAAGATTCGACAACAATCTGGATTACATGAACTGATGAAATAGCATCTCCCAATGCCTGATTATAGTTCCAATTAATCATAGATACTCAAACTTTTCTCTTTCCACTTCTTCACACTCTATCACACTTATTTTCACTTCTCCTTTGCTACTAAAAGATAAATTCAATGTTCGCACATGCAGATACATCTCATAGATGAATATTACATATATTTATATAAATCATCAACCTATATTTCAAGGTCAACTAAACCCTTAACACAAATTACAAAATAATAACCTCACACGCTACAACAACACATGCAGACCAAAACAATGTCGACTAAGACATAGTCTAGACCCAAATTAATACCTCAACCAAGAATTACACCTCAAATATCCACAACATGCTAAAATTACCAAGAATGTTGCATAACACGAAGAACACCATCGGATCAAGAAAATGATCAATAACATGCACAATGATCAATGTGAACCATCAACATGGATAGGATCTGATATAGAAACATCTACAAGCAATGTGAATAGAACCAAAAATAAATGCAACATCACCACTTACTAGAATTTTCATCATCATTATACCGAACCTCAAAAACACATGTTGAACTAACTGTCAAACTAAAAGATTCACTTGCGAACATCCAAATCACGAACCATTTGAATTGAGGACACATATGAACATCCCAAACACAACCAAATCTATAAACCAAGACAATTCCATTCCAGAGAAATGCAGAGCACAAACTAGAATATCGAATAATATGAACAACTGAATATCAACCACAATACCAAACCTCATAACTCGATCAAATCAACATGCAAATCACTGAAACTTCTGCTGAATCAATCGAGATAAGTATCTCTAAACCCATTAAACTAGAACAACTCAACTACAACACACTATCCAAACCAACTCATTTAATCTAACTGTAACACTAGAATACACAAAAGAATATGTTGACATCAATGATAAAACATCATTCCAGCAAACTTATTAGTAATATCCAACACAAACCCATTTAAATAAGAGATGAACCCACCACCCACCACAGTAGGTATCAAACCCGCTATAGTATCAAAGACTGAGATGACTAGAAAAACTAAAAGTGAACCCACTATACTAGGGTGAAAACCCACTAGACCTAGGTACAAACTCACTAGAGCAATAAAGACTTGGAGGACTATCAAAACTAATAGAAAACTCACCAAAGTAAAGAGAGAACTCATGAGTCCTCAATGCAAACCAGTGAGAGTTCAAATGACAATGGCTATGCTAAGTATGTGGATCTAGCTCAAAACAAAGGTATTCTTGCTATACTAGGAAGCAAACCCATTGCAGGACAACAACAACTAGGACTATGCAAAATATGATGTGTTTGACAACTTAGACTGATTTTGGCAAAAGATCTTTGTGACACAAACACAACAAGCACACAAATATGATAAATGCATGAACAATCATGTACATCCTAGGTTAGTCAAATGATAGTGCTTGTTGAATCCCCTTGCAATAGAATGCTACATTTAGTTGGATAGATAGAATCTTGGTAGCACTAGCTCCCCTCCATGACACACACTTCTCAGGCATACCAAGCTTCAAATTTATAAGGACCCAAAGATTCCAAAAAAATTATTATCTCAATTTGAAGGGTACATGAGGGGTTTTTCAATATGCACATATCACAAAACTTGAGTCAACAAGTAGAAGGTTTTTGGCAACTAAAAACAATTTGGTTTGTAGTGGAGGAACTTCAGTAGACTCCAGTGTCTACCCATGTGGCGATAATTCATTTAAGAACCCATTCTCAATCCTCAAAAGGATTTTTACGCATCTCACACAAGTTTGGATATTGAGGAAAAACCATCGATGCAGATACACGCCACCAAGCGGTCACGACTTTCAACTAACTTATTAATTTATATAGGGAGTTGAAGAAGTACCGCTTGGGTCGTTCCCTCTCATCCGACCTTATTGGCTACTTGGGAGGCAGACCCTCTAACTAAAATAAAAACTTGAGCATCACTAATACTTATCTCTTGCACCTAGGACCACGAGAGCCAAGGGACAAGATAATATGTGTTAGCACTAGGTCCACTTAACAAATGCACAATTGTGCCAAACATGAAAAATGAGTTGTTCTTTTCCTTTAATAAATTGAAGTGTGCCATTAAACTAAAGTATAAGACAATGCAAAATTTAAAGCGATAAAAGAAAAAAAAAATGTTTTCACGAAACCCCTCCTCTTTAGCGGTCTTGCAACAAATTGTTAGTGTTTTAAAGGGTCTTTAATTGGCCCAAGTAGTTGCACAAATGTTAGTAAACATCCAACCAAACAACCAAAGTTAGTAGGTTAGCAATAATGTGATCAAATAAGTACTCTAGAAAACAAACAAAAAAAAAAAGATCCAACAAACCCGCCAAAACATAGTTCAAACCTACTGGACTATGAAGACAAATTGCAAACCTACCCCAGTTAACTTCAAACCCACTGGACTTAGTCTCAAACCCGCTAAAGTAGGCGTCAAACCCAGTGGACTTAAAAATTTGACTGCAAAGATAATTATAGAAAAGATAACATAGATTCAACAAAGCAAACCCACCGGGCTTGGGCTCAAATCTGCTAAACCTAGATGCAAACTTGCCACAACAAATAATACATCATACCAATTTAACAATTTAATGTATGCAAAATGTATAGGCAACAAACCTACTAGACCTTACCTCAAACCTGCTGGACTGATAAATTTTACATAATGATAAAAACAACAGGCTGAGAGAAAAAAGACCTAAAATTAACTTTGCCTAATTCCACCAGTTCAAACCCGCAATAGCTAAATGCAAACCCGCTATACTATGAAATATTAATAAAAAAATTACACCTAAAGATAAAATGGCGAGAATGCATTCCCACTGCAATTGGCAATGAACCCACTATAGTTGGACACAAACCTGCTAAAGTATGAAAAATGACCTACTGCCGAAATGAGACCTTTGAAATTGTTCTTTTGCCACCAAGTATAGAAAATCTGCAACCAAAATCACTAAAACATCAAAAAACGTTAATGTGACCCATGAAGTGGGTCCCACTAGGTGTCCAAAAAATGTGATGAAAATGTGGGTGCAAAATACAAATGATTAAAAGATAAACTAATAATTGAACAACCAAAAGTAAATCAGAAACCTCAAGTTAAGAACGTTAAAACAAAAAATAAAATGGAAATAAAAAAATAAATGCAAACCAAAATCCGCTTCAATTTGAGAGTTCTTCGATTTGATGTGTGCTCATGATGTTGTGGATGCTCGATTATGCTCCATGATTGACGATGTGAAGGTGAGATTGATGACAATGATATGCAAGGTGAGAGACAATTTCTTCATTCTGACGGTATGATTATGCAAAAGTGGATGATTTGCTAAGAAATGGGAGGGTTTAAATAGAATTGGATGGGAGATGAAGGGAGGTTGAAAATGAGACACCTGTCCTCAAAGAGGACAAGTGGCTCAACCAAAAATGACAAGTGTCCTCAAGGAGGACAAATGTCAAAAGAGGCATGACATGTGTCCCAAGAGACATATGTCAATATTGGGAGATGGGCACCCAAAATTGGTTACAGTTTCCTAAATATTATGAAATTATGAATGTGCACACACATGTGAGGGGGGGGGGGGGGGGGGGGGGTGGGGGGGGTTAGAAGGCCTAAGGTTGGTTAGATGGATAGGGTTAGTTAGAACCCATGGGTTAGGGTAGGATGAGGGTTAGATGGGGGTTTAGGTTAGGAGACATGTGACTCAATAGAATTAATTAATTAATTAAATACTTTTATTATTAGAAGAAAAAGATAAAAATGTGAATTAAATAATAAAATCATGTATTGGAATTATTTAATAGAGGAAGAGGGAACATTTATTTAATTAAATGATTTTGGGTTATCAAATAATTAATTAAAAAGGACTATAGCGTAATTAATAAGATTAATTAGCTAGAAGGGGGGAATGCTAATTAATTAAATAATACACAATTATTTAATTTAAAAGCACTTAGGATAGGTAAATTCAATTAATTAGATTAATCGAATTTAGGTGTCTCCAGTTATTCCTTCCAATTCCCTATCTAGAGTGGGAAGCATTCTTGCATTCCTATTTTTTCTTGTTTCTTTTGAAATGGAGAAATTTTGTTCTTAGGCATTGTATTATATTTTGTCTTCACCCATTCACCTTTATTGAAGGGCATTATATATTGTAGGGGAGATACATAGTCTCTCTCTTTCCTTCCTATGGAGGGATAATTGATTGCATATTTATGATAGATTTCTTGGGGGATACCATTGAGTCTTTATTAATTACTCTTTCATTTAACTTTCATTATTTCATATTTTCTCCCTTTTGGAGGGTTGTTTTGTCCCACATGGTTTTCTATTTTTCTTTGTTTGTGAGAGACTGTATTGCAAAAGGGTACCTAACATGGCCTAGTATCCAAGATCCATAATCATAATCATCATCATGCATCATTTTCATATATATACTACTCCCTAAGTTGCACTTAAGGGAGGTGTTTGTGTGATTAAGTTGTTTTATCAATTGGTTCACTAGTAGGTCCTATTCATATGTTAAGTTTGCTTAGGTCTTAGGAATATTTCTACAAGTCTTAGTTTTTAATTAGATATAATATTATCTTTTGGCATTTAAGTCTTGATTCCTAGGTCATTTAATATTTATTTTGTTAGTTGTCTCATAGTATAGGACTAAGGCACATGTCACAATCTTATCTAATCCTACCTATCAACTTTGTCTTTATAAGCAAGACCTCATATGTATAAATTGTGATGTAGTATGTGATTCAATATAATTTATTATGCTCATAATGAAGCATTATTTTTGTGTTTCTACTCCCTTGTGGAAGACATCTTTTTGGTTTTACAAGTGATCCTTTAAGATTGAGTCTATTGGTGACTCTAGCACATCCTAAGCATACCACAAAGTTTCTCATTGTCTTTGATATTTATTTATTTTTATAAAATTAATTTACCTAGATTCTTCACTAAAGGTGATCAAATTATTGTGTAGAAAGTGTTGGGATCCAAGAACACTAAGAGGGGGGGGGGGGGGGGGTGAATCAGTGTTCCTACTGGTAAGATAAGAGTATCCTTTTATACCATACACATATAAACCAGTAAACAAATAAACATATAACTTGAAGAAAATAAACCATCCACATGAATGAACACCATAACACATAGAATTTATAAGTGGAAAACCTCAAAGAGGAAAAACCACGACGGGATTTGTGACCCACAATATCAGTTCACTGGCCATATGTAAAGATATTACATATAATGGGGGCCTGCACATGCAAGAAGGCACACTACTCATCACTAAAGATTCTCACTGACTACAAGCTTCTGCTGAAGTAAAACAATGAAAATGAACTCACAAAATGCATCTGCTATGCCAAATAGAGTTTTGATTCTAGCTCTGCTCTGTACTAGTTCATAAACCCTGAACACTACTACCGGTATCACCTTCCCTCCAAGAAAATTTATAGATCATTGCATGATACAATTTTCGCATACAAATGATCTTCTCATTCACCGTCCACATCCACAAGTTCTATCCTCACATAAAATCAGGATATATCATAATGACCTAGCACGCTGACCTATATACCCATTACAAACAATATGCCTTATGTCGGCTTACAATACATTACAAAAGATATCCAATGTCGGCCTTGACAATAATTACAAAATGATTTTTTAAATAAATCTTCCTTGATGTCGGCTTCCTTGAAGTACTTGATGCCAATGTCGATGTAACCCTAGATACTCCAATGCTGGTGTCTACCGGTAAATTACTTTCATCTGATCTTATTACCATCAATGATAATAAAATAAATCTGATGAGTGTCAATTGCCAACAATCTCTGCCTTTGGCATTGATGGCAACACTCATGTGAAAAATGGATTCCCTGCCGGTTCAACTGAAATATGCTCCCCCTGAGCAATACACTCCTTCTGATATTCTGATATCCTTCCCATATGTTCCTGTCTGATATTTTCTGATATTTTTCACATATATACACTCCCCCTTTGGCATCAATGCCAAAGACTGGTGAAAGAATTGAAAGAATTCAAAACAAAAGAATGAATAATTACTGTTTGTTTTACTGGAGCTTGACTAACTTCAAAATTTTTGGGTAAGCCTTATCTAACAATTGTAGGTATGTATCCCAACCGGTTTTGAAAGTTTCAGATATGGATGCTAGTCCACTTAGTAAGTGTGCTAGTGTTCCCTTCTCTTTGAATTTTGTCAGTGTGGGTTTAACAATCATGTCCATACACTCTCTTTTATGTACACCTAGTGAATCCAATCTGGGACTCACCAATCCTCTAAGACTCCTTTCTCTCCGAATGATTTTATCTCTCTCCGTCTCAAAAGAAAAAATTTGGTTCTCCAAGGATAAAATTTGTCCATCAACAGATGTTGTCAGTGAGGTTAATACATCAAAAGAATTAGCAATGCTAGTTACCTTATCATGTAATTCCTTTAATCTTTTATCTACATTTGCTGTAAGAATTTCTATGTTACAACAGACCCTTTAGATATTTGTACATTGTTTCAAGCAATTCTCAATAAGAATGAGTTTAGCTTCAATTTTCTTTTTCTCTGTTTCAATGATCTGGTCAAAGGCAACTTTATTATCCATAGTAAATCTTTCTAATGCATGCTGGTTTGATATTTTCTATAGTGATTGAACATTGTTAGATATGTGCTCTGTTAGTGTTTTAAGCTTGTCAGAAGAGCTTGCTTCATTCTCGAACTGACAATTAGGGATTAATTTATGCAACATTGTAACTGGTTGATCTATTATTCCCTTGTCTGTAGATCCCTCCTTTAATAGTTTCTGAGTAGCCATCATCATTAACTCAGTTGGACTCATCTCAGTGACTGGTTTCTTCTCAACTTGAGAAGTGTCAATTTCCAAAACCTCTGTCGGGGAATAAATATGAACTGTCAGTGTAGACTCAATTCCCTTTACCTTATCCTCTTTAGCATCGATGGCTTTGCCACTTGGTGTAGTGTCAATTACTATCAGTGGAGTATTATCCACAATATTCATAGTATCCTATACATTGCCTTGCTCAAAAATAGTTTGTGTCGGTATAGACTGTACACTTTCCTTTACTACTAGTTGTGTCTGTATATCTATAGTTACTATCGGTTTAGTCAAAATTGGAGTTGAAATTCCCAAGATACCTTCCCCTTTTGATTTATTTGGATTGGTGGAAGTTGTTGCCTTAACAAACTCTTTATGAGATGTAAGAAAGTCTGGATTCTTCTGGAAGAATTTTGTCCAACCCTCACTGGCCTCATTTATCACCTCATTAACTCTGCCCATCATTAGGCTTATTTGTCAAGGTTTACTACTGAAAACTGTCCTATTAGTAATATCAATACATCTCTTCATTTCATCATTACTAATAGCACCACATAAAGTCAAAAGTTCTACCTCTTTGATCTCCCTATTTCTCTTGACTACATCAAGTCTTCTAGCATCTAGTTTATTGTACAATGATAGAGGTATTTCCTTCAAAATTTCTACTAAGGATTTCTTATAGATATCTATATGCAACAAAATTGCCTCTTCTATCTCATTATGCTCACTTTCTTCTAAATACTCATAATACATAGATACATTTTTCAAAATTTCATCCTTTATAATTTCATCAATTAATTCAACATAGGTCATTTTGGTCTTACCAGACTCAGTATCATCACTCTTCTTCTTTTTTCTTGGGGTTGCTGGAGTAGATGTAACTAGTTTTCTCTTTTGTATAGGCTTCCTTGCTGGAGGTGGTGGTGCAGTAGGTTTAGTTGCCTTTCTAACAAGTCTCCTCCTAGGCTCCACCTTCTTCTGCTCTACTGGTGGCTGATCTACTTTCTTCCTTTGTACCCTTCTGAAAGATAAAGGTTCATTGTCCTCATGGTCAGAATCAAAAGTGATGGTAGAAATGTAAGCTTCAAGCTTCTTTATTTCTGCAATACTAGCCACTGTCGGTTCTGGTGTCGGTTTGGATCCAAAACCCAGTTGAGTGTCTATCTTATGAATTACATCCTGTATATATGAAGACATCTTGTCTATTTTCTTCTCCCTTCTCTTCCTATTGAAGACAGTTTTGACTTCAAAGGCCTTCTCTTCTGTCGTGCCAAAATGCTATGTTTTGATATCCAATGGGGCATCTAGCAACATTTTTACATAGAGGTCTAGAATGTTATCATCCACCTCATATCCAAGTTCTGTAACCCATATGGTCCTTGGTTCAATTTCTTCCATGATGGTTTCATCGGTCTTTACCATGAAATAGATATCAATGGAGTACTTCTCCATAATGTTCTTTGATAACCTCTCCCTCTGCCTCATGTTTTCTTGGAATGTTTTGAAATAACCCCAAAATTTCTCATATCTGCTGGTACTAAGACCGGTGATTGATTCCTTGATCTGCCTACCTACCGGTATGTCATGAGCATGTTGTCTTGATGATGATTCCAATGTACTCATCATTTGTTGTCATTGATGAAACACTCACACACACACACACACATGATTATATTGACTACCGGTGTAACTTCAAATATTTACACTATCAACCAGTACACTTAGTGGTTAATCTCTAACCGGTACTTTGTGTTAATCGGTATGTGCATAAGAGACAATCTGTGATTATACTAAGTCAGCATCAAGATGGAGATCAAGCAGAGATTCAAGGACAATGGTTCATATGTTTTACTCAAACTAGAATTTGATTGTTCCAATTGGTATTCGATAATTTTGTGATGAGTTACTAGCACCGACTACTTAGTGGTAATTTTTGTGATGAGTTATGATCACTTGTCCAGATACACTGCACCTAGGAAATTGTGTTATGATTTCTTAAGGCCGACATGAAATCATAAGGTCTATATATTGACATCGCAATGAACTATTTTTAAGTAAGTGAAAGTGTTATGTTATGTTCGAAAGGAAAAAGAGTTAAGTTGCAGAGTATGCAGAAGGGAAGTGTTGAATATGCTTAAAAGGATCTGATCAAGCAAGTATTGTGTGACTCAGAATAGATCAAACCATTCTTGTTGTTTTCTAACAATTACAGCAAAATCAAATCCCCTAACCAAGTAAGCTCTAACAAGCTTCAATGCATAAATCCTTTAATAGGGTGATCCATTAGTTTGGATTAAAAAATCCTCCACCGAGGTTACTCCTAATAGGGTACTGCCTTTAACAGGGTATAAGCTTCTAATCAAGCTTTGGGATCTCTAACAAGATTCACTCCTAGCAAAGCACTTTGTAGACCTTAACGGGTCAGTTATCTATTACTACAGATAGTTAACTTGTGAGTTCCATCTCACCGTGGTTTTTACCTATTTGGGTTTTCCATGTACAAACACTTGTGTTATGGTGGATGCTTTACTTTTTGTGGATGTTGTTATATCATTCTGGATTGCATGCATTGTGTTTAAAAGCTTTGTTAAGTTCATCTATCGGTTAGTGTTTGAAGTAGTTTCATTTTTAGTGTCACTGATTCACCACCCCCTCTCAGTGCTTTTCAAGTCTAGCAGAGCCCAACGCTTCTTCCCTAGACCATGTAGCTCATTCAGAAAGTAAAGCATTAAACAAACAATCAAATTTTTGTACCTCCTTTCTTAACTCCCTTGATCTTTCCAAGGTTTGACATCAATTCACTCCTCAACCATTCACATAAATCATATTTTGCACCATTCCTCAGCATCTGATATGCAACATGAATGTAAGAACTAGCAATAGAATTAAATCGGCTAGATTGAATTACCTTATAACCTATTATCATGCTTGCAAATTTCACATCAATGTTGGTGATTGTGTTGATCCTCATTGATCTGCTATCATGAGTTGCACCGGTGAGTTTCTCAACCTCAGTGTTGGAAATTTTCTTGTCAGGTTCTTGTCTGACTTTGGGTAAGTCGGTGACTGCTTGAATATCCTCCTTGGTGATCATGTAAGGCCGATCCAGCTAGATTAACTCGTTGTGAACTCTTCTGAGAATGTATTTGATGATCTCATCTTTGAATTCTGGTATGTACAGAATATCGGTTAACCTTAGATCCTCAATTGCTTTGTATTTCGGCTTGATGGTTCCAGAGCTTCCCAGTATTATGAACTGATACATGCCTTTGATTTCCTCTATGCCTAGATCCTCCAGGGTTCAGCAAATGTATTCCCTCACATCTTCAACATACATCACGTCATCAGGAACCCTAGAAAATGCTCCCGCAGAGTCTTCTTTCTTAGGAATCAGGGGAACCTCCTTGAATACGGGCCTCAACCTATCCTTAACTTTGATAATGGTTGTATTTGCAATAAAAGTAGGAGTTGAAGATCCAGATGCCATTTTTTGAAGAATACCTGAAAGTGAACGTCAGTGGAAAATTGAGTGCTTCTCAGATAACTACTTGAAATCCTTTCAGAATGCCTTTGCTCGCTCTTAATTCACCTAAAATTTTCCTTTACTTCGCTCTGAATGCTTGAATGCAGGGTGAGTAAAAATGAATCCACTTTCCCCTTTTATCTGCGAATAAACCCTAATCTTTCTCTGTCATAAATGCTTCACGATCTACCCTACCGGATGTCATTTTTACAGTCTTATGCCCGGTGAACCTTCAACAATGATGAACTCAACTCCCCGGATCTCTTCTGATCTCCTCCAGGGGAATATGCAATATTTACAATGAAATTTTCCAACCCCTAAGGCCTATACCTCATTTACCAATGGAATTTCCTGTCGGTGCAGGAATGCTCTGTTCTACAGGTGGAGTTATCGGTGTTGTTGCATTTCCACTTGGTTCCTCAGATTTTCTAACCCATCTCTTGGTGTGGTCTTGTTGTATTTCATCTACCTTCTGCTTTCCTTTCTCATTATCTTTATCATTGCTAATCGGTTGAGTCTTTCTTCTGCAGTACTTAGCAATATGACCTATTTTGTTGCATGCATAACATGTAATATTATTCTTTTGAATTTGTTTAACATATCCGGTGTCATTCCTTGACCAATAATGACTAGCAAAATGACCAAACTTTCTAAATGCATGACATTTAACATTCATTTGGCAATCTTTTGATCTATGACCATATTTCTTGCAATTCATGCATTGACTGGGAATAGAATTATAGTTTTGATTTGCTCTATTTCTACATTGTTTAGCCATATGCCCAAATTTATTAAAAACAAAGCATCTACCATTGAATTTATAAGCATTAGATTTCCTTACCGATTTCCTCTGGGCTAATGAGTTCTGCATACCAGTTGTCTGATCTTCATTTGCAATGCCAGAGCTTTCACCTTGTACAAATCCAAGTCCTCTAGGGTCATCATTCTCCCTTTGTCTTTTCAATAAGTCATCCAACTGTGCAACACTAATCTTGAATTTTTCTTTATACTCACTTGCAGTAGTCAGATCATCTCTCAGAGTAGTTATTTGTCTTTCAAGCTCTTGTTCATTGTTTCGGGAGTGTGCCAAATCAGTTCTCAACAGATTATTCTCATGAGTCAATCTGCCACATTCATCAAATTTGTTCTTCAGAGATATAACAAGATTATCTTCCTTCTTCTTTCTGTCCTCAATATCTTTTGATAACCTCATAGTCAGGTCTTGCATTTCATTCTTCATGAGCATGTTTGCTTGACTTAGTTTCTAACATTCTTCTTTAAGTGCATTTTTTCCTCATCATCTGGGTTTTGCAAAAGTTCCTTTCTCTTGGCTTGAGTTGATGATAACCTTTCTTGTAGGACAAGGATGAATTCATTAGCAAAATTCAATTCATCTTGCAGCTTCAATTTCTTCATCCTTTCAGCATCATAATCCTCAAGAGCCATCTCAAGTTGCTTCTCCATAGCCATGTTCAAAGATTTTAGTTTCAGGATCTTCCTCAAGCTGTTAAACTTCTTCCAAGGAACTAGGCTCTGATACCAATTGTTGGGATCCAAGAACACTGAGAGGAGGGGGGGGGGGGGGGGGGGTGAATCAATGTTTTGTCGGTAAGATAAGAATTTATCCTTTTATACCATACACATATAAACCGGTAACTAAATAAACATATAACTTGAAGCAAATAGACCATCCACATGAATGAACACCATAACACATAGAATTTATACATGGAAAACCTCAAAGAGGAAAAACCACGGTGGGATTTGTGACCCACAATATCAGTTCACTAGCCATATGAAAATATATTACATATAATAAGGGCATGCACATGCAGGAAGGCACACTGCTCATCACTAAAGAGTCTCATTGACTACAAGCTTCTGCTGAAGTAAAACAATGAAAATGAACTCACAAAATGCATTTGCTATGCCAAATAGAGTTCCGGTTCTAGCTCTGCTCTGTACCAGTTCATAAACCCTGAACATTACTACCGGTATCACCTTCCCTCCAAGAATGTCTTACAAAAAATTTACAGATCATTGCATGATACATTGTTCACATACAAATCATCTTCACATTCACCATCCACATCCACAAGTTCTATCCTCATATAAAATCATGATATATCATAATGACCTAACACACTGACCTATATACCCATTACAAACAATATGCCTTATGTTAGCTTACAATACATTACAAAAGATACCCAATGTCGACCTTGACAATAATTACAAAATGATTTTCTAAATAAATATTCCTTGAAGTACTTGATGTCGGTGCCGATGTCGATGCCGGTGTAACCCTGGATACTCCAATGTCGGTGTTTGTCGATAAATGCCTCCTAATGCTGGTATATGACTTCCATATGATCTTGTTGCCATCAATGACAACAAAATGAATCCGATGAGTGTCAATTGCCAATAGAAAGTTCCTAATTAGTGTTGACCATCTTAATTTAAAAATGAGTATAATTTAGTTGAGGTGTCTCCACAATAGTCATCATTTTTTTCTCATTCACTTCTATAAGTTAGGTTTACTTTTGTTTATTAGACTAACCTTTGTGGGTAAAAATGATTAGTTTTTTAGAAACCTAAAAATGTCTCATTAATCGCACACTAATTATTCGTCTATTTAATTAAGTAATTCTTTAATTATTTGATTGAAATTAATTATTTTTCTAATCATCATTCTCCACATTTCTAATCATTCAATTTCTATTCTCTAATTCATTTCATCATTTAACCTTTTCTCAAATATTAATTATTTAATTAATTGTGATTAGTTCCTTAGTTAAATAATCTTTATTATTTGATTAATCCCATTTCTAATGTTTAAATAATTTCATTTAAATTATTTAAATTAATTAACTTATTCCTCCAATTTTCCCCAAATTTGAATTTCAAATAATTCCATCTAATTTCATTTCTATAAAATTCACAATTTCCCAAATGTGAATTTCAATTAATTTCATTTTATTCCAAATCATCAAATTCACATTTCACCAAATCTAGATTTCAGTTAATTTCATGTGCATTTCAGCATTCGAAAGTCCAAATTCAAATCCAAATTAAAAATGAAAATCAAATTCAATTCCAAAATCCTACAGCACATGTTGAAATCATAATTGATTGATCAAATCAGTTAGCTCTTCAATCACCCCTTTTCACTCCAAATCAACTTTTTCTAACTAGTCAATTAATCCACTTATCTCTCCAATCAATTCAGTCTTCTAATCCATCAATTCAGTCAACTAGCTAGTCTATTCAGTCCATTGGTTAATCAATTGAGTTCACTCTCCAATCAATCTCGTTAACATATCAATCAAATAAGTTAACAAGTCAATCATGACTAGTTCACTGATCAATCAATCTCAGTTGACTATCAATCAGAACTTGAGTTCAAATCCTCACCCCTTTTGTGTTGAAAATCTATATAAATGTCTTCATTTTAAAAATCAATCTAGATCACACTCTTCAAAGCAATTGCCATCTTATGTGGGAATTTCAGTGTAATACTTGAGAGCCACCCATGCAATTTCAGAGAAGAACAATGGAAGCACAAATCTAGAATAGGGAGTTTGAATTCATTTAAAGCTTTCAATTCTTGTATCTAATTTCTATTGGTTTATGTTTGAGTTTGTTTAATTAGTTAAGGATATGTAATCATCCTTATTTCCTAATTAGCTCATATGAATTTTAAGCATGAAAACACTGGTGAACCCGATGTGAACTAACTTTCGGATCTATTTTTTTGATGATTTGCAGGTTTCGTACATAATAGGAAAATATGATGTGCGATTGTATTGACAAAAATTCGTAATTGTTCATTTTGTTGCGCAATTGTTATTATATTAGTTTGCAATTGTATTCATTTTAATTCGCAATTGTTAATTCTGATTCACAATTGTAGAGACAGGTTAAAATTTCATTTTTGTTTGTCATTTCTATGTTTTTGACATTTGTGTTGCTAACCCAGAAAAATCTTTCAATTCTGGAAAATTTGATTTCTATGCATAAAATGTTCCTAACCCAATGGCAAGAAGGGTAATTTTCAATATTTTAGGTTCCAGAAAAAGGAAGGAACACAGGAGACAAAGAAGAGCACACTAGCAATGGATAGAAACAAAAAAAAAGACTTCAAAATCTCGAAGAAACAGTTGCCTTATCCCGGCATTATCACATTGTGCTTAAGTATCTCAAAAAATTCAACATATCTGATGACATTGAGATCATCGAAATCATGATAATAGATTCAATCAATGTTAGAATTGATTGACTTCTTTCTTTTGTATTTTTCCTCTATTTTCAAATAATTTCCAAAAGTTGGCAAGCTTAAGTAATCCTCAATTGTGCAGTTAGAATTTTGCAATTGTTATCATATCAGTTCACAATTGAAGTTAAATCAGTTCACAATTGTGCAGTGGTTGATGTGTAATTGTTAGGAGTTAACAAAGTATTACTGTTTGGGTTTTTCATAATTCTCTATCATAAATATGTTTTTTATTCACAAGATAGAGAAGTAAAAATTGTAATAAAAAAACATATTAGGCTGGAAAACCCACCATGTGCTAACCATTCTCATGTTTTCTTGTAGGAAGTTGGACTCGGATTAGCCAAATCTTTCCTTTTGGTACTTTAAAAAGAACAAACAAACAATCTACTTTCTTATCTTTCCTCGTCATTGCAATATCGGATAAAAAGAACATCATGTCTTCTTGGAGCAACATCTCCATCTATCTTAGACAATTGTGCAATGAAGTTTTAAAAAGAATCCTTGTCTTTTGTGTTTGTGAATTGTGAAATGAGGTCTAATTTCTAAGGTGAAATGATCAAAAAGCCAGAACCATCTCTTTTATGTTTTCTTTCAATTTCATGCATTAAAACCTTTAGAAGGCCTGTCCTCCCGAGTTGCCCTTAGGGAGCCATTAAGACCAGTGAGAGGGGAACAACCTAAGTGGGTAACAACTTTATAGCCAAGTTTACCAATCCACTATAATCAAATGTGGAGGCTGATGAAAATACCTTCCAACGGTAGTGTGCATTGACAGCCTTCATCTAGTATCCTTGCGATGAGAAAATCCATTGTTCTAAAGTTTGGGAAGCCTCCCGAGGGAGTTTATCTTTGTCACACAGAACAAAACCTTTACTAAAAGCCTTAGAAATAGAAGCTTCCAACCGAGTCAATAACCAAACATGGTGATATCACAGTGTAAGGGTAGGGAAGAATCTACCCCAAAAACACTCACCATATATCTCCCAGGATAACGGGCCAATTAAAGAGCAACCTTCTTTGGTTAAATTTCAAAAAAAGGCAAAAAAATGAGCGCACCCTAGGGTGTGACAGGATTGTTTGAGCTGGCAGAGTATCAAGCTATGGATTGTGGTAATATTCATGACCCTTTTGACCTTAGGAGAGTCTTCTTGATGTGCTATCGAATTGCCAAAATACTATCAAAAACAAAATGGGGTCTTGAAAAAGATCTCAACATTCATGAGTATTTGAAAAAGTCCTTTAAACAAGTGTTCTCTTTGTTTAGTTTAGATTTTTTTTCTTGCTACTATGTATTTACAACATCAACATCAACAAGATCATTTACCCCTCAACAAAGTCAAGTTTCAACATCAACAAGATCAAAACCCTCAACAAATTCAAGTTTCAATATCAACAAGATCAAAACCCTCAACAAAGTCAAGTTTCAATATCAACAAGATCAAAACCTTGCAGCAAACAATCTTGTCAAGATCAAAAAATCAATCAAACATTGCAATATTCTAGAAATGGAGAAAACATCTTATATGTTGTGATCGTAGGTCCAAAACAATCAAGCAAACATCATGGATTGGCATTATACATTTCATAGGGAAGATGAAGAATTCATTCCTATTCCATCGCCATCCATAGAAATCTTAGCTCAACAGATCAAGACTTTGCAACAACAAATGATAGACATGACTAGTCCTAACAACCATAGGGTCTGGTTAGAAAAAATGATGAGAGAAGTGATAACCATGAGGAAATCATTATCAGGCCAATATTCTTCAAGTTGTGAGACCATTCAAACATGCCAACCTTTATTCTTCAACAAAATCATTCCTACCTCAGTTCAACCAACATTAGAGTCATGTCAACCTTCTTTCAACCCAACATATCAAAATACCAATCACATCAACCCAACATTCAAACTCTTTCAACCCAAATCAAACCTCTTTCAACCAAAACAAAAACTCTTTCAACCAAAACAAAAACTCTTTCAACCAAAATCCAACCTCTTTCAACCAAAATAAATTCCATTCGACCAAAATCCAAATCAATCATATCTATCCACCATTTCATCATCCCTTGAAGTTACACAAGAGAAATCCATGCCATATTTATCCAATAACACAATCTCCCAAAGGTTACCCATAATACAAATCCAATCTAATCCAAGTCATGATGTTAGTCCCATCCATGCTTCAAAAATTCAAGATCCAATGCCTCCATCTATTCCATTTCCAAGAAAAGCCACTTTAGAGAGCCTCATCCAAACTCCTTCCACATGTCAAGAAGATGATCCAAAATCAGAAGAAATCATTCATGAAATAAATCAAAATCAAGAACAAACCCTTCCATCCTACCCGATTTTTGATCAAGATCCCACCTATCAAGAATCCTATTATGATCCCCTCATTATTTTCTATTACACTCATAATAACACCCTTGTTTCTCAAGAGAACAATGTTCATTCAAGTTCCATCCAACATCCACCTCTCAAGCAAGATCGGGACATCCTTCCTAATAATCTCTTTCCAAGTCAAGACCAAAGCATCCCTTCACCTTCATGTCCTAAACAAGATCCCATTATTTCTCCAGATCCTAATCAAGATCCCACCATCCCTTCATCTCCATGTCATAATCCTCCATGTCTCTCCCAAGATTCCCTCTCAAATAAACTTATTGTTTCTCCTAGTCTCCCTCATGATCCCAATGCCTCTACATGAGTTGTTCATGAACCCCTTATCAATGAAATCACCAATCCAAATCATACTGCATAGAGCAACTTGTCAATAATTGTATGTGCGCCATCATCAAATGCCAATGTAGCGATAGAAAAAAGCATAACACTAACATATGGTTGGCTTCATCATCCTCTTCAAGTGCATCAATAGAAACAAACATAGCACCCTCTCATGTCACAAATTCAAAATCAGAATCTATTTGCCTCATACACCCACACTTGATAGACTGGGGGCAAGAGGATCTACCATAGCTCGATTGGTTTGAAAATAATGAGGCTATAGTTGAATTCATGGGTTCCAGAGTTGGATTTCCCTCTGATGATCCACAAAATCCAAAAACTGAGGAAATCAACATTGGAGATACCAAACATGTGCACCTAGCTGAATATCCTATTGAAAAAGAAAAGTTTATCCAACTCTTCAAACACAGACCAATGAACTATCTACATAAAATTCATACCAACTCAATAACAACATCCACCTTAAAAGATATTATATCTAAGGGATGGGTTCATTTAAATTGTCAATACTGCATTTGCATATTTATTTACGGCATTGCATCACATATCTGCATTTCAAATTGCACAACATATAGTTCCATTCCATTATTGCTTTCTCATATAGTTGTATCAATAAAACAAGGTGATTGTCTAAGTCATTCACCTATCTGCACTGAAAGGAGCAAAAGGTGGTGCCATTTCCTAGATACTTGTTCATGAATTTTTTAGGAGGTCTTTGATCATTCATCTTCAACGTCACCTTGTGATTGAGCTTTATCCGTGGTTGTGTAGAGGTTTCACTATTCAGCCTTGCTACCCAAAATCTATCAATTTCTATATCTTACACATTAATCAATGCTCTAAGTCATTATAGATAACTAGTTGGTCATGTGGCAAGTGAAAAATCCAATATTTTGCTTCAGTGCTGTTGTAATCGTCATACCCAAGTAGGTTTCATTACGTAGAAGTCAAGGCAAGAAAATAAAAAAGAAAAGTTATGCCAAATATCCATCTCAAGGAAAAATAGCACAAATATATAACTGAAATATCATGCAAAAATGTGCAATAAAGCTTGACTAAGGGCACATGCAAGTAACTCCATCAGGGCTATGGACGCATGTTGGCAATGGAGCAATATTCAAGAGATTACAATGTATAACCTCATTGGAGCCCTAGAAGCTTGTTGGCAGCGAGACTCTATCCAGGTTTCTTTTGAATTCAAAATAACACACAGCTAGCCACATAGGATTCCAAAAGTCTTTGATGGTTATAAGAGTCAGAATAAACTCAAATGCACACACATGGGCAAAAGGGGATCAAAGTTTCAAGAATTAATGGAGAAGTTTTATGCACCTCCATTCATAAATCTTGATTACATAGTGTGTTAAGAGGGGATGATCTAAAGTCTTCTGAGAATGGATTGAGCTCCTATCTCTAAAAAATTTCACACCTTTAATTCAAATAAGTGCATTTCATAATGAAAGACGCATACACTCACCCTTGTTCGAATAAGAACCTCATCTTCATCTTGCATCTTGCATTAACATAATTCATATCAAAAAGTAATTGTATCCATATAAATCAAGCCTAGATAATCATGTCATCATAGGTCTTCATACTTGGGGGCATAACTGAAAAAAATCCTAAAAATCAGATAAAGTCGTGAAAAAAATCTTAAAAATCGGAAAATGATTGTGAAAAAAATCAACCAAAAAAATTCAAATAAAATCTTCAAAATCCAAAAACATTTGCAAACACACAAAAATCTTAAAAATTGTAAAAATTCATGAAAAACCCCTAAAAATCTCTTGAATATTGCTCACCCACACTTTATTTGCAGATGATACACTTTTATTTGGTTGTTCCAATATACAAGAAGCAAGGTATATTAAGAAAATATTGGACATATATACTTCTGGATCTAGACAGAAAATCAGTGCACAAAAATCTAAACTATTCATATTCAATACTTCTGAAATGGTGTCTATCAGCATTACCTAGACGTTGGGCTTTCCAGTGGATTCTCTTCCATCATCGTACTTGGGTATCCCTTTCTTTATGGGAGCAGGGAAACCTTCTTTTTGGAATTCTGTGATTGACAGATTAAAAAGAAATTTTTTTTTGTGGAAAGCTAGATGGTTATCTCTGTCAGGTAGAATCCTTCTTGTCAAAACTGTTTTGGCTACAATTCCAAACCACTACATTTCAGTCCTTCAAGCCCCAAAATCTATTGTTTCTCATATCGAGAAAATTATTCAGAATTTTATTTGGAAAGGTAATCTTTCAAAAGATAAAAAAATATCTTGCTTGTGTTTCTCAACAAAATGACTCCAAGAAAATCTACAGACAGGGTGGGTCTGCACGATCTTTCAAAAAGGAATAAGGCCTATGGGGGAAAGCCAGTTTGGAATATATATGAAAAACCACATGCTTTGTGGTGTCAAATTATGCAAGAAAATTAGTTAGATACTCCTACCCCTTCACGTATATTTACTATCCTTGATCTTCCATCAGGGTTTGCAGTTTGGAACTTCATGATGCACTCTAGGAATGTGATTACTAGATACTTATCGTGGCAAGTACATAGTGGCAAAGAAGTCAACTTTTGGCATGATTCATGGAGTGGTCTCCCCCCTCTTAATCTTGAGGAATCCCTAGTAGATGTGATCCCTATATTTACTGTTCATTGGGGTTCTCACCTTTATGATTACATAGATGATCTTGAGAAGCCTTCAAATCGTGTCATTTGGAAGAGGCCAGCTCTACTCCCAATCTCCCTGGGTCAAAAGGTAAAATTTTCTTTGATTCTCAATAATCGCATTATCTTTATCTCTAATGGTTTGGATGAATTGATATGTTGCCCTGCGAAGAATGGAAAGTACTCTATCAAGAAAGGGTATAAGGCAATTCATCAGATGTCTGTTCAATCCTATTCGCAAAGAGCCTACAATTTTTGTTGGAACAACAGTGTTCTTCCCAAGGCAGGGATGTTTTCTTAGCTTGCTCTACATAAGAGAATACTTACCAGTGAGAGACTTGTTAAATTGAATATTGCACATCCATTTGCTTGTGTACTTTGTGGTGAACATAGTGAAATGTTAGATCATCTCCTCCTCTAATGTGATTTTGCTCACTATTGTTGGATGTTTGTGCTTGATAAGCTTTCCTTTAGCACCCCTCTTCTAAATAATGTATGGGATTTGTTCCAGTCATGGCCAATCTTATATTCATCCTCTCTTTTTGCATGTATTTAGAAAGTGATCCCATCCATAGTAGTATGGTCACTTTGGTGGGAAAGAAATAAGCGTATTTTTAGAAAGCAAATATCTCCTCTTTCTGATGTTTTCAATTATATTGAAAAATTAGTATCAAAACTGGTTAATGCTCATGTTTCAAATCAGTTCAATTCAAATAGGGAATTTACTTCTTGGGATGGTCAAGTTATTAATTGTTGGAAAGGCATCTCTATTCCTGTATCACCTTGTCTTCTGAGAGTCGGAACTAGTCAAATTGATAGAAATAAAGTGAAATGGTGTCCTTTGGATTCAATGCATTTCAAATTGAATTTTGATGGCTCCTCTAAAGGGAACCCGGGTGATGCAGGGATATGAGTATGCATAAGGGATCACATAGGATATGTTTTTGCTTTGAAATATGCTTTTATTCCACCGGGTACTAACAACTTTGCAGAGGCATATGCTTTACTTGAAGGCATTCTACTAGTAAAAAAATTGAACATCTCTTTAATTCACATTGAAGGCGATTCATCTATTATTATCAACGCTTGCATAAAGAGTAATATTGATAATTGGCAGATAAGATATTTACTTGAACAAGTATGGACACTAATTGATACATTTGCAAACTTTGCCATTTCACATGTGTATAGAGAACGAAACCGGGTTGCAGATCATTGGGCAAATATGGGAAGTTCCAAGGAGGAACTTAATATGATGGTTCTAAATTGTGATTTCGATTCTTATCCAATTCTTAAGGGGAAAATTTTGGAGGATATGGGTATAGGATAATATTACATATAGCTATGCAGTGGTCTTTTTTATAATGATATAAATTGGTATGTGTGGTATTATAAGTGCAGGGTCCTGTGGTTTTGTTGTATCCATATGTTGTGAATGGATGTCGATTTGAGAAGCATGCTAGATTGTAATTTGGATAAATGCATAAGTGAGACAGATTGTGGACTGCCATGTAAATGTGTATAGCTCTCGTGATGTTTTGGTTTGGACTGCACCTTGTTCAATATATTCTAGAAAGCATTCGATACTAGGGGATGTTTTGTGGAACTTGGTATTTTGGACATTATAAGATATTGTATTTTTTGGCATATTTGAGATTTAAGTCTCACAACCTTTCTATCTATTGTAGAGCAAGGATCAGAGTTTTTCTTACTAGTTCTTTTCTCCAGGAGCTCTTTGAATTAGCTTTATATAAATAAAATATATTAAGTGGCACTGCCACCTTTTTAAAAAAAAAAAAAAAACATTCAAAAATTATCCACAAAACCCTAAACATCAAAAAATTCTTCAAAACAACTAAAATTTGAAAAATCAGCCAAAACCTGTAATAAAATGTCTCATGAGAAACAAATACCCTAGCAGATATCCAGCAGACAATTCACACGAAGTTCAACGAAGGATATAACTATCTTATCAAATATTTGCAACCAACCTGATCAAGTCTTATCAATCGTTGATATCCACATCAACGTGATCATTATCATATCTTACACAGAATCAGATACACTTGAAACCAGACAAATTAGTCTTAAACGGGGTCCAAAACTTCTGAAACCAGACATTATCAACCATCACATCAAACAAATAAAAGCAAAGGCACTGTCAGTTTAGCTGCTGAGTTTTGTCTAATTTGGTTTTTATCTTTTATCAATTGGCGAAGATCATGTTTCTATGCTACTCAAGGATGTCCAAAAAGTGACCAGAGGAGCCATGATGGGCATGATCCTTTACTTTGTTTGTTGTTTTGTGGTGTGAACCAATGAAGTTCTGGGGCAATTTCTCTAGTGGGTGTCTGTGATAGGAGCATTCAACCTGTGAATGCCACACATAACTTGACCCCTAATGAAATTCCCAAAATGGAGGGTTCATTCCTTGTCTTCTACGTGTTTGTTTCTTGCAATGAGATATATATACATCATGGCTCCTTATACCTTGGTGTACTAAGCTTCATTGTTACATAATAAGGCTCAATGATGATAATGTATTGCACTACGAATAAAGGCAAAGAAGAGTATTCATCACCATCATTCACTATCATCATCAATCATATCAGTTCATTCCATTAAGATTGACTCGTGTATCATCATCAATCGTATCATTTCATTTTCTCATCTCATCATGTTGATTCTATCTCAAAGATCGTTTTCTCATCTACCATATTCTACTCTCAATGAGCTCATTTCAGTTTCTACCCTCATCTTTCTAATTCTATCTCAAATCATTTCCTCACATCAACTATTCTATCTATCAATCAATTATTCTTCACTTTCATCATATTTTGATCTATCATTTGTCTTATACAGGATTAGTCCTTCTTGAAACCAGACACAATCATCTATCTTCATCTTATACATGATGTAACCTTCCTGAAACCAGACATTTTGATCATTTTTGTCTTATACGGGATGTGTCCTTCTTGAAACCAGACTTTATCTCTATCAGATCAATCTTATCAATCCAATCAATCAATCAATCTTCAAATCATTCTAACCATCTCTTCTATCCAATCAAACTCATTTCTATCATCAAGTTAATCATTCTTCTATCTTTCATCTAACATTCTTCTTCTTTCGAGAGATCATATGCATTCATTTGATAAGCTTTTATTTCTCTACACATTGATGAATCAATTCTGGATATCTATTGTATTATAATCTTCCATCCAAATATCAAGATAAATATCACATTTGATATATTTAAATTCCATAAATTAATTTTATATTTAATAATATTTAAGTTTTATTTCTTAAATCTTCATCTTTTGTTAAATTATATAATTATTTTCAACCTAAGCAAACTTGTGTTTGAAGCATTTATTTTGATCATAACTATATTATATATGTAAATCTCGAAAAATCCATGAACATATTGTGGAAAGCAATATTTTTTTTCTATACCAAGAGAGATTTGTCTTGGAGGGTTATTCTTAAACCATACTCACTTCAATGGTCAAAGGTAAATTTTGGTCAATAAAAGAGGATACTATTTACCACTTTTAGATTACTATTACCTATTTGACTATTGTAAAGTACATGCTATTTGCATAAGTGTTTGAGATATTTGAGAATTATTTTAACCAACATGTGAATTATGTGACCTTCAATTTACATTACATTGTGGGTATGTTTGTAAAATCAAAATTCAAATATTTTATTTAATCTAGAAATTGTAGAAAAATAACCAATTGCTCTTATTATTAGGTTCAATAAGCAACAATAATTAAATAATTTATAATAAAAATTTTATTGGAGGGAATGGTTTTTGCATTGGGATCAAGGTAATTTCTTCTCCCTAACAAACCATTCAAGAATAAAGAATTGAAAAATTTTATTGGAGGGAATGGATTTTGCATTGGGAACAAGGCAATTGCTTCTCCCTAACAAACCATTAAAGAATAAAAAAACTGATTTCCCCATAAACAAAATGAAGAAGAGAGTTGAATGGTGGTCAATATAGAAAGTATTTGGATATCACATGGATGTGATTGGGGTGTGAGGGCTATTGAAACAATACATGGGTGTGACTGGGGTGCAAGGGCTATTGAGATAGCACTTGGATGCAATTTGGATGCGAGGGCTATTGAGACAACTCATGTTTGCTATTGGAGCTCTATCAATAGAGAGGGAGAGATTCTTAGGACGAGTTGTATGAAATGTTAGTGCAGATGAGCGAGAGATTGTGGACACCTTGCTCCTCCTTTCTATCAAGCGCTTGATTCTAGTGAGTGATTCTTGCATTGTGGTTGGGGTCATGTTAGCAAAGCAAAACCTGAACCATCCTTCCTCTTTACAATGGCATGACAACCCAGGTGATACATTCAATCCAATTTCTTCGATGATTATCTTCCAAAGTGTAAGCTCTGAATCTTTATGGAGAAGATGGCGGAGGTCCACCCAACAAAAAAGCCCTGCATTGCTATTGGCCAAACACTTAATTCCCACCTCACATAATCCTTGCACAAACACACTATGCGCCTCTTGTAGCCTCTTCTTATTCTCCTTAATATATTCTCTCACAAATAATCTGTCACTTAGCATCTTACCCAACAAGTACTGTGTTTGTGAGGAAACCATGCAAAAACTTGACATTCTACGTGCCGCCATAACAACCTTGTTATTATATGAATAGATGGCTCCCACTCTGAAGCCAGGCAATCCCATGTCCTTTGATAGACTGTAAACAATGTGAACATGATCACGCTCTATTTGACTCTGTACCACCTCTGCAATGCTCACAAACCTTGGACCCAAAAACACTGATCCTGCATAGATCTCATCACAGATCAAATGAATCTTCTTCTCTGTTGCAAAATGTAATATGCTTCTCAATGTTTTCTCATCCATTGTGGTTCCTAGTGGGTTGGATGGATTTGTTATTAGAATTCCCTTCACTTTTACCTTACGACACTTGGCCTCTGTGTATGCTTCTTCAAGTGCACTCACTGACACCTGAAAATTGTTGGAACTACTACACACCACCGGTATCAACTCTACTCCAGTCCGCCACTTTAGATCTCTATCAAACCTGTTTGTCAACACATGCAAACATTAGATTTATCTATTAATTGAAAGACTTACTTCAATATTTTCTTCAACACATATAATCTAAACAATGTTATGTGGCTGATAAATGGGGTGAATGTTGAAAAAATTTATGTGGAAATTTGAAAAAGCAATAGATTCTTAGTATTAAAAGATTTAAGCTTTACTTACCCAGGATAATATGGGGATGGAATGAGGAAAGCCTCTCCTGGATTTGCCACACAAAATGTTAGCACCTCATGGGCTGCAGTTGCTCCTGCAGTGAGAACTATTCTATCTTTATCAAATTTCGCTTTTCCTCCTCCCACTTCCTCCATAAATGATGTGATACCCTGCATTGATAGTCCATCATAAATGGTTAATAAATTTCATTGGAGTAACACATGAGTTAAGCTAAATTGAATAGCTTTTTAGTTGAATTTATCAAGCTATATTTTATGACTTTGACTAAATGTTACATTATTTAATAAGAATTCAATTTAATAGTTTTTAAGTCAAATTCATTTAATTGAATGAAAAGTCAATTTTGAGTCAGAAATACTATAAATATGATGAAATTTCAAAAAAAAAATGTTTGAATAGAATGTATAAATCGAAGTAATAAATCTTTCAGCTGAAAATTTGTACCTCTCTGAACTTGGGGAGGCCATGATAATCTTGATAATTGGCAGTCTCTTTAAAGCTGGCAATGCCCTCCTGCGTGCAAATGGAAGACTCTGGGTGTTCTCTCACCCACTTTTCTATTAAATCGAAGGAAAGCTGCAAGACATTTGGGAAAAGCAATGGCATATTAATTTACAGCTCTGCTAAACAGAGAAACAAGTATATGAATTTAGCCTACAGGAATGCATAAGAATGAATGAATAGGCACCTGATTTTCTGCTAAGCCCATTTGAATAACTCCAGATGGGTTATTGTGGGGATGGTAAGGATTTCTGTCATAGGCTTTCCACCCATCAAAGTAAGGAGAGTCTTCACCATGGCCATTGGAGGTTGCTCTCCGAGAAAGGGGCGTTGGGAGTTGCATGCTGTTTATGTACTTATGTTACGCCTTAATCCTCTGTAATGTTACGCAATCGACTTAATCCTCTGCCTCTTCCTCTGCCTGTGTTATCGATGGAATTGTTGTGAAAGCAAGAGATGGGTATCCTATTTTTATAGGCAAAATGTGAAGAGTTGAAATGGATGGTCCAACGTCAAAAAGAGCGTGCAAAAGCAAAAGCAATACCAAGAGCATGCGCATGCGCATGACGCTGTAGCGGCGGCGCCAGGACCACGTGAAAGAAAACACACAGACAGAGAAGAAGACAATAGAAAGTCAGAGAAGACGACAATAAAAAGATATTATAATGGAGCACAATAGAAAGTCAGACAAGAAGACAATACAAACTCTAATTCATCAACTTCCTCCTCACCTTCCTCTGTTGAATAGATATTTGACCCTCACAGGCAATATTTTATGCGCTGACTTACATATTTATATTAAAAAAAATTATAAACATTTGATATATGCCTTAGGTATATTTATGCATTGTATATATATGTGAGGGGAAGAAGATACTATAATTTAATTATGTATTCTATCTATTTTGTAATTATGTTGAAGGTGTTTTTTATTTGAGATGGATGGTATAATATCAAAGATCAATGATTCATGTTCACCAAGAGATATGTAAGATGATTGAAATGCTTGTAGTCCAGTTAGATGGGACAATAGTAAACATAGTAGGTGTGATTAAAAATTTGGATCTCATATTGCATGCATGCCTAAACTTCTCAATCCCACAAGATGTCTATATCATAGATCTTCCACCTTACTTTGCTTTATGCTTGTCCAGAGATTTCACAACCAAGTTGGGTAGGTATTTGTCTTCTGATTGGTCACACATGTTTTTCAGAACAAGATATGGTACCAAAGTGACCATAAAATCAGAATTGTAAGCTAATGATCATATAGAACCATACATCCCAAGTGTCATTAATGCAAATTTGTCTATACAAGAATCTAATGAACAACCTGATATCCCAGATCCAAACACTCCAATAGAAGGGATACTTGATGTAGTATTAGATGAATGGGCAGTAGAGAATGATGAGGAAGTTCCATTCAAGCATATGGAAGAATTAGAGCTAGGTGTCTACATGATCCATGAAGAAGGTGTCGTTGTCCCTAATCTTGAAAAGGATGACAATCAATTGTCCAATCAACAGGGTGAACAACAGAACAATGAATTGTGGCAACTCTATTTTGATGGCTCGAGGAGCAAGGTTGGTTCCGGAGGTGGTGTTATGTTAATCTCTTGTTAAGGTAAGAAATACTTTTCAACCTTTAGATTTTCTTTTAGTTGTACTAATAATATAACTGAATATGAATCACTTGCACATGCATTGGAATGGGCTAGAAAAATAAATGTAAAGTGTTTGCAAGTATTTGGGGACAGTGAGCTAGTGGTAAATCAAGTAAGAGGTGTCAATGTGACTAAAAATGATGTCCTTAAAATGTATAAGCATAGGATATGGGACTTAATTGAAGAATTTGATGCTTTTAATTTGCTGTCAGTGCCTAGAAATCAGAATAAGGAAGCATATAAGTTGGCTGCCTTGGGTGCTCAATTTGACATACCAAATGAGGTAAACAATATTGAAAGACAACAATATGTCAAAGTGGTTGTTAGGCCTTCAATTCCAGATAATAGTGTCAATTGGCAAGTCTTTGATTCAAATGAACAAATTATTAATTTTCTTATTGAAGAGGCTGAATTTGCAGCTGGTAATCAACATAAGTTTGTAAAGCAATATGAAAATTAGATTCTTTAATTGAAAACTAATAAGTTGCCAAAGGGATTGGTAACCCTTGAGTCAATCTTTAACACTGATGATCAAGTTAGAAAGGAAAAGGGCAACATGCTAGTTAAAGAGGAGCACTACAAACCTATTGAGATCTTCAGAGATAAGTTATTAAAGCTTGGAAAGGAATGTACAATTGATGAGAAACAAACATTTGTTTTGCTTTGTCAAGAGTTCAATGATGTATTTACATGGCAGTATGAAGATTTGAAGGGATTTAACCCCGCATTAGCCCAACACACCATAGAGTTGGAAGTTGATGCCAAGCCTGTGAGACAAAAGAAAAGTCGCTTTAATCCAAAACTCGAGCATCTCATGAAGACAAAACTAAACAAGTTGATCCAAGGTAATATCATCTTTCCTATAAAGCATACATCTTGGGTTTCAAATTTGGTTCCCGTAAGAAAGAAGAATGGTGAGCTTAGACTTTGTGTAGACTTTAGAGATCTTAACAGAGCTTCTCTAAAAGATCATTACTTGCTGCCCTCAATGGAACAGATCTTACAAGTAGTTTCAGGTTCAGATAGATTTTCACTACTTGATGGTTATTCTGGTTATAAGCAGATTCTGGTAAAAGAGGATGACCAATTTAAAACTGCCTTTACTACAAAAAGGGAAAAATGACATATAGGAAAATGCCTTTTGGTTTGTCTAATGCAGGAGCAACCTTTCAGAGGGCAATGGATATGGCCTTCCAAGGTCTTTATAAATAAATTTGTTCTAGTTTATCTTGATGATGTAACCATTTTTTTAAAGCATGTGGAAGAGTACTTTTCTCACTTAAGGCAGATTTTTGAAAGGTGTAGAGAATATGAAGTATCTTTAAATCCCAAAAAGTGCATTTTTGTCGTACACGAGGGTAAGTTGTTGGGCTATATTGTTTCCAAACATGGAATAACCATAGATCTGGAGAGGGTAAGTGTTATTTTAGCTTTGCCTTTACCTGCACATAAGAAAGGCCTTCAAAGATTTATAGGCAGAATCAATTTCGTAAGGAGATTCATCCCTATATAGCATTTCTTTTGAAGCCATTGACTAGCATGCTTAAGAAAAATGTTACTTTCAGCTGGTCCAAAGAGGCTAAGAATAATTTTGAAGAAATTAAGACTGCCATAGCATCATCACCTACTTTAATTAATCCAGACTTTGCAAAGGATTTTATATTATATGCTTTTGGTACTTTTGATACTATTTCAGCTATGTTGATTCAACAGAATGATGAGGGATTGGAGCAGCCAATAGCATTCTTCAACCAAGGCCTAGAAGGGTACGAACAAAATTATTCTTTTGTTGAGAAACACGCATTAGTAGTCATTAGAAGTCTAAAGAAATTTAAACACAATATGCTTTCAAATAACAAAATTCACCTAATGGTTGCTCATCATAGTATAATTTTTTTTTTGTTGAATAGAGATCTTAATGACAAAAGAGTTGGTTGGATCATGAAAGTGATGGAGTATGATGTCAATATAAAGGTAATGAAGCTGATTAGAGGTAAGGGATTATGCGAATAGCTCGTTGGTCACAATGAAAACACCGAACAAGAGAATGAAGAAGTTGTCCTAGTTCATGAAGATAATGAACCAATTGTTGTAGTAACACCTCCTACAAGTTGGGTGCATGAAATGATGCATTTTTTTCAAACTGGTGAGTGTCCTAAAGGCCTAAACAATGCTAAACGAAGATACTATAGACTTCAAGCTATCCCTTATATCATTTTAGATAGAATTTTGTTTAGAAAAGATTTTAATGGTGTATTCTTAAGATGCATAGATTCAGATCAAACTGAGAGAATATCCATAATGGACCAGCTGGTGGTCACTTTGCACCACGGACTACAACATTAAAGATCATGAGGGCGGGATATTTTTGGCCTGATTTGCATAAAGATGCATATGCTTGGGTAAGGAAATGTAAGAATTGTACACTATTTGCAGGCAAGTAGAAGATGACAGCTTTACCCCTACAACCTATTCAAATTGAACAACCATTCATGAAGTGGGGTCTTGATTTTATCGGAGTCATCAATCCACCTTCAAGTTTTGGGCATAAATGGATCTTGACAACCACTGATTACTTTAACAAGTGGACTGAAGTTGTACTCTTGAAAGAGGCAAATGAAAGTGCAGTCCTAAACTTTTATCAGGACTTAGTAGCAAGGTTTGGTATCCCTGATTCTATTATTTTAGACAATGCATTATCTTTTGCAGGATTTAAGATTACTAATTAGGCTGTCCAGAACAACATATTTTTTAGTACTTCGTCCAATTATTACCCTCAGGGTAATGGACAAGCTGAGTCTACTAATAAGAACTTGATTAGGATAATCAAGAGGATAATAGAAGATAATCAAAGAACTTGGCACCTTCATTTGAAACATGCATTGTGGGCTGATAGAATCACCCCTAAGAGAGCTACATGTATATCTCCATATGTCCTTGTTTATGGTAAAGAGGCAAGACTCCCAATTTTAGTTGAAATACCTAAACCAACTCTGATTAGAGAGCTAGAAATGTTGCAAGAAGAACCCATGCAGGTTAGATTAGCAAAACTAATAGAGTTGGAGGAGGTAAGAAAGCAAGCATTGTTGACTATTGAAAATCATCAAGCTCAGATGAAGAGGACTTTTGACAGAAAGGCAACTCAGAGAGTTTTCAATGAGGGAGATTTGGTTTTGAAGTGGGATGAATTAAAGAGTAAGCCTAGAAAACATACTAAATTTGATTCCATATGGGATGGCCCATACATCATTACTGAGGAAAAGCAACATAATGCTTTTCAACTTTCAAAGTTGAATGGTGAGACCCTTCCAATCAAAGTTAATAGGATTCATCTCAAAGCTTGCCTCTGAGATTTCATTTAAGCTAATAAGTGTCGATGCACATTCTGTTTTTCTGTTTTTCAATAAGTGCTTATGCATAGTTTTGTGGTTCCTGTTTTAGGCAGCACCACTTGTTTTTTTCTAGTTTTCCTATTTTGTTTTGCTATCATGCTACGGAGCAACTGAATTTCAAGAAGTTCCATTTTGGAAGGAGGGCTGAAATGACTCCATAAACCCAATGGATAAGCCATGAATGGTCTATAGTGTTTAACAGACAAACACTCTGTAGAAGTCGCCAAAAATGTTACCAAATTTTGCATATGCCAAATTTAGTGCCCTATTGAAGCCTTGCATTCATTCATTTTGAAAAGATCAAATCATGAACCAGGAAGAAATGCATTATTTTTGTCTAACTTGTTTTCTTCATGTGCAGATACAGGAAAGTAAGACAACATGTGGGTTAAAATGTGGCTCTCACAAGGGTTGAGCTCAGCATGCTGTAGATCACAAAGATATTATTCTCCATTGTAGATGAAATGGCGTGGCTATTAAAACATTCAGACAAATTCATTTGGCAAGTTTATCACCAAATCCCCTGCATGGCTGATGTAAGGCCAAAAGAAACTCAGAGAAAATGCAATCGGCCTGTGTAAAGTTTTTACTTGGTCGCCAAAGAGGGTTTTAAAAGGCTAGAGGACTTCCAAGCATTTTCAGTCACTAGGAAGGAAGAACATTTATCCCACATTGGTCGCGGGGAGGAGCATTATTGTATTTAAAACTAAAGTCACATATAACTATAGTGTCAAAGCTTACGGGATTTTGACAAGAAGTGTCTTGTCACCCAATGAACCCTGCATGCGCGCGCATCTCAAGGCATCTTAATTTTGTGACTAGCTAGCGGGTAGAGGTTAAAGGTCGAGAAAGTTAGAAAGATTGGACGCGGATCACGGCGATCCAACGGCTATCACTATATCGCGATGGTTAGATGCTCACTAGATATCATAGCAATTGATGACGTGACGGGATAGAGAGTAGATGAAGAACCAAGGCAGACCAAGTCCAATGGCAAGTCCAAGTGGTGGGACAAGGTGGACCTATGAGCGAACCAGTGGTTGACGTGTGGCGACACCGTGGCATAAGAGAGATCCACTCAGAGAGATTAACTAGCAAGCAAGTTGAAGAAAGATCAACGTAATGCGAGAGATCTGACGACAGTTGCTATACCACTATAGAAAGAAGCTCACCAGTTATCATAGCGACTTGGTGACAAAGCACGTGTGGAAAAGGTGAGCGAATTGGCAACAAAGCACGTGCAGAAAAGGTGAGCGGCTAAGGTGCTAAAGATCAAGCAGTTTGAGGACAGATCAACGGCCGTCACTATACCGCATGATGAACATACTCAATAGTTATCCCCTACGACATAGCGACTAATGACGTGGCAGTTGAGGTGGCCGTCCAGGTGGGCTAAGAATGAATGAGGATGTGCCACGGGATAGAGAGTAGATGAAGAACCAAGGCAGACCAAGTCTAGTGGTAGGCCCAAGTGGTGGGATAAGGTGGACCCGTGAGTGAACCAGTGGTTGACACATGTTGATACGCGTCACAAGAGAGAAGATCAGTCGGGGTTAAAGGTCGAGCAAGTTGAAGAAAGATCAACAGTGATGCAAGAGATCTGACGATGGTCGCTCTACCACTATAGAAAGAATCTCGCCAGTTATCATAACGACTTGGCGACAAAGCACACACGGAAAAGGTGAGCGATTAAGGTGCTAAAGATCGAGCAGTTTGAAGACAGATCAATGACCGTTGCTATACTGCATGATGAAGATGCTCGATAGTTATCCCTTTCCACATGGCAATTGATGACATGGTAGTTGAGGTGGTCGTCCAGGTGGGCTAAGAATGAATCAGGATGTGCCACAGGATAGATAGTAGGTGAAGAACCAAGGCAGACCAAGTCCAGTGGCAGGTCCAAGTGGTGGGACAAGGTGGACTCGTGAGCGAACCAGTGGTTGACACATGTCGACATGCGTCACAAGAGAGAAGATCAGTCGGGTTTAAAGGTCGAGCAAGTTGAAGAAAGATCAACGATGATGTGAGAGATCTGACGGCAGTCGCTATACCGCTATAGAAAGAAGCTCACCAATTATCATAGTGACTTGGCGACAAAGCATGTGTGGAAAAGGTGAGCGGCTAAGGTGCTAAAGATCGAGCAGTTTGAGGATAGATCAACGATCGTCGCTATACCGCATAATGAAGATGCTCGATAGTTATCCCTTGCGACATGGCGACTAATGATGTGGCAGTTTAGATGGAATCAAGTAGTGGGGCTCACTAAGGAAGCAATTCGGAGGAAGAAATAAAGAATGCAAATTAAGGTTGATCGGACGGAAGAGCTTCATTCTGGCGATGAGTCCAGGTCATGCTAAGATGGCTAGGCAGGAACCCCGGAATCAACCAGGAAGTGACATGTGGTGGGCCCAATAGAAAGGAAGAGCGGCTAAGGCGAGTTAAAGTTAGAGCAGATCATAGTTGATCGATGGCAATCAGAGAAGATCCGATGGTAGTCGCCAAGTCGCGGTGGGAAATTGCTTGCTAGGATTTCCATCGCGACCCAGCGACTGAGGATGGAACTATCATCGGCTATTGGTATAACATATTTGGGTGTTGCCTGATAATCCGATAGAACATCATTCAGTTGGAAGTGCATCATCAGCCATTGGAATAACTATTTCAGTGCTAACCCAATGACCCAATGAAGAAAGCAATGCTAGTTACAATCAGAAGCCGAAAGTGGTTGCAAGTAAGGTAGTTTGTGATCCATTCAAAATAAGAAGTCATTCGGTTAATGCAGGCGATTATTAAGCTCAGAGCAAGTTTGCATGAGTCTTTCTCGTGATCTTGAAGTAATAAGGATTGATTTTGAGCACCATATGGTCAACTTTTAGTTGACTAAGAGTTTGAACTGAATTGCATGAGTTCTTTTTGCATGTTTTGAAGCCTTTTTTGGTGGCTTTTTATTTCTATGAGAGGATCAATTTTCAGAGGAGATATTTTTAGTGGGAGTTCATCTTCAGTCATTCTGGAGTTATCTTTCCTCTACCTTTTGAAAGGTTTTTGTATAAAGTGAAATTTTTTTATCTTTCTTCACTAGTTCTTGATGATTATCTGGCTGGTTTTAGCAAAGAATACATTCTTGTAGCTCATATGCAGTTTTATGATATAATTCTGAATAAAAATTACCAGCTTATGCCTTATGTCTTTATAATTCATTTTCTTATTCTTGATTGAGAGTTAGTTTATTGTGTTATTGTCTAAATAACCTTTAAATTTTCTATCTCATTTGTAAGTCACAGGTTGTGCATTGTGATAAATTGGCTCATTTGGTTGATTGTGAAAGTTTTCTTTCCTTTCAATTTCTTGAAGTTTAAATCCTTTGCATGAAATATTTATGTGTTATGAACCAGAAGTCTATTTGTGCAGATTGGTGTTTTTAGGATTGTATCTCTGTCATTTTGAGATATCTTATTGATGTTTCACCTTCGTTTAGCATTTGCAAGTCATTCTATTTTCATTCTTAGTTTCCCTATCTCTTTTCTCAGTAAAGAATTTAGAGTTATTCATAGGGAACCAACCCTTCATCTGAAGGTTAATTCTCATTATAGGCAACCCACGGGCCTGAGAATGATCCCATGTGTTACCAAGTTGCTTGAGCTTTCAGCTTGTGCATTGGTGCAATTTGAGTGACAACAATTCCAACTAATACTTTTTAAGTTCATCATTGTTTGGAGAAGAATTAATAACCCTTGGATTCTTTTGGATGCAACTAAATTGGCTTCAAAACGGGGTTATAAAACTCGTGTTATTGACTTTTTCAAAAAAATTCAAAAAAACAAAGTCGCAACTAATTCTACTAATCACGATCAATGATCTGTAATTTTTGAAAATTTTTGTGTTATTGACGTGCGGTTTTGGAGCCAGTTCACTTGCAGCCTATTCTACTATAATCTATCGAAATATTTTGAAATTTTCTCATCCTTATCTATTTTTCTATTATTTAAATTATTATTATTCTTCTCATATTTATTTAATCTCTTTTTTCTAAATCCACTTTCCCTTGTTGCGTGTCCCTAATGAATAGGGAGTTATCAAGAACAATCTATTCACCCTGTTTCATTTTATTAAATCCTTATCTTTCTCATTTTTGTATTAAGGTACTAGAAACATCCTCATATAGGAGGTTTTAACTATTGTGACTAAAATAAAATGATCTTCTCATTTAATTGGTGAAGAACCAAGTCATGTGAGTATTCTTTTTTTTGTTAGGGAGAGCAGGTGAAGAGCAAAGAAAGAGGAGATGGATTGTCCAACGTCAACAATGTGGAAGAAAAACACAAGGTGAGGTGAGTGAAGTGAATACTATAGAAAAAACACCTCCTCAGCTATAGAAAAAAAAACACATGGTCATTATCAATACAATCGGATCATTATCAACTACAAAGTCTAGTTCATTGAATTCGTCGTGAAATTCCGCGTGTTCAATACACACACAATACTTTATATATTTAAAATATAAAATAAAATAGATGGGCAGTGACGTATATTTATGCATTGTATATATATTTGGGTTGGGGGAGCATTGATAGATGGGCAGTGACGTATATTTATGCATTGTATATATATTTGGGTTGGGGGAGCATTGATAGATGGGCACTGACGTATATTTATGCATTTGGGTTGGGGGAGCACGATACTATAATTTAATATGATACTTTTGGTACAAGTTTTCTTTATTACAATTGATATTTTAGGGTGTTCTAGAGTGAAAGTTTTTCCCATTACTTATGCATTCTATTTATTTTGTAATTATTATTTCATTTATTTTTTATTTTATTTATAAATATTAGTTGTTTATAAATCTTGTTTCTCAACATATTGTTAGAGTCAATTAGGATGTAAAATAATTGATCATACAAATAGAAACAATAATGAGAAGAAGTCTAAAAAAGTATGTATAGAACATTTTATTTATATAGACAAAACCATTATAAGTAAAATACCTCACAAAACATCATTCAATAAATGAGTGAACTTTCAATAGTGTTTGTATAAAAAAATATACTAATGCTTGCACCAAATAGAGGTGCAATGATAAAGCCGATAGTAATATATGTTGAAAGTTAAATTTAAGGTTTATATTAATAGTTATTGATATTATGTTAAATTAGATGATCTTTTTTTATGATATGAATCATGAATGAAAATATTATATTAAATAATGAAAATTGAAAGGCCTAAATTAGAATATCACATAAATAACATAAAATAAATGAATAAGATTATCCTTTTATTTATATTGTGCGAGATTAAATATAAAACAAGCTCCAAGTAATTATGGAAATTTCATTTGTCTGTTGTGTGGCATATAATAACATCTACCCAAAAATCAAACACATATGAGCAATTTTCTTTACAAATCAGCCTATTAAACCTTATTTAGAACATTGGTTTGTTAGTAAGACAAACTTAATTCTACATAATAATCATAACTTTTTCATCTCTTGGCCAAATTTAAAACTTCAATATGGTTCGGAAAGGGGAATGAAAAATAAATAAAAATTAGAAATCATTTTATAAGATTGTTAAATACAAATCAACCTTTTAAACTTTATTGACAACATCAATTTGTTTTGTTAGTAAGACAAAATTAAGCTTAATTCTAGATAGTTAAAATTACTTCAAGAATAACTACAAGAATAATTCACGAAGCGATTTAGTTTTTATTTTTAAATGTTCTTTCTACTACTTTCGCACCTAAAAAGCGGTTCTTAGCGAAAGAAGACATCTGGTAGCAAATGACTGGTAAAAATGATAGGTGGAAAAATCAGTACCTTCGTTCTTATTCAGCAAGCACACCTCTAACCAATGAAACAAACTTTGCATGACAGTTTGACTGACATGCATGAGACTCACTGGAATCGCCAAAATTTTAATGAAATAGACTCAGCGTGAAATTTTTACCGACATGCATGAGACTCACTGGAATCGCCGAAATTTTAATGAAATAGACTCAGCGTGAAATAAATTACCGACATGCATGAGACAATTCCGATGGGCTATTTCCACGTTATAATAGCCTATCAGCCAATTAGGAATTTAATTTTTATAATAACTTGTTCCTCTCCTTGTTTTCATAATGGTCTCATATGCATAAATAATTTTACTTCATTTGTAGTCTTGTCCCACATACACATGTGCACGCGCACACACACACATGACTTGGTTTTCATAATATCCTCTCTTAAATCTCCTCATTTTCATAATATAGCCTCACAACTATATATAATGCACAAATAATTTCACTTCATATCCAGTCTTGCCTCTTACACACACATGATCAATTGGAATCTTTGGTCATTGAGAACCAATTTGTATTGCTTCAAGTTGTCGTAGGTTGAAGTTTCTATGATGCTGTAAGTTTGGAACATGAAATTTTAAAGTACTATAAGTTTAAAAAGCTAAATTCAAAAATATAGTTTTAGATGAAACAAATAACATTAAAGATCTTGTACAGAAATGACTATAATGGTCTTCAAGGATAGAGCCATAGTAGCCTATACAAAAGATGCAAGATATGACTAAGCAAATTTTCTCATACCCGTCAAGGCTTCGGCGTTGAGAAATCTCTGTAGAAGTCCATCGAATATGGCCCCATGAAATCTCCGAGAATGAGGAAGCAAACCTAGCTCACGACAGACTACTAAAAGTATGCATTCAATAGGTAGTCAATACCATAGTCAATGAATACACCAGCACTTGGCTCTAGTTATAATATGTCAGAAATTGTATTTAATATGCCAGCAATCTCAAATGCTTATTCTGCTTAAATTAAGTAAAAATAGATAAGTAAAAATAGACAACTCCAAATTGATGTCTTGAACATCTTTTACACAATTTTTTTCATTATATAGATATTTTAAACAGATCTATCAAAAAAATCATTCATTACAATGAGAATAAACTCAATGACATAACACCATGCAACTGTCAACACAACTTTCTTGGAGAGCAATCTCTAATGAACATGATGAAGACACTCCTTACTTTGATAGCTGAAAAACGTATGGCAGGAATCCTCAAAATACATTAAGAGTCTCATTCGTTGGATTTAATAACCTAATTTTCTGCGAAGCCCATTTGAATAAAGTGGGGACATCTTCTTGCAACTCCATGCCACAATTAGTAACAAATTCTATTCACCGCTCTAAAAAATATCAACACTAATGTTTTAATGTCATATTAAAAAATGATTATCTTAACATAACTCCACTCACTAATTCGTAACTCTCAACAACAGTGCTTTAATACCATGATAAAATTTTACAATACTACAATACACAGTTTGAATGTAATATCTTATGTTAAGATTCAATCAAAACAAAAACAATAGACCTCGACTCAATAGAAAATCTGGAATAGTTTCAGAAGGGTTACTTTGAGCATGGTAAGGATTGCTTGTAAAGACGTAAATTGTTCTAAATTCAATAATAAAATGAAATACTCTTTATTCTTAAATAAACTCATAATTCCTTTAATAAGTATAGTTACTTCCACTATTCCATCCTTAACTCTAAATGATCATTCCAATGATATCATATTAAACACAAGATTTCTATAAAGAGGTAAAGATTCTATATTCAATAAGAGTATGCAAGTAGTTTCTCAATCATATCTACATACAATACTTAGGCCTTTCCAATGCCTTAAGTTAAAAAAAACAAGAAGAATATAAAGTAAAGGATTAGACGTGTCCATTGATCTGCAATCCAAAGCTATCTTCAATGCAATCTTTAGAATGAAGACGGGAACAAGATTCGGGTTCTTTTTCCACCCAACCTTGAAGCTTACACTTCCCCAAAATTCTTGGTCAATCAAGAATACCCGACCCTGCATGAATTGCTTAGCAAAAAGAATTCGATAGACAAGATGGAATCTGGTGCGTGCCTAGAGTGATGCATGCATTTTCAATTTTCTAATTCCATTAAGAAACAAGCAAGATCAATCAAGGATATGGTAGAGAGCGTAAATAAATCCATCTATTTCAATGGTCAAAAAGTTACTCGGTCGAGTATATTGCCATGCATAGCAATAAAATATAGTTTGGAAAAGCAAACTATTCTCTCTATAAGTCCACATTCGGCACCCATCTTGGAAGGTAACTTTCCCCACTCACACAAACATTTCTAGCTTTCCTATTGTTCGTATGATATCATAAATGAATATAAAAGAAGACAATTTTTTGTTCATTAGATAAAGATGAAAGAATCTTTCATTTACAACCAGTTATATCTAATAAGAAAACAATCTTTTGCTTCTATCTTTTCAATTAAACTAAGGACAAGAGTTAACAATAAGAAGGTGTAGCACATGTATGCATATTAGCATATAGAAAAAAATAAAATTCAGAAACAGGAAATATGAGTACACATTCTTTTATCTATTTCTCATAAAATCCAAATAGCGTAATCATACATTAACGTGTATTCTCTTTTCTATGGTTTCAAATTTCCAAGTTTAGAATGCATAAGTTCTCTATCTTTCCACATGTTTTTGATTATCTACTTCATTTCTCGAATAACATATTTAGTTCGATACTAACATGTGTTTTCGATGATTTATGAGTTCAACTAACTGAATTTAGTAATTTTCCACAAATGCATTAAATAAAATGATAATTCAAAATGCACATACCTATATGGCTTTTTCAAATGAAATTTTAAATAATCATCATGACTTCTATTGCATGGATCTAATTCAAAATTTTAACTCTTTTCTTCTCTAATGATCTAAAAACAAACAAATCTAAAGATAATTATGTTCTTATACCCTTAATTATATAATAAACTATTGCTCGTTAAAGAGCCTACCTCTGAAATTTAAGCCAAGTTTGATATGATCAATGCTAATCTTCTTCCAATTCAGACTGCAATACTCCTAAATTTCCAATGTTTTTCTTCCTCTATGTTGTTCAATCCTTCATGTTCTTTCCTCCCTATTCTCTAATCTTCCTTCTTTATTTGCTATTCTCTATTCTTTTTTCTATCATCCCTATTCTCTGCATATTTTTCACTGTCTTTTCAATACCGTCCTCCTAGATTTCCAATGATCTATATTTATGCTATTTGCATGCTAAATTTTCTGCTACATTTTGGGCTTACATCCACTGCTATTATATTTTTCCATGCCACCCACACAACATGTCTAACAGTTCACTTGGCCTAACTGTTCCACATAGGGCTTGTTCCAAACGGTATACACCACATAGTGTCCATGCTTAATGGCACAGTCCATAAACTTTTCAAACACAATCGTGGTTGTTATTCCTTGCAAAGTCCGTGTTCAACTTAAACACTATATGTTTGTTTGGTTACATAGTCAATATACTCATCGACTCCTATTTGCAAGGTATTTTGTTACGTGGGATAGTCCTTGTTTAAACACAATGTGTTTGTTATAATGCATAGTCGATACTATTCATCGACTTCACTATGCGATATGCTTTGTTACTAACAACATGCTATTTATATATATGTATATATATACATATATACATACATATATATATACATACATACATACATACATACATACATACATACATACATACATACATACATACATACATACATAGATATATATATCTGTGTGTGTGTGTGTGTGTGTGTGTGTGTGTATACATACATACATATGTATGTATGTATATATATATATATACATATATATGCACACACACACATATATACATAATATCAAGCGATTATGTATATGTATATATACATAATATCAAATGATTATGTAAAAGTATTAACAAAATTCACGGAGTAAGGTAATTTCATTTTCATAATAATTAGATATATACATTATAATTATATACATATATACATGTATATGATCAAATTAATATTCAAATTCTCCCTCTCTCTCTCACACACACATATATATGTACTATTATCAAAACACCAAAGTGAACACATAAGTACAATATTTCATCCAATTCATACATATTTGCACACAAAGAATGTATAAATCTACGATCAATATTAATATTTCAAATACCTATATGGCTTTTTCAAATGAAATTTCAAATAATCATCATGACTTCTACTGCATGGATCTGATTCAAAAGTTTAACTCTTTTCTTCTCTAATGATCTAAAAACAAACAAATCTAAAGATAATTATGTTCTTATACCCTTAATTATATAGTAAACTATTGCTTGTTAAAGAGCCTACATCTGAAATTTAAGCCAAGTCTGATATGATCAATGATAATCTTCTTCCAATTCTGACTGCAATACTCCTAGATTTCCAATGCTTTTCTTCCTCTACGTTGTTCAATCCTTTGTGTTCTTTCCTCTCTATTCTCTAATCTCCCTTCTTTATTCGCTATTCTCTATTCTTTTTTCTATCATCCCTATTATCTGCATATTTCTCACTGTCTTTTCAATACCGTCCTCCTAGATTTCCAATGATCTATATTTATGCTATTTGCGTGCTATATTTTCTGCTACATTTCAGGCTTACACCCACTGCTATTATATTTTTTCATGCCACCCACACAGCACGTCTAACAGTTCACTTGGCCTGACTGTTCCACGTAGGGATTGTTCCAACAGTATACACCACATAGTGTCCATGCTTAATGGCACAGTCGGTAAACTTTTCAAACACAATTGTGGTTGTTTTTCCTTGCAAAGTCTGTGTTCAACTTAAACACTATATGTTTGTTTGGTTACATAGTCGATATACTCATCGACTCCTATTTGCAAGGTATTTTGTTATGTGGAATAGTCCTTGTTTAAACACAATGTGTTTGTTATAATGCACAGTCGATACTATTCATCAACTTCACTATGCGATATTCTTTGTTACTAACAACATGCTATTTATATATATGTATATATATACATACATACATACATACATATGTATGTATGTATGTACATACATAAATATGTATGTATGTATGTACTATGTATGTATGTATATATATGTATGTACATAGATACATATATACATATATACATATATACATACATATATACATATATACATACATGTATATATACATACATATATATATGTATATATATATGTATATACATATATGTATATGTATGTATATATGTATATATGTATGTATACACACACACACATATATATACATATGTATTGTATACATATGTGTGTGTGTGTGTATATATATGCACACACACACACACACATATAATATCAATTGATTATGTATATGTATATATATACATAATATCAAACAATTATGTATATGTATATATACATAATATCAAATGATTATGTAAAAGTATTAACAAAATTCATGAAGGTAATTTCATTTTCATAATAATTAGATATATATATTATAATTATATACATATATACATGTATATGATCAAATTGATATTTGAATTCTCTCTCTCTCTCTCTCTCTCTCTCTCTCTCACACACACACACACACACACACACACACACACACACACACATAGATGTGTACTATTATCAAAACACCAAAGTGAACACATAAGTACAATATTTCATCCAATTTATACATATTTGCACACAAAGAATGTATAAATCTACAATCAATATTCATATTTAACCTAATGTTTGAATATAAGTCTTTCTTTGAAATAAAACGTATCATTTCACAATAACTTATGAAAATTCAGATTTGATTCAATCATAAAATTACATCATGCAACAAATACACATATATATATTCTAACGTGGTGTGTGAGATTCCATCTATTCTAGCAAAGACCTTGAGCTAAAACAACTCTACCAGGACCATGTTCTCTCCTTCATTCACGTTCACCTGTTCCTGCATTCACTTGCACTCAATTGCTTATTAGCAATGATGATCCCCAATTTTATAATACAATAATATTGATCATTCAATTGCATGTAAATCATTTCATTGCATTTGAACTCCTATTTCATTATCATCTTATTTCACTAAAAATTCCATTTCCATTTCATTTCAATTTCATAAATAAAAAATAAGCATTATTTTCCTAATAAAATAATTATAAATAAATATGGTTTGTGATATCCTTCCCTACTTGGAAGAGACATCATTTTGATGTCTTATTATTCTAATAAGCACATAGTATTTTAACATCATAAAATATTAACCATACATCATAGTCTCAAATAAAAACATAAACAATAACAGTAGCATCCATGCTAACCAAGTTCACAACATGTGAATCCAACCAGAGTATCAAGGTATCTCGTGCAATAAGCAAATACTACTCTAAGAAAGAAAATGAGGAAAATGACGGTCAATCATCTCAGTAACCTCCCATGTAGCACTATCCTCAGAATATTGGTCCCACTAGACCTTATACTAAGTGAAATCTCTGCTACGTAGCTTCACGCTACATTGATCTAGGATTCGGATGGGCTCCACTAGCACCACCCTCGGATCTTGTACTTGTAAAGATCACCAATCAAGAATATGAGATGCATCAGGATGATAAGGTTTCAACAAAGAAACACAGAAGACATTATGGATTCGAGCTAGAGCAGGTGGTAAAGATAATGTATATGCGATTGGATTAATAACTTCCAGCACATCAAAGGGTCCCACATATCTTGGTGCCAACTTTGATGATTTCCCAAATGAGATAGAGCTCTTATGAGGCTTGACCCTCAAAAAGACTTTATCTCCCGCAACAAATTATCTAAAAGTTCTTTTTCTATCAGCATAGCTTTTCTGTCTATAGTATGCCTCCTTCAATCTTGTCCTGATCAACCTCATATGCTCATCTATTTCTTTGAGAAAATCAGGACCAATAATGATCCTATCTTCCATTCTATCCCAACTAATAGGTGTGTGACACTTTCGTCCATAGAGTGCCTCAAAAGGTGCCATCCCTAAAGATGCATCAAAGGAGTTGTTATATGCAAACTCAAAAAAAGGCAGATACTCCTCCCACTTGTACTATTGATCCATGTAGTACATCCATAGAAGATCCTCCACAACCTAATTAACCCTTTCCATTTGGCCATCTTTCTAAGGATGATATGCCGAATTAAAATTCAGTCTAGTTCCCAAAACTGCATTCAATATTGTCCAAAATCTAGACGTCATTCTTGTATCCCTATCTGATATGATGGTTTCTTGTACACCATGCAAACGAAATATCTCTTGCACAAATTTCTTTGCAAGAATAAATGATCCATCCTTGAGATTTCCAAGTATGAAATGTGCAAATTTTGTCAACTTATCTACAACTACTAAGATGGTATCATGCATGTTCTTTCTCATAGGTAACCCTTGGATAAGATCCATACTGATTACTTGCCACTTATATTCAGGTATGACATGTTGAAACAAAAGTCTCACTAGATGAACATGCTTAGCTTTCACTTGTTGACATTCCAAACATTGAGCCACATACTCAATTACATCTTTCCTGAGTTTAGGCCAAAAATACAAAGTTCTTAATTCAACTACCATCTTCGTCACTCCAGGATGTCCCGAATAAGGTGTATTGTGCACCTCATGCAATATTAACTTCCTTAAGTCTCCACCTTCAGGAATATACATCCTTCTTTGGTATCTTAAAATACCATCAGGCTCCAACTCATATCCATCAAATCGGTGATATGAAGGATCTATCCCCAAGGCTTGCTTAACCCTTAGGTAATGCTCATCTTTAGAAATATTTTGGAACACTTGATTCTTCAAGTTTGATCTTATAGTAACCATAGCAGATAGATGTCTTCTTCTACTGAGAGCATCTGCTACCCTATTTTCCTTTCCTTTGATATATTCAATACCAAAATCATACGCACTTAGGAATTCAAGCCACCTTCTCTATCTTGCATTAAGGTTAGGTTGTGTAAAGATGTATTTCAGTCCTAAGTGGTCTGTCTTAAGCTCAAATGCCTTCCCTAGAAGGTAATGCCTCCACATTTGTAATGCAAGAATAATAGCTAAAATCTTTAAGTCATGTCGAGCATAGTTTAATTCATATTGCTTCAGTTTCCTAGATTCAAAAGCAACCACCTTTCCTTTCTACATTAACATTGCTCCTTCACCTTCAACTGAGGCATTTGTAATCACTATGAAGTGTCCATTAGGATCTGGTATAGTCAAGACTGGTGTTGTTGTCAACTTTTGCTTCAAAAGATGAAATGTCTCTTCGCACTTCTCAATCCATAAAAATTTATTTCCCTTCTTCTGAAGAGAAGTAATAGGTGCTTCTATCCTAGAAAAACCTTCCACATACTTAATGTAGTATCCTGCAAGACCCATAAAACTTCTGACCTCTGTAACACTCTGAGGTGTTGGCCAATCTACAATTGCCTCTATCTTTGCAGGATCAACTAAAATTCCTTCTGCATATATAACATGACCTAAGTAGTGCACCTTTTCCTAAAACAAAGCACACTTCGAAAACTTACCAAAAAGATTTCGATCCTTAATCCTTAGCTGGTGATAACTTGATCGAAGATCAATCTTAGAGAATACTGTAGCACCCTTCATTTGATCAAATAACTCATCTATCCTAGGCAAAGGATATATGTTCTTAATGGTTACCTTGTTTAGCATCCTATAATCAATACATAATCTCAAGGTGCCATCCTTCTTCTTCATGAAGATTACTAGTGCACCCCATAGGGATATACTAGGTCTTATGAAACCTTGCCTAAGCAACTCCTGCAATTGAGCCTTAAGCCCATACAATTTTTTGGTAGTCATTCTGTATGGAGCCTTTGATTGTGGATCGGTTCCAGGTAAGAGTTCTATAGAGAAATCAAATTCCCTTTTTGGTGGTAACTTAGTAAGGTCTTCTGGAAAAACATCCAAGAATTCTCTGAGAACTGGATAATCCTCAGGGCTTTTCTTGGCATTATCCAAGTCACTTACAATGACAACAAAAATAGAACATCGCATCCTTTGGGCCTTCTTGAGCTACATACCTGAGATGTGTCTCAATTCAAGAGGCCTTTTAGACCCAAGAATCTCAACCAGATTTCCAAAATCATCTATGCAACTAACAACCTTATCCTCATAGTTTACTATAACTTTGTGCTCAGTTAACCAATTGATACCTAAGATCACATCATACGATCCCAATGGTGCTACATATAGATTAACTTGAGTTTGGAAATTAGGAAGCTCTAAATCACTACAAAATAGACATGAATCTACCCTCTTCTCTGCTCGACTTCCATATTGAACCATCCATGCATTTGACATATAACCAGGTCTAATAGATAATCTAGAAACTACTTTAGGATCAATAAAGAATTTAGTAGCTCTTGTATCTATCAAAATAGAAACTGATTGACCAGAAAGCTTACCCGTTATCTGGATAGGTGAAGCCTAAAAATCAGCCTGGCGGTTGTCAACCGCTACATGAATTTGATGATGTGAAGCTCCTTGCTGAGTTCCTCCTATTTGAGTTATGGAACATTGTGGATAGTTTGAAGCATACTGATTTCCCCCACAATTGTAACATCCATCTCTAGGTCCTCGGTCTCCACCTGATCTGTTCCTGTCAAAGTTCTGCCTGATATTGGGATTAGTGAAGTTGGTTTTATTGTTCACTTTCTTGTTCCAACCATGGTTCCCTCTTCCTTTCTCCTGAGTATAAGGTACTATTTTCAGATTTCTTATCTGTCGATTTCCCTTCTGATGATCATTGTTTTAAAAATTCCTATTCCCAAAACTCGATTTGATATTCACATTCTTTCAGAAATTTGTCAACTGTTGCAACTTTTGTTCTTGTTTAGTTGCTTTCTCAAAAACTTCATCCATAGTCAATGGATTATGAATATCCACTTCTGCTCCAATGTGAGTCCTCAAACCCAAGATGAACTTTCAAATGTGGAATCGTTCATCCATCTAGTACTATGGAACATACTTTAGGAGATTGGTGAACTTCTACCAGTATTGAGTAACTCTCATACCACCTTGTGTCAGATTCTCAAATTTTGTCATCTTCTTGTCAAAGAATAACTGAGGAAGCCACCTCTTCCTGAATGATTGCAGGAGTAGTTCCCAAGTAATATCACCAAACTGTAACTTCTTCTCAAATTTCTCAATTGTCCCACCATGTTGCAGCTTCTCCAATAAGATGATAAGTAGCCCATACTACTTCAGTCCTTGAGCTGAAACAACTCTACTTGAACCATGTTCTCGCCTTCATTCGCGTTCACCTATTCCTGCATTCACTTGCACTCAATTTCTTATTAGCAATGATGATCCCCAGTTTTATAATAAAATAATACTGATCATTTAATTGCATGTAAATCATTTCATTGCATTTCAACTCCTATTTCATTATCATCTTATTTCACTAAAAATTCCATTTCAATTTCATTTCAATTTCATAAATGAAAAATAAGTATTATTTTCCTAATAAAATAATTATAGATAAATATGGTTCGTGACATTGTTGTCATACACTTTCAAGTCATCAAAGGAAGGAAAGTCTCCACCAGGACCATTGGAGGTTAATTCTTTGTGCTCCTTATCAATAAAAAAAGATGGGTATCCTTTTTTATAGGCAATGGTGAATTTGATGGTCCAACGTCAACAAGCGCATGCAAGGTAGCGACGACACCACCTCATGAAAGAAAAACACAGACATATATTATCTTGGAGCACAAGTTACGCCACAATCTACTTTCTTACACAATTCAATTATACATGTCCCATCAACTTTGAAAGATGAGGGTTGTTGCCAGCTACAAATCAATATTATTATCTATAAACTTCAATACCTCGAATTTTCCTTGTGAATTTTTCCTCATCTTGAACATAGATTTGACCATGACAGACAATATCCATCTTATGCGCTAACTTACCTGGAATAATCACCATTCAATCTTTGAACATAAACAAAAAGCGGTTAATTTTATTAGGATACTTCAAATTTCATGGGTAGAAAGTTCAGAGTAAATGATTTTGGAGAATTATATGATTAAGTTTGTTTGATTTGGAATAATATTATAATAACTCTTTTTTTTAATTCTTGATGTTTCATCTATCTTAGGGGAAGTGTATTAATAGTCATAACAACTAATTTTACACACTCACAAATCTTAAACAATACATCAAATTTTAACGATTTTTTCTTGTTGTTTTTTTATGTGACTTAAATGCTTATAGTTATTTTTTTGGCTCTTGAGTAGTAACATCAACATGCTTTTTACAAAGGTGTTCAAAAGGCCCAAAAAAAAGTGAGACCGTTACTTTGCGCAAGTCATGTTTTATTGGTGTGTTGATGTGGCATCTCATGATTTTTCACTTTTTAAATCTACGGAATACATTTCCTTCAATTATGGGGAGTCATCATCAACAATAAAAACTTTGAAGTCACAACTATTGGGGCAATATTGTAAAAAATATTGGGCACTAAATCAAAAAATGCTATAACAACTTTTGGAACATTCTCAACTACTTGGTCCTCTCTCCTAGTGACACCTGAACTCGAAAGGATCAATTTATGCCCCAAGATGATTTAATTGTTGAGGAGTACTGCTCGAGATATAACTGAATAATCCCTTCCTCAACCTTGAGAAAATATCCCCAATTAACTTTTGTATGATTGTTGGTGTTCATCGTTTGGAGCCTCATCTCCTTAAAAAGTGGGTTGTAAGTTAAGAAAGTGTTTTAATTTAAATATTGATTCCTGGTGCAGGAGCAACTGGAATCTACTAAATAGGTTTTGAGTCTTAGGAGTGAGGGTTAGGTCCACTGTGATTCAATAAGGTCTATTGAGACCATTTATAATATAATTTCATGTTTTTTTGATGGATATGTCAAATCTAGAGTCACAATTTGCAAGTCTGTAAAATTTGTCATAGTGGTCATCGGGATAGTTATCTTGATAAAATGTCGTTGTTGTAAAAAGTTATCAAAGGGGTCATCAAGATAGTTATTACTATCGGGATCGCACAAACCTGTTTAGCCGACTTCGCAAGGCTATTCTGATAAGCTTCCAACGGTCTCGATCGGTATAGCTATACTGAAATAAGTAACATCGGGATAAGTTTCTTCTGTCGGAGTTGCATAAAAAGGTTATTCCAATGGGGAGGTCAAAAGTCATGATCGGAGTTGTTATTTTCATATCGATACCTAAAATTGATTGAGCAGTTCGGTATTGTTATTTCGATATCTGTGTCTGATAGGGATTTTTTAAATGTGAAAGTTGAACAGTCAGAGAACCCAAGGGTCTGTTGTGACCGCAGGAATGCATAAATTTGGTATAAATTGTATAGCAATGAGGGGATTCTGAGATGTATAACTAACTTTCAAACTTTGAAGTCATTGGCACCAAAATTGGAAGTTTATTTTCCGCAACTCAATCTATCTCTACAATTTGTTCTATTTTTTGTTTTTGAACATTATTGTAAGGATTCAAACCATGCATGTAAGCATGTGAGGGTATAGAGTTGTGGGTATCTTCCATTTTCTGATGGTTAAATTTATGAATAGTTAAGACCTTGTAGATTTCTTCATGAGACTGACTGATAACTAGGGTTCTAATAGGAAATTGATGATTTTCCCCTAACTCGATTGTCATAACACCCTCTGTTGTTATATGATGAGAATATAATTGTAAGTTTTAATGAAGGAAATTTTGTCTTGCATCAATTGCTAGGGAGGGGGTAGGTTAATTATGACTCATTTAAATAAAGGCGATTCTAATATATTCTCCTATACCATATACTTGTCATTTCATCCAGAATGCAATCCAGCTAACTACTTGAATTTTAAAGGAATTTTGTAAATCACAAGTATGGGATTACCTATTTTAATTAGCTCTACTAAATCCCCTATTTGACTTCATTTTATATTCTAATTCTAATATGACCAAATTAACATAAAAAAATAATAGAAATAGATTCTTGCTATTTCTAATAATCTATACATGTATAATTTTAACCTAAAATTTTATACTACACATATTTATAAGGTTAACTAATTAACACCTTAGAGAATATAAATTTGATACTTCTCACCTAGTTTCCTTCTTAACATAGATATAGTACTATCTATGCAAAGTTTAATAGTGAGGACCCAAGTAATTAAAGCGGCCTCTCCTCGCCATTCTCCATGGACAATCTTCAAATGAATATTCTTGATTGGAATAACTACAACTACCTTAATTGTATTACTTCTCATTTTATTGTCTTACGTATATTTGTTTTCTCTGTCTTCCTATCAATTAGAGATATCAAGATCTATATGATTTTTCTTATAGCTACCCCAATTTCCTTATTTATTCATATATTGAACTTTCTTCCTTATGTAGATGATCTTATTTTGATGGAAAAACAACTCATGATTTGATGGAACACTTGAAAGCTCTTGAATTATTTTTCTAAGAGGTAGGAATGTAGTTGGATACTAGCAAAACTAAGGTCATGGTATTTACCCTAAAGAGAAAGCATGTTTAGAAGGGATTTATTTTCGATGGTAGCCCCTTGAAAGTGGTCATTGATATAAGTATCTTGCCCTTGATTTTTTAGAATAAACTTAGCAGGGAAACATGTAGAAAAAAAAAGAATACAAGGGGGATAGAAAGCCTTATAGGGGAGAGGAGCCTACATGTGTGCGCCCTAAGTTCGGAGATCCATGTGGAGTACCATATGGACCTCCAAGTAATTTTTTTTTCCATGTAGACCAATGACTTCTTAATTGGAAAAAATCATTTTAAAATTTTTTAAGTGTGTTTTCCATGTGTACGACGTGATGATTCATCCAAGGTGTCAAGAATTTTCCATTTTGGTGCAGTGATCATTACTTGTGCGCCCCCCCCCCCCCCCCCCCACAAAACTTGTGTGGTGCATCATCCAAAATGAACTTTTTGTTCGTATGACATTCCATCACATGACCACCCTTCAATCCAACTTGTGTGCATTTATCAGCCATGGTTACCCTACACTCTTCCTTGTAATGGCATTAACTTTGTGTCTCTTCTCCTTACTTCCACCACATTGTGCACAAATCTCTAGCACAATTTCATTCACTACTCTTACCTCCTTGCCAAATATACTATATTTCATTCCATTCATTCATGCATCTTCTCAAGTCTTTGGCAAGTTACACACTAGAACGTGTTCGCTTGGGGTCTTTGTAAGTTAAGGTGTTTATCGAGAATATGCTCACTTCAAACATCAGTCTCCCTTCCACTTCGACAATGACTACGCCCTAGTTCTTCATTGATGGTTACACCTTGATTCTTCATTGATGGTTACACCCTGGTTATTCGATGATGGTTACGATCTAGTTCTTTGACATTTAAAGTTGTAGGTAAACATTGTGTTTCTAGTTGTTTGCTTTGTGTTTTTCTCTGGAATTATTGCCTTCCATTTCTTCATACATGCATTTACTTCCATCATGGTTCTACTTGCAGGTATGGACCATAGGATTCGAAGACCACCCCACATGCGTAAATAGGTTGCTTTGAGTTATTGTCTTTTACCTAGGTGAGGATGAATTCCTCACTAAGGCCTTCCATTATCCATTATCCATTTTCATTTTTTATTTTTTTGGATTTTTGTATCCATTTCCTTAGATCTATAACTTTGACATTCTTTAAATTTGTGGGTGATTGTTCTATAAAGTTGTGGGTGCTTGTTCTATAAATTTGTGGGTGCTTTTTCACTAAAGTCGTTGGTTCGGTTATCCTTCCATTGGGTATTTATGAACACTAATATGTGTTTATACACATAAATTTCTTAAGGAAAATGTAATCTTCTATTCAAGCATCATTGGATATGTGTAATGAACAGTGTAAAAAATGTATCATTGTGGATATATTGAAATGGTTTTTTCAAGCATCACTATTAATATTCATTATAAATCATTATTAATATTTCACCTCGTTTGTGTGTATTGATAACTTGAACCTTTAGTGCATGGATATATATTTTACTATTTTTTATGATTATATATTTTTAAATAAATTTGAAAAGTTACATGTACTAAAATATAACTCTTTCCACTTAGCACCAAATTTGATCTTAATTAATTATCAAAATTAGAAAATAATTATATCATCTTGACACAAATTATTTTCTCTATTGAATCATTTTTTTTTGCAAAATTTATAAATAAATTTTAGTATTTTTCCTTGACAAGATAATCGACCTTATATTTTAGTGTTGGTGACCTACTTTCAATAAAAATAAAGATAAAATATAAAAAACTATTTAAAATATTTAAAGATATATATTTAGAAAAATTCACTTATAGATCTACATAACTATATTCTTATATATTTTTTTTAAAAGTATATATTGTTTATTAGAGGCAGTTGTTGAAACATCAAGTTTTTTTTTGTTTTTTTTCATGATTGGACCTGAAGTGGTATACAATATACATTTAGTAGACACTTCCAATTGAAAAAGTTGTGGCCCATATATAACTTATCTATAATGAATCTATATAGACTATATATTTGACTAGAATTATTTTTTAGTTAGAAATACTTAAATTCACTTGTGTTGATAAGTTGGCCTAAAACGTGACACAATTTTGTACTTTTACCCAAATGAACCATGGAAAACTAAATTATACATAGAATAACATCTATTTTAATGTAATAAATATAACCTCTCAAATTTGAGAAACACTACATCCAAGATCATAAAATTGAAAGCTATTGAATTGATCAATATTTTGACTTAAGAATTGATCAATATTGGATTTTTCTTCAACCAAAAACTATAAGAAAAAATATTTTTAAAATATAACCCTAACCCTAAACTAACTGAGAACCTAATCCTAACCCTATACCAAATTTAACCCTAACACTAAACTAGATTCACACCTAACCATTAACCTAGTTGAACACTAAACCAAATTAAATACTAACCTTTATTAAACTATGGTTAGTGTTTAAATCCCAACCCTATAATTTAATATCTAATTTTGACCCTAACTGTAAACCAAATTGAACATCATTCATAACCCTAAATGAAATTTATCCCTAAGTAGCCCTAAACCAATTTTAACCCTAACGCTCCAACAAATTATTATTTGTAACATTAATATTAAACCAAATTCAATTCTTACCTTAAAAATAAATTAAATTGATCTTTTACTAAATATAATAATTTTAATTAATTATGATCAAATTGGCAATAGAGTTTTACTATGTCAATACATAATAAATATAACCTCTCAAATTTGAGAAACACTACTTGCAATCATAAAATTGAAAACTAATGAAGCACGATCAATATTAACTTTTTTTAAATTGAAAACTATAAGAAACAACTATAACTACAAATTGAATTATAACCCTAAGCCTAAGCCTAAATCAAACTAACCCTACCCTTAACAGTAAACCAAATTGAACTTGAACCCTAATTCATTGATGACCACGACCCTAATCATCAACCTTAATCTTACCCTAATGGTAACCATAATCAATAATTGAATCCTAACCTAACCATAACCCTAATCAAATTGTAACTAAACACTCATCCTAACTCCAACCCTAACCCTAATTGAACCCTAAAATCAAACCAAATTGATCCCTAGCCCTAAAAATAATTGAACACTAAACTAAAATGTAGCTTATTCATAATAGTAAACCAAATTAAACCCCAATACTAACAATAAACCAATTTGAATCCAAACCCTAGACCATATCGAGCTCTAATCCTAAAACTAAACCAAATTGAACCCTAACCCCCCTTACGCAATTAAACATTTAACTAATTTGAACCCCAACTCTATTAGCAAAACAAACTAAACCCTAATCTAATCCCAATGGAATCATAACCAAACCTTGGACCTAATTGAACACTAAACCAAATTGTGCCTTAATTTACTAAACCAAGTTGAGCCCTAGCCCTAAACCTAATTGAACACTAAAAAAAATTGAATTGTAACCAGTATTATATTGGGGTGAGTCTTTTAATTCTATCCCTAATCTAATTCTATACATATTCACGACCCTAACTACAATCTAAAATTGAATTTGCAAGTTTGGGATGTGTCTTTTGAGTATAATCCATTATCTACAACTTTGCACCCTGAGACTACCTCCAAAATGTATCTATAAAATTTGTATAAAAATTCCGAGGATACTTGGCACCCTAACTACTCTGGTCTGAATAGGGGTACCCCAACTTCCCTGATCCTAGGAAATCAGGTCCAAATTTTAGGAAAAGGCCTATACTAGCTTCCTGATATTTTTTTGGGCTTCCTAGCTCCACTAGGTACCTCTAGGTAGACACAAGAGGAAAGAAAGGATGCTGAGGATAAGGGTTTGCCTAGGTCAAATCCCAAGTTTGGAATGAAGTTTTATTGAAATAGAAATTGAACTTGAATTGAGTTGGAAAGATTTCCTTTTTAAGGCAAGGCTAGATCTGAAATTGAAATGTTTGAATGTAGATGATTATACCTTCAATAGGTGATGCAATGCCCTTACTAGGATAATTCATCCATGCGTTGATGCAAAAACATGATAAATCACATATTATCCATCATGAAATTATAATTAAAACATAACATGAATATTTCTTGATGTAGTTTGTTGCTCATTGAATCATATATGCTCTTAAAGAAGAAGAATTTCTGTTAAATTGGATGATAATGTTAACATGAGATGAGATGTTCTAGATGTTGAGATGAATTGAGAGGGATGCCTTATATAAGTATTTCATAATTAAAATCACCTTTAGGCCAACCTAGATTTAGTGTATTTTCACATGGAGCTAGATTTGAATAAGGTAGGACCACCTTATTATCCTCTCAAAATTTGGGACAAAAGCATGGGACCAAGGGGGGGTGACCATCCTGGTCCTAACAACTGTTTATCTCTCTTAATGGTTTTAATAACTAGACTTTGAGGCCATGAATTAGGGATTGGAAATAAATAATAAGTAGTTATATGATCATCATGAAAGCTCATTTTATTTCAACCCGAGGTTTATACTTGAAATGGGTTAGCAAAGTATATGCACTAAAGTCTTCATTGTAGTCAATCTACTAAGAATGAAATGTTTTTGAAAGTAAAGTGCATGGAAAAAGGAATAACTGAAATGATTTAATACAAATTACCTTGAATTTAGAAAAACAACAACTTAGTCCATAGCAAGCAGGCAGGAAACTACTTTGTCTACCTTGGCTGCAGGAAAAGTCACAAGATGATTTTTCAGTGGCTGTAGGAACAACCAACCACCAGGACAACAAAATAAATACTAAAGGAAAATAACTTCTAAATACAAAGGGTGTAATTTTCACTTAGTGGCCCCCCTTAGAAATTCTTCACAAAACTCAACTAAGTGTTGTAAATTGGAATATTATCTTATTAATCTGAAAACACTTGTTACATCAGAGTATTTGCTAAAAACTATTCTGCAATAAAATGAAAGATTGAAAATTACAATAGCTAATGTTCATCATCCCTGAGAAGGGATATGTGAACTTATTTATAGAAAATAAACTCCTAAATACCTCTAACCATTGGTAGGTCCACCCCCAAAACATTAGGAGGATGCCATTTATTACAACATAAGAAAGAGGACAGTGATGCAAGAGCACCTAAGTTGCCATCAAGCCTCCATGAGGCAAATTATGAAATTTTTGTGTTTTAAAGAGTGAAAGTGAAAAATAAGGTCTTTTAAGGCCAATGTGATATAATAAGGTCATTAAGACCATTTAATGTTAGATTAAGTCCTAGTAGGGTCATGTTGTCAATATTGCTCAAAAATTGTCAAATTGTCAAAAGTTGTCATTTTATGGGAAATAGGTCGCAATGGGTCAAAATTGTTATTTTATGGTATGTAAGGGTATTTGTAGACTATTTTTACCTATTTGGATCAATATTGAGTCATGGATCAAGTCTAGGTGCAATTTGGAGAAAAATTGTCAACAAGTTGTCAAAGCAACTTTTGTGTTTGAAAAAGGGTAATTAAGTGATTGTTAGTGAAGTTGGTTTCTAAGGTAGTTACAACCAATTGGAGGGATGAAAAGTGTTTAAAAGGCCCTTCGCATGTTGATTTTGAGGTTGGATGGAAGTTAGTGTTTGAAGCAAACAAAAAATCACTAGGAAATATCATTGAATTTCTGCATTTTCTGAGTTTTTTCAAACGTAGCAATCTGATATTCTTCATATATCACTATGAAAAATTAATAATTAACCTTGGAAGCACATTTGTTATGATTTAGGTATTAATATAATTCCTTTCCATTTTTTTTGCACTTGATTTTATTGTGTTTTGAAGGAGATATAATGATTTTTGTAAAAACAGTCCATACCCTAACCTAGGGTAACCAGTCACTATGCAATAATGATTTTGTTTTGTTTTCACAATAAATAAACCACTTATAAGGGTGGAAAATATTTGTATATGTTTACTTTTATTTCCTTATTCTTTCTAGGGTTCCATGAATTGGTTTGCACATGCTAGAGAGGACACAAGGACTATTCTTTTGTGTCTCAGACTAAGAAGACAGTGAGTCACTGAGTTTTGGATGGTATGAATGAAAAGAAAAAGCCTTGGAAGGTTGGTGAAGTTTTAGGAAGGTTTGTGAGGAGCCCAAAACCATGTCCCCAAGGTTGACAACCCTTGAACAAAACCAAATGGTAAAACAACTATGACTGTCATAAACCTTGTGTTGGTTGTCATAGTTTGACAGTGCTTTGGATCATTGCACTTTACAAGGTTGAAGAGTGGTTTGTTAATGAGTTTTGTGTCAAGGGAAGGAGTAGGAGTTTTCACCTTCTTTGTGTCAAATATTTGAAGTGTTAGAAGAGGGAATGGGAAATGGAAGCATGACCGTCCTAATGAAATTTTGTGATTGTCTAAAACCAATAATATAGTAGCAGGGTTCCTATGTCCACTTGGGTGGTTGGGGGGGTAGAGTGTAGTACCCCTTCCTCGATTAGACTTTTTAGACTCATGTTGAATTTTTTTTTCAGTGGATACATTATATTGTGATATTTTACTTAGACATTATGCAATGTTGTGATATGCTTTAATTTGAGTTGTAGTGTATGTTGTTCATGCAATATTTCCTTATTGATGTTTAAATGGGACTTTATTGGATTATTGACATGGACTGACACATTCATTTTATACGTTTGATGAGTTATACACATGTTTCATGTTTGGAAGTGTATGTTTTGCGAGGAGATGATTTTTCTTCGCTCACTTTGGTGAGACAAGGAACGTCATGATTCTCCTTCACCGACGTGCTTACTATGGTTGTATATATATGCATGTGTGGTTCGTTGAAGCATGTAATTGTAGGTACAAATATCGTGTAGGTATGAGGTATTGTCTCCACCAAGCTTCACAGGTTTGAGCGTACCTTACTGATCCAATGGAAGTGGAGGAGATAGTCCTAAGTCCTACGTTTTACCCTAGATGTGCTCAAATTGAGTGTCCTAGTCATTCGTTAGTCTGATGGTATGATGAATCAATAAGGATCCGATCAACTACTGAGAGGGGGGGTGAATCAGTAGATAGAAACCTGACTAAATTTTCACCAAACAAAAAATACAACCTCTCAAGTCAAACTCAGAACTGACTGGTTCAAACACTGAACTAACAAATGCAATATCACTGTCAAGTACACCGGTTGACTATCATAACAGAATAACATTAGAACAAATCTCAAACTCTCAAACCATTTGACCAAAACATCCAAATACTTTATTGACACAAGTAAAAGCACATTTCAAATTGTTGTCGGTCATCATATCATATCTAGGTGGGTTTAGTAGTTAAGAAAATTAACCTTAGCAAACATAACCATAAAAACATTCACCACTTGACACAATGATTTTGATGTGGAAACCCAAATGGGAAAAACGACAGTGGGGATGAATACCCACAAGTATTTTGAATGCTTTTGAAGTTCACCCTGTTAGGAGCCAAGCCTGTTAAAGCTATTACAAAAGTCCCGTTAAGAACATATCCTGTTAGGGACCACCTGGTTAAGGGATTGACTATAATGCCCTATTAGAAGCAATACCCTATTAGTAGTAACCTCGATAGAGATTTGAAATCCAAGCTAATGGATCATCTGGTTAGAGGATTTAGATAACACTAAGCCTGTTAGAGCTTACCATGTTAAGGGATTTGACTGTTGTAATTGTTAGAGAACAACAGGGGTTTGCTGATCTGGTGAATATCACTACTCTGGTTGATCAAATCCTTTTCATGCTCCTATCTTCCTTTACACATATTGTAGATACATCTTTTGGTTCGGCAACCAATCACTCTTACATTCAACCAAAATTTCCAACAACACAACAAAACAACTCATCGACCTTATAAGCAAAACAATAGGTCGATAACACATCACAAACCTAAGATCTCATAGAGATTACAAACAAATCGGTTCAAGTATGACTATTGGATTACATAGCAATCATTGCACATAATTCAAGACAACCTCGACAACTCCTTGATCACCGCTTCATCGATCCTTGTAACTCATCACGATGTTTCCACTTCATGCAATGCACTCTCTCATTCCCAAGATAAAACCGTTATCTCTACGCACAAAAAACCATTTGAAACTCTTCACATAAAACATGCATACATGGCATAATCATTATTGTTGATCATTTGATCATAAACCAATACAACCGATTCACCAAGCTCCATCGGTTAGGGTTTGGCACATCAACAGGTAAGGTTACCGGTTGATCTCACTTCTTCTCAAGTAATACTGGTTTCCTTCACTATCTCACCTACTAGTTGCAAAACAACATCATTACAACATCATTACCAGTTATAATTGACATCAATGACAACAATAGTTCATCAATGCAATCTTCATGCAAATGCCAACACAGTCTCTCTTTGTTTGGTATGCGAGTCGTGTGTTTATTTGAGTTATTTTAGTAGCGTATTATGTTTTTGGTAAAATTGATTATTAAATCTTAAAGTATTTAATTAGTTTAAATGTGGTTTTATGCATTGGTAAATAAAAGAGATTAAATTAAATAATATCCTTTTTTTTTTATTAGTCATTAAATCGATTTGTTTAATTTATTAACTTAGCAAGTTGGATTAAATGACCATTTCAAATTGTAAATTAAATGTGTTTTGCATTGGGAAAAGTTTATTTGAAAGTAAAAATAAATAGATAAAATCTTTTCTTCCTCATTGACTTTTAAAAAGGTAAATTGGAGTTTTAAATAAAAGAAAGAAAATCAATTTTGGAGAGAAAAGCTTTTTGCATTTTAACTTTATGAAAAGGATTTCATTGGTCAAAAAGAATTTCAAGCTAAATTAATTTTAGGTTAATTTTTTTTTTTATATAACCATATTCTTTCATGGGAATGGAGAGGAGAAGTTTTGGAAGGAAAATTTGTGCATCATTGTTGAAGGAATTTGTCCAGTTGCAGGTGGAGTTCTTCTTTCAAACACATCTAGGATAGCTATTCAAGGTTGGAATTTAGTTTTATATCTCTGTTTTTAGAATTTGTTTGATTTTAACAAATTCCCTATGTGTGGGTGTTTGCTTTCTCTATTTGAAAACTCTTCAATTTTTTTTGTTAAAAAGGAAAGGAGTGTTTAAATTTAGGCATTGAATTATTTTATGTTTGGTTTCAAATCAATTCCTTGTTTGGGGATAAAAGAATTGGTTTCAGATTAGTTTTGTGAATCTTTCCTATGTGTTGAAAACCAAAAAAATTCATTTTTAAATCTATCTATTTGGAGTTAAATGTAAAAATTAGTTTATTTATTATAGTTTTGATTTGGGGAAAATTTATTATTTGTTCAATTTCACCCCTGTATGGGGTTATGTTGGCAAAATTTTGCCAAATTTGGTTGCTTTGGAGTGGAAATGTTGTTTTAAAATTTATCCTCCCTCTGTTAAATTGGTCTCAAAAAAAAATTCTGAGTATGCTTGTTTTGATATTTGAGTTTTTTTTTTTTTTTTTTAAAAGGAGGATTTTAGTTTTGCTGTGTAATTTATTTCTGAGTTCTCTGTTTCTACAGAGGATGATGTTTAATTTTGTTTTTAAAAATAAAATTTATAATTTTTTTAATTAATATTATCGTGGTGCGTGGGGGAGCCATGGGCTCAACCCCACAACACCACGGTGGGGAGGTGTTGTGCAATTCTTACCCCACTGTATGTGGGAGCGTTGTTTGCACAACGCAGTCCCCACATACAGTGGGGAGCATTGTTTGCACAACACTATCCCCAATGTATGTGGGGAGGCTTGTTTGCACAACGCAACTCCCACATACAGTGGGGAGCATTGTGCAAGCAACGCCTCCCCCATACGTGGGGAATTTACAAGTTTTAATTTTTTAATTTTTTTAGTTTTAAATTTATAATTTCTAAATTATTTTAAATAATTAAAATATATTATATATATATTTATTTCATAATGAAATTAGAAAAATATAATTGATTTGGAAAATGAGAATAGATATTTTATTTGGAAAAATAGAAATTGATTATTTTAGTTTGGGAAAAATATTAATGTTAGATTAATAAATAAATAAGTTTATTTATATTTTTATATGTATATGCTTGTATGTATAATTGTATAAATGATATATTTATTTTTTTATCTATTGCGAAATGGTGATTTTCTCTAAAATGTGGTATTTTGGAAAAATAGAGGAATTAGAAAATCATGTCGATTGACATTATTAAACAAAATTGAAAATAGATGTGCATGTTTAATTACTGTATTCGCATTTGTTCTCAAAACTACAAGTCTTTAGTCAGTTTATTAAATGTGGTCATATGGTTGTTTTCGTGGTTGTGCATTTCTTGTGTCAATGTTTTGTCATTTGGTTAACCTTATGGGAGGTTGATTTCAACCAAGTGGTTTTCTACGGTATTGAACTCTGTGTACTATTTCATGTGTATACCTTGGTTTTGGGAGTTCATGTGATTTTGGTTAAGTGTCATATGGGAGAGTGGCTTTCGATTGGGGGCCGCACCCAAAGTGGTTAGCTGGGTAACCCATCGAAAGCTTGTTTAAGTAAGTGGTAACATAATAATATCTAGGGGGCTTGGTAGATGAAACACTAAATAAGATAATCATGTCTTGTTCATAGTTGAGTGCTAGTACAGACTCAAGATGCAGCGAGAAGGCCTAGAATGGAAAACCAACAACCTTGTCCTCACGAAAGGATTGTTTGGGTCCACATGAGACTTGGATGGGGTCAGGGGTTTAGGAGAGGTTACCAGGATAACCCATGATGGGGGCCAGGACCTATGGAGGCCTGCCAGGATAACCATATCAAGCTATGTGATGACACTCTTCCCTTATGGTCACTAGTGTATAGTCTTGTTGATTTTCCTTGTTATGATGTGGAGTCATGTTCTGCGAGTTTATTGTTTGTGAGTTGATCCGATGTTTTGTGAGACCATGTATTCTTTCCATATTTGCTAGTGGGTTTTAGTGCTATCTCCTAACATGAAGGGGTGGTTCTTTTTGAGCCACATGGTCAGGTGGTAGTGTCACTTTCCATCGGTATCATGTTCACTTCCTTCTGCGAGGGTTGTCTTTGCAGGTGTTCCAGATGCTCTTTGGTCTTGATCATCTTCTTGTTCCAATTGGATTCACTTTATACTCCTTGGATTCATTATTGTACCTATTTGAACCTTATGTGTTCATTTGTATCATTTCTATTATTATGCCTTCTTGGCATGTTATAAACTATGTAACTCATCATATGATCTTGTAGTTAATCCATATGTTATCCCGTAATTTTAAATGCAATGAATTTGAGATATTACAAGTTGTTAGATTTTGTAATGGTAAATATGGGATTATTGAATGCATTATTGTAATAAAATTGATGTATGTAATCATTAGTATGTAACGATATGAAATGCAAGTATGTAATTTTAAGCATGTCTAATTCAGTTCTTTATATGAATATCATTGCAATGTATTAGGGATAGTTAACATGCATCATAAGTGGATAAGTGAACTTTATGCTTTCAGTTTCTTTTTAAATTAATCTTCATTGGAAACCTTTAGGAATATGGTTAAGTCTTCCACTTGTGTAATTTATCAATGCAATGTTATAACTTAATGCACCTTAATGATATGTTATGTTGTAAAAAAAAAATTATTTCCACTTTTATTCCTATGCTTTAGTGTGATCCTTTAGGGTTTCTTGGTGGGGCATTACATTTGGTATCAGAGCCCAAGTTTCAACACTGGGTACTTTGGTTTTAAATTGAGCCCATTCAACTTGACCTTTTGCTAAGTCTTAGTATTTGTGTTTCACTTTTTTAGTATACTGGCTGTAGATCTAAAATTTTTCTCTTGTGATGTGTTAGGATTATGGCTATGAAATCCAAAGGTAGAGGTCATGGAGGTGGCCATGATCGAGGTAGAGGTAGGGGACCTGGCCGTAGTGTCATCCATCATAGTCCTTCACCACATCCCACTCGTGAGAGTGTAGAGAAGGTTCAATCTGTGCATTAGAGTGAGTAGAACATTGTGCAACAATTTCTCGAAAGGGAGGAGTTGCGACTGATGTTTCAGGACTACCAGACTTAGCCCTAGACCTAAGGTCGAGCAGCTTGACCATGCTCAGATGGGAAATTCTTACCAATAGGATCTTGAGGAGAGGGAGAGAGAGAGGTCTCCCAGGAGGAGAGAGGTCCCAGTGGACCAGGATTCAGTCATTATGGGGCATATGAGGGATTTGATGAGATCTCGTCCTCCTTCCTTTGACAGTTCAAGTACTGGACTTGAGGCAAAGACTTGGTTGGTTGGCTTGGATAAGTGTTTCACCATGCATCTGTATGGAAGTAACACCAAGGCGAGGTGCACTATCATGCACCTCCAGAAGTTTGCTTCTATTTGGTGGCGGTTGGAGGAGGAGAGGATTGGTTTAGACATTAGTACAGTGACTTTGAAGATTTTCTAGGAGAGATTTAGGGCACACTTTCTCTCAGCTCAGTGGCGATAGTATCGGGCAGATGATTTTCATGCATTACGCTAGTTTGACATGACTATGGATTAGTATGAGCACAAGTTTTATGAGCTCAAGCAGTATGCTAGTATTGGGAATGACGAGGCCATGTTGGTCCAACACTTCTTGAGAGGTCTTAATGATCACATCAGTGGAGATGTGAGAGTATTTGAGCCTGCTTCAGTAGAGTTAGCCATGGCAAAAGCCAAGCTAGTAGAGCAAAATCTTTCCCATGCTCACGGTGGCCAGTCTAGAGTACAGATTGGGAGTGTGCCTTATAGTGGTTCTAGATCTAGAGGGAATCAGTCCCAAATTGTTGCACCTTATAGGAGTTTTCAGGCACCCGCTAAGGTTGGGCAGTAGCAGTAGCAGTAGAGTTTTTAGTCGAGGCTGAAATGATTTCAGGGCCAACAGGGTGGCAACTCTCAGCCTAGGAAGAGTAGGAATTGGCAGAGGAGTAGGCCAAGTTTCCCAAGGCAGTCCTCTTAGAGTGTTTCACAGGCCCCTAGTAGGGGAAGTTTCCAGTAGTCCAGTGGGTCGTGTGGAGGTAGAGGACCTGGTAGGGGAGCTTGTTTCTCTTGTGGTTAGTATGGCCACATAGTTTCTCAGTGTCCATAGCATTCTCATCAGACAGGTAGTTAGAGACTAACAACGTCAGAGCCTATAGTGGGGGATGCAGGTAGATCCCATAGATTTTTTGCGACAGTTGATGACCGCCAAGCTGAGCACTAGGGTACAGTGATTGAGACTTCAGGTGTGTTGGGTGGTATTTCTTTCTCAGTACTATTTGACTCCGGTGCTTCTGATTCTTTTATATCTTCCTTCATTATAGAGCGGTGTGGGCTCGTGTCTACTAGACAGGCGGATAGGTGGCAAGTAGAATTGGCTACTGGGTTTCGTGTGGCCATAGATTCCTTTATTCCCAGTTGTGAGTTAGACCTAGGACCCTTTGCTACCTCAGCTGATCTTCGAGTCCTTCCTTTCGGTCTTATGGAGTTGTGTTGGGGATGGATTAGTTAGCATCTCACAATGCTAGAGTAGACTGTCATTAGAAGACAGTGGAGTGTATAGATGGCCATGGCAAGAAAGTTGCGATAGTTGGTATTCCTAGACCTATTTCCCTTCGCATGATCTTCTCTATGTAGCTTAAGCAGTGTATGATGAGACCTCGACTACATGGGAGGATGCGACAAAGATGAGAGAGTTTTATTCTTATCTGTTTTAGGCTTCCAAGAGTAAGACTATTTTGGGGGGGGAGAATGTAGTACCCCTTCCTCGATCAGACTTTTTAGACTCATGTTGACTTTAGTTGACTTTTTTTTAGTGGATACATTATATTGTGATAATTTACTTAGACATTATGCGATGTTGTGATATGCTTTAATTTGAGTTGCAGTGTATGTTTTTCATGTAGTATTTCCTTATGGATGTTTAAATGAGACTTTATTATATTACTGACATGGACTGACACATTCATTTTATACGTTCAATGAGTTATACACATGTTTCATGTTTGAAAGTGTATGGTGTGCGAGGAGATGATTTTCCTTCACTCACTTCGGTGAGTTAGGGAACGTCATGATTCTCCTTCACCGATGTGTTTACTGTGGTTGTATATATATGCATGTGTGATTCGTTGATGCAGGGAATTGCAAGTACAAGTACCGTGTAGGTACAAGGTATCATCTCCGCCTGGATTCACAGGTCTGAGCGTACCTTACTGATCCGATGTAAGTGGAGATAGTCCTAAGACCTATGTTTTACCCTAGTTGTGCTCAAAGTGAGTGTCCCAGTCATTCACGAATCTCCCTTTGTTTGGTATGCGAGTCGTGTGTTTATTTGAGTAATTATAGTTGCGTATTATGCTTTTAGTAAAATTGATTATTAAATCTAAAAGTATTTAATTAGTTTAAATGTTCTTTTATGTATTGGTAAATAAAAGAGCTAAAATTAAATAGTACCCTTTTTGTGATTAGTCGTTAAATCGATTTGCTTAATTTATTAACTTAGCAAGTTGGATTAAATGACCATTTACAAATAGTAAATTAAATGTGTTTTTGACTGAGAAAAGTTTATTTGAAAGTAAAAATAAATAGATAAAATATTTTCTTCCTCATTGACTTTTAAAAACCTAAATTGGAGTTTTAAATAAAAGAAAGAAAATCAATTTTGGAGAGAAAATCTTTTTGCATTTTAACTTTATGAAAAGGATTTCATTGGTCAAAAAGAATTTCAACCTAAAATAAGTTTAGGTTATTTTTTTTTTTATATAACCATATTCTTTCACAAGAATGGAGAGGAGAAGTTTTGGAAGGAAAATCTGTGCATCATTGTTGAAGGAATTTGTCCAGTTGCAAGTGGATCTCTTCTTTCAAACATATCTAGGATAGCTATTCTGTTGGGAAAAATGGTGTCTCAACCTTGCATTTATGCGAGGTTACTATTTATAGTAAGTTTTCATTTGAGCACGAAATGGTGTGAAACTCTCCCTGAAGCTTTTGGTTGGCTAGATAAGCATTCCGATAAAGTTGCATCGCAAGGTCACAGCTAGTTTTGAAGATATTAAATTTTTCGTCTTGGAGGGGTGCAATAAAATATTTAAACTTAATTTTGGGGACTTTAGAGGCTCCTAAATGCCCTAAAAAGTGGCCGTAACCGGCAAATCTGGTTACGAGGTGATAGAGCACTTCGCGAGCTTTCCGGCGCTTCAAACGGTTCGTCAATCGGACACTCGGTTCTCAAGTTATGGCCTCCAGAAGTTTGTACTCCTGAAATAGGAAAAATAATTTGTGTCGGATACATAAATGAGCTGTAAAAGGGAGCGACATGTGTTGATGTGTGCTTTAACATGTCATAGGGCATCTAGAAGGGAGATAAGGTCGGCTACACCTTATTGGGTGGTTTTAGCCCATGGTTTTGTAATACCGTTTGACGGTTTCTTGTATTGTATCTCCTATTTATGAGGTGTGTGAGATAGAGGTTGAGTGTAAGAGTCTTATGGCTATTGAGTTGCCTCTGAATCTCTGATTAGTGGTACTCCTGCGAAGAGCTTGCTCTGCAAGTATATTGTAATCTGTTTTTGAATACTGAATAAAATATTGAGTTGCTTTTGGAGGGTGGGGTTTTTCTCCCGAAAGGGTTTTCCCCACGTAAATCACTGTGTTGTGGTATGAATGCTATTATATCTATTTCTATTTTCTGTAACTATTGTAACGATCTGAAAAAGTTTTGCATTACCCTCCTCTCAAGGTTAGTGTAGGAAGTTGTTTCCGCTACTTAACTTCCTTACAAGTGGTATCAGAGCCTGATCACCTTTGGTTTCAATTGTGGGCAGTTGGGTTTTTTGAACTAATCCAGATTTGAGTGGGAGCTTGTGCAGAAGACACTTTTTGATCTTGTTGCAGGAATATTCAGATGGCGAGTTCGTCAGGGAGAATAGAGGTGGAGAAATTTAATGGAAGTAATTTTGAGATGTGGAAGCTGAAGATGGAAGATCTGCTAATAGATCGAGATCTTTGGGATGCTGTTGATGCGAATGTCCAAAGGCCCTCAGATACTACTGCGGCAGCTCAGTATGATGTTATGGATCGAAAAGCCAAGGGTCTAATCAGACTGTGCCTGGCAGACTCTGTTCTAATTAATGTCCATGAAGAAAACTCTACAAAGAAGCTATGGACTAAGCTTGGTGAGATGTATCAAGTGAAATCTTTATTAAATCAAATTTTCTTAAGAAAGAAATTATATTCCTTGAAGATGGAAGAGGGTGGACGAATTGCAGACCACCTAGAAGCATTCAATATGTTGGTGGCTCAATTAGTATCCGTCGGTGTTAAGATGGACAAGGAGGAAAAATGTCAGATCTTGCTTTGTTCTTTGCCTGATTCGTGGGATTCTCTTGTTATGGCTATCGGTAGTACTTCTGTTGTTTTGAAATCTGAAGACGTGGTGGGTGCCCTACTCGGTGAAGAGATGCAAAGGAAGGTATCCATCAGTTCAAAGGAAGCCCTAACCGTTCGTGGAAGACCTAAAGAGAAAGGCAAGAAGAATGAGAAGCGCGGAAAGTCCAAATCCAAAGGGAGATCGAAATCTCCTGGAAAGTCCAAAGACATTTGCTGGAATTGCGGTAAACCGGGTCACATCCATAAGGACTGCAAAGAAGAAAAGAAGAAGAAGAAAAAGAAAAAGTTCGATTCTGATTCTGAGTCCGACAAGGAAGATGGCGATGCATTTATTGCGGCTTTGGCGACTCATGCAGGTAATGATGCCTAGCTAATTGACTCAGGTGCATCTTTTCATATGACTTCCAATAGAGATTGGTTTTCTGAATATGAAGGATTTAATGGAGGTAAGGTGTACTTGGGTGATGATTCACCTCTAAACATTGTTGGTCGAGGTAAAGTTAGAATCAGGTTTTCTGATGGTAGAATAAAAAGGATTAATGGTGTGCTGCATATCCCTGGATTAAAAGGAAACCTGTTATCTGTGAGCAAACTAATAGATGCAGGTGTGCAGGTAGTCTTTTCTGAAGCAGGATGTAAGATGATTAAGGGTGCTATGGTAGTTGCTTGAGGTGTCAGGTTTGGCACTTTGTATAAGCTTGAAGCATACACTGTTGAGTGTAATAGCACTTCTGTAAAAAGTAAATCTGCAGATACTTCACTGGAAGATTTGAAGGTTTCACCTTCAGCAGATGGAAATGGTTTTTGGGTACCTAAAGGTGCTCTTTCGTCTGAAGCAAAGTTACCTGCAGAGAAGACTATGTTATGGCACCAGAGACTTGGTCACATTGGAGAAAAGGGTCTAAGGACCTTGAAAAATAAAAACCTTGTTGAAGGTTTGAATGATTGTAATCTTGACTTTGATTTCTGTGAGCATTGCATTTATGGAAAACAAAACCGCGTTCAGTTTTACTCGAGTTCTCATAAAACTTGTGGTGTTTTGGATCTTATCCATTCTGATGTGTTTGGTCCAGCAGATGTCTCTTCGATTGGAAAATCCACATATTATGTTTCATTTATTGATGATTTTAGTAGAAGGACATGGGTATATTTTCTAAAGAGTAAATCTGAAGTTTTTAGTCGTTTTAAAGAATTTAAAGCAATGGTTGAGTTGCAGACTGGAAAGAAAATAAAATGTTTGAGAACTGATAATGGCGGTGAGTTTTGCTCTAATGATTTTGATAGATTTTGTAAAGACTGTGGAATTAACAGGCAGAAGACAACTCTGTATTCTCCACAGCAGAATGGAGTTGCAGAAAGAATGAACAGGACACTGATGGAGAAGGCTAGGAGTATGTTGAGTGGTGTTGGTCTCGAACAAAAGTTTTGGGCTGAAGTTGTTGCCACTGCTTGCTACCTGATTAACAGGTCTCCTACATCAGCTCTTGTTGATAAAACGCCTATGGAAGCATGGCCAGGTCACAAGCCTTCATTGAGACATCTGAGAGTTTTTGGTTGTGAGGCATATGCACATGTACCAAAGGAGAAGCGAACAAAGTTGGAGAACAAGGCTGTGAAATGTATCTTCATTGGGTATAGTTATGGTGTGAAAGGATACAAGCTTTGGGACCCTGTTGCACAAAAGGTAATTCACAGTAGAAGTGTTATTTTTAGAGAAATTAAGTCTCCTTCTGTTACATTGCAGCCAGAACAGACTAAAAAAGAAGATGTGATTCAACTTCCTTCTACACTTGAAAGAGTTGAATCGAGACCCCTAGATAGGCAAGAATTTGAGGAGAGCTCATCTAGCTCTGAATCTTCAGAAGAGGAGGAAGAACCTCCAACTCAGCTTGTTCGAAGGTCTACAAGACATAGACAACCACCTGAAAGGTATTCACCTGATGATTGGAGATGTATTTTTGCTCTGAATACTAGTGTGGATGAACCAAAATCTGTAGAAGAGGCATTAGGTATGAATGATGCAGAATCCTGGAAGATTGCTATGGAGGAAGAAATGGCAGCTTTGAAAAAGAATGATACATGGGATCTTGTACCATTGCCTGAAGGACGAAAACCCATTGGTTGTAAATGGGTGTTCAAGAAAAAGATTGGTTCAGATGGAAGCATTGAGAAGTATAAAGCAAGGTTGGTTGCAAAAGGCTACTCTCAGGTTGAGGGTGTTGATTACGGTGAGATATTTTCTCCTATTGCAAAAATGACGTCCATTAGATTTTTGCTTTCTATTGCTACTGCTTATGATTTAGAGGTTGAGCAAATGGATGTGAAAACTGCTTTCCTTCATGGTGATTTGGAGGAAGATATTTATATGACACAGCCAGAGCACTATGTGGTGAAAGGCAAAAGTAATTTGGTCTGTAAATTGAAGAAATCTTTGTATGGCCTCAAACAAAGTCCTAGGATGTGGTACCAGAAATTTGATACATATGTGTTGAGTTTGGGATTTGAACGTTCTAAATCAGATCACTGTGTTTATTATAAATCTGATGGTGATCATTTCTTATTCATTGCATTGTATGTTGATGATATGTTATTCATTGGTAAAGGGAAAGGTATGATTTCAGAATTGAAGTCTCAGCTCGCTGCTAAATTTGAAATGAAAGATCTTGGTGCAGCAAAGCACATTCTTGGGATGGAAATTAGAAGAGATAGGGTGAACAGAAAGCTATGGCTAGGCCAGAGTAAGTATGTGAATTCAGTGTTACAGAGGTTCAACATGCAGAATTGTAGACCATTGAGTGTTCCTTTTACAGTTGGAATGAAACTATCTGTTTCAGATTGTCCTACATCCCCATTGGAGATGGAAGACATGAGCCGAGTGCCTTACCAGAGTGCGGTTGGAAGCTTGATGTATGCTATGGTCTGTACTAGACCAGATATTGCCCAAGCAGTGGGAGTACTTTCTAGATATATGTCTAATCCTGGTAGAGTTCATTGGGATGCAGTCAAAAGAGTCTTCAGATATTTGAAGGGTACTTCAGAGTATTCTTTGTGTTATCATGGTAATTCAGTTGGAGACATGACTTCCCTTGATATCCATGGTTATGTGGATTCAGATTGGGCAGGTGATATTGATAGCAGAAGATCCACCAGTGCTTATGTGTTTACTTTGTTGGTGGTGCAATTAGTTGGATGAGTAAGCGACAGGCTGTGGTTGCTTTATCCACTACTGAAGCAGAGTATATGGCAGCTACTCATGCTTGTAAAGAGGCCATTTGGCTTAAGAGACTGTGTTCGGATATTGGAATAAAACAAGGTACAGTGACAGTTTACTGTGACAGTCAGAGTGCAATTAGCCTAGCTAAGAACCTGGCATTTCATGCCCGGACCAAACATATTGATGTTCAGTATCATTTTGTTAGAGATATGGTCGAAGATGGTAGGGTGAAGCTGGTTAAGGTGGAAACTTTGATGAATGTTGCAGATGCTTTAACTAAGGCTGTGAGCACAGAGAAGTTCAGATGGTGTTCAGAGTCTATGGGCCTTATGGCCCCTAGCAATTGATTCATTGTGTTGACATTCCCTTCCGCTCCTGCAAGGTGTTCGACAAGTGGGAGATTTGTTGGGAAAAATGGTGTCTCAACCTTGCATTTATGCGAGGTGACTATTTATAGTAAGTTTTCATTTGAGCACGAAATGGTGCGAAACTCTCCCTGAAGCTTCTGGTTGGCTAGATAAGCATTTCGGTAAAGTTGCATCGCAAGGTCACAGCTAGTTTTGAAGATATTAAATTTTTCGTCTTGGAGGGGTGCAATAAAATATTTAAACTTAATTTTGGGGACTTTAGAGGCTCCTAAACGCCCTGAAAATTGGCCATAACCGTCAAAGCGGGTTACGAGGTGATAGAGCACTTCGCGAGCTTTCCGGCGCTTCAAACGGTTCGTCAATCGGACACCCGGTTCTCAAGTTATGGCCTCCGGAAGTTTGTACTCCTGAAATAGGAAAAATAATTTGTGTCGGATACATAAATGAGCTGTAAAAGGGAGCGACACGTGTTGATGTGTGCTTTAACATGTCATAGGGCATCTAGAAGGGAGATAAGGTCGGCTACACCTTATTGGGTGGTTTTAGCCCATGGTTTTGTTATACCGTTTGACGGTTTCTTGTATTGTATCTCCTATTTATGAGGTGTGTGAGATAGAGGTTGAGTGTAAGAGTCTTATGGCTATTGAGTTGCCTCTGAATCTCTGATTAGTGGTACTCCTGCGAAGAGCTTGCTCTGCAAGTATGTTGTAATCTGTTTTTGATTGCTGAATAAAATATTGAGCTGCTTTTGGAGGGTGGGGTTTTTCTCTCGAAAGGGTTTTCCCCACGTAAATCACTGTGTTGTGGTATGAATGCTATTATATCTATTTCTATTTTCTGTAACTATTGTAACGATCTGAAAAAGTTTTGCATTACCCTCCTCTCAAGGTTAGTGTAGGAAGTTGTTTCCGCTACTTAACTTCCTTACATATTCAAGGTTGGAATTTGGTTTTATACCTCTGTTTTTAGAATTCATTTTTTTTTTTTAAATTCCCTATGTGTGGGTGTTTGATTTATCTGTTTGAAAACTCTTCAATTTTTTTGTTAAAAAGGAAAGGAGTGTTTAAATTTGGGCATTGAATCCTTTTGTGTTTGGTTTCAAATCAATTCCTTGTTTGAGGGAAAAAGAATTGGTTTCAGATTAGTTATGTGAATCTTTCCTATGTGTTGAAAACCAAAAAAAAACATTTTTAAATCTTTCTATTTGGAGTTAAATGTAAAAATAAGTTTACTTATTATAGTTTTGATTTGGGGAAAAATTATTATTTGTTCATTTCACCCCTGTATGGGGTTATGTTGGCAAAATTTTGCCAAATTTGGTTGTCTAGGAGTGGAAATGTTGTTTTAAAATTTATCCTCCCTCTGTTAAATTAGTCTCAGAAATTTTTTCTAAGTATACTTGTTTTGATATTTGAGTTTGTTTTTGTTTTTTAAAAAGAGGATTTTAGTTTTGCTATGTAATTTATTTCTGAGTTCTCTGTTTTTATAGAGGATGATGTTTTCTTTTGTTTAAAAAAAAAATTATAATTTTTTTTTTTAATTAATATTGTCGCGGTGTGTGGGGGAGCCATGGGCTCAACCCCACGACACCATGATGGGGAAGTGTTGTGCAACGCTTACCCCACTATATGTGGGAGCATTGTTTGCATAGCGCAGTCCCCATATACAGTGGGGAGCATTGTTTGCACAACGCTATCCCCACTATTTGTGGGGAGCACTGTCCCCATTGTATGTGGGGAGCGTTGTGCAACCAACAACTCCCCCATACGTGGGGAATTTACAAGTTTTAATTTTTTTAAATTTTTTTCTTAGTTTTAAATTTATAATTTTAAAATTATTTTAAATAATTAAAATATATTATACACACACACACAACACACACACACACACACACACACACACACACACACACACACACACACACACACACACACACACACACACACACACATATATAGTTTTGTTTATTTCATAATGAAATTAGAAAAAATATAATTGATTTAGAAAATGAGAATAGATATTTTATTAGGAAAAATAGAAATTGATTATTTTAGTTTGGGAAAAATATTAATGTTAGATTAATAAATAAATAAGTTTATTTATATTTTTATATGTATATGCTTATATGTATAATTGTATACATGATATATTTATTTTTTTATCTATTGCGAAATGGTGATTTTCTTTAAAATGTGGTATTTTGGAAAAATAAAGGAATTAGAAAATCTGGGTTGATTGGCATTATTAAACGAAATTGAAAATATATGTGCGTGTTTAATTACTATATTCACATTTATTCTCAAAACTACAAGTCTTTGGTTATTTTATTAAATGTGGTCATATGGTGGTTTTCATGGTTGTGCATTTCTCATGTCAATGTTTTGTCATTTGGTTAACCTTATGGGAGGGTTGATTTCGGCCAAGTGATTTTCTACGGTATTGAACTCTGTGTACTCTTTCATGTGTATACCTTGGTTTTGGGAGTTCATGTGATTTTGGTTAAGTGTCATATGGGAGAGTGGATTTTGATTGGGGGTCGTGCCCAAAGTGGTTAGCTGGGTAACCCATCAAAATTTTGTTTAAGTGGTAACTTAATAATATTTAGGGGGTTTGGTAGATGAAACGCTAAATAAGATAATTATGCCTTGCTCATGGTTGAGTGCTAGTACAGACTCAAGATGCATCGAGAAGGCCTAGAATGGAAAACCAACAACCTTGTCCTCACGAAAGGATTGTTTGGGTCCACATGAGACTTGGATGGGGCCAGGAGTTTGGGAGAGGTTACCAGGATAACCCATGATGGGTGACGAGACTTATGGAGGCCTGCCAGGATAACCATACCGAGCTATGTGATGACACTCTTCCCTTATGGTCACTAGTGTATAGTCTTGTTGATTTTCCATGTTATGATGTGGAGTCATATTCTGCGAGTTTACTGTTTGTGATTTGATCTGATGTTTTGTGAGACCATGTATTCTTTCCTTGTTTTCTAGTGGGTCTTAGTACTATCTCCTAGCATGGAGGGGTGGTTCTTTTTGAGCCACATGGTTGGGTGGTAGTGCCACTTTCCATCGGTATCATGTTCGCTTCCTTCTGCGAGGTTGTCTTTGCAGGTGTTTCAAATACTCTTTGGTCTTGATCATCTTCTTGTTCCAGTTGGAATCCCTTTGTACTCCTTGGATTCATTATTGTACCTATTTGAACCTTATGTGTTCAATTGTATCATTTGTATTATTATGCCTTCTTGGCATGTTGTAAACTATGTAAGTCATTATATGATCTTCTAGTTAATTCATATGTTATCCTATAATTTTAAATGCAATGTATTTGAGATATTATAAGTTGTTAGATTTTGTAATGGTAAATATGGGGTTATTGAATGAATTATTGTAATAAACTTGATGTATGTAATCATTAGTATGTAACGATATGAAATGCAAGTATGTAATTTTAAGCATGTCTAATTCAGTTCTTTATATGAATATCATTGCAATGTATTAGGGATAGTTAACATGCATCATAAGTGGATAAGTGAACCTTATGCTTTTAGTTTATTTTTAAAGTAATATTCATTGGAAACCCTTTAGGAATATGATGATGTCTTTTGCTTGTGTAATTTATCAATGCAATATTATAACTTAATGCACCTTAATGATATGTTATGTTTTAAAAAAAAAAATCTACTTTTATTCCTATGCTTTTTGTGATCCTTTAGGGTTTCTTGGCGGGGCATTACATAGAGAACCATGTTTGTTCAATTTGAGAAATCCTTGTAGGTTATGTTAAGAGGTTTATAGGTGTTTGTGAGTATTCATTACATAATGAGAGTGGAGGTTTGAGTCCTAGTGAAGGGTTGGTGTTAAACAAGTGGCTACAAGGGGTGTATGAGTGTTGGAGAGTTGGATTGGGTTTTTATTGAAAGTTGTTTGCCCTAGTTGAGTGAATGTCATTTGTTGGAGATGTGTTGTGGAGAATGGGTGAGTTGTTGGGGTGTTGAAGCATTGTGAGTAACCTATATCCTTGTGAGGGGTTTGTGAGTGAAGAGTTATCACCTATTAGGATAGGTGAGTTGGGAGAAAGATCTCCCTTAGTTGATTAGTGTGTGGATGCTCTGCATCAGACAAGGAGTTACACTCCAAATAGGAAATAGTCAAGTTGTTTCAACTACAGAGGAAATCTAGCATAACTATCCCTCCTAGATTTATTCTCCTACAAACATTAATACCGAAGTTTTATTATTACACTCTCCGAGTTGTAGATAACCAACTATTAACTCCTTTAATACCCATATTGGTAATAATTTATCTTCAACCAACTAACTAGCATGAAATTCCATGTTGTGAATCTTTGATCGTTTCCTCATCTTCATTAACTCCTACATCATGTCATTACTGTGTACAAAACAAAGGTATATCTATTCCATGTTAGAATAATATTTATCTAACTACATGCAAAATTAATATGGATAAATCACATAGCATGGTCACTTCATCATTGATCATAATTTTAACCAAAAAGGAATATATATAAGGGCAAGTTCATGCCATTTTGTCAAGTTCATGGAAACATAATAGGACCATTATTTAACAGAGTTTTAGGACTTAGATAGTATCTAGACCCTTGTCAAAACCAATAAAAGGTTAGAAAATATAGACAAAATTGAGCCATTATTTGAGCTCACCATTCCCCCCAACCTATCTTCCTATTGGTCCTCTAGTATGCACAATATTCCACATTCAAGCTTGTACCCTCTAATCACTCGGAATAACCTAGCCCGATCCTTTATTAACAAGGCTCCAGTAGAACCCTTTATTTTTCTCTAGTCTGTCCCATCTAGCTTTTTTGCTGCTTCATGTCATAGGAGCATTGGTGGATGAAAAATAAGAGGAAGCCAATTATTCTATTTTGATTGGCCTAGATGTATGTTCCATGGTGCCCTTTTAATAGTTGCATAATAATTTTGGAGGGAATGTGGTTCTACATGTTGTAATTCTTCTGTTAAAATGTTCCATCTTTGCGCCAAATATCCCATTACTGTTTGTCTTGTAGAAGAACTCATATGTTCAAACTCTTGGAATATCTTCTCTCTCAAGGCTAAGATTTGAGATTTTCATTCAGATCTGAGTAAAATATTTTGCCAATCATAGTAGAGGCATCTTGGATTTATAGCTTCAACCCTTCAGGACAGGGGAATCTGAAGTTCTTCTTCCTTATATGCTCCAAACTGTCATCCCCAATTATTCTCATTCTCAATTTAGGACATGAGAGCTCTGATATGAATACCACCAATATACAACAAATGATTCCAATCATTGTCATTAGGAATTGCATAATTGTGAAGGTAAAACTCACAAAGCTAATTTTTAGTTGTTGTAGGAGAGGATTGATACATCTGATAAAACTCTTGGGGAGTTTCAATAGAATGATCTATCTGAAATAATTCTTCATAATTTAAAAGAGATTGAGTTCTCCTAGGTACATGGCATACACCTGTGGTGGTGTCCTACATCCTATAATCTATGCTATCATGGTTACTACATTATCCACCTCACTCTTTAATGCAACTATTTCTTTATCTTTCTTCCCAATTTCTTCATCTTTTTGACTAATTATTTCCCACAACTTAAGTTTTTCTTTATTCCATTCTTCTTCTTTTTCTATCATATCCTTATACAAATCCAAAGCTATGGACATCCATGAGAAATAGGTGGGTCTATGTCTTACAACATGGGACCTTTTTTGAATGAATTCTCCTTCTTCTTTTTTTTTTTTGGCTCTTCCTTGGCCATTTGCTCAGACTTATATTCTCTTGAAGTTGTTCCTCCTCCATTACTAGGCCCTGTTGTTATTGAGGTATTTCTCTCATTTCCTCATTTTGTGCCACCTCTTCTTATCTCTTCTATACTAGGGGTAGTGTGCTCAGACCTCACTATGTCTGATTTTCTTAGGTTTTCCTCTGAGCTTGTGGCTTTTTCTTTGTGGTATCTTCTCAACTCTTTTGGAGGATTTGGTATGTTTATGTCTTTTAACAGAT